>NC_048596.1:28678996-29291245 GCF_003668045.3 Cricetulus griseus | reverse complement strand
GAAGGACACCCCCTATCACTCCTAGACATTCTTCTTATTCAGGCTTCTGTGCAAAAGAAAAGAGCAGTTAGCTCAGACCCGAAGTCTGTAATTATTCAATGAATGAAACTGCTCAAAGATACTTCTAAATGATCTCACAAAAACTGTCTAAGAGTTGAAAATGGACAAGAGAGGCCCAAGCATCCTTTGAATGCTGCACTGTACATTAACTAGAAGAACCTCGGCAATCATCTGACTCAGTAAGGCCATTCACTAGTTCACTGACAGTAACTCTAAGTGATTCTTTCCACAGCATTGTAAATGGTGTCTTCTAGAAATGCTTGGAAGAAAAATACATAACAGGGTGTTCTCCAGTTCTTCAAATTCTCCTGTAACTTCCACATTACCTAAGTTGAATAGAACTGGAACAGACTTTCTCAGAATCAGCTTTTGCAGTGGGGGGGGGGGGCAATGAATCCTCACTGAGTCCACAAGTAACCAGACAATGGAAGCTTGACCCCTGACGTCTGACGTCTATTTTATGTCGGCTGTCTCCTTTACTTTTGAGTCTTCTGTGATCCGGGATGGCAGAACCTTGAATGACAGACACCTTCCTACCCCAGAGGTCAGCAACTAGCCCTGCCTGTGAGGCCATAGGAGAGGCCTGGCCTGAATCAGGACCTTGTAGGAAACAGACTAGTCCCTTCATACAAAGACCTTTCAGAAACAGAGATCAGACAATTTCCAATCAGACGATGCCCTGACCAGAACTGTTTGTTTATGTATACCTCTTGGCCCTGGCTGCAATTCCTTCCCCACTGAAACCTAATGCTCACATCAGTACTTTAAGATCAGACTCAGGGTTATGGGGCTTTATTTGCTCCTCTTCCCAATGTGGCCACACTGATGAACCCTTCTCTGCTTCTCACAGTCATGTATGTCTTTAACTGTCACACTGGGAAAGGTGTCCAAGGCCAGTTTGTTCAGGCTGCCATAGCCCCAGCTTTCACCCTGAAAGTCCCAGTTACAAAATCCTGAGCACATGTTTCATTGTATATTGACATACTGCATGCTTTTAACCTTTTGAAAATGTTTCTTTAGTACTGATGGTCTGTCTTAGTCACTGTTCTATTGCTGTGAAGAGACACCATGACCAAGGCAACTTATAAAAAAGAAAGTATTTGGGGCTGGAGAGATGGCTTAGAGGTTAAGAGCACTGGCTGCTCTTCCAGAGGTCCTGAGTTCAATTCCCAGCAACCACATGGTGGCTCTCAACCATCTATAATGAGATCTGGTGCTCTCTTCTGGTATGCAGACAGAACACTGTATACATAATAAATAAATCTTTAAAAAAAAAAAGAAAGTATTTAATTGGAGGCTTGTTTTACAGTATGAGAGGCTGCTCTCATTATGCTCATGGCAGAGAACAGAGCAGCAGGCAAGTGGTGCTTAAAAAGTAGTTGAGAGCTACATTCTGAGAGACAAACCCTAGGCCTGGTGTGGGCTTTTGAAACCTCAAAGTCCACACCCAGTGACACGCCCCTTCCAACAAGGCCACACCTCCTAATCCTTGTAATCCTTTCAAATAGTTTCACTCTCTGATGAGCAAGCGTTCAAATACATGAGCCTATGGGGGTCCTTTTTATTAAAACCACCTCATGGTATGATTTAATATTTACTTCATTGTAGTATCTAGAAAAGTATTTACTCTAGTTCTCAGCAAGTGGATCAACTACAACCCACCAGATTATGAATAATTGGCCTGTGCTCTTTGGAAGTCAGATCCATTCAGATAAAATGAGGCGGCAATAAACAAATGGCATTGTCATACACCGCTAAGCCAGTTACATTCTTAGTCTCCTACATACATCCACGGACAACACTGAGGTCCAGCCTGGAGTGCCAACTGCAGAGCTATGTTTGAACACCACATGTGATAAAGATGTGTGTGTGTGTGGTGTGTGTGTGTGTGTGTGTGTGTGTGTGTGTGTGTGTGTGTGTGTGTGTGTGTACATTCTCACATGCACATGTGGACAGAAGTCAGCGGTTTATGTCAGGCGCCTTCCTCTACTACTCTCTACCCTCCTTTTGGAGATGAAAAGTTCACTAGATGCTCCAGGGATCTGCCTGTCCACCCAGTCCCCAGCACGAGGGCTCCTGATGTGAGTGCAGCAAACCCAGACTCAGGTCTTCATGCTTGAACAGCAGGCACTTCACTGACCAGACCTGCCTCCCAGTCCCTGAATATGCTTCTTAGTGGATACAATATAAACACAACCCTACTAAATACACAGAGATGTTGTGTAAATAAAATCCTGTTATGTACACAGAGAAAGTAGTGTACAAACAAATGCTATAAAAGTATTAAAACAAGTAAAATACAGTCAGCTCTATGTAATAAAGTTATCTAAAACACATAACTAAGAAAGTGGGGCATGAGTCCTATCTTATGAACTAAATAACTACATATCCAATGTAGTGAAGAAGAGACTTGCAGGCAAATACCAGCACAGCCCCTCCTTGCCCTTGAAAACCTCACAGCTGGCAGGGAGACCACATGAGGTGAAGAATGAAACTCACAACTCAAGTCAGTAGCATCTTTGAAGAAGGCACTGAGTCAAAATCTGTTCCAGAGACTGACCTTCATGGTTTATTCTCTTACACATTTAAGCATAATAAATGTTTGGAAAAAGATTTCCATGTGACAATTACCACAACAAAGCTTTAGGCATAGCAACATAGAAATGCCCTAGCAAGGTAGCAAAGCACCTGTGACCCTTGAAATAAGAATGAGTTCTACTGGCTGATAAACGGAGCTTAAGGCTAGGCCCTAGAGGAAGGATTTGTGATAAGCATAAGGCTAAATTTTATTGGTGGGTGATGTAAAGTGCATGGGGCCTGTTTCATGCCCCATGAGGGATGAGTTCTATCCACTGAGAGACAAAGCCTGTGATTAGTGCCTAAATGATTCTCAGGGTACTGGGGGGATTCAGATGGAAGCTGGCAAAGGATCACCAGGTTGTCAGACAACAGTCACTCAAGCCTTCCAGGTGAAAAGGTTTCATTGCTTTCCTTCCCTTGAAGAAGGCCCATGTGACTGACAATCCTGGTTTCCCCAATGTTATTCTAAACTGTTCTTCCAACAGGCAAACACTTTCAAATCCTGCAAACTTTAAGCTTCCCAAAATACAGATTTGTGACTCTGCCTAGACCTTGGTAAACCTTGTAAAGGAACTATTACAGGCATGGAAAGGGAAATGGGGTTAAATAATTCTTCTTTACACAAACAGAAGTAGGAGTTAGCAGTTATTATTCATTTTGTAAGTCAGAAGATGCATCAGCTGAAATACCCAATCCAGGAGTTTGATGTAAGTCAGTGTGATCCATAAAAATATATTTACATAAAAATATGTTACAGGATTTACACAGCAAAATCAAAGATTTCTGCAAATCCTACTAAGATTTAAAAATAGGAATTGGTGTAATTTATAAAAGAATTTAATTTAAATATAGCTTTTCAAGGAACAACCTATTCAATCAAACAATTTCAAGCTTCATGCATAGGTAAACTGCCCCTGTTGGTCACTCTTGGGTTTGGGGAACTAAGGGTTTCATGTTCCTCCTAAATATTTACAGAAACTACTTTCATCACCAAGGTTCTCTCCTCTTCCGCAACTCTGGTCTTCAGATGTCAATCATGTGCCACTGAAATCCATTGGTCGGCTGTAGTTACCTTGGTGTCTTTACTACAAAGTGTCTCAGAGCCATGGCCAATGGACACAGAATTTCCATTGCTCAGAAGTACCATGAAATTAATGTCTGAGAGAAAATGATGCACTTAGCTAGGCTCCTGGCTCCTCCCACTGTGCACTCTCTTCTGTAAGAGTCCAGCTGGTCAGATGGTCAGCAGACTCAGGGAGGCCCTCACTAACAAGCAGACCCTGAGGACACCACCTGAGAGGGGCTAAGGATTGAGCCCGAGGCCTGGTACATGCTGGGGGAAGTTCTGTGGCTCCGTTATAACCTCAGACCCCAAAACACTCCAGTTGGCTCACTCACCACCTCAAGGTCAGAAATTTGCATGACTAAAGCAGTAATAACCTTGGTCCCCTAGGAGATTCAGCTTTAAGCAAAACTCCCAACAGGCTTGTTTCTATAACAATACAGATATAACTGTCCAGATAACAAAATCATCTGAGCTGGATTTTTCTTTCAATAAATGCATGTTTTTCAGAAATGTATTATACTTGCTGACACTGTTAGGTAGGGAGAGGGGCTGTTTATCAGAAGCAACTCCTAATCGTGTTTCTGAAAAGTCTTCCAGTATCTAAGCTAGGGCTTTATTGCTGTGAAGAGACACCATGACCACACCAACTCTTATGAGGGAAGCATTTAATTGAGGCTGCCTTATAGGTTCAGGGTTTATCCCATTATTGTCATGGTAGGAAGCATGGCAGCACGCAGGCTGCTATGGTGCTGGAGATGTAGCTGAGAGTTGTACATTCGGACTGGCGGGCAGCAGGGAGAGAGTGACACCAGTCCTGGCTTGAGCACTGGAAACCTCAAAGCCCACAACCAGTGACACCCTTCCTCCAACAAGGTCACACCTCCTAAATGTGCCACTCCCTAGGAACCTATGAGGGTCACTTTTTTTTTCAAACCACGAGATCCAGAAACCCAAGTGAATCTAACACAAGCAATCTTTTAAACTCACCCTCCCCTAGAGATATGGAAAGGGTACTAAGACCAAACAACAGGCAAAACCTACACCAAATCTTCTACCCAACCCATTACTGTGCCCACACAGGAGGCATTCGACTAACTTTGCAGCTACTGGACAGTCAAAGGAATGTCCTGTTATTCACAAACAATTCTGGGAACCTTTGGGATTAGCTTACATAAGATAATTCAATTTGCCTTTTAATCCATCTAAATCTTGAGGAAGCCTAATTCTTAAACACCCACGGGGAGGGGGGCACCGGGGGTAGGGTGGAGCAAAACAAAAAACACAGTAGGTACCCAGTTTGGACACCAATTAACATTCTAAAATAACACAAACTTACTCTTCAGTCTGTCAACAGGTAACTGTCCTGGCAGGAACAAGAGAGACCTGTGCCCCTCTTTGACTATCCAACTACTGAACCAACGGACCCCCCCCCCCAAGAAACTGAAGTTTCTCCAGGAATCCTGTGCAAAGAGGAGGAGGGAATCTGATGCCCTGGTGTTAAGCAGGTCAGGGAGCTTATTCTCTGGAGAGACTTCCCACAGTTCTGAAAACTCAGCAGACCATCTTGTAGGAGGGAGACTGGTGTTCACCAGTGGTGACTAGGGACTGGGGGACATAGGAGTGGCAATCAGACAGTGGTGATGGGGGGACTGGTGCCATACAGTGGTGATGGGCCAAGCACACCTTGACCAGGACCAGAGCTGGACCTGGACTACTTAACTATATCTACCTCTTGCCCCTATTTAAATCTAAGCCTCGTGTTAGGACCTTAAAGATGGACTTGAGGATGGGGCAGTGATCCTTTTCATACTTCTTGCCAATGTGGCCACTTTCAATCAATATCCTTTTCTGCTTCCCACTACTGTGTCTCTGTCTGAACTACTGAGGACTGGTGGCCAACTTGACTATCAAGGAGGCTGTCAGGGCCCAGCTTTACCATAACCATCTTGGACATTAATGTAGCTGGGCTTGATGGCTTTAATCCCAACACTTGAGAGGCAGAGGCAGGTAGATCTCTGAGTTTTGGCTTGCCTAGTCTATATACAGTTCCAGGACAGCCAGGGCTATATAGAGAAAAACCTGTCTTTTTTTTTTTAAAGAAAAAAGATTGATATTGTGTACAACCCTATTACCACATCACCAAAATTTCTGCATCATCCCAATCAGAAATTCTATTATACAATAGGTACCTGCTCCCACTACCTCCAGTGCCAGGAAACCACCATTCTCCTGGCAGTTTCTAGGGGCTTCACTAAGTGGGCGATGACTTTATTCATCCCTGTGTGATGGACCTGCTTTACTTAGCACAATGACTTCAAGGTCATACATGTTGTACCATGTGTTGAAATTTCTTTCCTCTTTATGTGTTTATGTGTGTGTTGTATATGTATACATATACTACACTTGACTATGGACATATACATGTCGGGGGGAGGGGACTAGTGGTCAACACCAGTGTCTTCCTCTATCACTTTCAACCAGCTTATTCTTTGAGACAAGGTCTGTCGATGAGCCTAGAGTTCACTGATTGGGCAAGTATATCTAGACAGCAACCAGAGATCCTCCTATATCTGCCATCCTAGCCCTAAATGTAGGCAGATTTTTCTGTCCTGCCAGCCCACTCCCAATTAACCACACAGAGACTTATTATTAATTATAAATGCTCAGCTGACAGCTTACGCTCATTACTACCTAGTTCTTACAACTTAAATGAATCCATATTTCTTATCTACACTCTACCCTGTGGAAGTATCTTTTTCCAGCATGGCATGTTTGTTCACCTCCTACATCATCTGAGTCTGGCTGCCAACTCCACCCTCCTTCTTCCCAGCATTCTCTCAGTCAAGCTCTCCCACCTAACCACTTTCTGCCTAGCTACTGGCCAGTTGGCTCTTTATTAAACCAATGAGAGCAACACATCTTCACAGTGTACAAAAGAATTATCCCTCAGTAGCTAAGACTACAGGTGGATTCAACCCCCAGCTTTCTAATGTGGGTGCTGGGGATCTAAATTAAGCCAGGTCCTCATGCATGCATAGCAAGCACTTTACTGACTGGGGCAACTTGCCAACCCCAATTTCCTTCTTTTAAAAGCAAATCAACCTCATTCTACTATGTATGTAGAGCATATTCTGTCTCTCCATTCATATCTCATGAATATTTAGGTTGCTGCCAACTTTTAGCTGCCATAAATAATGTTCCTATGAACACAGGTGGGTCTTTAAAATTCTATTTGCCATTATTCTGTATATCTAACCAGAGATGGCATTGCTGGGTCACATGCAGTCCTAGTTTTCATGTTTTGAAGAACTACCATACTTTTTTTCCATGGTAGTGGGGCCATTTTAAATCACCATAAAAAACATAGCAGGACTCCAATTTTCCCACATCCTCATCAACACACCTGTTATCCTGTTTCTTAAGACAGCATCTTTAAAACCAGTTCATTGAACTCATTTTTTTTTTAAAATCTCGTCTATGCAGTTGGCTTAGAATGTCAGGAAACCTGATTTACATCAACATTCTAAATACTTACCTCTTGGGAGGCGATTTTAATAAAACAGCCGAAAAGAAAATGAAGAGAAGGAGAAAAGGACAGGAAGAAAAAGAAAGGCAAGAGAGTGAGCTCTAAAAACAAACTACATACAGATCTGTAACAGCCACTTCTAAGGTCAAGCAAGCATTTCTGTAACCTTCAGTATCTTTCCTTGTGAAATGCCCCAAATACCTTGTCTTCAAAGCTCTTGGGAGAAGTTACTTATCTCACAACACTTCACATCGACACCAAATGAGCACTAAGGTAAGGAGAGATGGGATGGTAAGGAAGATAGGGTTTTGTTATTTCTGAAAACCCACCAGAACTTACGATAGGCCTCATACTAGGACTTCAATATAGATTTGTCATCGATCCAGATGGCATTGTCTTAGTATAATTGGGCATATACTTCCTAGGCCTCAGGATGTCATCAGAGTTAATACTAAGAGCATTTTCTCATCTACACTTTTTTTTTTTTTTTTCTGAGACAGGGTTTCTCTGTGTAGCTTTGGAGCCTATCCTGGCACTCTTTCTGGAAACCAGGCTGGCCTCGAACTCACAGAGATCCATCTGCCTCTGCCTCCCGAGTGCTGGGATTAAAGACGTGCGCCACCAACGCCTGGCTCGTCTACACTTTTTATAATGTAAGAATTGGGACATTCTTCCACAGAGCAGACAGCGCTTGAGAACAGGAGCAGCGGCAACAGCACTAAGTCCCACCTCCCTCTGCAAGGTTTGGAAGCATCATCAAGAGCTCACCATGTACCTGAGATTATATTAACCTAGTTACGCAGCAATAGTGGAGAGGCCATTATTAGGCAGCTCTTCAACCCTCTTTTGTTGCTTCACCGATTAAAATGGCTCATTTTTAAACCTTTGGTTTAGGCTGAATTCATATGGTACATGGAAAAATAAAGGCACCAGCAGTTGAAGACTGTAAGTATCTTTTCCTTGGAACCCTATCTGGCTTTTCAATGATATTCACAGAATCGAAGCTATGTATTCAAAATCACACAACCAAATAATAATGCTGTCATTAGCCTCTTTCTAAAAACTTACTAACAAATCATGGCAAAATACAAAATACCTTGGAAGGTTATAAATAACCGGTGTTATAAGAAGATGAACACATTTAAACGAGTCAATTACATGGGCTTTCAAATAAAAGCTAAGAGCAAAGGATGCAAATCAAACTTCTGCAAGACCCTTGTCATATTCAAAGCCCTTTATACTTCTAATCTGAATCAGCCTTGTCAGTTGAGTCCCATCGATATTACAGTGTATTCTGAATGACTCCTTATAATTTTGACACATTATTCACATACTCTGCTGAGAAATATTAATGTCAAATAACACTCTAAAAACCTTAGTTACTCTACTGGCTCAGGTCTCTAATCTTTCACTCTTGTAACTTCAAGCCATGCCAACCTCTTTCTTCTACCCACCCAAAGAGATGGCTTCCAACAACACATCGTCTTGATAGTGGCATTAGTTTAGGTTTATTAGCTCTGGATTAAAAAGAAATCTATGCTTTAATAACTATTCTTTGAAATATTCCGCTTTCTGTAATGAAGGTATGTGGATATGTAATTTTAAATATTTCTACGGCAGTTCAAGATTTTATAATGGATGTTGGCAGATTACCAAAGGGCTCCTTAGCCAGGCTTCAGAAAGCCTGGGGTCACATTGTAGAGACCTATTATTACTGGGTGTTGGTGAATTGGGCTGAAACACTACAGGCCACAAAGCATGCCCTGCAAGAAAAATTCCTAAAGCAGTGTCATCACTCTAAACAGCAGTAAGAGTACTTATGCTTTGCACACCATATACCTGGAGTGCCTGGCATCACATCATTCCCTCTCTGCCCTCTGGAGGTGTCCTTACAAACTGAGCACCCAGAGGAAGCCAATAAGAAGTTGAGTGCCTGAGAGGAGCTGCAGGAGGCATGGGATGGTGAATATGATCAAATGCCATTGTATACAACATTCTCAAAGAATAAATAATTTCTTAAAGGGGGGAAGAAGTTGAGTGTTGACAAGCAGAGCTCCTCCCCGTCACTGTTTTTACCCTCAACCCCACTCCAGTAACTGCTTTTGTGAAAGCTGAATCTCACCCTCGAGAGGCAAGCTGAGTGCCTTGTACTGACATCATTGTCACTGGGACTGCTGTTCAGTCGCTGTTAACCAAAAGTCAGAGAGCTTCTGAATCTCCAAACTGCCATCTTCGACAAAGAACCTGGTCACATTGCTTGGACAGGAAACCACATCCTGGAGTCTCACTGTGATGATTTCAACCCCAGATTTTTATGGCATTTCCCAGGACACTTAAATGACAGACCATTCATTCGAAGTAGCTGTGTCACACATAAAGACGCTGTGAGCCACACACTCCTCCATGAACATTCTAATTTCAGCAATTATATGAATGTCCTTTCTAACAATTTCCTGTTCCCAGCACTGGGTGCAGCACAGATCCAGCATGGACCACAAACCACACTCAGCTCGCATTCGCCCTCATCTCCTTTACACGGATGCTAGTCTGCTTTTATGATTTATGGGATGACATTTGTTGCTTCTGGGAATATCCTTCTGTCTGCCTTGTCACCTGACAATTAAACTCATAGAATCATTCTCTGATTCTCAACTGACAAGTGCTTCTGCCAATATTAGAAATGTGAACTTTGACCCCTTGTCCAAGGTGCTTCTGGTCTCCATTAAACTGCTTCTACTTTCTTCTGTAATCAACCACACTATTTCACTTGTGGGAAGAACGATTCTCTCTGATTGTAGTATCTGACCTACTCATCTCTTGGGTTGGGCTTTGCACCTGCTACTGGGGACTGGCAGCTCTGCAGTAGAGAAAGACACAATCTCTGACCCACAGAGTTTACATTCTACTTAGATAAGGCAGAGATACTCAAGCAAGTAAATAGTGCAGGAATATAGGAGGTGAGAGGGAGGAAAACCTGGGTCAGCCACTGCTGGGGTGGCCTCCAGTCCACAGTAAAACAGTGCAAAAGGGAGCTTCATAAAGCACTGGTTGTTTTGTGTTACTTCTGACATACAATTCAGAACAAATCTCAACTCTTCTACAGACAACCAAGGTCCACATGCAGCGGACTGGCCTCCTCCAGCTCATCGGCCGCCATCTTCTCTTGCTGTTTATGCCCTGGCAATGACACCCATCCTTCCTCCAATGTGCCCCACAGTGTCCCCTTACTCACACTCCCCTTTCCCCTCCCCAACTTCGGGAGCTTCCTTCTCTTGTCCATGCTCAGCAGGACCCCAAAGAAGTCCTTTGATGCTCAGAGGAGGCAACAAGGATGGGAACGACCAGTTCACAAACTGTATCAAAGAAACAACAAACAAAAGAGAAGCTCCCAGCTATCTAGTTATTTCATTATCCATCTTATGAGCGTTAAACATTTTGCATTGTATACAAAGATACTTGGCTACATTTTTAATTAGGGAGGATACCTGTTCAAATATGTTTTATTTCCCTCTCCTTCCAGTTCATTAAGGACATCAGTTTGCCGATGTAACACCATATGACTCATACAGAAACTAAGAAAAATTAACCAGCAATTCTTGAGCAAAAGCCGTTCATAAATAACCATCATGGATACGGACAAAATGAGAACAGCCCACTAGGAAGATGGGTAAAGGCATCTAACACAAATTTGATCCTTAGAAATCATGAAAGAAACTAGCACACATCTACATGAAGAAGGAAGCTCGCATTCATTGTCAGGAGAGAAGGTAGCACCCACCTACAAGCCCAGCGTGCTCCTATAGCAAGATGGGAGGCAGAGATGGAAAGTAGGCAGGGAGGTCACAGGCCAGCTCGCCCAGAGTCCTCAGTGCAGCTGTGGACACAAGGGAGACCTTATCTCAAACAAGGTGGAAGGTGAGAACTGATTCTCAAAAGCTATCCTTTTGACTTCCACACACATGCTGCTCCATGCATGCCTGCACTGATACGTCCACGACTTTTTAACGTGAACACTCGCAGTGCGTCAGTACATACAGAATTTCACTTAGACCCAACTACTGAGAGACACTTTAAGTCCCCTCAGTATATTGTTTCTAAGTCCTTAAAAGGTACTGTCTTGTTAGGTGCCACGGACATTTCTAGAATGTGTGAGACAGAGGCCCCACTTTCAAAGAGATTAGGAAACGTGGTAAGAGCCTCCAAGAAGACTCAGAAGATGAACAGAAGCTGATGATAGAAGGAGAAAACTGACAGCCGTGCCATCCTCTGACCTCCACATGCACACAGGAGCACATACGTACCACATGCTTATGTGCATACATGTACAAGGGTGTGTGCACACATGGGTACATACACACCTCATATATACACAAACAATGAGGAATTACAATGTGTTTGGTTCTTAAAAGAAAAGAAAATTGTGGTGACAAGGTAAAATACAGGGTATCATTAAAACCCTCTCTAGGGGTGGGGCTTAGAACTACTTTCCAGATAATTAGACGTAATTACACACACATTTACAGTTTTGAGTATAGGTATTTAACAGGATTGGCCATCTTGCTTCATAGTTGTGTGTGTGTGTGTGTGTGTGTGTGTGTGTGCGCGCGCGCGCGCGCGCGCGCGCGCGCGTGTGTTTCGTTATGTATGTATGCAGGATGAAGGAGATAAAGGGTTGGGTTTTTTTTCACCTGTCTAAGCAGAAAGCTTGCTTTGTGGGTACGAACTGTACCTCCACTACACAAGATACTTGTAATTTGGAAATGTCTTGGATAGTCATTGCCTCTTCATTGACATCAAGAGAACCCTGGCCAAGCCCTCATTTAGTCTTTGGGAACTCCCTCCTCCGCCAAGGCCTCTCACTAGACATAGAAGTCTATATCTACAGCTGCTCAAAAACACTTACCCCAGCAACCCTCCAGTCAGCAAAATGATGACATGAATGACTACCTCCAGCCTTTCCCCCTGTAAAGACTGACAAATGAGGAAAGACAATTGCAAAACAGAACAGCAAGAGAAGTCAGTAAAGGAGACTACAGGCCTGGGCTCATTCCATTGCTAAACTATTAAAGGCTGGGGGGCAGGAAGCCGAAGTACACCCAAGAAGAGCCTCCAAGGCAAAAGAAGCAAAGGATGAGCTGATCCCATTCTATCGAAGCAACAAATACCTGCTCATGTTCCCCAACAGGTGTTTATACCTGCGGTGACATTTTAGAAATTCTCTGTGTACAACTGTGCAAGCCAACATTTTCATGGAGAATGCGATGGGGATAGGGCAGAAACACTTTCCCTTTCAGTCTCTGGCTCCTCATGTCAAGTACGGCTTTTTTAGAAAAGGGGGGACAACTTCACCAATGGAAACAAACTTCTCCCCCATCAATTGCCCAAACCTGGATTGATTTGTTCCCAGGTCACACAATGAACCTGACACTCAAGTAAGATTCTCAGCACGCATCCACTTATGACATGAAGATAATTCGAACAGAAAGGCAAAGATAAGCCAAATCCAACATGTAGTCAAGTTCTATTCATGTAAAACTGTGACCTAAGGGGATGAGGGGGACAGAAACGTCAAGATCAAGCACTATCTTAAATCCTCATGGAATAAGGTAGAGGCAAAACTACCCCATCACACGCTGAAAATGAGAGCCCCAAGCAGGGAACCCCACTAGTAATGTCTCCCAAAGCCTCGGTCCTGTGAGTAATATTTACAAATCCATCTCTTTATCACTAACAAGGAAGTGACTTGGGCTAGAGAGCAAAAATGAACTTGCAGGAGTATGTGAAAACAGCTGATTCAGAACACATTAACCTTGTGTGGCACGGAGTAAGACCTGCTGTCTGATTCCCAGGTCTCAGCTGAAAAGAGTAGAGTACTGCCCACCAACGCTACAGGTGAGAGGTACTCAGTGCAAACATCGTTTCCCGTTAACATCACTCCCACATCTCAACAGTCTGAGGCCTTGGAGGACTCAGGACTCTGAGCAGGTTCGTCATGTTGGTACCTATATTATACTCAACAGGTTATCAGGATCATATATCACCGAGAGAGAGAGAGAGAGAGAGAGAGAGAGAGAGAGAGAGAGAGAGAGAGAAAGCCAGACTAGCCAAGTCTCTCTCTCTCTCTCTTCTCTCTCTCTCTCTCTCCTCTCTCTCTCTCTCTCTCTCTCCACACACACACACACACACACACACACACACACACACGCACACACACACAGACGCCATGCTCCTTTGTAGCTAGAAGTCCTCTCATGCCCCTGGAGTATAGGAATGTGTTACACATGTTGAGAAAAGAGTGTGAGCAAAGGACTGCATGAGCAGAGACCATGTTATCTCTGTCAAAACTGGAACACACAGTACCAAATACAGACTCACACCTGAAATTCATGCAAAACATCTGAAACCAGGGTGTGTCATGGGGCTCCACCAGGCCTCTCCCATGGGGCTCTGATGAAGCAAGTCTGGGTATCTGGGTGGAGCCTGAGAATGTTTGCAATTTACAAGCTCCTAAGGAAGTGCATAAGCTCAAGCAAGTCTGAGAACACTGGAGTAGGCACCCATGCACGGTCTAGGGCACTTAGTAATAGCACCAATTACGTGAGCTTATAAATGAGACAATAACAAACAATGGCCGTCTTATATAATACTACCACTTTGACAATGTCCATTTTAAAGAAAGGTTGGTAGGCTATGCAACACTGCTCAGCTAATATGTGATAGACATGAAACCAGAATAGAGGCCTAACTCCAATAGCTGTACTGTGACCATTACATACACAGCCTCACTGGCAAGCACAGACCCTGCCCACCTTATACAAAGTAACAGCAGCTTTACTTATTCCCAAAGGCTGAAAACTGTGGAGAAATATTTCTGAGTTAGCGCTTTGAAGTCGCTGCCTGCATGCTGAGACTCATTGCTTCTATGCATGCTATCTTCATGTCTCTGGTCCAGTTTTGGTCTTAGACTCTAGACCTGTCCCAGGGAGGTAAAAAGAGCCAAGCAAAAAGGCCAGGTGCTCCTCCCACACAAACAATTAGTTTAGCAGAATTACAGTGTGTTATAATTTAGACCCCAAATCTGTGAGATGGAAGAAAAGATTTCTGTTTTCTTTCAAAGCAGGGTTGAGTAGTGGAAAAGAGGAAGTGGAGTTAGGTATTTGTATCTATTTCTGAAGAACAACAAAAAGATACAGTTGGTCCCTGCCCTCAGATGTTCCACGTTGGTTCTTTGACTTTGCAATGGGTCCATGGCCGGAAGCATCCAATGGGCACAGTGGTTCACACTTGGAACTTCCCGTCTCCCAGTGCTGCCTGGCTTTCTCGTAACCTCTCCCGAGGTTGAGGATGATGAACAGCAAAGGCAGCTGGAGATCAGGGTGGGAAGCAAGCCATACTCTGCAGTGTACAAAGCAGCTAAGCTCAGGAGGAAGGTGGGCTGGTCTGGGGTGCTGAAAGCCCAGTGCAATCTTCCATTCACAAGTGGTGTATCAGGACAGAAAGCCTCAATCATAAGTAAGCCAAGGAGTGTCTGTGTTCAAATATGTTTCTCTCTGTTGTCTTTTTATCACAGCTACCACTTTGACAATGTCCATTTTAAAGAAAGGTTGGTAGGCTATGCAACACTGCTCAGCTAATATGTGATAGACATGAAACCAGAATAGAGGCCTAACTCCAATAGCTGTACTGTGACCATTACATACACAGCCTCACTGGCAAGCACAGACCCTGCCCACCTTATACAAAGTAACAGCAGCTCATAAGTTTTTTTCTTTTTTAATTAATCCTTTTATATGTCTTTAGTTAAAAATGAAAGGCTTAATCTGTTGCAGGATAAATAACCCCAGACCTCTCGGGTTAGCTGGAAACTCATTTGAGTTTCAAAAGGAAACAAAAACCAAATTGTGACTCATCCAAGTAGTTGGCTGAGGCCTCAAAAGCATACAGTAAGATGCAGACAAATGACTCACCCAAGTACTTGCTGAGGCCACTATGCATAGAGCAGGGGCCTGCAGAGACCCTTGTGTCATTGACTCTCTTCTCCCGAGAGGCCAACTGAGGGTTTCTCAGGCTGTGACAAAGAGCGATGGAACTAGGGAAGGTGTCCCTACTACGGAGTCACCTGAGCAGCAGTGACATGAGGGGAATGCAGATCAGGAACATCTATGGAGGAGATGCCCCCAGAGTAAACAGTTTCCTACACGCTACCCAAAGAACAGACCTCCAACCTTTCTATCCTCAGCCATGGCTCAGTCTCGGAGCTGGGACTCCTCTGCCCCCGCCCCTTCCCTGGCCTGGGACACTCTCCCTCTCATCCTACAGACCTCTAGCAGAAGGCCATGACCCAGGAGGACTTTTCTGACCTCCTGGTCACATGTGAACCCTCCAACTTACTTCTACTACACATGACACTCTCCTAGACTAATCACAACTACAATTAAGTCATTTCTGTGGATGTCTGCACCCTATAACATCCTTGCGGGTAGAGTTCACGCTGGTTGGACTTAGAGATATCCATATCCCAACTCCCAACTCTTCAAAAGTAGCAAAATCCAATATACCCTGGGAAAGAAACGGAGCTCTCCAGGTGCTTCTATGTGCTCTCTCAAGGACAGCCAGCCGCTTCCCTCCTCACTATTTGGTATACACCACAGATTTCCTTCAAAGCTGATGCTAGGAACTATGAAAACTCCATGTGGAAAAACAAAATGAAGGCACAAACTGAGCAGGGCAGAGTATATCTATGTGGAGTCTACGTTCATATTCTGAAGAGGAAGGCATTGAAACAAAGTGAATACCACCTAAGATCACACAGTCAACCACAGAACCAAGCCAGCTCACATGAGTAAGTGCTGCCACACGGAACAGGAAGCAATTGAAAACCCCAAACTCCTCCAGGCCTGTCCATTCGTGTGCCCTATGGTCTAGTAGCAAATGTAGCGATCTCCAGAGTTCTAACACCAAGTGTGGGTTACTCAGATGCTCAGTCCATGCTGCCCAGTTTACAGGACCAGAGGATGGAAGGACCTGCACAAGATGGCCTAGCTTGTTGGTAGGGTTGTCTGGTCAACAAACTCCATCCCTGTGAGCTCATCCATCTTCTTGAAAGCACTGCCTGAGCTCATAAAAGCAAACAGGATGTTGTCATTCTTTCCCCCTGTAGCTGCCACGGATCCAAGTCCTACAACAAGCTTCTTGTCTCTACTGAGCAACAGAGCCCAGGAATACCGAAGCCCTAGGCACCGGACCACGGGGAGTCACCTAAGCAGGCTAGAAAGCAGGCAGCTTGGACCTCTTTATCAAACACTCTGGGTCACCAAAATCACATTTTTAAAAATGCAATATTACCCTTCTGTGCAAGAGCAGAGGGGCAGAAAGAGGCCTGAGCCATGGAATGCACCCCTGCACACAAAACAGCACCCTGTTTCTGAGATCTCTGCATTAAGCCTAATGTATTTGGCAGTTTAACTTCTATGAGAGCCAACACCTCATCCTTTTTCCAAACCAGTCAGTTAACAACTAATGTGCTGCTATCATAATACCACTTCTAGCCACCACTGGTCACGTGAGACATCATCCTAACTGGCCTCGTCAAGCTCAGGAGTTTCAAGGTAGCATAGTACACTGTCACCATGGTGTGGCAACACAAAGGGAGAACCTCTCTTCTGACCTGGGGCTCCAAAACTGGGGCTCCTTCAGTTACCACGAGCCCCAGCTCAGCCTGCAGCAGCACGAAGCTTACTAAACACCCTTGATAAATCTACTCAGGGACAACTTACAGACTAACTGTCAAAAGTCAACTCTCGGTAGCCCCAGCTATTCAACCAACACATGGCCACCTCAGACACCAAAAAGGGCTGTGTGAGTGAACCCTCTGCTTAAAATTATGGTCATTGGTTCCGTGAGGTTTGAGAGGTTTTTGTTTTTAAGAAAGAAAATATATATCCAGTGAGAATTTTATGTATAAGAGTATTTCAAATATTTAAAGAGCTGAACACACTACCGCTTTAGGATGCTGACCCCACCTGGGGACTGAGATGCAGGGGTGTAAATTTATCCTCACAGTTCACTGCAGTTCCCCTAGAGGTATGTGTTTTTAAAAGTTTGTCAAAGTAGTGTCAGATTGGCACATAAACAATTTCATTATTCTTGAATCTGACCAAATCGAGACAGAAAATACTTCAGGGGAAAAAATGATCTGTACTGGACATGCACAGGCTTTTCATTTAAATCATGTTAAATTAGGCATCACAAGCAATCTGGAGATGACGTAGAGTTTACAGGAGGGCATGTGTGGGTTATATTCAAATATTGCCTAGGTTCCTCCTTCACCCTCCCACCCCCCTCCCCCTCCACCCCCACCCCCCCAGAAAGGGCCTTGAGCATTCTCAGATCTTGGTATCTGGGGGGGCTTCTGGACCATTCTTCCCTAAGTACTGGTCACTCCAGCACTGATGGGAACTTCACTTAAAAAAGCAACACAGGCTAATCTAACCCTATCACAGCACAGGGTCTGGAGGCTGGGTGTATACAGTTCAGTGACTCCTGGCCTGATACATGTGAGGCTCTGCATTTAAACCCCACCACTGCAAGAGGAAAATAGAAAACGTTTTAGAGTATACAACTTCGTGTAGCATCACCAAATGACAGACAGATGCTAAATCGACAAAGCATACAGAGATGGGAGACGAGGGGGAGCGGGGATGGAGGAAGAAAGAGGTATACTAGGCTGGTTTATGCAGTTTATCAGTAAGACAGAAAAAAGGAAGGAAGGGAGGGAGGGAGGGAGGGAGGGAGGGAGGGAGGGAGGGAGGGAGGGAGGGAGGGAGGGAGGGAGGGAGGGTACAAGGACATCACATACTAGATCATCAGAACCTGTAAATTCGTGACCTTACAGGGAGGGCTTGTGCAGCTGTGACAGATGTTATGGATTGGAAAGGCCCCTGGATGCAGAGAGGTCACATCTAATTGCGTGGCTCCTGAGGAATCAAAAAGCAAGCGGGCGAAAGACACCTATGTGGCAGCCTGGGTCCTCATGGTCCAGCCTGCCTGAAGCATCCATATCCCCAACTGGTGCCCTGGGTGGCAATATGACAGATAAGCAAGTATATGGTGGTGAACTTAGAGAGAAAGAGAGGCGGAATGGTCTACATGCTGTGGTAAGAGGCAGTTCTGAAGAAGCAAGGGCTGTGAGGAAAGGGATGAGGTTTGCAGCCAGCTTGTCACCCAGGACCTGGGTAACATCTGGGCCTGGGCTGCTGCCTATGGCCTTATCTGGATCTGCAACATCTGGGGTCTATGTTGACATCCATGACCCATGTTGCCACTAAGGCCGCGGGGATGCCTGAGGTGCAGGCCACCACCTGTGGTTATTTTGGTGTCCAAGGGCCATGTCGCCACCAGGGCCATATTGATCTGAGTGCCCTGTGCTGCCACCCAGGGACGTGGTGACATGCAACCAGGGTCTGTATAGATGTCTAAGGCTTTAGCAACCACTCTAGGCTGTGTGGATGATGGGAGAGGTCAAAGTCCCAATGAGGCTGGAACTGTACACCAAACAAGGAAGCACATGTACCTAAAGAAGCCTTAATTCTTATCCAACCACAGGCAAGAAGGGATACACTGAATCTTCGTAGCCTTTAAAGCCAAAGTAATGTTTCTTGGTGGTGGACATAGTGTTTTGTAGTGTTTTCACTTTAAGTTGAGTTTAATGAGGTCTCATTTGCATACAGCAACCCATCTTTCTTCATGTTCAGCTCTGTCAGTTTGACAAAAACAATGTCACCACCACAGCAGAGAGGGGGCAGGGGAGAGAGAAACACTTCACTCATTCTAGATTTCTCTACCCCTTTTGCACTCCTATCTTCTCTCTTTGTCATCTGTTCTGGCTAAAATGTTTAGCCTGGTCTGTTTTCTAATTCTATACTTCACCTTTTTCCAGAAAGTTACTGAAATGGCTTCCTACTCGTCACACCCTTCTGAGTTTGGCTTTCGTGCTCTGTGATGAATCTGACATTCATCTGCAGGGTTTTGTTGCTCTTTACTACAAGTGAAAAGCAACCCACTAGTGAGGCACTTTCCACTGAGGGACAGACCAGTTCCTTTACCATTCCCTATGTGCTTTACAGTTTTAGAAAAAGCTGCTAGGAACATAATCCCAGAGGTTTTTTGTGCAAACACACTTTCATTGCTCTTGGCTACAAACCCAAGGAGCAGAAAGAAGCACTGGCTTGTACTTGAAGAAACTTTCTGACTCTGTTTTGGATGGGATGCAACACTCAGCATCCCCACCAGCAAAGTGCCAAAGAGCTCTAGTTCCTAAGCATCTTTTTCCAGGACTTTGTCTTAACCAGTTTTGTTCAGTTTTATTGACTTTGGAGCATTTTAATTGGTGCACTGTGTTTCTTTAAGCTCTTTATTTTAAAATAATTCTAGATTGATGTACAAGTTGCAAAAGTTAGACTTCTAGTGCATTCTCCACCCAGCTGCCCCCTGTCTTACAAAACTGCAACACAATGATTAAAAACAGGAATGCGACGTTATACAATACTAGTCACTAAATGGCAGGCTTCTTCAGATTTCACTATTCACTAGTCTTTCCTCTTTCTGTATACAGGTCTATACTTGAACTTGGGTGTACAGACTTACACAATCACACTCACATCAGAACACAAATCTGATGCATTGAAGCATATTCCATACAGAAAATGCCCTTCCCACAGAGACACTTGGTCAATCAGGATTTTCTTTTGCTCTCAATTTTTACCCCAAGCAAATTTTAAAAAGCAATTATCAGGCTGAAGAGATGGCTCAGTAGTTAGGAGCACTGATTGCTTTTCCAAAGGACCCAGGTTCAATTCCCAGCACCCAGATGATAACTTACAATTGTACGTAATTCCAGTCCCAGAGCATCTGGTACCCTCTTCTGACCTCTGAAGGCAGATACACACCTGGCACACAGGCATACATGTAGGCAAAACATTCAAATACATAAAGTAATAATCTTTAAGGGGGCAAGGAATTGTCATGCAGGACACTGTGTCTCATTCATGTAAGTCCAACACTCAAAACATAGAAGCAGGAAGATCAAGCTCAAAGCCAGCCTGGACTACACAGGAAGCTCCAGGTCATACTTGACTACAAACGCCTCATTCCTGACTTAAAAAATACTAAACAAATGAGACAGCTATCGCCTCTGCAGCTGCTATGTGCCAAGGTGGAGTTCAATTGTCAGGTCCTGTTTATGCTGTAAGGAGACAATGGCCACTGCCTTCAAAGGAAGTAGATTGGCACACACACGCGTGCGCACACACACACACACACACACACACACACACACACAAACCACACACATACACACACACACACACACATGCACACTCTCTCTCTCTCTCTCTCTCTCTCTCTCTCTCTCTCTCTCTCTCACGCACGCACGCATGTACGCACACCACACACACACACACACACACACACACACGCACGCACGCACGCACGCACGCACACAAAGGCTGACACGTACTAACCACAGTGACAAGTCACAAGCATAGTCTGAGAGGAAGGCCCTAGTACGCAAACCCCATTCTCAGACTCAATGCTACAGACCCACCACAAGAACAGAGCAGCCAAGTCTCGGAACCACTAAGAATTAGGCACATAGCCAAGATGCTCTCAAAATAGAAAGAGCTACCAAAGAACTCGAGGGCTTAAGAGCGTCACTGAAGACCACTCATCTCCTTGGACCAAAGCTTGACTCAGAAGATACACAGAATCATCAATTCTCCAAGTGATGCTACCTCTGGGAGGAATAATACCTTCGCCCACACACCCATCTGCCATTATTGCCCCTTGTTTCAATTGCTATTAGAAATAGTGGACACAGTGATGGCACCAGCTTTTAATTAATGTCGTCTACCATAATCTTCCCTCCTTGTTTGTGGGACCTATGCTTATAGGCAGAATTGTTCCTTCACTCTTTTAGTCTGCACATCATCTACTACTAATCTCTACTGCTATTTGAAACCATATCTTTCATCACCTCCCTGTTCAATACTAGTAGCCCCAGTTACCTGATGCATCTCTTTATCTCCTGGTACCTATACCCCAAGTTCCCTGGCACATGATAGGTGAATCAAAGAATGTTTGCAAAAGTGAAGTGTGGCTATCAGATTGCATTATTAGCAGCAGGGTTTCAAGGGAGTGGACTGAGAAACAGAGGGGTCTTTTTTTTTTTTCCTTTTTTTTTTTTTTTTTGGTTTTTCGAGGCAGGGTTTCTCTGTGGCTTTGGAGGCTGTCCTGTTACTAGCTCTTGTAGACCAGGCTGGTCTCAAACTCACAGAGATCCACCTGCTTCTGCCTCCCGAGTGCTGGGATTCAAGGCGTGCGCCACCAACGCCTGGCCAGAGGAGTCTTAACTGCAAAGAAATCAATCAACGATGTGTATAGTTAAAGTCTAGTTAAAGAAGCATATCATAAAGCAACTAAATATTAACAGGGAGATGCCTATGTGTCCGAGAGAAGACAAGGATAGGCCCACAGGAGGTGAGGGTTAGAAAACAATTGGATTCCCACACATGACTGATGCCCACAAGCAGCTAAGCAGCCTGGTTGGGGAAGAACAGATCTATCCTGCTATTCTAATGGTGTATGGAGAGAAGCACAAGCTGTGTCTCATGACTTCATTTCTAAGGGCAACTGCCAAGAACTGTGCTGGCAGAGATACAGCTCTCAAGAAGCATCAAGAATCTGCAACAGCTGTGATGGCAGTTGTCAGGACATCCTCCAGTAAAGGGATGGGACAGTGCGACACTTGCAGAAAGTCTCTTTCCAGAGAGACTCATCTTTCAATTGTCACATCAAACATCCAAATCACCACCCTGGGCTCCCCCACCCCCACTCCCACACCACTGCCACGCACACCCAGGAGACCTTGAGTACAAAGCAATGGCCTGGATTTGGCAGCCTGTGAGCTTGCCTCTCATCTGCTGAGTCTCTGAGGAAGCTCTCAGGCCAAGGAACAGATAGGAAACTCAGACATAGCTCTCAGCCCTGCATTACGGTTTGCTTCTGCACACAAAAAAGCATTTATATTTAATGATTCAACAATGAAAAAAACTCTCAAATCAAAATGGTGTTTGATAACCTAAACTTGAAGATGCCTGCAGTTCTACCCATGATTCTAGATGCCACTAAGCCCTGATGTAGTCGATCACCTGGCTTTTCAAAGGGCTGCGCCCTAACAAGCAATGGGCCATTTTGACCTTTGCCAACCCACAGTATCCCTGAGTGTGGATATCTGGAAAGGAGAGGAGAGGGTACAATACCCCACTGTAATACCTCCTCCCCTCTGGGACTGTTGAGATATGTAACATGAATAATATAAGCCCAGAGACAGACATTGAGGTTCAAGCTGATGATCAGAAAAACAAAGCAGCCGGCCACTAGCTCTTACCTTTACCTCAGGCTTAAAGGGCTGTCCTATCCTCACAAATTCTCCAAGTACAATGCTGACTGCACTGCTCTCCACCAAGGCTCAGACTGCAATCCTTCCCTGTCTGCAAACTAAATCTCACATGAGAGCTTTGCTTCTTTTTATACCTCTCAAATCCTAGGATTAAAGGCGTGAGCTCTGATTTACTCACATGTAGCCCAGGATGGTCTTGGACTCATAGAGATCTGCCTGCCTCTGCCTCTGCCTCTCAAGTACTGGTATTAAAACCATGTGATCCCAAGTGGTGTGATCATATTTGTATGAACTGTTTCTCTTTTAGACTGGATCCATTTCATGTAGCTCAGTGTGACCTTGAACTAACATCCATCTGTCTGTCTCCTGAGTCCTGAGACTAAATGTGTGTATTACCACTGCCTGGCTCTATGGCTGTAGCTAGCTTTGCATTTTGATCTTCAGTGGCTTTATTAAATTATAAACAACATATCACAAGTCCCCTTTTTGTCTAATACAACAAAGGAAGGCTATAACTAACATAAAAATATATATACAATAAGTACAATAAAATATATATAATATATAAGCAATAAATACATCAACAATGTCTAGTCCATTTGCATTTGACAAATTCAGAGAAAATACTCCATTATCTATTCTATCTTGGTGAGTTCAAAGTCTTGCACCTAATTTACTTTCTATTCTAATTTGCATTATCAAATTATCTTTTAATGTCACTCAACCTTTTATACTTTACATCTCTTTAGTGAGTTTCTTCTCTGAATCTGGTAAACAATGAAGACTATTAACTATCTAGTCTTCAAATCCCTCAGAGACCCAAGAAGGAGATAATATTAACTGAGTAAGCAGGAAGCGTGAGCAAGTGACTTCCAAAAACTGTAAAAAATGACAGAAGCAGCTGGCTTCCTGGACAGCCACCCAAGTTTCTTCTGCAACATTGGGACATCCATCCTTGGCCTAAAGGCCTAGCATCTCTGACAGATTTTTCTGTGAAGCAGGATATTCTGAAGGACTGTCCCACCTTATCTTCGCAAGGTTTGCACTCACTCTCTTTTGTGTCCTGTTGTCCAATTTGGACAGCATACTGCCAGCAGTCAAGGCAAGGGCACTTTCTTACTCAGTGGCTACTTTTGCCACAAAGAAGGTAAACTCCATGTAGAGTTTCTTCGATGCCCAAAATCTTCTCTGAAGTAGATTGGTGCTGCCAGGAACAGACATGTCTCATTGTCATAAAAAAAAAGAACCTATGTTATTAAAATATCTCAAATGCCATGTTCTGTAGACCTCTGGAGTGCTTGACGACAATCTGTCTAAATTATATCTCTGTTTGACCTTGTAAACATACCTAATGTGACCATAAATTCGGTTGCAATAGGTGACTAATTACTCACCTGCATTTCATTATTATCCTGTATAGTTGGTAATAATAACTTTCAAGGACTAGAAATTTGCATTACATTGTTAAATGAGCTGTATAGGTACAATACCTTGAACAAGATTAGAAATGTATGCACACTATGTCTTAACAAAATTAATCTCAAATTTATATCAATATATAATGTTTGTACATAATATGAAGAAGTCCAATCAAATGTAAGATATTTTAAACTAGTAGTTGCTTTTTAGAAGTATATTCAATAATCTACCTTTCTATATATATATATATATATTATATATATATATATATATATATATTATATATATCCTCCCTTTTTTCTTTTCAGAGTAGATTCAGCAATCTACCCTTTTATCCTATCATATCTGTATCCCCTTTTTTTCTTTACTAAACAAGAACTCTGAATCTGAATCTAATTCCTTTGTTCAACTTTCTTCCTGACTATAATGAACAATATTTTGTAACCAACTCCCCTAAACAATGACAAATGTTCATAACCCAATGAAAGGCCAAAATCCACCCACCCCGCCTCTTGGGAATGTGGGTGCTATGTTCTTAACGTTACTTCCTGCTGTCTGGGAGCAATGGCATCTTTAGGGATCCTGAAAAGACAAATTTTGGGTTAGGCTGTATCTTTTCTGTCCTGTCGCTGCATAAAGGGAACGTACAGGGCTTATCTCAAGTCCTGGCTAGAGTAGTCTGTGAGGCTGGATCACCTGAGCTGTTCTGAGAAGAGTCTGTAAGGGTGGGTCATCTCCGCTGATGATCTGAGCAGTTTGTAGTCCAAAGCTGATCTTTAGTTGGTGTTATTCAGCTTAATGGTGTTACCATAGTCCTAGTGGAACTGTCATTGTGGGATTCCATTTTCTTTGGTTGGTTGGTTGGTTGGTTGGTTGGTTGGTTGGTTGGTTTTTCGAGTCACAGTTTCTCTGTGTTAACAACACTGGCTGTTCTGAAACTCACTTTGTAGACCAGGCTGGTCTCAAACTCACTGAGATCCGTCTGTCTCTGTCTCCCGAGTCCTGGTTAAATGTGTATATGACCACTGCCTGCTTCTATGGCTGTAACTAGCTTTACATTTTGATCTCCAGTGGCTTTATTAAATCATAAACAATATATCACCACAGGGATAAGCTCAAAGATGCTATCCAAGGGAACTTCCAGGCAATGACCTAAAATACATACAAAAACACAACAGGAACACCTATCAGAGTCTTATGACTACATTTGTTAATACATGCCGCCATTGTGGTGCTGTTCACTAAAAACATTGAACTCCTCAGATGGGAAGCTCATAGTCACAAAACATCAAATGTCACCCACCGATTGCTTGCTTCTCCTCTCCCTCTTATAACTAAGGCTTAACGGAGAAGAACCTGCTTCCTGGTTCCATGACACACCATGCAGTAAGAGAAGCTAGCAAGGGCAGGTAGTCGTGAGCCTCAGGAAAAGGTTTTCTAAGTGTACAGAAGAGTACCCCCAGCTCAGGTCTGCAAAGGTCAACCCAAAGAAGGATCCCTCTACCCAAGGAATTCAGTCTCTAGAGTTACCTTCTCTACACTCTTCCTTGCTACCCCAAAACTGCCCTTCCAAATCAATAAAGTCAGGAATGGACAATACAAAGTGCAAGTGACATGTGGGCTTCTCCAACTCACAAGCTAAAGAACAGCTCAAAGTCACACAGAGGACTCTGAAATACCTCCCAAGTCCCCTCCCTGTCACACAAGAGGTATTATAATCGTTGATTTAAATATAACTCTACAAATACATCAAATGCGCATTTATCAGTTAATGAAATCTTTACTAAAGCTTTACAATGAGCTCAAATCGAGCCACTTAAATACAAACTGACAGACTAAACACCTTTCAAAGTAGAAAGCATTTTGGCACAGAAACTGGAACTGGATGATTCTTAACTTGCAGGATGCTGCTAGGGAGTGGCAGGGACCACTTCAGATGACCCCAGTAGAAAGGTCATACGTCATGTATTTTCAAATCCACAAAGAAAAACTACAAATCAAAGCTGAGCCTTAAAACTCATTTCAACTTTCTTCTTCCCAGGGAAAGGAAGCTTATTGTTAGCTTCAAAAGGTCCAAGCGAGTTATCAAAAGCTGCCTGTAAGCAACAGACAAAAGGTATTTTGTATGGTATCTACCAATGCCAAAAATGCACTCCCTTGCAATTATGCCTCTGCCTCCACGCTACTGTGTATTATTTTAGCTATTTCCGAATGATGCAGTCTAAGCAAACAAGAACATTTTTCCTAGCTCATACTGGAACAAGAAGGGAGACTCACATGTTGGTGACTATCTATTGCTATGGTTATGATTATATTTAGTTATATTATATTTGGAGATGGAGCATTTGTGAAGTCATTAGGATTCGAGGAGGCCATGATGGTGTTATTCCCATGGAGGCCATGCTCCCATACTCGCTGTCTCACTATGTGAGGTACTCACTCCTCTGTGTTATGATGCAGCAAGAAGCCCCTCACCAGATGCTGGTCCATGAGTTTAGAGTTCTTAGACTCCACATCTATGAGCCCAACTCACTTATATTCTTTATAAACTATGTGTACTCAAATATTTGTTCTAACAAATATGAGTCTAACAAATATGAGTCAAAATGAGTCTGCTCCAATCCCTTAATAATCACCTTCTTTAAGAACCAAGCTCCAGTCTTCTAACTGGTGCTTACAGTAAGAAATACAGTCCCACTCATGCAGAAAGGTTTCTAGCAATGAGGCTATGCACTAGCTCCTTGGTTCTGTGGATCCCTTGAGTTCCCAAAACCCTAATATTTAGTCCACAAGGTCCAAACTACTTCATAGTTAGCAATACTTGTTTTGGTCTTTGTCTTTGTCTTTTTTTGTCTTTGGCTTTGTCTTTTCAGTGCTCATTCTTGCATGTAAGCATGGCATTTTTTCAGAGGAGGCATGACACATGATACTGCCACTGACTGACAGTAGCACAAACAGAAAAAAACAGCCAGATTCTAACTAACCTGACAAAAGCATTTGCAAAAAAATACAAACAGCTGTAGTCTCACTAACTATAGTCTCACTAACTGATGGATGGTATTTCAAGAAAACTGATTTATGTAGTTTATGGTCCTGTACCTGTTTAACATACACAAGGCCCTGGACTTGGTCCCCAGCACCTTTAAAAAAAAAAAGTTCACCTACAATGGGTTTGTTACTGTTAAATGAATTCATCGGTTTCGAACTGCTGCTGTAGCAAATGACTACAAATGGGATGCCTTTAAAACAATGCACAGGAATCATCTCACAGTTCTGGAGGTCAGGTTCGCAATATATCTTGCAACGTGTTGCAAGCTTGGGCTCCTCTCAGAAGTGCTGAAGGAGAATATGTCCAGAGCAGGACACCTGGGCTGTGTTGTACTTTGATGGCTGCTTCAATCTCATGTCTCCTCCTCTGACACTGGCTACCCTGTATCACTCTTACAAGGAATGAATTTCACATGAGTTCATGTAATGACGCTACCTGGACCCAGCTCTACTTGGCCCTTGTTTAGATGCATGGCTAGACGATTTAGAACCCTTTTCCCATCTTGAGGCCCTTAACTTCATTAGAGCTACACACACACACACACACACACACACACACACACACACACACACACACACACACAGGTTCCAGGGGTGAGAACATGGACAGCTTTGGGGGCCATTATTCTGCTTTTGTGACAAGCTGGGTATAACTCATGTTAATGAAGTTCTTTGGAGTAACTTTTAAGATTATGAAGGGTGTAGGGAGACAGCTCAGTTAAATGCTTGTTAGTCTAATGAGAAATTCTGTTCTCAGGGCTGGAGAAATGGCTTAGAGAAATCCTGTTCTCAAAAGGAGAGAGCGAAAGTGATTGAGGAAGTCACCAAATGTCATCCTCTGGCCTCCACATGCACACACATGTGCACACATGTTGTGGGATATGACTGTGACTGTGTAAAGGTGTGTTACGTGAGTTTATGCTGCACTTGTTTATTCATGTAAAGATGTGTTGTATTTCTTTCACCTCACCTGCCTTAGGCACCCAATTGATCTAATAAAAAGCTGAACAGCCAATGAGTAGAGTAGGCAGTAGAAGGATAGGCAGGGCTGACGGGCAGAGAGAATAAATAGGAGGAGGAATCTAGACTCAAGAGGAGAGAACAGAGAGGGAACAAGGGAGAAAAAGACGGAGATGCCTGGGACCAGTCAGCCAGGCAGCCACCAGACAAACAGACAGACATGGAGTAGGACACACAGAATGAAAGAAAGGTAAAAAGTCCCAAGGAAAAACATACACGAAAAGAAATAGGTTAATTTAAGTTATAAGAGCTAATGGGACGAGCATAAGATAGGGGCAAGCATCCATAACTAATATGAAGTCTCCGTGTCATGATTTGTGAGCTGGTTGGTGGCCCATAAGAAAGCCTGTTACACACACACACACACACACACACACACACACACACACACACAAACACACACACAAAGTGGGGAGGGAGAGGAAGAAAGAGAGAGAGAGATTCAAGACTATTAAACAGCTATAAAGCCAAAACACTTGGGAAGTACTGCTCTGGCAAATGCACAGATCAAAGTAGTTATAAAGGGGGAAAAGCACGATTGAGAAAAGCTAAGTGGTTAACTAGAACCACACAGGATGAGTACAACTTCAAACAGGACCCAGGTAGTCTGGTTATCAATAAAGCTGAATGGCTTCCTCTGTACCATGATTCCAACTTCTCAGCACCTTACTATTGCAGAGCCAAAACAAAAAATAAACTAACCTGTTAGCATTTTTAAGGTGAGCTAGCAAGCCGATAACAACTTGTAGTCAAAAGGGTTTGAAGGAACCATACTATACTATACCTTATTATATACCCACTCTATATTATATTAGTCTCAGACAGAGAAGTGATAAGACAATGTGTAAATAGCTGATGGTCCAGAGTCAAGACAAGAGAGATGAGTAACCAATATCACCACAGAGGCAAATTACTGAAGCCGGAAGAATCAGAGAGCACACTTAGCAAAGCATTGCCCGGGGTTTAGTGACTGAGCCTGGTGACCAAAGGGAGATTCACAGTCACTCTTCTGGATGACAGCCAGCAAGCCCTAGTTCTCAACATTCAAAAAGACATGGACGTCTGAAACGCTACATTATTAGGCTGACCAAAATCAGGTTCACAGTAAGAAATTAACTATACTCAGATGAACCATGGTAGAAATGGTTTTGCCTAATCTACACATGCGAATAAAAACATTTTAATCAGACAAGGGGTTCACACTAATCACAGTCTTCACAGGAGCATGTTTATAGTTGAAAAGGGGGAAAACAGGAGACTCAGAGGTCAGCATCTGCTCTAAATGAACTACCTGGTCCAGGCCGACAGACCCAAAGCAGAGATGATCGAATTCTTCCCCCACAGCCAAGTAGCATGTACTAGCGACAGTCATCCCAGAGGGCTTTTGCCCAGGGCTCCCTGGAGAAGTGTGGCCATGCAGAGCAAGCTTCTCCAGTCCTATACCTTGCTTCCCCCAGCTCCCTGTGTAGAATTATAAGAATGTTCAGCTAACCCATGTACATGTGTATGTGTAAGCATGTGTGTGCATGTGTGTGTGATGTGTGAATATGTGTGCATGTGTGTGATGTATGTGTATGTGTAACATGTGTGTGTATTCACGTGGCATGTGTAAGCATTTAGAAAACAAAACCCAGCAGCACTGCCTGAACTACTGCCAACCCCCCCCCCAAAAATAAACAAGACTATGAGGGCACAGACATAAGGAACTACCAATCCAAATTGAAATCCAAAGGCAGAAAAGCTGCAGAACTTTCTAGCATTTATATTTTTTCTAGGGAAAATACCAGGCAATATTTGGAGAGCCTCCAGTCAGAGCTCAGCATTTCCCAGCAACATTTGCAGTGCCTGCCTTTCTAAGGTTATGCTGGCATTGCAAACGCCACAATGCCATCCTTGTAACCAGCAAAGGATAAAGATCTTGTGGGCTAGAAGCATGCCTTCCAGCCCAGTTTCATCCCCAATTATACACACACACATCTGTCAAAACTGTGTACCAGCTAAAGAGGTATGATTGGGCTTGTTCTGCAAAAGAACAAAGAAAAAGGAGAAGCTATGAAATCAGCAATTATACTGGACACACATTTTTGAAGTACTTCAGATGCCAAAAGCCCAAGGCAACTTAGCATTCTATAAATGAAAACTTTCATTTTGCCTTCCACACCTAATAGAGACATGCTGAACACTGAGGGTGCTTATAGAGATGACACCAAGTCACACTAGCAAACAGTTCCTTTCCTGCAGCTCCACTGGCAGAGTCACAGTTGAATCTTGTATGCCTAGGATTCTAGATAGAAGGGAAAACGACACTTGATCAGAAAACAGATTGTGCAACATAGTAAGCTGGGGCTGAGGAAGCACTGTTGTGTTTAGTTTCAATCACTTGGGCACTCCTAAGACAGGAATTGCCATGAATTAGATTTCTGCTGTACAGTAATTTTGGACAAAATGTATAAAACTATGTTTTAAAATGGTCTTAATGACCTCAGGTACAGAAACCAAATCTGAGAGAATACGGCAGGAGCAGTGCATGAAAACTGAAGCCAAAATGCTTGAAGAGTAGTCATAGCAGAATGACGACACTGCAGGAGACAACTAAGACTCCAGCCACAGTGCAGGGAATCTGATAGCTAGCTTTTCAGAAACAAAAGGTGGTCCTGGGTCCATAGTCTGTAGAAGTTGAGATACCTTGAGATTCCAAGATATAATTATCAAGTGACTTCATAGGGCAAGGTGAGGTAAGACAAAGTCTCACTATATAGCATAGACTGGTCTAAAAACGCACTATGTAGCACAAGCTGACAAAAAATATGTCTCAGATTCCCAAGTGCTGGGACTATAATATGACACCACACTTGGCTAATTTTTTGTTTGCTTGTTTTTTTATTCAGACAGTGTTTTACTATGCTTCCTGGACTGGGCTGGAACTCAATTCTCCTGCCTCCACCTCCCAGACAGCCAGGATCTCCCGTTGGAGCTAACTTAGACAGCTCATCATTGTTAACTACAATCTTCTCAGATAAAAGCCCCATTTATGTTATTAGCAAATAACAAACTCAATCTGCACATTGGGGAAGAGGAATACAGACTCAGAGCACAAAGGAGTTTAAATCCTGGCATTATCAAATATAAGGGATGAAATAACTATTTATTGTTGGTTAAGAATATAAAACATGAAATAAGAAATAAAGCAGAAAAACCTCATCAAAGGTATTCTTACAGACTTGAAAGCAGAAACAGAACTTTCGAAAAAGAAAATAGATCATTAAAAGTAAGATCTCAGAGGAAAATTCAATACAGCAGAAGAGAAAATTATTAAGCTAGAAGTTCAATCTTGAGAAAGTTGACAAAAAGAAGCAGAAAAGAGAGCAAACTTCAAACAGGCATTATAAAGAAGCTGAGAGGAAAAAGTAGTCCTGACATTAATTTAACCATAACTGGAGGAGATAATAGAATAAATAGGAGACGGTGTTTAGAACACTAATAACTAGGGCATTTTCAGGGCTGATAATGACAGGCGATCTGTAGATACATGAAATGCACCATTAAAAACAAGGCAAAAACAACAAACTGCACACCAACCAAGTAACCTTGGAGTAAGTGAAACCATCCACTAAAGACCAGCACACAGAGACTTCATAGATGTCTTATAAACACTGACAAGAAACGCAGTGGTAGCACATTGGGAGAATGTGCTTACAAGGCCATCTGGAAGTAATTGTCAGCTGTGAACTGGAAGGGTGAGACTCAGACATTCCAGAAACCAAAACCAGGGGGCTCTCGGCGAAGAGCCTTCTGAAGAGGATAAAGCTGGTAAGATGCAGGGTACAGGATGGAAGAGGAAAGGGGGAGACATGGTAAAGATGTACAATTAAAAAAAATACTGTCCTAAATTTACATATCTATTTTTTATGGTGGCTCAATTTTATAAGTTTTGACAAAAGCATCTAAGTTCAGAAAGAACATTAGTGGCCCCGTGAGTTTTGTATTATTCTGGAAAGGAGTAAGGATACTTAAAATGATGACTGAGCTTTTCAAGCTGCCAAGTGTCCACAGAGTACTTTCAGGACCATTATTAGAAGAGAAATTCAACACATAAGAGAAACTGAATAAGGATATAAACCAACAGATATTTCAATCTAAAACAATGAAAGTTGACCACATGGAAAAAATGTTCAATTATATTCCAATAAACAAAATAGAAATAAGATGCATCCACCATGCATAGAAAGAATGAAAGAAGTTAATGCAGCTCTCAGGGGATGAGGCAGGAGGATCTCAAGTTCCAGGCATCCTGGGATACAAAGCAAACCAGAAAAGGAGCCATAGTCAGAAGATGGGAGAAGGGAAAGATCGAAAAGGTTTGTCTACACTGAAATTGTGAGCTCTGTTCTACAAAAGAGAACAGGTGCAATCCTGTGATTCACCAAGAAGAGCAACTTAGAATACATTATCACACACACACTAGGACGGCAACAAAATTATCAAATATTGGAGGGAAGTGAGACCACAGATGAACTGCAATAGATTCTAACTGCAGATCCTGTTTGACCAATAAAAGGTGACTCACTATAACAGCACACCCAAGCAAAAAGCGCAAGTTGTAAAAATGTTACATGCAATATATTGTTCTTATCAAGCCTGAAAACAAGCAAAACTTAGCAATACTGTCTTTATGTATACAGTAATTATGTATATAGTAATTATCCCAGGCATAGTAGATATGCTAGATTGGCAATTGACAGTGACATAAAGATACTATTTAGGTCATGCAGCTAGTTTTTATAGTCTATGTTGCAGTGATACATTTTTCTGAAGATATCTCTTGACACCAAAGAATCTGAACTTTTACTGGACCTTGCAGCTAGGTTAATAATACTGTTTGAAATCATTTAAGACTGTATTTTTGGCCTACTGTCCTACTGTGTACTTGGCCTGCTGTCCTACTGTGTTCTTGGCCTGCTGTCTGTCCTACTTGGCCTATTTACCTTTAACCCACCTTTGTGTGGCTTTGGAGGCTGTGCTGGAACTAGCTCTTATAGACCAAGCTGGTCTCAAACTCACAGAGATCCACCTGCCTCTGCCTCGAAAGTGCTGGAATTAAAAGTATACTGTAGGGGAAATATTAGCCACGCCCTTTCGGGGGCTGGCACAGGTGACACAGACCACGCACACTAGGGTGTGGTCAGTGACATAGTAAGACCTTAAATATGAGGGTGGCATGCAGGCGGCGCTCTCTGTTCCATGGTTCGCCTGGTGTAGAGGACTGACTGGTTGCGTGAGTACTTTCCTATTAAAACATCTATTCATCCCAAACTTGGTCTGACTCCTTTGAGGTATGCATTATTTGCGTCCAACTTTAGTATGCGCCACCACCGCCTGGCCCTTTAACCCCCCTTTAAGAGAACAAGGTAATACACCTTACTGTCTTGGATATCCCATGCAAGCTTTTACAAGCTAAGTGCACAGCTTTAATCTTAAAATTGTGTGATCTCTCGTGTCCCTGACCCAGAATAGTGCATGTGTGTATATGTATGCTATGGTGAAGGGACCAGCCCCCCATTTCGGCAGCCATTACAGTAACATGTGCTCGCTATGACCTTGCCTTAGTCACTAGAGGTTAGGTGCCTGCCTCGTGACAAGGAACCAATCAGAAGTTAGCTGGTGGCGCTATGCTTTACTGCACTGGGTGTGCTTTACGGACAAGTGCACAGCAATGACGAGCAGAGAATAGCAACCACCCTGGGAGGGCCTATGGGCCATAACAACCAATTGGCCAGTCAACACAGGACAAGCCCTCCAAGCCTGGAGGCACACCAATCCTGAGCCTGTGCATACCCCTAGACACTCCCCTTACGCTGCCCTACAAGATCACTTAGCAGCCAGTTCGAGGGGTCTTTGCTAGCCATCAGCCATGGTGGGTGGATGAAAGACCCGAGCTAACATGGGGTTAGCTCGTTAAAAAACAATAAAGCTTCATGCAGTTTGCACCAAGCTCTCGAATCTGCCTGGTGATTGGGGGTGACCACGGTCATGGCCTGGGACCCCGGAGACCTGAGTTTTTCCGGGAGTCTAACATGGTAATCAGCCAACAAGCTAGCTGGAAGAGCCTTACGACCATAATGTTAGACCATAATTATTATGTTAGACCATAAATGTTAGAAACAGCATGAGGATTCATCCTGAAAACATCGTTTGTAGTGTTAAATGCTCTTCTGGGCCACTTGGGTCAATAAGGTAACTTCTTCCTCTTGTAAGACTCTGTTAAAGATTTTGTAAAGAATCACCTCACCCCCCATATTCTCTCTGCTGTCCAGTAAATTCAGAACAAAGCCCTTTGGAGGGACAGACTCAGATTCAGACACACCGGGGTACAAGTCTCAGGCATCAGGCACAGACACCCACAACAGACAGATTACAAATAGGCTGACAACCACAAACCAGTCAGAAGGCGCAAGGAGGGTGGTAGAGGAATGAAATTTGGGCTCATGCTTGATCAAATTAAGCCAAGGAGAAACTGCTTTGCTTCCATTCCTTAATGTGACATTGACATACTTTGGTGCCTTCTGAGTTATCTTCATGGCATTAACCAGAACATTTGGTGAAGGTCTTTGTTACACCTCACTGGCAATGTTTGCAGCAGTGGCATAGACTGGCCAAGTACAAAGAAGGAAGCATACTTGCTAACTGTAATCTTCTAAGATAAAGACTTCAACTGAAAGCAAACCAGGACTAAGGGTAACTGCCCCTGGATGACACCCTAAGCCTTCCCGGAATCTTCCAAAATCCTGGGGCTTATATGACTCAGGAGGAGGTCACTTCCTGTAGGCAGCCTTTGTCATTCTGCCTAGCCACATTGCTGGCCTCCTCTAATGGGGTAACTGGCCTCTCCAACTCTATTCGCACCCCCCCCAAAAAAAATAATGGCCTCTCCTTGTTGTAGAATATTAACTATGTAAAGGTGTGTTACATTTGTTTATACTGCATTTGTTTAATTATGAAAAGATGTGTTACTGTTTCACCTTGCCTGACTAAGGCACTCATAAAGGCCTGACTACGGTCTAATAAAGAGCTAAATGGCCAATAGTTAAGAAGAAAAGAAATAGGCCGGGTTGTCAGGCAAAGAGAATACACAGGAGGAGAAATCTAGGCTCAGAAGAGGGAAGGAAAGGAGAGAACCAGGGAGAAAGAGATGCCTGGGGCCAACCAGGTAACTGCCAGACAGACACAGAAGAAGCAAGAAAAGTAGGACATAAAAAGAAAAGGTATAAAGCCCTAAGGCAAAAGGTAAACAGGTTAATTTAAGTTAAAGGAGCTAGCTACAAACAAGCCTAAACCAGGCTGAGCATTCAACTAAATAAGTCTCCTCGACATGATTTAGGAGCTTGGTGTTACCCCAAACAAAGAAAAGGCCAGGGACATTTCCTTGGTCAATTTTTCCTTGAGACTTCTCTCACCACCACCAGAGCTGGACACTCAATCTCAAAGCAAAGCAAGAAGAAATACAAGGATCCCTGAATCCTTGAGAATGACTGAGGCACAGTTTCACTTACCTGTGCTATCTCTTACACACATACACACACCCCGCTCTGCTCCAACTGCACTGTGCTTGAAAGATCACAGCTCCTTCAGCCACTGAAGCTCTGCCTAGAATAACAAAGGCAGCAAATGACAAAGAAGTCAATCAAAGGAACCAAGTGTCCACCACAGAAAGAAACTTCACTTAACTGGGTAAAAATCTTCACCATTAAGAGGAGAAATGACCACCCAAATTAAGGAAAATCTCTAGTTTAGCCTGGGCCATTTTTCATCTATAATCAAAACTCTTAGTAGTATGTCAGTATTGGAAAACAAATCATTCTCATTTTCAATGAGTTCCTCACTGGAACCTCACACTTTTGAGGATACACTGTGTCTTGAGAATATTCTTCTTAAATGCAGCAGCAATTGACATTCCCAATGGTTAGAAAACTTGCCCCAAACTACTCCGCTAACAAGTATCAAAGAACAAAGGAGAGGGCTGGCACATAGCTTAGCCAGGAAAGTGCCTGCCTAGCATGTCAAAGCCTTAGGTTCAATTCCCCATCTGTGGCTCCTGCATCCCAGCACTTGGGAGGTGGAATCAGTATTGTTTCTTCTTGCATTAAATCTGCTGGTCTACCTTTTCAGCCAACAGATGCAGAAGTGCCCTTGTCGGCAAAGTGACTGAGACACTGCCATAAAACTGTTCACTTAGAAAAGCAACTCTCAGAGTAGAAAATCCATACACAGGCAGATGAATCTGTGTCCTTCTCACATACGCTCTTCTGCCCTGTAAGTCCTATTTATCACTGATGAATTTTTAACATCTTTATAATTTCAAATCTAAGAAAAGTTGAAAAGAAAAAAAAAAAAAAAAACTCAGGTAGCCCTTACCTGGGGTTGCTTGCTGGCATTTAGCACATTTACTTGCTATCTTCCACACACACATTTAGCACTTTTGTCTGGAGCCATATGAAGATCAGTTTCACACATCATGGCCCTTTTTCTCTAAAAACTTCAGAAATTATCCCCAAGGAATAGGAATACTCTTAGGCAATCACAATGCAGTCATCAATCTGGGTACCGATGCTTTAATCCAGACCATATTCAGTTGCCCTAATAAGGATTTTTTTTAATAAGACTTCTTCCAATTCAGGATGCAGCTAGGGTTAGATAAAGCATTTCGCTCCTATTTCTCTTTAATCTGAAACACACACAGTACCCCTTTGTCGTCACAAAAACCTTGAGAGGAATGAGGCGCCTCCCTTTTAAATTGATGGAACATTTCCATTTTGGCTTATCCGGCCTTTCCTCGAGTGATTCTGTATGAATCAGAATAGCTTGTTTGCTTAGCCAGAAAATTCCCAAGTGAGAATCTCTCTGAATATCACATCTGAACGTACCAGGTCTATCTGACCCCAATGTAATACCACCTTACTCAACAGAAAGAAATCACGGCATTTCTTTCTCCTTGCAACTAATACTTCATCTAGGGAAAAACATTTTAAGACCATCCAAATACCTTGTCCCACCTCAAAATCCTCCCTCCTGCCCCTGCGTAATCACAACAGTTCGAAAACTGAGGCAGGAAGACCATGAGTTCAAGGCCAGCCAGAGATACATAGTAAGGCCCTGCCTAAGACAAAGAAGAGAAAAAGAGGGAAGACAGGAAAGAGGAGAGGGAAAGAAGAAGGAAAATTCGACAGGTATCCCTGATGTCTTCCGATTGCACACTTTACCTAATGACAGGTGCAGCGCACTGACGCCAACACTCCTTCCACAGTACTGCTCACTCATTATCCGCATTCTCCAGCACTGTTCACCGAGCGAAGCAGTTAGGCTTAGTACAAACACATGCAGCTCTTCTTATGACATATTCCCACTTGATTCCTGCGCGTTACACTGGTACTCAGACTTAGCCAGTGACAGCCCCTGCCAGATGCCTACTCTGTACTTGTTTTTCCTTATCTTTACTTCTTCTCTTTCTCACATTAAAAAATGTTTGGGACTTAATCTTATATCTGTCCTGTCTCTGTTCTGGGTGAAGTCATTTCTCCAAAGAGTCCTGGGTCTTCTCAGAGAAGAATGCTAGAGACCAAGATTTGTAAGGACTGGTTTCCAGTCAGTCTGTTTCAGCTTGTTCATCTTCATTCTAAATATGAGCCACACGTTCCCTTCTGTCATAAAGTAGACACCTTGAGGGGCTCAGTTCAGTTGTGGCGGCTAAGTTACTGGAAGACCTCACCAACTGTGGCTCCAGGGTCTACATTTGGTTAAGATGGAGCCACTTCGACTATATCCCTAGCAATGAGCAAGTGGCCTTCATCTACAGTACTGTCCTTACTCCTTGAGAGGTGGCCGGTCCAATTTGCTGATAGCATGGCTAAGGTAAGAAAGACATCCGTCTTTCTGTTCACTGCCTGGATGCAGCTGCTCTCTCATCTCCACGATCACATGGAGATCTCGGCCCTCAAGTATTTCTTTCTCCATTATCTTGCTGTGCAAATTCCAGCCTCGGCAGCCCTAAGCTACAGACCTTCCACCTGCAGGCTATGAGACCACAGGCTCTCCCAGCGCTGGCCACAGCTACTGTGGCAGAAAATGGATACAGGATAGGACAAAGGACCCTCAAATTACCATCTTCTCTCATGGGTCACAATCTTGGCTGTCTGTTGTCCACTGCCAGAGGCTTCATGGACAGAGGGCCTGTATTTAGGTGGAAATGTAAGATCAGCTCTAGCCACTGCCTTTTTGTTTTCATGTCTTCCACATTAGGTAAGGCTGTACTGGGAAGGGTGAAGGAACAAACGCTTTCAGCACATTTTAATAAGGTCTGTAGGCATTCCAGAAAAGTCACTTTCTGGCACAGCCTTAGCTGTGCACCTGTTCATTTGGTCTGTAAGCCCACGGTATCCAAATTGCTCTCTAGGATGGAAGTGATTCCAGATGATATGACAAAGAAGTGCCTCTCCTTGCTCTAGAAAACATTCTCTTCATGGCTGCCCACAACCCCACATAGTTGTATTTCTATGTATGACTCTTCCTCCAAGTAGCACAGCGAAGCACTCCAGCCAAAGCCAACAAAGTCGGTTGCTATGGTTCATATTTCCTGTTTATGTGCACATACTCAGGAGTGAAGACTTTACATGTGAATCATTTTCTGATGCATTTTCATTTTTTTAAACTACATATCTCTACAGAGAATTAGAAAGTAGTCAAGAAAAACTGCAACCCCAGAAACAAGGTTAAGGAAATGAAAATCAGAAGGAAAATAAAATGACATTTTCATTACATGCTATAAGGAAAGACAACTTTGCAATTCTAAAACACCAGAGAACTTGTCTTTACTTGCCCAGATCAGATTGCTGCACACACACACACACACACACACACACACACACACACACACACACACACACACACACGCACAGAGAGAGAGAGAGAGAGAGAGAGAGAGAGAGAGAGAGAGAGAGAGAGAGAGCGCAGTGGTCACCTAACAGTACTGTCTCAGGAGACTTCTCCACTTGAGAACTCCACACTACAGCCCATATAGTCCATGCACAGGCAGCCTTACCTTTCTTTGGTTTTACTTCCAATGGCCCAGGAATTAAGAAGTAAGTGTGAGGTAAAGGTGCTGACCTGCCCATCTCCCTTGGTCCTAGCATTCTCCATCCTCTAGGAACCTTCAGAACACCTTCTCAGAGGTCCCTCTGAATCTCCAGTGGAATTCTGTTTCCACGAGTCCCCATGGATCCAGCTCCACACAGATTCTTGTGTGGGTCCCCATTTCCCAGGAATTGAATGGGAGACCATGATTGGTTCCCCACTTGCTCTTCCATTATCTCTTGTGAAAAACCCTTAGCATCTCTAGTGAAGCATCCTGCTTTCCCTTCTTCCTCTTGGCTAATTTGCTGGGGCATGACAACCCTTAGGAACCTTTTTGTGTGATCACTGCTTAAGGCTGGCTTAGTGCTCCACCTCAGTGCTCCACCGTAGTGCTCTCCCAGCACCTGGCCACCATTATAATAAAGGTAGAGCTGTGATGATCCCTTTTGCTGTGCTAAGCATGGAAGAGCACTCCATCTCCACAAGTTCTTCACAGTGGATGCTATTACCCTCAGCTCACTTCACAAAGGAGATGCAACAGCATCCCAATGTCACATACGGGAAGTGGCAGAGCCAAAGAGCGCCAACGCATTTCACTACCAATAAGGTAAAATACGCTTAGCTGAAATTTTAACAGGATAATGAGGGCTACAAGGAAAGTCCCAGAACATCAATGGTGACCCTCAGGTCACTGAAAGGACGGTAAGATTCGGCTCATCCGAACCCTTCACAATTGACTGATACCCACAAATTAGACCCATATATAGTTTTCAGAACATACGCCAAGACATGACACTATGAAAAGGACATGGTCAATTTCCACAACCCAGAAATATACACATGAATCAAGCAAAAATTAAGGATTATCATGTGGAAAATTTAATATAGAAGAAAACCAAAAACAAAACAGGGAAACCATTAATATTTAACATTTTAAGATACATTCAAGCTGAGCGTTGGTGGCGCATGCCTTTAATCCCAGCAGGAGGCAGAGGGCTCCAAGACAGGCTCCAAAGCAATACAGAGAAACTCTGTCTCGAAGGAAAAAAAAAAATACCCTGCTGTGCAGGGCAATGCACAAAATTTTTATATTTCCAAAGATAGAAAAGAAAGAAAGAAAGAAAGAAAGAAAGAAAGGAAGGAAGGAAGGAAGGAAGGAAGGAAGGAAGGAAGGAAGGAAGAAACCTTTCACTGTAAAGTATGCACATTTTAGCTTCAACACAAGGACTTTCCCCAAAACAAGAGTTTTTAACTGAGTAATATGTAGTTTATGTTCCCACAACTGTGGGGAATGGAGAATGGCCTGAGTGAATATGTGCTGTTGGCATAGGTACAGCCATGTCAAGGACTCTAACCCCTCAGCCACATGGGAAAATGGCAAAGCCCCCCAATCCCTGAGGCTTAGAGGGATGGCAAGATCTTCCTCTAAGTCGAGATATAGATGTTGATAGTGTGTGCAAAAAATGTTCACCATAGCTTCTCCGACCCCATATTTATGCTTAGACACTGCCCCTACCAAGATTAGCTAAGCCTGCCTCCTGGATTTAGGTCTGTACTATAAACCTGCTACCTTAGTTTTTGTATGTAATAGAACTCCTCCGTGTTCAGATAATCTGGCTGCTCTGCTCAACTGTAATAATAAACTTGCTGAGCTTCCAGGATACTACAGTTTCTCCATCAGAGGGAAACAATACGACCCCAGCTTTTCTATGTATCTGAGTGTTTGTCTCTTCTTCATTCCCTTTCTATCTCAGTTAGGTGCATCCCAGGAGCCATGTTGGATGCCACACATAACACAACTGCTGTGTTAATTAGCAATATTGTAAACTTCAGTGTTCATATTTCAATAGGATGTGCAATTCTGCCTTATAGAAGTTTCAAAAATAGTGGAAAACAGAACCAACTGTTGGAAGCTTTAAGCCATAGACTTAGGAGAAGCCCAGCTCTGAGAGTGCTATAGCAACCTCCCTGCTTCTAAGCACAAACTCTTTCCAAGAGTAACACACATAAAATTTACAAAGTCTGAAATGGGGTAGCACGTGTCTTGGGAGACTCATGAATCAATTCAACATGCTAACCAAAAGTATTAAGTTGGTATCTATTACCCAGCCTTCACTTAAAAAGCATTAAGTGATTAGCTACTGGTATTAGCTACTGGTACTGACAAATCATTTTAACCTTACTCCTGTCAACTTCAAGCAATTCTGCCTCAGATCCTATTAAAGACAAGAGGCAGTAAGGTAAATATAACTTCAAGATGAAAAAAAACAGGCCATGTGTTCAACCACACAACTAATGCCTATCTATCCATTGTCACAACAGAATTTCACAAAAACATCCACTAAGAACAGCACTAGGTTGGGAAAATGAGAACAAAAACAGTGCCAAGGGCCATGATTAGGGAATAGCATCCTAGTCTCTTGAGGTGGTTTGAATGAAAATGGCCCCCAAGGCTCATATGCATAATTAGTCCCCAGTTGTTGAAACTGTTTGGGAAGGATTAGGAGGCATAAATTTGTCACTGGGGGTGGTTTGGAAATTTCAAAAGCCCACACCATTCTCAGGATTCTCATTTTCCCTCTTGCTCTCACTCTTGCTCTTGCTCTCTCTGTCTCCTGCTTGTAGACCAGATGTAAACTCTCAGCTGCTATTCCAGTGTCATGCCTGCCTGCCTGCAGCCATGTCCCCCAGGGATGCTCATGGACTAAAAGACATAACATTGTACAAATGACTATCTTACAAAAAATAATCTACAGATACAATGCAAACCCTATCCAAATCCCAATGTTTTTATTCTCAGAAATAGGAAAAAAACAAATCCAACCAACCAAACAAACAAATAAAAAAGCTTCATTCAGAAGCACAAAAGACCCCAGATAGCCAAAGCATTCCTGAAGAAGAAGAAGAATGCTGGAAATATCACACCTGGTTTCAAATCCTATTACAGAGTCACAGCAACAAGCCAGCCTAGTGCTGGCACAAAAGCAGACAGAGATAATAGAAGATCCAGATGTAAATTAAACCCAGGCAACCACCTGATTTTTGGCAAAGACATCCTTTAGAGAAAAGACAATTTCTTCAATAAATGTTTCAGGGAAACTAGATGCAAAAGAATGAATCTTGATGCTCATCTCTCACCCTTACAAAAATGAATACCTGGCCTTAACATAAGACCTAAAACTCACTGGGCAATGGTGGTGCAGGCCTTTAATCCCAGCACTCTAGAGGCAGAAGAAGACAGATCTCTCTCTGAGTTCAAGGCCAGCCTGGTCTAAAGAGTGAATTCCAGGACATCCAGGGCTACAGAGAGAAACCCTGTCTCAAAAAACCAAACCAAACCAAACCAAAAAAAAAAAAAAAAGACCTGAAACTCAAAGTAAAGAATAAGGAAAACACTTTACGATTTGGATACACGTGAAGGCTTTCTGAATAGGACTTGAACTGCTATGGAAAACAGGTCAACGACCCACTAAGTGAGACTTCCTGGAATGAAAAGGCTGCTGTACAGCAACAGCCACAGTCAACTAGGTGAAGGGACAGCATCAGAATGAGAGAACACTTTGCTAGTTATGTACCTGATGGAAGAGTAGCATCCAAAAGATTTAAATATCCAGAAGCTGGGAGATGGCTTGCCATGCAAAGATAATGCCTGAGTTCAGGGCTCTGGTACCCACATAAGAGCCAGGTGTGGTAGCACCCATCTGTGACCCCGAACAGAAGTGGAGACATCAGACCCTCGAGTGCGTTGACTACCCAACCAAGTTGAATAAATGAGCTCCAGATTCAGTGATAGATGCTGCTGTCTCAAAAGAGAAAGTGAAGAAAAATTGAAGCAGCTCAATGTTGACCTCGCCCTACCCCAACAGACACAAGAAAGAAATCAAACAACTGAATCAATAAACAGGCTAGTGAAATGGACAGAAAATTCACAAAAGATGAAATACTGATTGTCAATAGACATGTGAGGTCCGTCAAGCCAGGTGAGGTACCTGGAACCTCACCCATCTATGCCAGCCTCAACACCCAGTCACACAGCCTAGCCCTGGTCATGCAGTCAGTCAGTTCACAGCCCGGTCTGCTAAAAAGCTTCTGTCTGCAACAGATGGAGACTGCTCTAGGGATCCACAACACATCAAATGCAGAGATCGGCAATCTACACCTAAGGTTCAGGGAACGTTGAGGAAGAGGGGTCCAGGATGCAAGACAGTGTTTCCTGGACAAGACAGGAAAAGTGCACCCATGGATGCTCACCAATATTCCTGCCTGAACAACACCATCATAATAACACTACCAGTTGGCATATGAATGTGGACAGGGGTGATAGGGGATGTCCTCTGAATTCTGGGACTATGTGTTTTATGATGGGGAATGTACTGTGTATGTTTATCTTATTGATTGTTAAATAATATACTGTTTGGCCAATAAGACAGCAGATTAGATGGGACTAGGAGTCAAAGAGGATTCTGGGAAATGTAGTAGATAAGTGGTGATCCAGGCAGGAAGTGACATAGCAAGGAGAGTCATTTTTAAGTGAAGGAGAAACAGGAAGGGTCCCTTTTCCCCTCTGCTCCTGCTCCAGCGGCACAATGTGATCCACCAACAAGGAGGGACGCCAATAAGGCGTCCGATAAGATAAGTCTTATAAAATATATAGGTTTATGATAGTTAAGACTAAGCTAACAGATGAGAATCCTAGTCATTGGCCAAGCAGCTTTGAACCTAATACAAGTTTCTGTGTACTCATTTGGGCCCTGACTCAGGCGGGCAACTGGCATAAAGCTCACACGTGGCGGTGGGGCTCAGGCAGCTTTTGGCAGAAAGATTTATCGTAACAGTTTTCCTTATTAGTTGATGAATAAAGCTGTTTCGGCAAATGGACAGGCAAAACTTAGCTAAGAGGGAATTCTGAACAAAGAAAGAGGAAAAAGGAAGATAAGGAACAGATGCCATGCCAGGAAGTCAAGAGACCCAGGCATCACCTGTAAGTCAAGTGATATACAAATTAATAGTAATGGGTTAATTAAGAGAGAGCCAGCCAGTAAGAAGCCTAAGCCAAAGGCCAAAAACTTATAAATATATATCAAGTCTCTGGGTGGTTATTTCATAAGTGGCTGCGGGACCCGGTGGATAGAGAGAAACTGGTCCAATGGGACCGAGATAGATGGAGAAAGCTTCCTATTACACAGGGGAAATTCCACAAGTACCCACCCCTAGATGAAGGGCTACATTTGGCCAATGGCTGCTGAGAGAGAAAAAATCATTTTCCTGCAGGAACAAGCTCCTACATAGGTTGTCCAATGGCAAGTGGTCATCCCTGGACCCGTATACTTATGGGCAATACAAAATAGACACAGCAGGTTGTACATACATATGTTTGTGTGTGTATATATACACACACAGGTACATATAAATGTAACAGTAATAACTAAAGAAGAGGTCATGAATTTGGGAGGGAGACAGACAGGAGGAAAAGTATTTTTAAAAAGAACTTGAAAAAAGTTCAACCTTATTAGCCATTATTTAAAACTACAATGAGATCCCATCTCACCCCAGTGAGAAGACAGTCATTAGGAAAACATCAGCAAATTATAGCAAGGATGTGGCCAAAGGGAAACCTTTCACACACTGCTGGTAGGAATGTAAACTTGTCTCGTCATTATGCAAATAGGTACAGAGATTGCTCAAAAAAATTAAATACAGATCTTCCAAATGACGCAGGCTTACCACTCCTGGCTATTTACTTAAAGGAATCTCAGTCACCTTATCACAGAGACATTTGCACATCAATGTTTGTCATGGCACTTTTCACAACCGTTAAATTATGGAGCCAAGCTAAATGCCCAACAACAGAAGAATGGTTGGACAAAACTGCAGATGTATACAGAAGGGAATTATTTTCCATCATCAAGAAGAATGGAGTTGGACCATTGGCAACATTTGCAGAAGAATGAATGCACCTGGAGATAATCATATTTACATGGACTAAGCCAGTCTCAGAAAAACAAATATGTTTTCTTGCTGTTCCTAGATTTTATGTCGTCACAAAAAGTTATGCCTGAATATATAAAATGAACGCTGAGGGGAAACTGTCTAGGTAACAAAGAGGACAGCAGGAAGGGCAGAAAGCGTGAGAAGGAGAGGGTGAGGCTAGGAGGGATATGCTCAATGTATAAAACATACTGCATGAAAAAATTGTAAGTAGTTTCTGATTTTGGTTTTTGGTTGTTTTTTTGTTTTGTTTTGTTTTGTTTTGTTTTAAGAACCAGGGCTTTGAAGTTACACACATCTGGGTTTCTTTTCTAGGGTAGCCAATGACAAACAGACCCTTGTGCTCTGTGGAAGGTTATAACTGGATGGGAGAATGAGATCTGTATCTGGAATTAAACATTGAACAAAATAAAAATAAATAGATATACACAAACAGAGACACACAGACAGCTATTGTTCTGCTTCAAAACTTATTCTAAGCTACACAGGAAAAATAGCAAGTAGACACATTTATTCTGAGAAAGATTAAATTTACTGAATTTGAATAAAATGTGGACTCATTAAGATACCAATAAGGATGGGATATTAAAGCAAAACAAAACAAACAAACAAACAAAAAAAAACAAGATGCTGGAGAATTAGAAAGCCCTTCATGCAGAGTGGTAAGAACAGCCATTGTGTTTTAAGGCTACTCTAATTCTTCATCCTCGAACAGGAATTTCACAGCTGTTATTCACTCTTCAAAAATGTTGGCGTCCATAAAAATGGCTCCGCTGCATTTTGACTTCAGGTCAGAGAGTTCAAAACTATCTTTACTCTTCCAAGATTAAAGGCATAAGACCTAAAGGTCTAAGATGTGGCTACTGTAGGGTGTTTGGTTTAAGGCATGGATGTCTTATCTAAATAACAAGAGATTTAGTCTAAGGTGTAGTTACTAAATGTTTGGAGAATTAAGAAAATCTGTTTGTTCCTTGTATCATGATAAAGATACCATTTTCCATTTTGATTGGGGTATATAAGAATGTTGAAGAATAAACTTGGTGCATTCAGTATTCACTGGATTGTCCTGCTGACTATTTTTATCTTTTCCTTAGTGTCTTTACCTGCTGTTTCTCAATCCACACTGCCCCTCTCAGGTACAAACCAGGCAAGTTGTCTAGATCCAACTATAGCCCCACAAATATGGGTTCCTACACAAAACCATCCAGGTTTCAACAAATGTCCCCATGTTACAGGAGAGGATTCTGAGCATCTCAAGGCATAAGTGACTAGCTCCAGGTTATGCTGCCAATAAACTGTAGAAACTGATATTTTAAACTAGCAAACTTACTGGCGAAGCCATCATCAGGGCCAAAATGGGGGTGGGGGTATCACGTTGTCACATGGCCATTCCACAAAGCATTCCCTTGCTTCAATCAAATTTACTGGGCAATATCCAGTGCCAGCCATTTCTACACCCCCTGATGTGTGCTGCACCTTGAGTCCCAATCACTGAGAAGTCATGAGACATAGCCTATCAAAGTGAGTGTCTACTATAGATCACATCCTACAAACCAGAGCATCTTCAGCACAAGGGACATTCGACAACTCTCCAACTTGTTCATGGGTCTGTGTGTCAGCTAGCCTTAAGAAGAAGGACAAAGACGAAGCTGACTCTGAAAATTCTAAGATGCTAATTTCTGCTAATACTCCAGGATATGGATGGGGGGGGGGCGTATAGCCCATGTGTGTATCACTGCTGTGTCCTTAGATACATGGACTGTCAGCATTCAGTTAATGTGGGTGTACACACACACACACACACACACACACACACACACACACACACACACACCAAGTCACAAAAGGCTGAAAAGAAGAGGCAAGTGAAAGGCGGTGTGAGGAAACATTAGTTAAGGCTGCCAGGAAAGTATCAGATCCAACTCCTCTTTTGAATGTAATAGTCATAGAAAAGTGGGGTCATGGGAATTCAGATTTTTCTGAATTATTATTATTGCACTTTTTGTTATTGTTTGTGTGCATGATGTACGTGTGTGGAGGTCAGAGGGCAACTTTGTGGAGTCAGTTCTCTCTCCTCCCCACCTTCATATGTTTTCTAGGACTTGAATTCAGTTCACCAGGCTTGCTCAGCAAGAGCCTTTACCCACTCTCTGAGCCATCTAACAGCCCCTACCATTATTTTTAAATGAACAAATTTTACACTCAGAGGTAAAAATGCCTCCAAGCCCCTTTGCCTACTCAAAATATTTGTCAATATTTTGAAATACCTACAGGCCGAAACTGTCTTCTAATTTACGATTTCAGACAGATGAATCATATGTGGAAAAACAATCTACTAGCATTGTGCTTCTTTCTGCAAAAGGCACAGAGAAGAATAAGACTGGGCCAGCTAGTTTACTGGAGAGAGAACATAAACAGATAATTACAATACCATACAATTAAAGCTCTTGGCAAAGCAGAACCAAGTGGGGGACGGTGGGGAGGAGGGGATGACTAATCCTGCTTACACTTCAACCTTACTTAGTGAGGAAGAAAGGCTTTCCCCCAATGACCTTTGCAATTTCCTTGTCTGATCCTCATTAACTTTAAAGCAAACACCACACCAATCCATCTCTTCACTCGGTCACCATTCTCACTGCATACTTCTCTAATAGGCACTAGTTAAGCAAGTTGTGACATTAATGGTCAGCCACATAGCAGCACATGAGTTGCCTGTTCCACTGAATTTTATCAAAGTTTTGGCCCTTTCCACAAAAATTTCTTGCTTCCCAACCGTCAACTAACACAGCGTGTGTTTCTCTATCCAAAAATCTTAAAGACACAGCCAAATGTATGATTCATCTAAAATTAGGGTATCACCATTTAAGAGTTCATGTTGTTGTAAGGTTGTATACATGTCTGATGCCTGGAAAGAATAACATACTCCTTTGCAAATATGAGACAGTTTAAAATGTAAAATCTAACTAAAAGTGCATATAACATTGAAAGAAGAGTTCGTGTTGTTGAGGGACAGCAAGACGGCTCAGAAGATGATGAGCATGCAATGCAAATATGAGAACCAGAGTTCAGGTCCCCAGCACACATATAAAAGTCAGGAAGGCCTCACTGCCTGCCTGCAATCCCAGTGCCCAAGAGGCAAAGAGGGCTCAGCAAGAGACCAGGCCTCAGTAAGCAAAGTCAGAGTGTTGGATGAAGCTCTCACATCAACCAGTGACCTCCATGGCCCACATACATGCACCTGCACACACACACACACACACACACACACACACACACACACACACACACACACCACACACACACAGCAACACACACACACATCACACACACACACACACACCACACACACACACACAGCAACACACACTCACACACCACAAACATACATTACACATGTAAAAAATAAAGTTTGTTATTTTAACTTAAAAAATATTTCAGACAACATACAATAAAGGACGTGTATGTACTTGGAATAGTCAAAAACGGCCATCCTATAAAATGAAACTAATTTCCCAAGCATAAGGTGAGGTTTATGACTTTACATTGGAATTGCTCTAAATATTTGGCAAGTCAGAAAGGGCGACAGACCAGGCCACAGAATTCTGACCCAAGCTAGATTATATGGAGTTTTCACCTCAGCACTGAGAAATGGCATCCCTTTGTAACCTGGCCCGTAAAATGTGGGCAAAAGAAGTGTCAAGTGGCATCACTAAAAAGCTATGAGCATAAACTAAGGAGGAGGGTTTTGAGAAGGACAAAGTTTTCTTTTTCTGTTAACAGAAAAGCACTATTGAAGTTGAGAAGCCTTAAAAGACACTCATTTTTCAGGATGCTGCATCCACCCAATGTTCTAACAGGACATCTGTTTTTACTATCTCCTTTAACTTCAGTTTGTGTACTATTGATTATTCTAAGAATCTTCTGGATAGCATATGTGGACACCAACTTATGGTCAGTAAAGACGAGAAGGAGGGGAGGAAGGAAAGTAGCACAAGTGTTTGGTGTGTAAACACTCACATGGGTGTGCTCCTTCAGTGATTACTGGGGCTGATTCCAGAAAGTCTTCTGGGATCCCACAGTATCATTGAAACTGGGGTTTTCCTAAATTGGAAATTCTTTATATGCTCATTCCACCACATGCTCCACAATTGGGGCTGATGGATGGTGCCTACTCCTCACACCCAAACATCTGACGTACAAGTCATATCTCAGCCTACCAGGCCCTTGCATAGTTACCCACTGTCAGAGGGCACATTTTTGAGTATCACATCTATAACAATGTTACTGTCTGTGAACACTGAGCCCTTGGGATATGTCAAATAGACTTAAATCAGAGCAGCAGAACCATTAGGCAGTATGTTTGTTCTCAAAAGTGAAGACACTGAAACTAGGGATGGTAGTACATGCCTACAATCTCAGCACTTCAAGGCTAAGGCTGGAGGATCAAGTTTGAGGACAATCTTGGCTACAGAATAACAAGTTGTGTGAGGAAAGGGAAAGGAAAAATGAGTAAGAAAGGAAACCAACAAATGCAAACAAACAGGTCCTGGACTTGAGAGACAAAGACTCCATAACCAGTTTTCAAGTGAGAGGCAACATTGAAAGCCAAACTCCAAGACCAAATTCCTGCTGGGGAATGAGTTAGTTACAGTCAGGCATACAGCTGCATCATGAATCAATTTGAGCTGTTTTAAGCTCCGGGTGTGCCAAGGGGGTCTGGTTTATGGTTGCATCTGTATCTGCCTAAATTCCATTCTAGACGAGGCAGAGCCATCTTTCTCTATAGCTGCATGGATCAGGTCTGGATTTCCTGGACCTACAATGACAAGAGGATAAGCTGATGACTGAATCCTTTGATTGTCCTTTGAATGCCTGAGTCATTATTTCAACCCACCTGGGCACAGAGTGCAGCCATAGTGCCAAGCAACAAAGACATGAACCAGAAACAACACTGTATGTTTCCCATTAAATCAGCACTTTGAGAAATGTTCAATGGGAATGATAATAAAATAAGATTAATAAGACCTATGCTAGGAAGAATGCTATCATTGTGCATTCAGAGTCTTATGAATCTTCCTACTATTTGATCCAGTTCTACTACCAAAATTGAAAATTCCATAGTTGTTGAAATTGCAAAAAAGAAAGTCTTAAGAATTTAAGAAGCAACCACATAGAATACTGTGCAAATATTAAAAATTACTTTTACACAAAAATAATTAAGATACAATACTAAACAAAGAACACATAAATGATCTTTAAAGTTTCAAACATACAGATATGGCCACATAGGAAAAGAAACAAAGTTAGAAAAATGACAGTCATGCATGCCAGTCTTGGTCACTTCTGTATCCTCAGGGACTCCGAGAGTTCCAGTTCACTGTAGACACACAGACATCCTGAAATCCTCTCTATTGAAAACACCAGTGTCATCTTAGTGTCTGGTCATTTGTGTTGTACCTTGGCTATTCTGAGGCAGTAAGCAAATGTTTGCTAAGGAACCCCATACTAGGTTGAGGACACTGGGCCCTGGCAAGAATAATGTTCACGGTCTTTTACATCCCTTTGCTGTTGTGACTCCAGATATGGCCTGAAAACATAACTCCTATGGAATCTGGTGTCTCAAGCTTTGTTGAGATGTTCAGTGAAAACATCTGGAAGCCTAGGATCTGTGGAAAATGATGGATAACGATGTGTCAGGTCAAAAGGTCACCCTCTCGGGGCCTTGATTCCTACATCTATGAAAGGAAATAGTTAGACAAATTTTCATTTCAAAGGTTCAGCCTAGCAATAAAATAGGAGTCTACAATCTAAGAATGGTCATCAGAAAGAAAGCAAAAAGGGTTTTACACACATTTCATTTATTATATATACCTTACTGTAACTTAATTCTTAATGCCCTCTTTGGAATTACTTTCCGAGTAGTGTGTTCAGCCTTGTTCTACCGATATCATGGGGTGGGAGTAGTCAAAACATTTTCTTAGCTGCTTGTTTGATTTTGAGGAATGGTCTCATTATCTCATTTCAACTTCTGATCCTCCAGCCTCCACCGCCCAGTTGCTGTCAGGACAGGTATACATGCCCACCCTTGGTTTTGTGCAGTGCTAGTGATCAGCCAGGGCCTCATGTAAGCTAAGCAAGAACTCTACCAAGCACTCTACCAAGCTACAACACTGTCTCACTGTTATTTTCTTTTAATTCTTGCATATGATGGGTCTCATTAGATGAAAGGGTACAATTTCCTTGTTCCAGTTGAACTCAACACAATTTCATTTTCACCCCCGGGTAAAAGCCTATATTCAGCCTACTGGCACTTATCAGATACCAATGGAGGACTTAATTGAGCTTTGGGGCATGAAGAATTTGCAGCACAAGAAGAGCCTTCAGTTTCATAGCAAGCCTCAGAGATGGACAAGACTGCTGCCTACCTCTCGGAACCTAGCTTTGCTTGAGCTGCATTGCCAATGCCATCACATAAGTCAACAAAGATGCTTTGTATTCAGTCATCCCCAACACCACACTTTAAATGTATTTTTCAGTTACAAAATCTGGCCACAGAAGTTATCATTCCTATTATTACAAAGTTTTGTTTTGTTTTGTTTTGTTTTGTTTTGTTTTGTTTTGTTTTGTTCTGCTCCTAATCAGAAGCCCAAACAATTTGCTTTGATTATTTCTTTTGGGGATTATATCAATTCTCCCTTCCAATTTTCCAAACTCCCCGAATGTTCCTCCTTGCTTTCTTTCAAATTCAAGACCTCTTTTTTCATTAATCACTGTTAGGTACTGGATAACCAGTTGGTGCGCTCTTCCCTAGGGAAGACTATTTCTCCTGCTCACAGTTGAAAGCATCTCCTTTCAAACAACTTTATATCCATCTGATCTCCAAGCTTGTGGTCCAACAATGGAACCCAAGAAATCAAGTCTTATTTCAGAGTCTCATTGTTCCAGACTCCAGACTCTGATTCTTTGTCACAGCACCAATAGAATCGCAGCAGCCAAAAAGCATGACCCTGCAGATGTCAGCTCCCAGACTAGACCCAATTCTGTCCCTGGCCCATAGGCCCAGGCACACTGATCACCCTGTGTTCCTGGGTCCAAAGAGTAGGCAAAGAACCATCACCGGCTGGGAAGCTACATCTGCCCACCCAGAAGCCTCCCTGCAGCTTGAAAGGTCAGACAGGCAGGGCCAGGACATAGAAACCAGGGGCCCTTCCTGTACTGGCCACCCCACCCTGTTCTTTCTAAGAGGAAGTGGCCTGGAAATCCTGTACACTCATTGTTTTGTTAATAAAAACTTTGGAGGAGGTAAGCCTTAGACAGGGGTACATATTCACTGTAGAAATTAGGAATCATTGAAGGCACGAATGTTCTTATGTTTCTTGTCGACTTTGGTCATCTGAGACTTTTAAAACAAAAACAGAATCCTAGACTTAGTGTGGCAAGTTGCTGATGACATGTTAGACAAACACCTGTCATTATGATGTATATTGCCACCCATACCACAGAAAGCTGAGATAGGGAGTGAGCCTCCTGTGGGTAGAAAAACTCCAGCATTGCCCAAGACGCCTCACTCACAGAACTCCAGCTTGAATGAAGATCTTTGAACAGATGCACCCAGACTTACAGGGGAGAGGCAGACTTGTAGTAAACATAAAATCAAAGTTAGTCTCTCTCTCTCTCTCTCTCTCTCTCTCTCTCTCTCTCTCTCTCTCTCTGTGTGTGTGTGTGTGTGTCTCTCTCTCTCTCTCTCTGTCTCTCTCTCTCTGGTCTCACTAGGTAGCCCTCACTATGTAGGCCTATAACTCCCTATGAAGACCAGCCTGGCTTTGAACTCACAGACATTGGCCTGCCTGCCTCTTCCTCTCGAGTGCCGGAAATAAAGGCATGCTCTAGCAGCTTCAGCACAAAAGATGCAAGACCTGTCTGCTCAATGGACCAGTTCACTGATGCAGCCTTATGGCTTCATGGATCAGGCCTTAGACTAGCAATCCGACTTCTGAAAGCCAGCTTCAGCACCTGACACCTCTCACACCTGAATCAACTTCTTCTGGGACACGGAAGTCAAGCCTAGGCATACTGGGTGTTCTGGGCTGCACACCTATGTGTGGATGAATGACATCTCAGTCTCAAATTTTCTGGGCAGACCTTCAAACTAAACAGTGCTGCTGTGTTGGTGTGGTTTCTATGCTGTCTTGGACTACATAACATCTCTTCTTCCTTGCCACAGATGAACTGGTCCAAGTTCTCCTCCTATCACACTCACTCCTAAGCAAACACTGTTCAAATTGACTTGGGAGGAGCAAATAGCTCCCTGGAACCACTAATGTTTACGATTTAAGATGACAGGCTATTTCTTTGTTTTTAAATAATAGGACTAGATTTATCAGATTCTTTGGAGTAAAAAGGTACCAAATTGCCCATACATTTGAATATGGTTTTGCTTTCCAAAGTAAACTGCTTTAATTACAGAAACAATCCCTCATGCTCATGAATAGCTCTATAATTAATAAAGCCCAAGAAAGAAGAACCTGGCATGGAATTCCACTGAAGATCTTAGTGAACATTTTGAGGGATGTCTTTAAGCCCTGTGCTCATACAGCTCCTTGACAGCAATGTTAATCTCATGATTATTACAGTGTGTTTATCATACACTTTGTGCCTTGCCAGTATGACATCACCAGCACAAATGCACAACAGTCTATTATACAAACAAATTGGAGCATATACTAGAAGCCATCTGGGTCACTTCCCATATTTACTATGCATTTTCGGAGATAATTGTTTCCATAGAAATCACCACTAGAAATAGGCTCACTGGAGTCAAAGGATCAACAAATGGTTTCTCAGTTGGTCACAAGAGGCCTTTTAGGGAAACAGCTGCCTGAGTCATCTCAACATCTACATATTTTCTCAACCAACTTTGGCTGAATTTTCCTAGTCTGTTCCTGGTGCCTTTACTGTTGGCTACATTTGTACTTGGTTATCAAATTATTCAAATCTCGTAGTCAGCTCATCATCTCTGGCTAACAAGCTATACTGCTTAATGTAGTATCTCTATCCTTTGATAACATATGGCATCTTTTCTGTGTCATGATGCGGGATCTCACATAGCCAAAGCCAGCTGGTACTATGCAGGTGAAAATGAACCTTTTGTCTCTGCCTCCCAAGTGCTGGCATTACAGGCCATGTACCACCACACCCAACATTTTTTGTTGGTGGGTTGTTTGTTTGTTTGTTTGTTTGTTTGTTTGTTTTGTGAGGCCCTAGCTGCCCTAGAACTCTCTTTGTAGATCAGGCTGGCCTCAAACTCACAGAGATGCACCTGCCTCTGTGTGCTGGGGTTAAAAGTATGTGCCACCACCACCCAGTCATATTTCTAACTGAATGACCAGTATTAACCAGCAAATATCCCAGGATCCTCTGCTTATCTTATTTAATTCTCAGAACAAACCCTTCTTGTAGCTTGGGCAAGTGATCTTTTCTTCAAAAGCTTCAGAGTTTAAAAAACTGTTTCAAATGATAAAGTTTCCCACTTTGCTAAGGATAATCACTTGGGGTGGTGTTCAGGATACAGCACTGGGATTCCTGGGGGCCCTGTCTCCTCCTGTGATGCTAAGGCTTAATTTACATAGCATATACCCTGATTATTTTTATAGAACTTGCATGCCAGTGCAAGAATAGGCTACAGTTTTGGAAAAATGTTTTCTAGGTGGGACTGAAACAGCTCAGGTTGATTCTCTTGGTCAAAACTCCTGCTCACATTTCACTGTTTCACATTAGGTTAAATCTAATGGAGAACCCAAAAGAAACGACACAGTCAGAGCGGTGAAACCACCTAAGAAGATGGCTTCAAACTGGGCTTTCCCGGCCCATAATTAGGCCCACACTGTACCCAATGAGCAACACTGTCGCTTCATCTTATGAGGAAGCATAGGACAAGACACAGACAAAGAAAGCCATGATTCTAGATGAGGTACCATTCATTATTGATGAGGGCTGTCCCAAGGACTGCAGGACACTTACCCTTCTACACTTGAGAATATTAAATGCTAATATATATTAGCATATATATATATTATATATATATATATATATATATATATATATATATTAAATACATATCCAGGCATGGATGTTAAGGTATATGCCAAAGGTGATCTGAAGAAGCTGAGTGATCTCTGCTATGAATGGGAGAAGACATCTGGGTCCTTCAGAAGTCCAGTCCAGAACAAAACCTGTTGTGAATCAGTTTCTCCACACCTTGTATTTCCCCCCTTCTCTGGGGTGATTTCAAGAGCTTGTAAGACCAAAGCTTGGTGTGGTGATATCTTGTTTGTATTCTAAGAAATAAAGATTGCCTGAAAATCCAAGAGCGGAGCTAGCCACTAGTTAACCATAGAGATCTGAAGGTCTGTACAGACAGACAGGTAGTGATAGGGCTGGGCTGAGAGAGGACTATAAGGTGGGAGGAGACAGGAGCTTGGCCCCTTTCAGGCTGAGGAGTTGGTGAGGTAAGAAGTGGCTGTGGCTGCTCCATTACGTCTCTGATTTTTCAGCATTTATCCCAATATCTGACTCCAGTGGGTTTTTATTATTAAGACCAATTAGAATTTGTGCTACAGCTGGGCTAACAAGAAAGCTAGTGTTAGGACTGCTTCTTTTTTTGTTGTTGAGACAGGATCTCACTATATAGTTCTAGCTGGCTTTGAATTCACTGTGGTGTAGACCAGGCTGGTCTAGAACTCAACAGAGATCCACCTGCCTCTCCCTCCCAAGTGCTAGGATTAAATGGTATTAACCACATCAGCAGTAATGCCAAGAACACTACAATTGCTCCTGCCCTGTTTAAGACAAGCCAGCTCTTTGTGCCTGGGTGTCTAGGGAGGGCTAGAAGAGAGTAAAAGTCCTAGTAAAGATGAGAGCACCACCAACCGCCTATTTCTAGGACTTCCTGGAGACTTGAACTTGGCTGGATCAGGAGACTCAGTCCGTTCCTTCCTGCCTATATCACTCTCAAAAGGCCAGTGCCCTGAAGGCCAGTGTTCTCCTGAGAACAGGACTCCGTGCTGATCATCTGTACTCTGGCTGAAAAGGACAATGACTGTGTTCAAGCTTAGCCACAATCAGTATTGTCACCTTTTACTGACAGCACTGGAAATTTTCAGATGACAACTTTATGGGTACCTGAGTCTCCTCATCTAGACCCTGCTCAAATCTTAGCAGCAATGCTCTGCACACATGGGACCTGGCTCTCTAACTTCTGGAGCCTACTGAAAATACAACGTGCTAACTATAAAAGGCAGATTTCTGGAACTCGACACGTGCATGTTTCAATAAGCAGTAGAGGTAGGAAACTGCAGCTGAAATTCTGCCACATGTTTCTGATACAGGTGATTGATGTCTGAACAGAATGACACCCAAAAAGAAGTTCAAAGCTGACATCGTTTTCATGACAGTTTACATTCTATTACCTTGAGATGGATCCATGTCTTAGTTAGGGTTTCTATCGTTGTGATAAAACCCCACAAGCAAAAGCATCTTAGGAAGAAAAGGGTTTATTTGGCCTACACATCCCAGGTCATAGTCCAATGAGTTAAGCCAAGGCAGAAACCTGGAGACAGGAACTGACTCCATGAAGAATGCTGCTCACTGGCTTGCTTCACATGGCTTGCTCGGCTAGCTTTCTTACGTAACCCAGGACCACTCATCCAGAAGCAGCACCACCCACTGTGGGCAAAGCCTTGACACATCAATCATTAATCAAGAAAATGTCCCACAGTCATCCCCAGAGGCCAATCTGACAGAGGCAATTACTCAGTTGAGGTTCCCTCTTTCTAGATGACTCTAGCTTGTTTCAAGTTGACAGAAAAACAAGAAAACTTCTCACTAGCAAAAAATTAAGTAAGTCAAAAGGAAACAACAAAAATCACCTTAAAAAACGAACTAAAACTTAAAAGAATAAAATAAGAACCTGGGGCTGGAGTGATGGCTCACAGATTAAGAGCACTTGTGGCTCTTGCATAGGACCCCAGGAAAGCAACTGTCTCCAACTCCACTTCCCGAGGATCCCTGAAGGCTCCTACATGCATATAGTACATGTAGACAGTCAGGCCCAACACACACACACACACATATATCTTTTGTTATAAATTGATTTTAAAAATTACCTTAACACTGAAAGAAAACTAGAGGCCCTGATGTATGCTCAAATACAGATAAAGTAATTATTAAAATGTATATTGACCTATATGATTAAAATTTACATTTTAGGCTGATGAAAAATTGATTTCTATCAAAGTGTGTTGAATGTAATTATACAACTTTACATTGGGATAAGTTTTACTTTTTTCAGTATTTCTTTATCCTCATGAGCACATGTCATCTTCATCTTACCATCTAATGATGCTTATTGCTTGCTATAAAATCCAAGGAATAAGGAATTGATACGTGTTTAATGGTCAGTATAGGACCTGGAAATAGCTCCGTGGCTAAGAATGATCGTTGCTCTTCCGAGGACCCAGGTTCATCTCCAACCCCCACTTTGGGTGGCTTACAATCACTTGTAACTCCAGCTCTAGGGGGACATGACACCCTCTTCTGGCCTCCATGGGTACCTGCACTCACATGCATACTGTCCTATAAAAATACACATGCATATGCAGAACTAAGAATAAGAAAATAAATCTTTAAAAAGAAAAGGTAAAAGGCAACATAAGAGGCTAAACACATTTCTACTCTTCTCTCTCTGCTCTGCTCTTCTCCCACCTACGCTCTCTCTGTCTCTCTATGGCGACCGGCCATGGCGGTCAGCCATTAACCCTGTTCCTCTTCTCATTTAGTCTCCCTACTCTGCCAGGGCCTATAATAAACTGGTTAACATGTCAAAAAAAAAAAAAAGAGGCTAAACACCTAAACATCCAGAAGGCTGTGTGTCTCCAGCTGCTGAACATAGAAAGACAAGATACATTCCATACCACAGGCCTATTAGATAATCCAGTGGACCAGAAACAGCTTTGAGAGGGCAAGCATGAAAGCTCGGGGGAATAGTGTGGTATATTAGCTATGGGCAACACAAAATAAATGGGCCACTTGTTAGAGTTCTTAAGCAGCACTTAAAATATTCATAAATACCATTACTTTCACTTCTTCACTCAAGAAATAGAATTAAGCATCTAACTCATGCCAATGACTCTATATACCAATACAGTGGGTTACCAGAGGCTGGGTGTGGTGCAATAATAGGCTGGTTTCTGACCTAAGACCTTAGAAGTGGAACTTAATGGGGAATTGAAGGAGGAATATTGCTAAACAAGTAGAGACAGGAAAGGAGAAGTGTGGGGCTATTTCAAAGGAACTGAAATCAAGTTACGACGGCTGAATCCAAGCAAGGTAAAATGGGGGCAGGAGACCATGGGTTCTAAGAGTGGGTAACCAACAGGTCACGTGAGATTCCGAGGCTATGAAATCATTATTTCAATTAGTATGGTGGTAAGTTAAGTACTGAACAGGAGGACAGGCTGGGTGTTGGAGGTTTGTTTTCTGTTGGGTTGTGGGATAGGAACATCTTACTGTTGTCACCCAGGTGACTAGACCCCAAAGGGGAGCAGGGGTTAGTGGGGCTTGTTACTATAAGATCCAGGTAGAATCACCACAGACTTGCCTCTGCAGAGGATACAGGAGATGACAGGATGGGAGCAGAGCAAGAGCTGGCTCTGAAGAGGGAGGGCATATCCTGGGGGAAAGCCATCAGAGAACTGGACCAACTGAGGATGGAGGATTTAGGGAAGAACTAAATGAAAAGCATGTTTCAGCTGCAGAAAAAAGATAAAACACACACACACACACACACACACACACACACACACACACACTTGTTCTTTATCTTCTATCTTCCAGTCAAATTTTATGCGAGTAAAAAATTCCTAGACAAGAGGAAAGTTAATTCAACAAAGATATTATCATGGAAGGTTCTCACTTTCTAGATGTCAGTACTTCTTCCAGCTTTATTTTTAAGATCTCACTGCAACTTAAATCAACAAACCAGGCTCCCACTATTGACATTTTTCAGTTTTGTGTTGTTTTTCTTTGGGGGGATGTTGTTTGGTATTTGTTGTTTGTTTGTTATTGTTTTGTTATTGTTGTTGTTTTGAGATATAGTTTAGCTCAAGAAGACCTCACCTCTGTGACCACCCTGCAGTAGTCTAGTGGAATTAATAGGTTTGCAGGCATGTACCATCACACCTAGCTACTAAAAAATATTTTTTTCTCTTGGTTTTTCGAGACAGGGTTTCTCTGTGTAGCTTTGGAGCCTATCCTAGCACTTGCTCTGGAGACCAGGCTGGCCTCGAACTCACAGAGATCCGCCTGCCTCTGCCTCCTGAGTGCTGGGATTAAAGGCATGCGCCACCAACGCCCGGCTAAAAAATATTTCTTGAAGAATATTGCAGCTGGGTGGTGGTGGCACACACCTTTCATCCCAGCACTGTGTAGGCAAGCAGCAGAGGATCTTTGTAAGTTCAAGGTCAGCCTGGTGTACAGAGCAAGTTCCAGGAGAGCCAGAGCTATACAAAGAAACCCTGTCTTAAAAAGAAAGAAAGAAAGAAAGGAAGGAAGGAAGGAAGGAAGGAAGGAAGGAAGGAAGGAAGGAAGGAAGGAAGGAAGGAAGAAGAAAAGAAATATTGTAGTGCCTTGCCTGGTAAAATACGATACATGCATATCATTCCATCACTTGTTGGAGACTTACTATTTGCTGTACCTTTAAATCCCGAGGAAAGACACCCAGAGCTCTGGCTCCATGCCTACCTTGAATCCCTCCAAACATGTCCCTTGCCTGTGTGAACAGTGACTGCCTTACTCAGCTCGCTGTGGCCTCTGGCCATGCAGAAGTTATATTCAAGTTCACAGCCATGAAAGATGTGACTAAAGCCTTGAAAATAAAGACACTGACCCCTGGATGAGCAATCTGCTCGAGGAGATGTTCAAGGAGAGAAAGTCACTTGTATCAAATGCAAACAAGAGAGCCAGAATGAAGCCATCAAAGGAGGATTTGACTCAAATAACAGGTTCAGCCACCAGAGTTTTCTCTCTCCAGGTAAAATGCCACCTCCTGGGAACAAGCCGCAGGACCGTGCAGCCCTTTTGAGTGCCACGAGATTTTTGTGACATGGAATCTAAGAGTCTGTGCTGGTGGCACAAGCACAATGAGAGAAACTGAAATAAATAGGAAGCATTTTTAAGTTCTAAGACTCAAGGCCTGACCTATGGCGATAAGAGAGAGAGAGAGAGAGAGAGAGAGAGAGAGAGAGAGAGAGAGAGAGAGAGAGAGAGAGAGAGAAGCAGGCATGAAATTCTGTTGCCTCTATTGACACATGCCATTATCCTGTTTTGAAAAGCCCTAAAGACACCGATGATTTTGGCAGGAGCCAAAAATCCGAACATAAAAATCAAGCTTGTTATTAGCATATAGCTTTGGAGACAGCAAGGCAGCTACATTACACATAGAGAATGCCACTGTCAGCCCCAAAGATGGCTTTATAACATTACAGGGAATGCCAGAGTTCCTGTGCCCATGGAACATGGTATGTGGTTTACACATGGACACTTAGGCCCAACATACATACCCATATAATAAATCTTTTCTTAAAACTGGTTTACCTTAACACTAAAAGAAAACTAGAACCCCTGCAGTATGCTTAAATGTAGATAAAGTAATGATCATGAGGATAAAAAAAAATACTAAAAAAAGTAAAACTTATCCCAGTACAGGGTGATATAATTACATTCAACATACTTTGACAGAAACCAATTTGTGATCAACCTATAATGTAAATTTTAATCATACAGATCAATATATGGGTTGCTTTGACCTTTTGAGTATCAAGGTCACTGGATCACAGGCAAGCAGCCTCCTACCATGACTTACTAATGTCTTCTGCCAGGCTTCCACAGGAAGGAGAATGTTAGCCAGTGCCCAGGTTGGCAGTCCTGGCATCAGGGTCACATGAGAGGAGTCCAGATAAATTCTTCCCCCTGTGTTCTGCTCCTAAGGCTCTCCTTGCTGAACAAGCAGCAGCCACCGCAACAGAACAAGGCACACAGCTACAGCCACAAACCCACAGAGCCAGGGTTTTGAAAAGCAGACTTAACAAGAGACTCTGCTTAGAACACAGGGAGGGATCTGATCTTCCAACCCTTACGCTCAGTCAGAACTTCACAAAAGCAGTGTTTTTGCCCGAATTTTACCAACTAAAATATCAGCTTGGAATTCCTCTCAAGCTAATAAATGTTTACCCTCCAAATGAGTACAGCTATTCAGAAGTGGGCCCAGTAGATACTCCTAGTTGACAGGGCAGGGCTAGCAGACAAACAAGGCCACACCACTGGGCTAAATTGGTTCTTCCTCACTCGCAGAGAACTAAAATGAAGCATGACACAGGAAAGCTCTTTTGTCTCCAGTAAACCAAATAACAGGAGTCACACATAGCACCTGACACTGGCTGATCTCCCACAGTCAAAGAGAACCTAGTCCTCAAATGGTGATTTGGTCCAACAGTGTTTTAGTAATAAAAGAATAATTTTAAACTGTCAGGGGAAAGCCCCACAGCAACTTTGCTTCCAATGTTACAAAGCAGAAAGGTGAAACCACAGTGAAACATATCCTCCAGTTACAGATGAAAGACCTCAGAAATAAAAATGCCAACAGCCACTGAGGAACAGGCCATCCCACGCTTACTCACTACACAACCAGGGCTCTGACAATCCCCTGTCATTCTCAGGACCTCAGAAGTACCACACTTGTTAAAAGTGACATAAAACCACCATATAGAGAGACTGTAAGATCAACAGAAGGTAATGTTGTGAAAGACACCCAGACCCCTAAGGGCCTCAGGATCCCGAGGAGCCCCCGAGACTCAGAAACCAGACCAAGAGCTGCAAAAGCAAGAGGGTTTATTGAATGAATGCACATTCGGTGTCAGCAATATCAGGGAAGCTGCACACCCCAGCATGGGGTGCAAGCTCCTTATATAGGAAAAAACCGAAGATCAGCATACAGGCAAGGGGCACAAAGTGATTGATTACAAAGTATGATCTCATGTTAGAGTGGTCACCCAGGTGTGACCTGCTTTTCTACAAAGGAAAAACCACAGAACGTACCCTGGAAAGTCCTTGATTGTCTGTTGGCCAGCCAGGTGTGACCCAAAGAGGATTGTCTTGGCGATTGCCCCTGTCTAAACCATAGGATGTGCCTGGGGTTGGGGCCAACTTCCTTGTAATGGGCCAAGGCCCATGGGAAACTTTTTCTCTCTGTGAACTAAAATCTTTCAAAACTTTTTCTCTCAGCAAACTAAAATCTTTCAGTTGAACTTAACTGGAGACAAGTATAAAAAATATAATTACATTCAGGACATGGGAAGTAGGGACATCAGGAGCTCAAGGTCATCCTTAACTCTACATAGTAGGAGAAACACAAATAAATAAATAAACAGTGAAACGAAAACTTGAGACTCCATTAATTTGGATTACATGACTTTCTAAACTGGGCAGAGTTAGTCTACCTTCCAATTAATATTCTCAAGAACAGGAAACAGTAACAGTAAAAAGCACGGCAAGGCAGGGGACATACTTTAAGACAAGCCCCTTTTTCTTTTTTGGTGAGATTATTAACAAGCAGACTGCTTAGTCACTAATTCCTCTCTTGTTTTCTGGGAAAGAATCTAATCTATGCACAAATCCTTCTGGGCAAATAATGGCCTCTTATGTCCTCTCTTCTTCATCATTCCTCTGACTGCTGTTTCTACATTCAGCTGGGAAGCAACTGCAGACTCCAACTCTTCTCTGTGAGCCATAAAAGAGATTAGCCTTCATCACTCCTACACACACAAGCCACTGAAAATGCCTTGGCCTGGTGCTCAAGGACAGCACTGCTGGCCACAACCTTATCTCTTAACGCTCTTCCTTCGTTCCAAAGCTTCCCTCCAGCCAAACCTCTATCATATCTATACCAGAGACAGAATAAGGAGAGGGAAGGGCCTAATGACCTCAGATCATCTTCAGGACCAGGTGGAAAGAGAGAACCAACTCCTACAAATTGTCCACTGACCTCCACATAGTCAACATGGTGTGTTCATGCCTAAACATAGGCTACACACGCACACATTAAAAAAAAAATGAGCCCATGCCTTTAATCCCAGCATTTGGGAGGCAGAAGCAGGAGGATCTCTGTGAGTTCGAGGCTAGCCTGGTCTACAGAGCGAGTTCCAGGACAACCTCCAAAGCAATACAGAGAAACCTTGTCTTGAAAGACCCTAGAAAGGGAAAGGAACTCTACCTCCAGAGGCTAGTTGAAGTCTCTCCCCAGCCAAAATGATCAAATTCCAGTATAACTGATAAAATTTGATATAACAATTGCCTACATAGAGACAAGATTTCTTTTCTATAGCGGTATTTCGATAAGAATGTTAAAGTTGCAATGAAATGTACATGAGTTGTTCTTCTGGTTGCTGTGACAAAATAACCTGCAAAAAAACACCTGAAGGGAGGGTATATTCTGGGCAGTTTCCAGACACCGCTCATCACAGTGGCGAAGGCACCAAAGCAGGAGCACGAGCTATCTTAAACTGTATCTACAGCTGCTCAGCAACCTGTCTCCTTCCTATTCAGCCTGAGCCCCAATCTTATGGACTGTGCCTCTCGCATTTAGGATGAATCATGCTACCTTAATTAATAATCTAGAAAGTTCCTCACAGACAAACCCAGTGCTTTGTTTCTATGATGACTTAGTCAGGTGGGCAATCAAGATTTTCCATCACACCATGCTTAAAGCCTAAGCAGACACATCCTTACTCCTTCTCAAGTGTGAACCAGCAATTATCTGGGTACCTTGCAAACAGGCTACAAACTTTGTTTATAGTAAATCCCCTGTATAAGGCTTTCAACTCATGGTTTTATCTTCTCTGCTATAATCCTACTAGATACATATAGCTATTGTAAAGAAACTGAGAAGCCCATGGCCATGTTTGAATGTTTCAGAAGCATCATATAATGCTAGGAAGTAAAGGGAAGAAAGATCTAAAATGCACTCATATGCATACAAACATATACATCCATGACAATGGGGTACATCAAGAACCACCAAAATGACCTCCCAATGACCAAAGTTGGAACATCTTGGGCAATACAAATAAAAGCACATAGTAGTGGATTATAACTTAAGTAGAAATTATCCATGAATCCATACTGTTATGTATAAATGGCATGGTAAATAAATGATGGATAGTATACAGAAGTCCTACATAGAAGAATTCAAAGTATTTTATATAGATACTTCATCTGAGCCTAACTACTTGACAGCAGAGAAACCTGGTAGCACTGTCTCGACTTGCTGGAGTGATCCAGGTCATACCAACAGAGATAAGCATGTTGCTTTCTCCTTCTGAAAAGGTACAATGAAAAGAACACCTTTTCTCTGATCCTGAAAAAACAACTTCAATCTAACCAGGAAATCCTGAGGCCAATCTCAACTGAAGGACAGTCTACAAAACCTGACCAGTACTCCTCAACACTGTCGAGGAGAGAGAGAGAGAGAGAGAGAGAGAGAGAGAGAGAGAGAGAGAGAGAGAGAGAGAATCAGTCACAGTCTAGAAGTCCAAAGACACAGCAGAGTGCCGGTTGTTAGCCAGCAGAGAAAGAACAGTATATAAAAAGTAGGAAAGCTAAATAAAATATGATTTGAATTAATTATAATGTCTCAATTAGTTGTGACTGACATGCAGTACTAACATTAGAAAGTTAAAACTTATTTTAAAACTGTCTTTGACTCTACCATCCTGCCTTACCCCATACTCAGACTGTAGTAATAATTCTATAGCCAAAAACTCCACTGTTCCCCTCTCTACTATTCATGCTGCATTGCCCAGTCTTTATCTTTTCCAATAAATTTTCCATACAGTTGACTAGGTCCATTTTCTAACACAAAAATTCAAGGATAACACATCCGTGATAAAAGTCCTCAGAGTCAACAAATTTCTTATCTGAATGCCAAGATGGCAAATCCTGGGAGCTCTGCAAGCCTCCAACCTCTGCAAACAGAAACGCCTATATTTCAATAAAATCATTTTCAGGAAAGCAGACAGAGACCTGAATTTGGACCAATCACTGTCATAGAGAATTGGGCCCATACCCCTTAGACACCAACATTATCCCTTGCTCTTCTCTACCTGTTCCCCAATGGATGCCCTTCATTTAGAGAAGCACCCTTCTCTGAGAAATCCTCTAGATCATTCCAGGTTTGAACAATTCCACACATTTCATAACTCATAGCCTTTAACCCCTAAAACTCATCAGACACAACATCAAAACTCACACATTGGAAGACAAGGATTTCACATCTATAATTCTCAAATTCAAGAGGCTGAGGCCTGGGGACTGCCAATTGTTTGAGACCAGTCTGGGAATATGTTCCAGGACAGCTTAAGCTATCAAGCAAGACTGTGTCCAAAACTGAGTGAATGAATGAATGGATATAAATGCCGTTTAACTTTGCATATCTGTCTTGGTTTTGAAGTCCTAAAGCAACATATACGCCATGCTTTAGAAATACTAATGGGAGTGAAAGCTCCACCTACGCTCCATAGCATGCTCAAGTACTCGGTAGACAGTACTTGAGTATGAACAGATGGACCCTTCAAAAACAAGTGCTTTGTAATCCAAGTTTGAGGGATTTGGAACTTAGCAGAGTTAAGCAGCTTTCTTTGCAGTGGGAATTTGCTGACTTGTGAATGTCCTTAAAGACAGACATCCTACCCAATAATTCTCAGATTGGTTTGTTCACATTTTTACCTTCTGTGGCCTGCAAAGCAGTTAGGGAATTTTTGAAATTAGGTGTATTTTCATATTGGGCAGACTACAAGTTTTTGTTTTCTGGGGTTTTTGTTTGTTTGTTTGTTTTCAATACAGGGTTTCTCTGTGGCTTTGAAGCCTGTCCTGGAACTAGCTCTTGTAGACCAGGCTGGTCTCAAACTCACAGAGATCCACCTTCCTCTGCCTCCCGAGTTCTGGGATTAAAGGTGTGTGCCACCACCACCCAGCTGACTAAAAGTTTTAATTCTATCTGTCAACATGGTAGGCAGAACAATGGCCTATTTGGAATGGTAACTACAACCCAATCCCTAATGTCTATGAATGTTTCTTTACAAAGTAAAAAGGGCAGCAAGCCAAGGTGTTGGGTGGAGGGGCTTTGCAAACATGATTAGGTGAAAGATATTGAGTTGGAGAGGCCATGTAGGTCCCTAAATACGATCAAAGGTGACCTTAACATGTAGAGACCGGCCTGATACCAAACGTAAGAAGAAAAGGAAATGTGACCTCACAGGGACTCAAGCAAGACAGCCCAGAAAAGTGACTCTGGCAGCCACCACAAGCTACAAGAGGCAGGGATAGATTCTCCTAGAACCTGAAGAGAGGGGCATCCCTGACCACACCTTCACTTCAGACCATTAAAACTGATAGCAGACTTCAGCTCCATAGCATGCTCACGTACTCTACAGAATTACCAGAAAGCAAATTCCTGATGGTTAAGTTGCCAAGTTTGAGGTGATTTGGTATAGGATCCACATGGCCAAATGATTTATACTTAATAGTAATACTGCTTCCCATTTTGTGTTTTGGGTCCAAACCCAACTTCTGTAACAGCTGCCAATGAAGGCAAACGTTGAACAGCTTCTTGTATTTGAGGTTCCGTGAGCTTCATAGCTTGTAAAACATAAAGGCCTGCAACAGCAGCCTCTGTCCAGCTGTGCTGGCCCTGACCGGAGCTGGGCAGCTCTGCTCCAGTTCATCCAGCCGGAGGCCACCACCGCCAACTATAATCACTTGACAGAAAGTGCAACAATCGCAGCTGGGATTCACAGAAACCTTCATTAAATATTCTTAAATCAAGTCAGATTAGCCTTGTCCTAGATAAGGTCATAATTAACCTTGATTAAGGAGGGTTCATCATCCACTTAAAAGAATAATTGTAAGTGATGACGAAATGCCCTGGATCTGGATTGAACCAGCTGGATTTCAGGTCCAGTTCTAACATTTACTGGTTAATCACGTGCGTTCATCCTCTGTGTGACTCAGGAATCGCACGTGGAAGGTAGAATGATACTTAATGATGCTTCCATAGTTGCTCTGGGAATTAAAAGTGATATGTAAGAAAGTCACTCAGTATATATAGTGCCTCACATGTAAATGGAATGAAATACTCAGTACTCAGTGAGTGAAAATTCAACACATAAGAATAATTATTTGATAATTACTCCTACTTAGGAGGATACATTTACTTTCACCTCAAGCAAAACCTCATCCTTTGATCTTTAGTTTCACAAACTACAAATATTTACATAGCGGTAGTCTTTGTCTTAACAGCAAGTTGTGCTCAGAGCAACAAATCAAATCATTCTGATAAAGTTCACAAAATGAGGCACCTGCAAGCAACAAGACAAAAGGTCACCGTGTGAGATGAAAGTGTCTCCACACCTATCACTAGTTGCCACCATCCCCAAGCGCCACCTACTGCCACATTTGACAACACCACCAGTTTATACTGATGATTCAGAAGGTACCACACACATCACAGCCTACAGCAAACATCAGCTCACCTTCTGACCATACATCTGGAAATGCCCAACACTCAGACTTGATGCCTAAAACCTTCAGGAGGAATCTTTGGCTGGGTGTTGTGGCACATGACTGTAATGGCAGGACTTGATAGAAGATGGAAAATAAAAAAAAACAATGCCACCCTGGACTCTATAGCAAAATTGTCTTTAAACACATACACGCACGCACGCACACACACACACACACACACACACACACACACACACACACACACACACACACGCATGCACAAGGGTTGGATATAAAACTCAATGATAGAGTATTTGCCTAATATATCAAGGCTTCACATTGACTGCCCAGGAAAGACAGACAGACAAGAGAGAGAGAGGGGGCGGAGGGAGGGAGGGAGGAAGGAAGGAAGGAAGGAAGGAAGGAAGGAAGGAAGGAAGGAAGGAAGGAAGGAAGGAAGGAAGACCAGCCTCTGGCTAGGTTGTCTCAGGCACCAATACCAAGTTCCAGCAAAAATAAGCCCAATTAGGTAACTGTACAAGAAAACAAGTCTCGATGCTGGTCACATTTTAAAAAAATAATAGAGCAGTAATAGCATTCCTTTGTCAGGGGCAAATAGACAGAGATTCAAATAGTCTAGAGTCCACAAATACACACAAGGGGCTTCCTGGTAGAGACCATCATGATACACCAAAATCTTTATACAGACTCTCAGTTCAGAAAAAAGAAGCCCAAGCTAATAAAAAGCTTAGCACTAATGGTTTTTAAGAAGTAGAGGTTAAATACTCAAATGCTAGTGGAACCAGCCTACAGCTGGCAGAGTGCAAAGCCAAAAACGGGGGCGGGGCGGGGGGGGGGACAGCCTCACTCAACCCCAGCCAGTTCCAGGGCCAGCTCAGAGCCGGCTGCCACCACCCATGAGCAGTACCTGGAGTAGTTCTGAGTCTATCTTCAACACATCTCATCTAGAAAATCATCCAATAACAATCTGGTTTTTCTTTTAAAATTGAGAAGTCATTCGAGTGAATAAATAAGCATTGTTCTAGGGGATACAAATTAAGTGAATATTCCCTTTGCCATGTACCATTTCTGACATTGTATGTCCCTATGTATTTTACTTTTCCAGACCCACAAAACATTCCGCAAGTTGCTTTTTACACTCAATAACACAACAAGCACACCCTTCTACATTAGTGTGCTCATGTTTTCTTTTCACTGAATTCAGAGTTAGAACACAGAATACACAGAATGCCAATGCAGATAACTGGGTCTTGGATACCTCTAGCTAAACAGAAAGAAAAAAAAAAACACTTGCAAAATGGGGCCACACAGGACATGTCACCAACATCACGCAATCACCTTTCCTTTTCAAAAGCCCAAGCTTCCCACATGGCAGGTTAAGAAGCACCAGGGGAGAAAAAAGGCCTCCAAAGAAAGGAAAGAACCAAATCAGCCAGGAACCTCACAGACATTAACTTTGGGCATTTTAATTACAATGATTCTAGATATTGGCTGAAAATCATCCAAGTCACTAACTTAGAACTCAGTGGGTCATCTAATGCAGCCCACCATCTCCCCAGGTTTAATGTCTTAAACGAAAGGACAGAACTCAGCTGGCAAATAAGGTGCTTATATACATATTATCCACCCGATGTCAATGCCAGGGGCCTCGGGGGAGGCCAGAGATGCAGGAAGAGCACAGGATGCAGACGGGCCTCTGCTCCAAGCCTATCCTTCTATAATGGAAGTGGCTGGTAAGTGGAGAACAATAAACCTCATATTTCAAACACTAATTCTGTTAGTGACTCAAGATCCTGCAAAGCAAATTAAGTATTCAGATATTCAGTAATTCCAACTTGATTCCCAGATACAGAAAAAAATCTCTCCATCTAAAGATATCAACTCCCTAGAGGCCACAGCCTGCCTGAATAGCTAGCTTTTAAAACACTTTAGGAAACTTGACCTCAAAGTAAAATCAGCAATTTGGTGTGTGTGTGTGTGTGTGTGTGTGTGTGTGTGTGTGTGTGTGTGTTGGCGGGGGTGGGGGGGTGGGGGGGGGGGGGATGGGGGGGGGGGGGTGTCTGAGCAAACGTAGTGCACACCAACACACATTCAGAAATACCATAATCCCTTCTCCTATTAATACATACAACTTGTTTTCTAAAATAAACACTGAAGCCTCTCCCACCATTCCTTAACTTGGTTACATGAAAAGAATACCTCATTGTCAAGCTAGAAAAGAATATTCCAGATTGGCTCCTTTCCCCCTCTCTCTCTCATTTCCAAACATTACCACATTGACCTTAATTCTCCAAGCCCTTGGTTTTGGTTTTCATTAAATCCCAGGGAGGGCATGACAATAACCTCCTAATCATTTCAGTTGCCAGAGTCACCCTCTCCCATGTACAAAACTCCCTGAGAAGCCTCATGTACTCATTCTCTCGACTCATTCAGCAAGTATTTCCAGAGTCTCTACTACGCAACACGCACTGCTCCTGGCCAGGAAGAAAAGAAATGTGCACAGTCACACAGCACAGAAGTACCCCACAATGGTGTCAATCAGGGCATGTGGCCGTGCCAGGGGAGGAGGCAGGCTTGAGAGCTGCACTTCATCAAGGGCAGTCAACAAATCAAACGTCTCATTCCAGACGGGACTCCAAGTGTGTCCTGGAGGGAAAAGAGGGGACAGACACACCAGGGGATGTGTATTCCAGGTAAAAGGATCCAGGTGCCCACAGGAATGCAGGGACCCGGGGCTCAGGACCCAGCCATCAGAGACATGATCAGAGAGACCACATAGGACCACACAGACTTAGTCATACCCATGAAGTACACTTGGAATGAAGCCAAAATAGTATTTTTCCATTCAGTAATTCCTTCCAGAAATTCCCAAAGAAACTTAAAGGTTTTGAGAATACTGAGGAAAAAAAAAGTCGAGAAATAGAGAGGCAAGCATTAGATTTCATCCTGTTGTTTGCTTAGCAATCAACACAGAATCCATGGTGGCACTTTCAAAACAACAGCCAGAAATGCTGCTTGCTGGTCTTCCAGGGTAAAGGCTGAGGTCAACACGTCCAAGAACTGAGAGAAGAACATGAAGAGAAATATCACCCAGTGCCCCCAGTGTCACCCAGTCTTCCAGCTGCTACTGTGCTCTGTGCGGTTTGTGGTCCTGTCTGCTGCCATCTTGGAGTGAAATCTGAGACAAGTTAATATTAATACACTATGTATGGGATGCTTTGCAATGCTGTTGATCTTGCACATCCAAACACAAACACTATTCAAACACTACTGGGTAAAACTGGGGGGAGAGGGGCATTTTCCGATGTCTGAATATTCACTAGAGGCTTACTGTTCCCTGTGAACAGTTTTGACATTACTGTTGATTATTAAAAACATTTTAAATATGTGCAAGGAACATAAAGGGAATGAAGAATGTTGCCTTTATAATAGTCTTTTATAATATCTACTTTAAATTACAGAATTAAGAAGCATCATTGGTAGTCACTTAGAAAAATAATTTTTAGCATCTTATTGTTTAAAAAATATCAGTTACTCAAAAACATGAACAAAGGCCTAGCACTTTTAATATTTAAGCAATGTAGTTATTTACACGAGGTGGGAAAGAATGACCATTTTACTGTTGCTAAAAAAATATCTTCATTGCTAGCTAAACATTTTAGTAAAATATTCCAAGGAGAAAACATGTTTTATTTCAAGAAATGCATAAAATAGTACACATTTTATTGTAGGAATCAGAACCTGACCTAAAAATCTGAAAGAACAAAAGTAAATAAATGTCAATGGCACAGCTAAAGCAAACAGCACAAACAACCTGCTTCTATTATGAAGTAGGAAACAAATTCAGACCAGCCTGAGGAAGCCAAATCTTTTATGTTGGTCCCTGACTATACCTGCCCTGAGGCTTCTATCTCCAAGCATCAAAAGACACACAGGAAGAATTGCTCCAAGTGCAGGGGTTGACAATAGCTCAGTAGAAACAGTTAACAACAGAAAGAGAACAGACCCTTCGCTGGCCCTGCGGTTCCATTAATGACTGGGGTAGCTAGAAAGCACCAGATGCAATTCCAATTTCTATTTCTCAGTCACCCTAATAGGTACTCTTGAGAATGGAAGCACAGAGAGGTTAAGACGTCACACAGCTTCTATGAAATACAGCTTACCGTTCTAGGACCCTGCTGTAACCAAACTACTTTCCTGCCTCCATGCTTCGGGACTCAAAGATGGCTGGCAATTATGTATTAATATTCAGTGAACTCTCATTGCATATTGCTTTTTAATCAGGTTTTTAATTTAAAGAATATTCCATTTAGAGGCACCACATAGCATTCAGCCCTATATGTGGCATCTGAATACATTACCATCAGGAGAAGGGAGCAAGGTACCTCTGGCTGCTTAAACGCCACACCTAGAACACCCCAGGTAAACAGCTTGGTATGAGCCACACATTGAAGCACAATGGCACATGGCATCTATTCCTAGTCAATGAGGAGCTGAGTTCTGTCAAATCAATGGTGTGGATTTCAAAGGCCTCGGAGACCTAATGTTCACTGCATCTTATGGATGCACACATTGGTCTGGAAGTTATTCAAGACTGCCCCAGAGATCCATTCTGACCACATCTGGAAGAGAGACCACAATGCTAACAAAACCATAGATATGCCTTGGGGTACACATTCCACATCAAAGATCTGTTGCTAACACTGGTTAAGGGCTGGCCAAGGAAGACCCCATAAAATGTGGTTTTACTTGGGATAATCTTTTAGTTCAAACTTACTTGTTTTTATAAGCAGTGTCAGTACTCAAACCAATTAACCCCTCAGCCCAAGGGCATCCAATGAAGCTGTCTTTCCTATCATCTTCTCTGTGTTTCCACACACAGCTCAAGCAGTCCCAGACAGCACACACCCAGGAAGCTTATGGAATGGGGGTGGGAGGTGTCAGCTTCAGCAATCTGCACCTGATCTTTGAACCAAGGAATCCACCACCCATTTTAACGGCAGAGAAACTGAACTTTAAATGCCTTATTTAAATGTCATACAGATATCTGAGTACAGGTTGCGACCCTACACTCACTGCCTATCCACAGGCTCCAGTAGGTTTTCCCAGCAGTTGGCTGAGACAGTTCTCTGAGCAAAGAAAACAGTTCATCCTACAGACAGAAATTAAAGAGTCTCACATAGTGAGCTCCAGGCAAATGTCCACAGTGTGGCATGGGGTGTTTACTGAGTGTATGGGGCAAAAAAAAAAAAAAAAAAACCAACATACTATTTATGTTCTGCTATAAGTTTTAAAAAACAAAATCCATCTGCTCCTACAAAAAGAATTAGTAGAAATTTCAGATCAATTTTACATAAACAGCAGGAAGCATTTGACACCTTCTCAAACACAGGAAAGTTTTAGCAACATAGGAAAAAGGAAACAAGGCAGGTATAAACAGTTCAGCAGGACTGTGGTTCCCAGTAGCAACATTCACTCCATACTCTCTTCCATATGTATTCTTAGTCACAAATTTGTACACATGTGTACATGTGCATTATTTGTTTTTTTCCTTGAAGATTCCAACAAAACAGCTACCAGGTGTTAATATCAGGCATTAAGGAAATATTATTATCAGTGACAAGTGCCAGTCAAATTGATATGGTGACAGGGACCTTGATACGGTGACTGATGGTTACCCTACTTCCATAGGAAATCTGACAGCAAAGTTCAGAAAGGCACATACCTGTGTCACAGTAACCCATACCCCCCCACACACAGGTCATTTCAGTAAACTGTCATCCATTGTTTACACTGGATTTTCTGCCTGTTTCGATCATGTTCTGTCCCCAAAGATTTTGGTGTCCTGGTGGTTTTAAAGACTGCATTTCTTGGTAAGGGAGCAGAACACCATAGTAGAAGAGTTCTACAGGTTCTCTTCATCTTTTTCTATTTGAATCAGACTTTGTGACTCAAAATAGTCTGAACACAGTGACCAAGCAGAGCTTCCAAAATGTGAGCACACAGTTTAAAGTTGACAGTTGAAGAATCGGCTAACAAGTAAAGTTTATAGAGACAAAGGCCTGGTTTCCCAGTCTTGAACTAGTAGCATGGCCTCAGGCAAATCATAATTTCTCTGGGTCTGTTTTATCCCCTCCTTTCTATGGCATGTAAGTTCTTACCATGTTGGGAGTGATAGTGCAAGCACTTTGCATGAGTAAACTCATTAGATCCCATAACAACACTACCGAGTAGGTGCCACCACACTCACTGTCAACTAGGCAGACAGAAGAAGCACAGAGTGATGCTGACAGAGCATGAAGAATGCAGGCTATCAGGGCGGCAGCACCGCTGGACTAGAGGATATCCGCCATTCCTTCCAACTTAAACCTTCCATGAAATTTCAACTATGAGCTATACTTCAATTGATCACACGCATGCCACCTTCTTCAAACTGGTCAATGCTTGCCATCATAGCAAAGCTTTCATCTTTAAATAATAAAGGACTTAAGGCATCTAAGACGCTGGTGGTAGGTGCTCACTTTAATAAAAGGTCAACCTAAAGTGACCTAGAAATCCATGGCCCTCACAGGCTTCTTGTTTAGTCAGTTGTATGTGCAGGGAAGACCTAAGTTCACACAACTGAAAGGCAGAAGGATGCTATGTCCTATGAGGGCTCAGAATCTACCACAGCCCATCTAGACTCCAATTCCATTTCAAGCAGACCTCTCCTAACAAGAACTCTACCTCTATCCTATGCCATCACCCTACTCCCTGACAAAAGACAAAGAGGCTGCAGTAACATCTGGAAGCCAGCAGAGAGCCCATCTTTATCTGAGTTCAGAACATTGACCAAGAGGTGTTAAAACTAAAGCTGTACAAAGACACTGTGGAAAAAAAAATCACCCATGTTCATGTACACCTCTCTTTTCCAAATCAGCAAACAAATTTGAGTCCCATCTTTTTTAAGTTTTCAGCTTTCAAAATCCTTGTCTTTCCCCGGTCCAACTCAATCCTCATGTAAATAAGTGGACAAGACTGCTAGATTCTAGATTAATTATTCTAGTACTCCACTATGTATAAATACATAAATGTCTAGCGAACATGCAAATCTGCAGCCTCTGTACTCATAGGTTCCAGTATGTATGGTGGATCTACTGTAAGGCTCAGAAGTCTATACTACTGACAAACATCCTCTGCATACATGAGTAGATTATACCTATTCATACAGGTACACATTTACACACATACATGCACACGTTCACACATATACTTGCACGTATGCACATACACACACACACACACACACACACACACACACACACACACAGCAGAGCCAACAGCAGCCATCATCTTCTCCCATCATGCCTCTGGCACAGATAGTTGGGAGAATACACTTGGGAAAAAAGTACAGCTGCAGATGTTTCAAGAGCAGTTAAACACTATTCAATTACAGCTTAAATGTAGTCAGCAGCACTCCCTCTCAGCAATGACTGGCTTTCCACCATGTCTTTTCCATGCATCTGCTCACAACTCCAAGGCACCATCTATAAAACAGCCATCCACGCCCTGAGCCGGTCACTACTACAGCCCTCCCACCATAAAATCCCATGCAAAATCTCAAGTACCAAAGTCCACGACAGCTTTAGCGATTCATCCCTAGCCCCAATCATCTGCCTTGATAACATCAGAGCAGTAACTGCCCTAAGAAACTAATAAGCACTCACCAGACAGTGGCTTTCTGTTCCACACTTGACATGTAGAACATGTACTAACAGCTCATGGGGCACTTCATAGTCCCTAGTCACCACTGCTTTCAGATCGGTCCATCGTCCATCATTCTAAGGCCAAATGGAAGTAGGAATTTGCACACACATGCCTAGAGGAAAGGTGTTCTGGGAATTTGCATACTCATACCTCAAAGAAAGGTGTTCTGGGAATTTGCACACTCATGCCTGGAGGAAAGGTGTTCTGAGAATTTACACACTCATGCCTGGAGGAAAGGTGTTCTGGGAATTTGCACACTCATGCCTGGAGGAAAGGTGTTCTGAGAATTTACACACCTGTGCCTGGAGGAAAGGTGTTCTATGCACACAGGGCAAGCTATCTGAGCACACCATACTGATGGGTCACTACTTCTATTAAGTCTATATGACACCAGAGAGGAAAAAAAAAAAAAAAAAACTCTCTAGAAGCCTGTCACTGAAAACCACCTTAAATCCTCTTATATAAGACGTTCTTCCTAGACTCATTTCCTATGCAATCAGTCCCACAGTGACTGGGGTTTGAGTTACAGGAATCCACAGGCCCAGCGTTTCTGATTACACTTGTGTATGCTGTGAATGGAGTTACTGACATTCTATCTCAAATGCCACAAGTGGCCGGGACACCTGCTCCCAGTGCTCCAGGCCAGTTCTCCCCAATCTTGCAGGCGAACAGCGCTCTAAGAGGCTGGAGAGGCTCGGCCTAGAAGAAAAACAGGCATCACTTGGACCTGGAAGACACCAGCCATAGGGCCAAGCTCACCAACCTCTCCTCCAACACAATACTATTGTGCCCAAACATGCTCCTGTTACAGCCATTACAGCACAAACTGTAACTCCATGTTGACCACAACCTGGAATGTAGCATGAACTCCAGCTCTCCTGAACCCACCGCACAGGACACAGATACTCACCGGGTAGGATCTGTCACATATGAAACAGAAAAGAACCTGCTGCAAGGAAGTGACAGGTACAATCAGGACTATATATCACAAAGGAAGAAGAGGGTCAAGATCAAGAAGGGCAGGGGTGGGGTGTCTAGACAGCAAACCCTGCTAGAGGGGCTATTAGCTGGGCGAGCATCTGGGCCATGGGAGATCCTTCACATTAAATGCTTCTGATAAAAGTCCAGTATTTTAAATGCCAATAGGACTTTGTGACGTGAACTGAGTGCAGAAGTATTTTCTCTGTGTGCTACTCATTCCACAAAGCTTAACAAGGAAAAAGCCCACGTTTGACTTTCTACCTCTGGTAGATGGTTTGCACTTACATGGTTTGGTTCCATTTCAATCACAAATGAAGTCAGCGGCCTTTTGGAAGATATGTGGCTATTGGGACTGGCCTTGAGGAATTTGTTCTAAGAACTCATTGTAAGGCAGGATGGATAAGGACCAACGAAGAATTAAGGAAGAGTCACAAACAGCACTCTCTTGTCTTTACATTGGAAACTGTATCCCTAATGGCCACAATGTAAATTGAAAACACACACACACACACACACACACACCACTTGGCATCAAAACCCAGCAATGTTCCTATTGCTGCTCATACACCAGTTTGTTAAGAGACCTCTTCAAATTCTTTAACTCAAATGTAGGACTGGCCAGTGAGCAGTTTACAGGCAAGAAAGGACACAGGACAGTAAGAATGATCCATTAAAAGACTACAATGAAATAAAGAACTTTTGCCTACTACAAAAATGTCAGAGCAGCAGGGATCATCAGATCATAAAAAGAAAACAAAAACAGGCCCTTGACGCCCTGTGTCTCTTCCCTGTCACTGGTGGGCTGCAGCCTCTGTCCTTCTCCTGACACTTTTCCCACCCCCTACTACGCACAACATGCCAACATCACTTAGTTCCCTCAATGGAATTTTTTTTCTAGTTAAATCTCTGAAACTTTGTATTGATCTGTTTTTATCAGATAATTAAGTCATGCAGTCAGTCTCTCCCCCTGAAACTAGCTTGCTGAGCTCAAAACCCCAGGCTTAGAAGAATCTGGCAAACATATACTGGGTATGGGGGGTGGGTTGGAGCTATGCTGTAAGATGATGCAAAAAAGGAAGGAGGGAGGAAGACAAGTGGGAGGGAAGGAAAAAAGGAACAACCATGGTGATACATATCTGTAACCCTGACACTCAAGGTACAAGGAGGGGGAACTCCCTAGCTCAAGACCAGCCTGAGCCACATAGCCAGATCAGTCTTGGGGTAGGAGGTCTACTTATCAAAAAGTGTGTTTTTCAGGCCAACAGGGCCTGGTGACTCAGACTTATCTCAGCTATTCGGGAGGCAGGGAGCTTATAGGGTGAAGAACAGCCCTAGGCTACAGAGTGAGTTCAAGGCCAGAGCAACTTAGTAAGACTGTGTATCGAAAGAAAAGGAGGACTGGGATCTAGTTCAATGGTTCTGTATTGCAGAATCTAGCTTGCACAGGTCCTAAGTCCAATCTACAGGACAGCACACAGACAACAAAAGTACCCATTCTACTACCAAAGACGGTCCTGCTGCCTCTATGCAGATGGCAGCAATGAGCATAGGGGCAGCACCGAATCCTACTACAGCTGCTTGGAACAGACTGGCAAGCAGCATAGTCAGAGCAGACATTGGGGAAGGATTGGTGAAGCTTCCTTTTATGGTGCTGGGACACATCTGCATAAGTGGCTAAGGACATGGACTTGGGAGCCAACTAGAGATGAATTCAAATTTCAACTCTACCCCTGAAGGCCCTGGGCAAGTACCTCGCCTCTCAGCGCCTCACTTCCACCATGAACTACTGAGTTCTGGGAATGACACAGCCTCTACCCCTTTGCCTCTATTTGGCCCAGAAAACTTGACTCTCTTCCTTGGGGAACAAACAAGTTTCGAATCGGGTGTAATGTTGTCCATTCTGAGCTGCTTGAAATAAGGGCGAATACTGGTATGAAGATACAAAAAGATACAAAACGGCCACCACCTCTTCCACACTGCATAACAGTCACACACTCCCTCCAACCCAGAACCAAGTCTAGAGCAAGCAACAATTAGACCATGCAAGGGTGATCTCACTAAGGTACCAAGGACACAGTGGCGGCTGGTTTTCCTGCAGTACATTTTCTGCAGGACTGTTTGCAACCTAGTTTCCTTTGACAGCCATTCTTAAAATGAGTAGGGTTTTTTTTTTTCCCTTCACTATTCTTGAAAGGATTTTTTTTTCTCTTAAGTTCTCACTTGTAGCCAAGAACATAAGGACATTACTGAGAAGATGGGGCAACCTTTGACTTAGAAATGCAGGAGTGTAACTGATAGAAAATTTCAAAAAGAAAAACCTGTCAGAGAAATCATAGTGCAGAGAACAAGACTGCGCACAGACTCATACTTTGTATTCAGTGACTTTGCCTGTGTAAGTACAACACATGCATATGTATTGTACATTGGTTAGGTGTGAGCACAGCCACGTGCATGTCCCAGCACATATGTAAATGTCAGAGGACAACCTCTGGCTTCAGTCCTCACCTTCTACCTTAATAAAGAGCCTCCATTCTGTTCACAGCTGCACACTGTACACAAGGCGGGCTGACTGGCAAGGACTCAGGAAGCATCCTGTCTCTGCCTCCATCTCTCCATAGCAGCCTTGCCAATGACGATGCACACTATTTCATCTGGCGTCACGGGTTCTGGGGATTCGAACTCAGAGCTTTATATTTGCACAAGAGCGCCACACTCTGCACCATTTCTCCAACCTCCTTTCTTCCTCTCCCTCGCTTTCTCTCTCTCCTCCACCCCAAACCTTAACTGTTAGCCCTTTGTTTCTGAAAGCAGGTGCTTTCTCTGCTTGCTTGACACAGAAGAGGCTGCCACAAGCAGAGAACTTATTGGTAATCTGTTTTACCGTGTAGACAGCTTCTATTCTATACTTCGATCTATCTGATTCTTGTACATTCATAGCCTATGGACTATTAAATTAATTATCACAAGTCCACATAATAAATTGTCATTAATAGCCCACTGTAAGGCTCTATGATATGTGCTTACGGCTCGACTAAAGACAAGCAGAGATGCTGCTCTTCAAAATCAACTGGAAGTTTTTTAACTTGTGCTTGGATTTTGTTAATTTAAATACCAAATACTAATTGTTTGGTGAACATCCAGGATCACACACGATGCAATCCAATAGCACAAACGTAAAACATTCCAAATAGTGACCCATGAACCCACGGGAAACCACAAGCAGGATCGGTTTGACCTATGTGGCATTGGTGTCAAGGTTTTTGTTAAGTTACTTAAAAACCTGGATTTCCATGAAAATTGGACAATCTGCCACAGGCACTCCTCCACCTGGGCACCACCTGGCCATGAGAAACAGGCTTTAAGCAGCATCTGCTCCTGTTAGAAAGGACATCAGGCCACTGGTATGTCACAGGTTCAGCCCCCAGTGTTATCTGATCTCTCCCACACACCACCAGTTTGTGTTATACTCTGACGGAGAGATTCCAGAGTTTGGGATTCTTGTTTTAGACACATCACAAAAGGCAGAACATAAACACACACACACACACACACACACACACACACACACACACACACACACACACACACACGTATTTTAAATGTTTTAAAATTCAAATCTCCTTTGGAGGAAAAGAAGAGAAAATACTCTTTCCCATGTCATTACATGTCTCCCACATTCTGGATTTCCCACATAGGTAACGTAAATCACTGTATCTTATTCATTTACCGTGCTATTTAAATGTTTTCATGATTTGGCAAGACGCTATGCTTCTGCTGTATCCATATTGCTGCCTCTTAACTTAGGTGTTTTAAGTTATTTGAGGACATTTACCCAGTTCACTACAAAAGGAAGCAACTATGGCAAAAATCTCAAAATATTTCAACTGTTTTTGCCTTGACCATCACAACTCTCAAATATGCAAAATCTTGATTTTAAAAGCAGAAAGTCGGAGTATAAAGGCAGTATTTTTGGACAGTCAACAATACACATGTTTGTTCCTTCCACTCTTTCCCTTCCTGCTATCCAGGAAGGCAAATGGAAGAAGACCTTCCATGTAGCCCTGAACAAGGCTATAAAGCGGTGTCTACTCAATAATGTTCAACACCTATGGGACTGCTTAGAGAAGGGAAGGGGGCAATGAAGGGACAGATATGTGAAAAGATAGAATTAACCTTCTTCCTCCCTCAGCCAAGGGGATCCCAGCAGAGCTCTTTCCTGTCTTCTCCGCTTCCTCCACCCATGTAAGAATTTCCTTCCTTCATCATCCAAGCCACGTCAATACAATTACCACCATTATCCCACCCACCACTACTCTCCCAAAAGTAAAGGCTGACTTTTAAAAATAAGACAAAGTAGTACACCCAAACTTATGTTTGCATTCCCCTACACACACAGGAAAAAGCAGTCACCAACTCAATATGGCAGGATTTTCTTGTCAAAAAAAAAAAAAAAAAATAGGCGGTTAATGCTACAGCATACACCCACATTCACAGTGAGTGATATGGACGAGAAGTTTCTTTTCTAGGAAGCCGTGGATGATATAAAAAAAAAAAGGGGGATGAAGGAATATAACTGACAAGGCAAAAGAAACACAGACTGGAGAATTATTTGGGTTTGTCGTTGTAGTTGTTGTTTCTATGAGGAGGCCAATAGTATGTGACCATGAAAACCATCACTTCGGTGACAAATGGACCTGGACCAGTGTCGGCATTATTATATGTCCTAAACAGAAGACTTCCCCTCCCATAATCTTCCTGTTGCTTCCTGGAAAGGAGGGTGACAAGCCACAAGATGGGTTCTAGCACTCAGTTTGTCACAAAAACAACATGGTAGTTAATCTCCTACCAGCCCTATGTCAGAGCTGCTGGCTGCCAGCCAGCCAATCACCTAAGAATCTACACTGTATTTCTTAAGATAGCTGTGCAATGGGCTGGGACCCCCAGGGAACCAAGGAAAAGCTTGTCTAGGCTTCCTCAGGGTCTTATCACTGGAAAGCAAAGGGCTTAAGTCTTCACTGCTTAAACAGCTTTCAGCACCTGCAGGAAAACTTGTTGTCCTGGTCTCTCAATACCAAAGACAGGAAAGAAGCAGAGCTCAGTTATGTGAAATCACTGAGTACAACAGAAACCTCTTGCAGGAAATCTATTATTGATCCTCAGGTCTCTTCTTATAATGGCAATAATTCTAAGAAGACAAACATTCATTTAAGGCTTTGATGATTTGGAACATATTCTTTTAACAATCCTGAAAATCAAATTAATATAAAATCAAATTAATATAAACCAGTGGTTCTCAACCTATGGGTCACAACCCCTTATGGGGCCAAACCACCTTTCACGGGAGTCGCCTCAGACCATCAGAAAACACAGATATTTACATTACAAGTCATAACAGAAGCAAGATTACATTTAGGAAGTAGGAAGGAAAATAACTTTATGGTTAGGAGTCACCAAAGCATGAAGAACTGTATTAAAGGGTCGAAGCATTAGGAAGGTTGAGAAGCACTGCTATAAACAGAGCCTGGAAGTGTAGAGATAGTGCCACCAAGCATAACGACAAACACTGATCCCAGCACTCTGGAGGCAGAGGCCTCCCTACGAGTTCAAGGCCAGATACAGTCTTATATAATGAGGCCCTGTATGACTAGTGTTATTGAAGGAGGCATTAAATTCTTCAAAGAGTGAAAATAAATGATGAACCCTGGGTACAGTAGTGCACATTTATGATTTCTAGAAGGCAGAAGGATCCAGAGCTTAACGTCAGCCTGGGTGGCTTACATATCTGCAGCCAGCCTGAAGCCCAGAATAAGACTTTACCACAAGGACCTAGATAGGATCAGTGTCTTCTGCCTTGGGTTTGAGGTAGGAAAGAATCCCAGAGCCCTCAATATTATACTATTAGGACTCTAATTGGGAACCATGTGATCAAGGTAAAAGGCCAGGAGGCCACAGTTCTTACCTCTGGCCAATTACAAGTATAACACTTGTAATCAAGCCACTGGGGAAAAAATTATGGCTGCCTAATAAATTCAGTTTGCTTTATGAACAATTTCCTTCCATAAGCAAATTTAAGAGGTTTAAAAAGAGAAGAACTGTAGACATCTTTATCAGGCTGTGTTACTGATGCCCTAGACATTCCCAAAAAGGTATCATGAACTAACAATATCAATTCTAATAGCTAATACTTCAAGAGACCACAGTAGGCATTAAAGAATAAGGCTTAAAAATCAAAAGGATAGCAAAAGAAAACCATGTTGGAATCTGAATGCAATTCACACAGAGCCTGGCACCCTTTCCGTTCTCCTGCAAGGAGCACTGTTGCTTTTGGAACCATGTTTGGCACACACAAAGTGGCACCATACAGAACTAGTGAAAAACAATCCATGATTATAAATAGAGCATGCTAACACACAACAGTATGGTAACATCTGCTGTGCATGAGTTCTACCATGTGTCTAAAACCCTGCTAAGCACTATATGTAGTATGTAGTATGTATGTGTATGTACATATACATAGCTTAGATTTAAAATCTACAAACTATATTTACATACAGAATGATCATAAATATAAAAACACATTACTTGCACACAATTATAATTATACTTGCACACAAGCCTTATAATTACGCTGAGGTTTTAAAATGGCATACACCACTTGGCAGATGAAAAAAAAAAATCTATGACTCCAAAAGGCCCTTTCCACAGTAATAGTCAAGGAGGAGGATGTGTCTGCTTTTTAGGAAATTTATCATCAAAGAAAGTTCTCAGGACAACTGACAGCCACACAGGATAGTGACACAGACTAACATCATGCATCTAGCAAGTGTGCTGGCAAAGCCAGCAATCAACCATCTCTCTCTCTCTCTCTCTCTCTCTCTCTCTCTCTCTCTCTCTCTCTCTCTCTCTCTCTCTCTCTCTTGTCCCCCCTCCCTCACCCTGAAAGAATCATCATCCATCATCACTGGTGTTCCCTTGGAGCTGATCACACTATCACTATATTGAGTTCAATACAGCTGCTGGGGAAAAGACCTCTTCCTTCAAGGCTCACAGCCCTTCTTCTAGGAAAAATAAAGCAACTCCTGAGAGTATCACCATAAATTAGATTTGTAAACAAGGACCACTGGGGTACATAAGATAAACCAGCCACCAGAGGTCCCCCCAAAATTGAAGAGTCAGTGTGTGAGGAAGGAAGAAAATTGAGTGAAACCATCTGTGATGTGTTCTCTGCAGTTTTTAAGTCCCTGCAGGCTCTGAACCAGAGAGAGAATGACTTCCATCCATCCACAGTCACCTGTGTTAGGAGCTTAGGTTTTGTGCATCTGAGAACCTTTCCATTGCTGACAGTCTAACTCCAGGACCTTGGTAAAGTTAGTAGCGAATAGTACTGCATGGTTACTTGCTGATAAAGTTAGAACAGTACTACACAGTTACTTATTGGGTTTTCTGCACTTGCTCTTAGACAAAAGCCTGGGTAGAAATTTATTGATTCTAAATCAAATGTAAAAGGTAAATGCCTGTGTCTGACAGAAGCTGCTTTAAAAAAAAAGAAAAAAAAAAGAAAAAAAAAAAAAGGTCTTTTTTGGCTCACAGTTCAAAGGAACAATCAATTCATCATCGTAAGGAAGAGGCACCCAGTCACTTGTGTCCACAGACAGGAAGAGTTGAGAGCTGCAACTCAGCTCACTTCTCCTTGGTCTGAATCCAACTCCAGAGTTTGCCAGTGGGTGAATAGGTCTTCTCATTTCAAGTAACCTAACCAAGCAGTCCTCCACAGGCATACCTGTGGTGAAATTATGTTGTAACAAATAAAGCTTGCCTGAAGATCAGAGTGTGGAGCTAGCCACACTAGTTAGCCATAGAGGCCAGACAGTAGTGGAGCACACCTTTAATACCAGCACTCAGGAGACAGAGGCAGACAAAGCTCTGTGAGTTCAAGGCCACCCTGAGCTACACCATATTGAATCAGTCTAAAAGAGAAACAGAGCTCACACCTGTGGTCCCAGCACTTGGAATCACCTGCCTTAATCCCAGCACTAGGGAGGTGGAGACAGGAGTGATATGGCTGTACAGAAAGAGGAATACAAGGTGGGAGGAGACAGGAGCTCAGCATATTCAATCTGAGATCTCCTAGAGACAGGATCGCCCATTTGGTCTGAAGATTCAGTAGAGGTTAGAACTAGTAGCTGGCTGTTCTGCTTCTCTGATCTTTCAGAATTTGCCGGTATATCTGACTCAGGGTTTTTATTATTAAGTCCAATTAGAATTCGAGACACACATCCCCAGGTTGACAACTGAGATGACATCATAGCCTGCTAACCAGAAAGATGCCTTCAACTGTCCTCTGCTTTCTCTTCACTTGTCCTACATGATCCTCATTTCTTTAACTGGAATTTTGGGGTAGATTATCAAGGCTTCCAGGAGCAGTTATCTTAGTTGGGGTTCCTATTGCTGTGATGAGACACCATGAGCATGGACACGCCTATAAAGGAGAACATTTAATGGGGGCTGGCTCACAGGTTCAGAGGCTCAGTCCATTATTGTCATGATGGGAAACATGGCCACAGCAGGCAGACATGGTGATGGAGAAGGAGCCAAGGGTGTTACATCTGAATCAGCAGACAGCAGGAAGAGAGAGTGAGTGAGACACTAGGCCTGGCTTGAGCTTCTGAGACTTCAAAGCCCACCCCAAGTGACACACTTTCTCCAACAAGACCACATGTCCTAATCCTTTCAAATAATGCCATCCCTATGAGCTTAACAGCGGCCATTCTCATTAAAACCACCACAACAGTTTCTGACTTCTGCCTGAAACTCTGATTACAACTTAGGACAACCAAGCCAGAATAAAAGATGACTTTTCGGCAGCAGCACTCATAACAAGTGAACTCTGGACTCAGAAAAAAAGCTTCTGGGATCATTTTTAGTCCAGAGACATTTTCTGGTCTCCCAACTTCTGCCAGCATCAGCCATTTTCTACCACTATTCATTGATACAGAGAAACTAGTGTTTGAACTTCACAGGATCAAAATGCTGACTCTTAATGTTCCTGAATCCATGTTCCTTGGGCTTTGACGTTTCTTTTCCCTGTCACTATGGGCATTTGTCATTTATTTGATAGGCCTTATTCTAGGGACTCCTTTTGAGCAAATCAGAGTTGACTTGAAGTATTTGGACATTTACTGGCACGGAAAGAGACACAAAGCACAGGAACCCAAGAGAGCCCTAGGAAATCTCTATTGTAACTTGCGTAACCATGGAAAACACTAAGTCTACATGATCTTTTGTCCCGTAGGGAGAATTCTAGCTGCCTAGTCTTCTGTAAACCACAAAATAGCAAGCAATTAATGTAGCTGCCTTGAGGTATTTTTTTCATGTTAGGCTGTGTCTATAATGAATGTCCTTACCAATGATGGGTAATTTGAGGTATTTTTTTCATGTTAGTCTGTGTCTATAATGAATGTCCTTACCAATGATGGGTAATTTGACGGACGCACCAACAGTCACATTAGATACACACAAAATACTGCATCCAGCAGCCTCAGAAGGCACAGGCTTCTCAGCAGGCCATGGAACCTTTTCTGAAACAGACCACATTCTAAGAACATATCCCACTCCTAAACAACAGGCCCTCTGGGAATCTCCCATAAGGGCTAGTCAGCCTGCATCATAAGCCGGTCCAGAACACTGCTGTTGGGATATTCTAACAACCAAGTGAGTGCTGCCACTAAAAACCACTATTTAGATGTGGGTGGGGCAGGAGACAGGAATGGATGTCTTGGAATGGCTCTGGAACCTGTAGTTCTAGCATGCATGTGTAGGAGCTGGTGTCTAGTCACTCTTCTTTCCTCGTCTGGTGACTTAAAATGACAGTTATTCAAGGTCTTATCTTATGGCAGATCCGGCTAAAGTTCACTATAAACTCAAGAATAAGAAGCAAATAAAATATTTAAAAATAAACAAAGCTGTTCCTCCCATGGAAACTTGTAAAAATCACCTTCAAATGGATCCATGTCACAGCTGGAAAGGCAAGGTGCTTACCGTACAAGCATGAGAGCTCCAGTCTGGGCTTCAGAACCATGTTCAAAACAATAAAACAAAACAAAACAAAACAAAACAAAAGACAAAACACAAGCATGGCAGCATGCACTTGGAATCCCAGCCCTGGAGCTAGGGAGACAGGTGAACACCAGGGGCTCACTGAGCAGCTACCTTACCAAACTTCGTGAGCTCCAGGCCACTGAGACCCTGTCTCAAAAAGCAAGGTAGCCGCCGGCTCCTAAAGAATGGCTTCCAAAGTTGTTCCCTGCACATGCATACACACACACACACACACACACACACACACACACACACACACGTACATACGTACACCCATGCACCCTAATAGAAACACAAAACAGTTTGGCCATATGGACGGTGTTCATAACTGGCTTCTGTTTCAGTCCCTCATAAATGTAGGCTCAGTTCTCACTTATAAGTGAGTTTTCATAAATTCCTAATGTGTAAACAGTTTAAGATTTCTTTCTTTTCCTGTGACCTTGCTAAGAGTAATATTACTAAGAGTTAAAAGTCTATCATGTGAAACTCATGTATGCAGACATACAAGAAAATATGAAGAATTTAGGTTGTGTTTTGGTGAAAAAGACTTTTATTCTAAGTAAAAACTGCTTCCAAGTAAGACAGGGAGCTCAAAGCTGCCTCTGTGTGAGCCCATAAAGGAAGCACCAGAATAATAAAAAAAACAGACACTCCAGGTGGTGGTGGCACACACCTTTCACCCCGGCACTTGGGAGGCAGAGGCAGGCCATCCTGGTCTACAGAATGAGTTCCAAAACAACCAGGACTGTTTCACAGAAAAACAAACAAACAAACAAAAAACAAAAAGAAAGAAAGACAAAGAGAAAACCATCACTAAAGAAAGAGAGAACAGCTTCAGAAATCCACAAAGGAAATAAAAGTGCAGAGAAAGGGACAGGCAGTTTCCAAAACCAAATACTAATGGACATCAGAGGTGGGAAAGGTCCCACAACAATAACAGTGGCCACACCCATAACTCTAGTACGGTCACCCAGCACACAAGACAAAGAGACTCTAGAGTCAAACTATACCACAGAACCCACAGGGGTTCTCAACCTTCCAAATTCTGCAACCCATTAATACAGTTCATTGTGTTGTGGTGACTGCCAACCATAAAGTTATTTCATAATTATAATTTTGCTACTATTATAAATTGCAATGTAAATATCTGATACATGGGATATCTGATAACACAACCCCTGTGAAAGAGTCGTTGAAGCCCCAAAGAGGTCGTGACCCACATGTTGAGAACACTGCCATATAGCCAAAGGACTCACCAAATACATACCAAATAATGCATCCAGCAGATTCAGAAGGCAGTCTTCTACAGCCCATGGAACTCTGTCTAAAAAAGACTCAGTTCTAGGCCACATCTAAGTCTTACAAAATGTAAAAGAAATGAAGTAATTCTTTCCATCTAATCAGATTACAATGCAATAAATCCAGAAATCAACAAGTAAAATGACAGAAACTACACAAATACATGAGACTAAACAAAGTGCTCTCGAATGGCCATCGAGTTACTAAAGAAAACAAGGAGGACATTTAAAAACCCCTGGAGGGCAAAGAAAATGAAAACACAGTTTCCAGACACTTGAAGAGATGGCCAAGGCAATGGGACGTTTATACATAGAGTGCTTACACACACACACACACACACACACACACACACACACACACACCACACACATACACACACACACACCACACACACATACATACACACACATACACACACACACACACACACACATACACACACACACACACAGAGAGAGAGAGAGATCTCAAATAAATAATCCAATGTTGCAACTTAAAGTCTTATAAAAACAAGAATAATCCAGTGCCCAGAGCAGCAGACAGCAAAACATGATAATGATGAGAGAAAAGATTAATGAAATGGAGACAAAAACAACAATACACAGACTCAAAGGCTTGGTTCTTTGTAAAACTAAAACACTGAAAAACTGCTACCCAAGCTTGCCAACATGAGAGACAGAGACAGAGAGAGACACAGAGAACCAAATTAATAAAAAATAAAAACCAAAGAAAGGTGGTTTCTACAGATTACAATGAAATCCAAAGACTCATTGGATAGTATTTTGAAAACCATGAAAGTCAAAAAAGAAAAAAAAAAAGGATCAAGTCTTAGACATACATAAGCTGTCAAAATTATGTCATGAGAATATACACAATTTAAACAGATGCACACAACAATGAACAAGACCGTAAAAAAACGGTCTCCCCAAAGGAAAGCCCAAGGCCAGACAGATGCACCAGCAAATTCTACCAAGCTTTCAAGATGAGCTACGATGTTTGACAGCATAAAATGAAGAGGAACATTGCCAAACACACACACATCTAAAGTCTAGCATTCCTCTGACACCAAAACATAAGGATATAGCAACAACAAAGAAAACTTGAAACCAATTTCCTCAATGAATACTGACCCAAAAATTCTTAATAAAATTTTTGCAAACTAAAATAACACACATTGCTGGACGGTGATGGTGCACGCCTTTAATCCCAGCACTCAGGAGGCAGAGGCAGGTGGATCTCTGTGAGTTTGACACCAGTCTGGTCTACTAGTTCCAGGACAGCCTCCAAAGTCACAGAGAAACCCTGTCTCAAACACCCCCCCAAAAAAAATCACCTAATTGGATTCATTCCAGGATACAAGTTTGGCTCAACATACAAAATTCAGTATGTTTACTATATATGTAAACACACTTTTAGTCAGAAAGCATTTGGTCACCTCAGCAGATTTGGAAAAGCCCTTTGACAAAAAATGTCTACAGCTCTTCAAGAAAACAGACAAAATGAAATGGGAAGTTATATATAAAAGCAACCTGCCATTGACAAATTAAATCACTGCTTAAAAGGAAAATAAAATTAAGCTTATTCAAAAAATAAAATTAGGGTAACTCTTACAGTCCTTGTGTATTACATATAAATCACAACTTTCACTCTAAAATGCTATGTGAAATGAGAGTGAACAGGTCTATCAGTTAGGAAACTTCCTTCAACATTCTGGTCTGGTCTAATTTTATCATCTAGAGCGTCCATCTTTCTCAAAAGCATTTACTGTAAAGGTCACTGAAAATTGCTCTAACAGGTATTTTGTTTTTCTTTAGACATTTGCTCTTGTAAGCTTTCTATTCTCCTTGCAGAGCTTTGAATCTGCTGTACACTGCACAGGGGCAACTTCTAACAAAATTCTCTGAGCGGCATTTCTAAGATACTAAGAATTACCACAGAACAGACAGAACCGAAGCATTGGGGTCTCCAGGTAAGTTTCTAACTGCTTGAATTTGACCAAAACAGGTTCTGGTACTGACCTCTTATCATCTGTGACACTGCTGTTCATGCATGTGCGTGTGTACACACACCACACACACACACACACACACACACACACACACACACACACACACGGGGGGGGGGGGGGGATCTGATCAGACCAAAGGGGACAGATCTCATCACAATGACAGGAGCCAACCAAGATCAACAGGACAGTTATCAGAGGTAGTGGGAGCAGTCTGTCAGGACTGAAATGAACTCACTGAGCATGCTGACACATACCTATAATCCCAGCACTTTGGAGGCAAAAGCAGGACTAGCAAGCTCAAGGACAGCCTGCACTGTATCAGGAGACCTTGTCTCAATGTCAACAGTAAAAGCGGAGTCATTTATGTCAGTCCTTCAACAGTAACCAAAGCCATGACACCGTGAAAAATGGTTCAACTGCATGGTGACTCAACATGCAATCCCTCCAGATAAAATTCCTTCTCTATAGCTTCTATTCACGGAGCTATTCACAGGAAACATGGCTCCCAAAGAATGTATGTAATTGCCATGTCTTCTGTGTTTGCCTGTTTGAATTCTGCTTTACCACAGTCTTCTACCATCAGCTTCACACATCAGGCCCTTTTCACTTACATACTTCCTATTATAATGTGTCACTTCTATGATGGCTGGTGGTCACTGTCAACTTGACAGGGTCTGGAATCACTTAGGAGGCACACCTCCAAGTATACCTGTGAGGGATTATTTAGCTTAGCCTCTGGGCAAGCCTGTAAGGTGGGAGGACCAGCCCTGAAGAAAGGCTGGTAGATGGCTCAGCTCACTGACTCAAAGCACTTGCTGGGCATGCCTGATGGCCTGAGGACCACCCTCAGCACCTGCAGGGGAAGAAGAGAACCGCCTTCCCCAAAAGTCATCCTCAGACCTCACCTCGGATTTCAGGAACTGCAAATCCTTCAGTACAGACCACTATGATGACAATCATCTGAGATGGAGAGCTTCTACACAGGAGTAGACCTTCTTGTAGGGACCAGATTGGTGGCCTTGGGCTCCAGAGCGATGACCAGACTAATAATTTCTCTGACTTCTTTCAGGACCTGAGCTCAGACAATGATGAGGGGGGCACACTTTGACTGCTCAATAACACAGACCTTCTTCCCCCTGCCCCAACTCTTATTCATCTTATGGTGGACAGAGCAGGAATCTCCCAAAAAGTGTTCTAACTGGGGCCTCCCCACAGGGTTCTCATGAAATGCCCACTATCTCTAGACATCCTACCAAAGGCACTGATCGCAAAGCCTTGTCCCAGCTCTCTTCCAGCAACCACCACAGCTGCAGCTGGACAGCACAACCCTTCTGGCAGAACAGTCAAATTCCATAAATGCCACCTTTTCTTCTCAGCCCCTCCTCCACAAACTGGAAGAGTCCCACAATAGATAGAATAGTTCATTCACACTGCTGGAGAACAATTTTTCTCATAGAGAAACTGGGTAGTTAAATTCTCAACCAGATGAGGGGCCTATTCATGACTACCTCAAGAAGTGACAAATGACAAAGCTGTTCCCTGTACCATAATACTTCACATATTTTTTGAATCATAAAATCTGTGTCACAAATTTAACCCTTTTGTCTCCTGATGACACTTTTGAGGTCACCCATTAGGCAATCTCTCTCTCTCTCTCTCTCTCTCTCTCTCTCTCTCTCTCTCTCTCTCTCACACACACACACACACACACACACACACACACACACACACACCTTCAACTAACAGAACTTTGTTAAGGAATACAAACAACAATTACTGTCTATGGCCATACCACCTTGAACATGCCCGATCTCGTCTGATCTCAGAAACTAAGCAGGGTCTGCCCTGGTTAATGCTTGGATGAGAGACAAATAACAGTTATCAAACACTGAGTGCCTATATCATGTTGGCTACAGAATGAAATTTTAATAACTGCTGTCCCTCAAGCATAGACTCTAAATGTTCTTGGAAACTGTCTTTGGTGGTGCTCTGGCTCTTTTATCCAGGAACCTATAAATAGTACAGAGCTAGGCTCTAAGCACTGAGCATGAACTAATTCTAGCAAGTTCAGAAAGTGATGGTTTCTGCACACAACAGTTATAGTTCTCCTTTTCATTGAGACTGAGGGGGTGGGCGTTGGTTTCCCTTTGCTGCCTCTCAGAATACAGAGGTTTTTGAAAGATCCAAGCTTCTTTGGCTAAGCTGAGAAAAGCCAAGGAGATACCGGGCCAATCCTAGGGCCAGAACTTTAAAAGTTGCAGAGGCAGCAACTGAGATAATCAATGGAGATGAAAACAAGCAGGAAACCCAAGGTAAACGTGTTTAAGCCAGGTGTCATCATCCACACAGCCCCCTCTTAGCACTGAAGGTCCTGGTGGGCACAGTTTACAGAGTTCATTTTACTTCCATATAAAAAAAGAAACAAGGAGGCAGTCTTGAAGGCAGTGACCAAGACATAGGTCCCAAGAAGTCCCAAACAAACTAATTAAACAATGAAGGTCCCTGTCCTGACAAGCAAGAATTTATACTTTATTTATATTTAATTTGGCTAAAAATAGTACTAGACTGTAGGCAGTTTCATGAGACAAGAGAGACTTTCTAAACGCAGGAAACCTGTGAGTCTGGTTTCTCCAGAGGCTCCTAGTGTGTGTCCAGCAGGCCAGTTCCAATGGAAAGCCCAGCACAACCACAAGAAGTGCCATGGGCAAGCTTTCCGAGCAATCAACATGGAAACAGGTTTCCCGTGTCTCTCCAGTGCACAAGGGGCAGTCCTTGAGGAGTGACTTTTGTCTGAAAAGAGGCCTGTTATCTGGTGAACACCAAGGCCAGAAACATATCTTGCTTCTTGCACAGTGACCAGGGCATTCCTCCAAGCAGCTGTGTGGGGACACAGACGGCAGGCACATCCCACATTCAGAGAGATAGGAAGCAATTTAATTGACCACCAAGAGAGGTGAATTATGAAATAATCCAGTCAGTTAGCCTGTACCCTCCTAAAACTGCCTCATGTTTGCAGTGACCTGCTCTAGGAATGAAAGTTAAAACTTCTTTACCTTCCCATGGCCAGTGTGAGCTTGACTACTTTGTGTTAGAAGCATTTGCTAAGAATAAAACTCACATATTTAACCCGGCTCCCCATGCTGTATTTATATCTAATCTCTTTGGCCCAGGAATGTCCTTTGTGGGTGGCCAGAGGCAAATAAATTTAAAGTCTATTATTCCACTTTTCATGGGAAACAACTTAATGAATCCACTGCATTTTAATCTAAGGATTACATGCTGAGCTCCTGGAAAATTCCCTTTAGAAACATCAAGGAGGATCTTTTGAAGCATTTTTTATCAGAAGGCCCAATTATCATTTACACATTTATTGGTACTTAAGTACCTAAAATAAAGGCCTTTAACCTAAAAAAGGAGAGACAGCCACTGCATAGTTAACAAGAAAGCCAAGATCTCCACTGAGACCATCTAAATATATACCATGCCTTAAAAATAGAGTGTGGGTCAACACTCACCACTGAAGGTGTGTCTGCCCAAACCATGACAATGACACTGGGAAGCCTGACCTCCTACAAAGCCTGTCCTCCAGGGCTGGTGGCTTGTTTGTTTTCAGTTTTTGTTTTTAAGGCTTCCAAATGGATTTCAAGTTAAATTAGAAAATACATTTAGTGCCTCTCTTCAAAATTCTCAACACAAAAACAATGATTTCACTTAAAAAGGCATAAATCTCCAAGGATAAAGATAGCAGAAGCAGAAAATAAAATCTTCAAAGTTGTTTTTAAAGCTGGAAAATGAAGGCAATAGATTTAAACAGAGCAAAAGATAAATCTTCTAGTTTGTAAAGCACTGTTCTGCCTCAGAAACAGACCTTCCAGAACCATCCGGCATATAAAAAATCCAACATGAATGAGAAGAAAAGTGGTGCGGGAGGGGGATGCAACTAGAAGCAAAGATGGTGCAAAAATAAAGTTTCAAAGGGAAAAAAAAAATCTCAGAATACCCAGTTTATGAAAACGCTAAGGAAATATCAACAACAGAAAATAAACATGGTAACAAACTTAAAACTTTAGAAGCATTTCCAAGAAAAACTTGAGAATTGTCTTTGGGAAGAGGCACTCACAGACAAGTCAACATCTTGGAAGCAAGCTGAGAAAACAATGGGAAAAGCCAATACTGTAGCACAGAACACAAAACTAGGAAGAGCCCCCTCCTTCCAGGTCCTGTGATAAACACTCAGAACAGAGCCTGGAGCAGGAGGGGCTTAGGTGGTTTACAACTCCTGGTTACAGTCGGTGAGTCAGGGCGGGAACTCAAGGTAAATAGTCACTTAACAAGCAAGAGCAGAGAGAAAAAAAAAGAAAAAAAAAAAAGAAAAAAAAAAACAACCTGCAAGCATGCTCATACCCTGCTAATTCTCTCCTTAAACAGGACCCCAAACCAGGAAATGGTGCCACCCACATTCAGGGTGAGTTTTCTTGCCTCAATTAACCATTTAAGAAAATTCCTTCACAGGTATGCCCAAGGGCCAACCTGATCTACTCAATTCCTCCCTGAGATTCACTCCCCAAATGCTTCTAGGTTTTATCACATGATAAAACTAGTCATTACGGTGTCCATTTGGATTTCAGAAAAAAGAAAGAAAGAAAGAAAGAAAGAAAGAAAGAAAGAAAGAAAGAAACGAAGTCTATCCTGACCGCCGCATGTCAGTAAACTGACTCAGATGATAAAAGAATGAAGAGACACAATAAAAGGTCCTAGAAAGAATAGAGAGTCGGTAGGTTCTTGTGTTCTTACGTGGAGCCTGGATGCTGGGAGACACTTCCCTACCTGCAACTCAGTGATTTGCAGCCAGGAATTCTACACCATGCCAGGCAATAAATTATACACGAGTGCCACATTCTCAGGTGTATAGCAGCTCAGAAGTCTTAACCTCTCATTTGCAAATTGTTAGAAAGCTTGCAAAATTAGAAGATAAAAGAAGAAAGATCAGAATGTGGGGTAGAGGAAAGCGGAAAGCCAATGCAGAGGCAAGGTCCAAGAGCTCCCCAGAAGCAGGCTGCAAAGGACAGCACAGCAAGCCCACAGCACAAGGGACGGATGCCCAGGATACGGTTCCAGGTGTGAGTCCTTCAAGATGAAACTGATATATGGTAAAACGTTGCCAGCAGCCTCATGTGAAAAGCTGTAGTTGATGCCTTTAAAAAGAAAAGGTGGAATTTTTTAAAAAATTAAGATAAATGTAGCTGAGCCACTAAACAAGGCATTCACGAATCATATTTACATAGTACAAGGTAAACACCAGGAAGAGAACAGCACAAAGGAACTGGACCCTTAAAAAAGTATAAAGCAGCTGGGGAGTGGGGGGGGGGGCAGAGGGCAGAGGCAGGTGGATCTCTGTAAGTTCGAGGCCAGCTTGGTCTACAGAGCAAGTTCCAGGACTGCCCGGGTTACACAGAGAAACCCTGTCTCAAAGAAAATGAAAACAAACAACAAAACACAAAACCAAAAAAATTATAAAACCTAAACTTTTAAGTCAATGTCACCTCCTACATCAGGCTTAATGACTTACAAAATAGTTTCACTGTGTCTCTTCATTTAAACTTAGCCCAACTGTGCCAGTAACAGTAACCTCTTTATAGGAAGGACATAGCCTCTGAGAAATGAAGCAAATTGCAACATCTTCCACCAACAAGTTCACAGACACTGAACTACAAAGAACATGATAGGATCCAACTGAACTCCAGGCTTACGAACAGCTCCTGACAGGACCCTGGGGAACGTAGAGGAAATGGGCCTGATGGGACTGACCCCGGGTTCTTCTGTCACTCATACCATCACTCCTCGTCCCATCCCATGATAGATTTGAAATAGTCAACTTCATGAAAATGGCAAAATGGTTGACACCAGAGCTTAGGAAGCAGGAAAAAAAAAAAAAAAAAAAAAAAAAAAGAACAAGAGTTGTGAGATGGGATTAGAATTTACATAATCAAAGAAAAAGGAAGTTATCAATGTGAGAGGGGGAACAGGAACGAAGGAGGGGCTCAAGGGAGAGTAGCTTGGAAGGAAGGAGAAAAGGGAAATGATGTAATTTTGTTTCAATTAAAAAACAACTTTTTAGATGCTGGAGAGGTGGCTCGGGGGTTAAGGGCACTGGTTGCTCTCCCAGAGGACCTGGGTTCAATTCCCAGCACCCACATGGCAGCCCACAGTTGTCTGTAACTCCAGTCCCAGTATGTCCAACACACACGGTGTACAGACACATATGTAGGGAGAAAGAAAAACACTATCTAGGTCAAAATGATATTTAAAACACATTTTTCAGAGAAATATAAAAGGCATTACTTTGTGTTCCTTGCAGCAATGCCTACAGACTCCTATTAAACATAATCATGTATGACCTTGAGCAAGCAAACAGATAAGCACGCTAACATAGACTCATTTGTTACACTACATCCCACACTGTATTTATTATCTTGGTTTGCTGTTCTTTCTGTTGAGGTTTGTTATGATTGCAGCAGCATAAGATCAGAGGTCTGCATGGCTTGCTGTGATAAGCCCACCAAAAGCTCCCCTCCCCCTCTGCAGACCAGACAGTGGTCACACAGCCTGGATGGAGTTACACACTGCATACAGTTAGGATCTTAAAGCTCTAAGAACTGGTGTATATCAGACTACACTATACAGTCAGTCCTCTTACTGAATAAATCACTAGATTACAGAGAGTACCTTAGATTTTATAAAACTAAGACAGTTGATATATTAGTTTTAAATTGAGGAACTGACAGTTTCATTTTCATACTGTAGTTTGGTATATCTCATAGTAAACACAAACCTAGAATGGAATTTTGAATTCTCAAGTGATGGGGGAGGTCCTTCTGTGTATGGTTATCTTATTGGTTGTTGAATAAAGCACTGTTGGCCAATAGGGAAGCAAGATAGGTGGGACTAGGGATTGAGGAGTATTCTGGGAAATGTAGGAAAGAGAAGTCTTGAGATCCAGGCAAGAAGTAACATAGCAGGCAGACTCAGAATATAAGCAGGGACAAGCAGGAAATTGCTCTCTTCTTCCTCCTCTCTTCTCTGTGGAGCCACCATGTGATCCCGGGAAGAGGATGCTTGCTGCAAGCATCCTCCATAAGTCTTTATGAATATATAGATTAATGGCTATGGTTGACACTCAAGACAAAGCGAGGATATAAGAAATCCTAGTCATTGGCCAGCAGCAATGTACCTAATATAAGTTTCTGTGTGTTATTTTGGGCACCCATGTGGCAGTGGGGCTCGGGCTGCTGGTGGAAAGATTTATCATTACACTCAAGCGCCTCTTAAAAATGTTCTAAGTATACAAACTTTATCTGATTATCATCATTTGTGCATAAATATAATGGCACTTTAAATATTGTTGGATGAATGAATGAACAAACTTGATGAGCTCAGATTTTTATATGACCACATAGATTATCCCTACTATTTCTTGCTTTAGTGACATAAAGCAGAAGCTGAGAAACATTTTGAAAAGGGCAGCTCATAAATATTTTCAGTTTTGTGAGCCACATATATCATTTGTTGCAACTATATACCCTGAGTTTTTACCCAACTTTCAACTCTATTATATAACACAATTTGTAAGCAAATCAGCACAACTGTATTTGAATAAAACTTTATTTAGAAAAACAGAGTCTGGCAAAAAGTATACTTTCTCATAAGGCATCTTCTAGCCCTTAAACAACTTGCTAAGCTGAGCCAGACATACTTAGTTATATATGCTCAAATCTCCACAATGCCAATTATTGTCTGTTAATTCAGCCCTGTTATCAGCTTAGTGTATGAACGCTTCTGAATTTCCTTTCCTGAACTCTAGAGTACAACTAATCTGTGTCCGTAACTGTGGCTCCTCAAGGGCAAGGCCACACTGACAGTTTTCCCCCCTTACTTAACACCTAGAATCAGCACCCACTAAGCTTAACTACTCAGCAAAGGCATGTCTGAAAGAGTCTGCAGTCTTCCTGGGGGCATGCAGAGTAAGAGAGGCAAAGAAGGATCCAGAGAACAGCGCCAGCAGAGAAGAGCAGAGAATCACAGGAGCAGCTGGGGTCAAGGAGGACTGAAGAAACCACACAGAGCTCCACATGCGCCTGCACTGCCATCATTTCAGGACTTCTTCACAAACAGCAGAAGTTGGCCAAAGGCTGGACATCCTACTGCTACCCCACTGGAGCCATGGGAAAGATAAACCTCACTCAATCCCCATTTCGGTGGAGGATAGCCTGAATGAGTGAACCCCTTCAAATGATCCACATTGGCTGGAATAAATAAATCATTGTGTTTCACACAGGCAAATGCTCCATAACAATTAACATGGACAGTCTACATTTGTATGCAACAACAGTAGTAGATGCTTGTTTGACAAAAACACACAAAATAAAATCTGGGTTATACTTTACACACACACACACACACACACACACACACACACACACACACACACACTGGCACGTCAGAAGATCAGCATAGTGTCTACCAGATGAGATGAAGTTCCTAAATCTAGGTGCTAATCACACAGCATATGTTTGGTTTGTAAAGTTACCTTGAGCTATATATTTCTAATATGTGTACTTATAAGAAACCTGGAATTCAGAACAGTCAATAGCTACCCTGCAAAAAAATAATGGTCCGTGTAATCCGATGTGTAAGAACTTGTAACTACAATCACTACAAAAATTATAAAGCCCAGCAAGTCTTTTAGATATTATGTATGATTTCTACTCAAATAGTCAAGTCCCAGAGCTTGGGATCATTTTTTGCCTCACTAGTGTTGAAATGAACATATTAACCTCGATTTCACATGGCCACTGGTGATCTTTCCACATTCTCCTACAGATTTACGTTTTCTTTTTTAATTAACCAACCTTCAATCACATTAGATCACAGAGACTAGCTTACTTTATGAAATACTGATCAGGAAAGAGGGTGGTCACCATCGCCCAACGAACCAAAGGCAGTCACGGTGGGCAAGCAAAGATGTCTCTCCTACGTGGGGCCAGCGCCATACCTCTATATTCACATTGTTCTTATCAACCTAATTCAGACTGCTTAGCTGCCCATCCATTAGATAAAAACTGTCGTTACACTAATTAGATAAAAATTTTAGTAAAATGCTAACAACATTGGTTTAAAATCTTTTATTTCTGTAAACTATGAGGGAGAAGATCTCAGTTACACACTGAAGCATTTACTGAAGTGATTTGGTGTCACATAATTTATGACTGTTCTAAAATGTCACTCATGGGAGAACATTATTATTTTTAGAAGCTCCTACAAATTTAAGAGAAAATGCCATGATGCTTACAGCTTACTCCATGTGCTTCAACAAAACAAAACAAAAAAATAATCAAAATATTTTTTAAAGAGACAAGCCTACCCAAACAGGAAAAAAATTCAGAAAAAAAAAAACACTAACAGCATTCCAATCTAGCTTCGAGGCATACAGAAGCTCACTGTATGCTCTTTCAACTCTTCAGCAGGCTTGAGAATTGTTCAAGTAAAATGCTGCAGACAAGTCTTTACTCACCTTCCAAGTGGGTGGCTGTCTTCTAAATAAAATCAAATGGCTAAGTCTGCCCACAGGCACCACTCATGCTGCCTTCACCCTGCAAACGGCAAGAAGCAATGCGTTAGCAGCAAGCAACTGTAATCCGCTAAAGCCATTTCCGGCAGGAGATGTACTTATATGGCAAGTCTTGAGATTAAAATTTTGCTATGACTTGGAAAACACAAAACAGGGAGAAATATAAAAGGAAAACAATGATTCCCATATTGACCGTGGGAAATTCGATCAGCCTCACTCTAGAAATCTTTGCCTCTAAGAAATCTCACAGTGAACTTCTTTTTCATCCTCTCTCTGGCTTCATTTTAAGGTATGCTTGACAAAAACTGTCTAGTGACGTTCTACTATATGTATACATTGAGAAATTACCACAATCATCTAATTAACATATCCATTATTTCATGTACTTAATTACCTTCTTTTGTTGTTTTGAGCCATGGCTGACTATGTAGCCCAGGCTGGCTTTTAACTCCCGGTCCCCTCACCCTGTATTCAGAGTGCAAGGATTACATGTATGGACCACTCACTCTCAGCCATTAGTTACTTTCTTATTTGTGGTGAGAAATCCAGACAGTTCTCTGCTCTCCGCAAATTTCTAACTCACAATATGTTGTTACAACTTCCCAATCTTGGTGCCATGTGAGTTTCTCTTATCTGAAACCATTTCAAGGAGGTGACAAGGTCCAAACAGCCCAAACTCAGAAAAGGCTGGAGGTGTAAGGATCCACGTACCACCTTTTGACCTGGAATTTCTCATACCATGTGCATCAGGTATTCTCTTACAATCACAGTAAAAAGGCAGGGCTTACTCTAATCCTTTGAGGCAAGGATAGTCAAATCGAAGCTATACCCAGCTACACATTTCAGAGCACTGTGGTCTATGACACACTCACATTGCTACCACAGACCATCTGCATTAGGGGTACCTAACCCACCTCAGCTTCCCCACAGCTCTGAGTGAGTTTACGGCCCTCTTGAGAAAGAAGCTAAGAGTCAGAGATGACATCTAACAAAGACATCAACTAGGAAATAACAGAAATGAAATTCCTACTTAAAGCTTCTGGCCCCGGAATCAAGAGTTTGTCTCACAGTTTGATCTGCCCCAAGCAATGGTGATGCCCTTCCGAAACGCATCCCAGAGCCAAAGGGCCAAACAACACTCTCACCTGAGGGAGCCGGTGTGTGCTACAACATTGTTTCCTAAGAGCAGACATCCACAATCATGCTTAATAGTACCATTAATCCTGTAATCATCACAATGACTATAATTACTACTAATAATTATACTTCCCTTATAGGCACAATAACCCTTCGTGTATTTTTGGCATTTTATACACATAATTCATTTCCTCCCTTTTCTCAAAAGAGTATAGTTGGCCAACTGAAGTAAATAACAAACATCACATTGGAAGGCTGGTCATTTCCCTCTTTGCAGTAATCAAAGGAAGCCCTTGCTGGTGAGGACTCTCCTTTTCATAAAATAAAAACTATGATGCAATACCGTGGCACTGACACTGGTGGCCCACAAATGAAGACCAGAAGCAGAGGGGAGAACGAAAATTCTCCCTGTGCTGGTGGGAAGGGCCTCTCTACTGAGCAAATGTCTGCACACACAGAGCTTGGAGATGTGATACTAACCGGTGAGAAACGCTTGAGGGGAGTTGGCGGGTGCCACCTCCTGTCCACTCCACCAGTGAGTGAGCTTAAGAAGTGAGAGACGCTGAACATTGGTGGCGCACACCTTTAATCCCAGCAGAGGCAGGCGGATCTCTGTGAGTTCGAGGCCAGCCTGGTCTACAGAGAGAGTGCCAGGATAGGCTCCAAAGCTACACAGAGAAACCCTGTCTCAAAAAAACAAAACAAAATAAAATGGAAAGAAGTGAGAGATGCTCTCCCAGCTGCATCCTCACCTGGAGCTCAGACTGCCTTCCAGAGATGTTGGGGTCAAAAAAAGGAGACTAGTGACTCTGCCTTATAAACCAGGACACTTAGACACCCAGGAATATTATTCACTAAGCAGCCACTTCTATAGCCACACGGAACTAAGGGGAGAATACATATTTTCTAGAAACATTGATCCAAACTCGAACATTTGGGTGGGAGAAGGTTAAGCAAATAAACTAATAACTTAAAAGTTGTTAATATTAAACCAAGAGGTAGAATGCAATCGCTTCATGAATTCTTAAGGAAAAAAAAAATCCTGTTTTGACTCCCCTAGGCCATTTCCAGCTTTGCTCTCATTTGTACAGGATGGGAAGGGAAGTGTGGCCGACTGCTCCACTCTCACTACAGACAGCGACAGAGAAGGCACAGATATGCCATGGAATGTAACTTCATGATGATCCTCGTTATGAAGACAGCTCTTCAAAATCAGGAGTCGCAGAGGCAGGCAAAATGAACTCTGGGTACCTGGAAGCCCTTCTCTTCATCACATGTCGACAGTATCACTGGGGTCCAATCTTCCTCACCATCCTTCCCACCCACTGACCCACTACAGGCATAAACTCATCAGGCAGGCACCTGCCATGAAGGAGCTGAGTTTCATACGTGTGACATTTTCCTGTTCTAATTGGTAAGACATTATCTGCAGTAATCTTCATTTAAAGTGTCGATTGTATAGTTACTATAAAAAATAAACTTACCAATTTAGTTTGTCTCTAAAAAGTTGTTATTCTTGAAATATGTTTTAAAGAGTAACTGTGGAAGCCAACCTCCCAAATGGAGGCCAGTGATCTCCACCTCCCAGCATCCCTGCGCTGGTGTAGTTCATCCCTGCCACAGTGAATGAGGCTGCTGGGGGTAAATGCTGCAACACTGGGGGGAGGCCAAAGAGATGCTGCTAAGGCTACATAAAACTGCAGTTCATGTCTTCTTCTGTCTTTGGAGGGAAGCTGGCTGCCATGACATGAAGACCCTCAAGAAGCTGTACCAGAGCTAGGGATATAGCTCAACAGGTAGAGTACTTGCAATGCAAACATGAAGGCCCAAGTTCAATTCCCCAGAACTCTTGTATACAGCCTGGAATGCACGGCTGTGAACAACAAAGAGGCCTGTTCGTTGCACAGCACTGCTGTATTCCAGGCTAGTTGTCAGCCTGTGAATTTCCAGACACCCTCCTTTCTGCATCACCTATCCTACCACAGAATCCAGGGGATTACAGACATCTGCATCTCTCTCTCTCTCTCTCTCTCTCTCTCTCTCTCTCTCTCTCTCTCTCTCTCTCTCTCTCTCCACTCTCCCCTCCCCCCTCCCTCCCTCCTCTCTCTCTCTCTCTCTCTCTCTCTCTCTCTCTCTCTCTCTCTCTCCCTCTCACTCTTGTTGGCTGCATTTTCTCTACTCATTCTTTACCACTTTCGAAGCCATGGAGATGCACCACTAGCTTGAGTTTTGAATCAATCAGTCATTTGTTTCTCTTTATGGTTTCACCACATATGTATTCTCAATACGCCATTGTGTTTTGCTTAACTTAAGCCAAATGTAAAGGAAACCATATTGTGTATCTTCTTCTGAGACTTCTGCTTTCCTTAAAATTTGATTCTGAGATTTGTCCTTGTTGATTCATGTGGCTTGGCTCATTCATTTTTTTTTTCACCATTCCACATTTTTCATTGTGTGAACAGATTCACAAGTCCCAGCTCTATTTCACTACTGAGGATCTTAGGAATTTTCAATGTTCCGCTGTCATGAATAATGATGCTATTATATTCTGGCACATGTGCCCTGGTACACACAGCAAATTTCTTGAGGCTCTACCTAAGGAAAGATGGTGAGTCTGGGGGGGGGGCGAGCAAGTTCAGTCCTCTAAGTAATGCCAAATTGTTTCCCCAAGTGTTTGTGTACAGAGGACTCCGGACGCCTTTCCAGTCTCTCTGTAAGGAAGAGGCATGCTTGTTTTACTAATTATAGGGAAAGCTTTCATCCAACAAAAGAGAGAGCTTCTCTTTTCAGCATCACTGCTGCAAATAAACAATCTCCAAAGCAGTGACCCAGACAGATGGAGCATAGCATTAGCAAGGCACCATACAGACTTCAGAATAGTGGTGGAGGCTGAGCCAGAACCATACGCTGCCTGTGGGGTATGGCCACTTCTACACTAGAGAAAGTGCAGAGGCTGCTTTCTTCCTGCTGGATTCACAGTGTGGTCCTACCTTATTGCTGTCATCGTAAAAGGAAAAAAACATGAACTTGCTCACAACAGCCGAATTCAAAACTAAAGCAGAGGAGTCCATCGCCTCTAGGAAACAGTTCTTCAGGCTTTGCTTTTTATGTTTTTCAGCTGTAAGATGAAACCACTACATACCACAACTAGGTTTTCTTTTTAGTACTTCTATGAAAAAAATATTTAATAAAAAATTCCTTTGCAGAGTTAGTTAATCCAGTTTCTTACGTGGAAAGGGTAACTTCATAACAATCTGCGTTTCTAGCAAAAATAAGATCACAAATGATTCCCTTGGCACTAAATACAAGTAATAAGAAATTCTTCCAATTTGGCAAGGAAACCATTTTTATACAAATCAGAATAAAATATAAATAAATTTTTAAAAAAAGAAAGAAGTCAAGGAGTCTCGGAAAGACAGAACTAAAATGTTACCTAATGGGATCATTTGAACTCAATCTCTCAGAAATTTGTATTTTTCTCTTTAAAATTATTTACCTTGTAGTTAGAGAGGAAGCCTGACAGTTAAGAGTACTGGCTGCTGCTCTTCCAGATGGCCCAGGTTCAATTCACAGCAACCACATGGAGATTTCTAACTGTTACTCCATTTTCAGGGGCTGGAATACCCTATTCTGCCCTCTCCAGACACCAGGCACACAAAGTGGTACACAATTTATCTTTATGAGGTAGGAGCATTGTACCCATTTTATAGATGAAGAACACTGAGGCACGGAAAGCAATGAAACTGTACACAATACAACTGATAAGCTGCAAGACCAGGATGTGAACCCAAGACATTTATTCCACAGTCTGAATTTGCATGTTTGTTTGAAAATAGAATCAAAAATCATATCTCAGACTAGCCTCAAACTCAGGATGCTCCCGTACTGGCCTCCACATTGGCTGGGTTTTAGGCATATGCCTTTATGCCTGGCCTAGAATCCACACCCTAACCATTATTCTAGGCAGCTCTTCTAGGCCATGTCAGAAGGCCCTTTGAGGCACCAGATGAACACTAAGTGTTAGTATTCAGGCATCTGTGCTGGCCTGTCCTTGGGGCTCTGACAGGACACACCCTCAGCTGCCGCCACTAAGAGCACCACCTGTGCACATTCACTACGTTCCCTTTTAAAAGGGCCCTGCCCACCTCCCATCTTTCTATCTTCTGCTTTCTCTGTCTGTCCGCCCCCCTCCTCTGCTTCTCTGCCTCTCTGCCTGTCTTTCTGTCTCCCCACTCCCCTCTGCCTCTCTCTTCTCTTCTGCTGCTCCTGTCCCCAGAGGCTGGTCTCCCTCTCCCCACCCCTTTTCCCTAATAAAAAACCCCTCCATGTGAGCTCTGTTGCCTAGCGTCTTTCTCTCTTTTCCAAGCTGCTTTTTAAATTACAGTACTAAGCACCTACCAAGCACCTATGTGTGCTAAGCACTACTCCAGTGTTGGGCTACATCCTTTATTGTCTTCCTACATGCCCAGAAGTAGTATTTCCATTTCGTTCTTGAAGAAAATTAAGCTCTGAAATCCTGAAAAAGTTGGGGAAAATAGCATAGGCCAAAAGTAAAAATTTTAAAAAGGCGAATTACCCTTTCACAGAGGGCCTAAAGATCACTGGAAAACACATATATTTACATTATGATTCATAATAGTAGAAAAGTTAGTTATGAAGTAGCAAGAAAATAATTTTATGGTTGGGGGTCACTGCAACATGAAGAACTATAGTAAAGGGTCACAGCATTAGGAAGGTTGGGAATCACTGCTGTAGACGATGGATTATCGCCTGAGCTTGGACTTAGACCCTGAAAACAGTCCCCATAAAGGAAAAACACACAGAATCCTGTGAAGATGTCCTGATGTCCTGACAGGCAGAAGAACGCAACTCACCACCTCCTCCTTCTGGACTTACCCAGGACAAGCAAATATCCTCTAGCACATAAAACTTCCATCTACAAAATGGGGATATTTGATTTTAAAGAGTTATTGTAAGAATTAATGAGATCAACACAGAAAATGCACCTGACACACAGTAGGCATCTTACACAGATGCTAACACTGAAAAGTGAAGAGAAACATTCTCCAACTACTTAGCAGGGAAAAAAAAGCAGTGAGCTCATTTTACACATACTGTTTCTACCTGCAAAGCCTCACGCTTCACAATTAAGGACCTGATAAAATTTTAACAGCCATACACGTATCCTAGTGGGTTTTTACTAATATTAAAACTTCCCCAGGCGTTGGTGGTGCACGCCTTTAATCCCAGCACTCGGGAGGCAGAGGCAGGAGGATCTCTGTGAGTTTGAGGCCAGCCTGGTGTACAGAGTGAGTGCCAGGATAGGCTCCAAAGCTACACAGAGAAACCCTGTCTCGAAAAACAAACAAACAAACAAACAAAGACTTCCTAGTTCTGGGGCTGGGTGAGAGAGGGCATTTGCTGCTCTTAACTCAAAGAACAGGAATTGGGCTCCCAGCACCCACAGGGAGCCTCCCAACGGCCTGTAACTGCTGTTCCAGCTCTGATGCGATCTTCTGGCCTCCGTGGGCACATGCACACACGTGCACAGACACACTGACACAGACACAGAGACAGACACACACAGATAAATAATAAATATTTTTTAAACGGCTTCCTTGTTCTATACTACCCTAAACAGAATAACCTAGCCAACAAGATCAACCTTTTAGAACATTAGTAAGCATTACACATTTTGGTACAAACACTGGAGCTAAAAGGACTCAAAGTAAAACATTTGGCTCATTTTAACTTTTCTAGATCAGGAAAGTCTTAATCACCCATTTTAAAATAGCAGCATTTTTTTCAACATATTTCTACTTTCCTGAAAATCATTCCAAATTATCTGGCCAATGAAGAACCAATCTTGATTTAAAAAAAAAAAAAAAAAAAAAGACAGTAAATGGCAAAATGAACTCTTTGGACACTGTATAAACCACTATTCAAGGAGATAAGGCTTCTCCCCAGCATCCCTGTGCTGTACCTAAGAGGCATTTCACATATGAAGTGTGAACTTTGGAACAGAGTGTCCATGTTAGTGCCTAGGCGTCTCCATGGTAACTGATCCTGTTTGCATGTCGAGGAAGAATGACAGAGCAGCAGCAGCTACAGGACCGTAGTTCTGTGTGGCAAAACTGGAGCGATCCAGTCATTCCTAACCCACTGACGCTGGCCTGAGAAAGCCTGAGCCACATGTCTGCTCTGGTATGTGAGGGAGGGCAGCAAAGGCTTAACAAGGGGTGGTTTTCCAAAGCAGATAATGAGAAGGAACAGAAACCACCTCAGAACAGTGTGAGCTGTGTGAACAAAGCAGAGGTGACTGCTGCTCGAGTTTTTTTCAGTATGTCCTATGGACAAGTCATTCTGCTCCACATGTTTGCATTCTTCCAAAACAATAAACTAGTATTTGTCTCCTCTGAGAGACATGCAGCACACACTCCTATTCACAGATGAGAAGAAGTTGATTCTCATAGGTCCAAAGTCACCAACTATATATGGGTAATGTTATTGGCTCAGAGCATATTGTAAATGCTCAGACATCTCCTAAGCATGGCCTTGGTTCATAAAACTGAAGCCACTACCAATGCCCCAGGGGTTTTACACACACACACACACAGACACACACACACACACACACACACGTATGTATGTCTATTTTCTCCCACCCCCTTCTCTCCTTGTTCCTTGATCTTTGGAATATATTGTAATAGGTTGGCAGCATTGCTAATATCAAATGTATGGCATAATAACCACTGGGAAGAGGATTAGAATAATGACAGTGACAGGAGAAAATATGAGTAGAAGATATATGAACAGTAAATGTCCAATAGCACTAATTATTGGGGAAATGCAAATCAAAACCACAATGATATACCAGTACACACTAATCAGAACACTTGTTATTTTTCTCATTCCTATAACCAAAAATCTGGTGAGCAGCAAATGTAAGGAAGGGAGGGTTAATTTGGGCTCACATTTTGAGGGTACATACAGTGCAACATAAAGGGAAGGCACGGCAGGACAAGTGGCTCTAGGCTGTAGCAGCAATAACATAAGGCTACATGCTCACATCTCTATGGACCAGGAAGCAGAGATAAAGACAGGATGCAGGGTGAGGCTAGAAAGCCAGCCCCTACCCTAAGCCCCACTGCCCAAAGGTCTTCCACAACAGCACTGCCCATCAGCTGAGACCAAGTGCTCATCAGATGAACTTCTGTGAGTACATTTTGTCTTTGTACTGCAACATTCTGCTCCCGGCCCCCATGGGCTCAGAGCCATGTCACAATGCAAAAGTCACTTAAGTCCAGCTTCAAAGTCCCTATAATCTTTTTAAATTAATTACTTAATTTAATGTGTACAAATGTTTTGCTTACATGTCTGTCTGTGCACCATGTGCATGCCTGGTAGCCAAGAAGGCCCGAAGAGAATGTCAGATCCCTTAGAACTAAAAGTGCAGACTGTGGTGAGCTGCCACGTGGGTGCCAAGGATCAAGTCTGGGTTCCCTGCAAGAGCAGCTTTTCGCTGCTGAGCCACCTCTCCAGCCCCTCTCTGTAGTCTTATCAAGTTCAACAATGTTCAAAGTCCAAAGCCTGTTCTGAGACTTAAGAAATTCCTTAATTATGAGGTCTTTAAGGCAGGATCTTCCTGCAGGGTCCTCTGAAGGCCCTAACTTTTAAGGCAGTAGCTTGACAAGTGAACCTGTACTGCAGCCCCTGGACCCCTGGGTAAATGAGGTTTACTCTCAAGATACCTTTCCTATGGTCACAATGAAAAGTCCAGGTTTCCCCTTAACGGCACCAATTTCTGTAACAATTAAAGCTTGTACATCTTGCCTACGACTTTAGCCAGGTTCGCGTCCCTATTTCCTTCCCAGACTGTATGCTTTTTCCTGTTTCTATTGTTTTCTGCTCCCTCACACTGTAAATCTCAATAAACGCAGAGCACAATAACCGTACCACAATAACCTGACCATCATCCTGCCTTGAAACTTCCTCTGCCAAATGAATACTCTGTGACTTTTTACTTCAATTGCACTCACGTTTTCAGGGCACAGAGTGTATGCAGTCAGATCCCTTGTCCAAGGAGACACAACGGCCTCCAGCAGTCAGTTCTGGGTAAGAGTCCTTGCTTCCCTTCTGAAAGTCATGAGGACAGTGGTCCAGGAACCCTGCTTACAGAGCTCATAGGCTTGTCTAGCCCACAGCCACAAGCTTCCAATTCCTCCTTCACACCAATCCCAAAGATCCGACCCACATGACCAGGGTTATCACAGCAATTGCCTAGCCATTCATCTCCTGCTCCACCATCAAGATATGTATCTGTTATCTTTTATGATATCCTTCATGATAAACCAGAAAAAGTAAGTTCTTCCCTGAGTTAGTGAGCCTTCCTGGCATATGAGTGACACCTGGGGGATGGGGACTAGCTAGTCAGAAACACGGGTAAAACAGTCTGAAGTGGGGGCCAGTCTTGTGGGACTGAGTCCTTAAACAGTGGAAGCTGAACCATCTTCAGTAGCAAGTGTCATGTTAAAGAACTGCCTGTCACACATCTGATGCCAGAAGACATGTATTGAGCGGTGTATAAGAAAAAAAGATCTGGCCAGGCGGTGGTGGCGCACACCTTTAATCCCAGTTCTTGGGAGGCAGAGGCAGGTGGATTTCTGTGAGTTTAAGGCCAGCCTGGTCTGGAGAGTGAGTGCCAGGACAGCCAGGTCTGTTTCACAGAGAAACCCTGTCTCAAAAACAAAACAACAAAAAAATCTGGACTAAAGTCTAGATCTCTTCTGGCTGTGTGACTTAAGGTAGCTCTTTCAACCTCCCCGAGAAGGATGGGGTTGGAGAGCCTGCAGATGGCTGAAGATGGCCCAGGGATTTGTGGAAGCTTCACTACATAGGCATGACTGATTAGAGCATTTGGCACTCACTGGTCGTCAACTCAACCTTCGGCCCCTTGGTGGGGGTTTGAGTGAGAACATCCATTGGCTCAGCTGTTGGAATACCTGGTCCCTGCATCTCACTATTTGGGTGAGTTTGGGAGATGTGGCCTTGCTAGAGAAAGTCTATAATTGCCAGTAGGCCTTGAGGTCTCAAAGCCACACACTATTCCCAGTTCATGCCCTCTACTTCCTGCCCCTCAGCTGCTGCCAGGTCTGCCTGCTGTCACATGTACCAGCCAGGATGGTGATGGAACCGTAAACTTGGATAAACCCTTCCTTCTCTACCTTGCCTTAGCCATGTTGTTTCATCACAACAACAGGAAAGTAACTGAGACAACTCCAATCTAGTCTTGCCTTGCTCATTCTGGAGACCAGCTCCCATCCCCCAAAACCTCGACCTCCCAGCCATCAGACACTCTTTCCACTGTAGATTCTAAGGCATTAAGGGACAATGTGGCAGAAACTATGGGCAGAGGCCAAATACATACTCCTTATCGTATCATATCATGACAGTCTGTTTTCCAAATATCAGTTTTCAGTTAATATGTCAATTAGCCATTAGTTGGGGCCTAGTGTTACCCTTATATGTAAGAAAGGCATGACAGTCCTATTCTCTGGCCAGTATCTCCTCTTGATACTCCCTCGGCATAGAGCAGGCAGCCCTCATCCACAAAGTTCTGATCTCTACAAACCCTCTCCTAACTGCTCAGCTCTGGTTTGGCTGTCCTGTCAGCCCCGGAACCTGCCCGATCACTTTCCTCAAATTTCATCTCATTGGGGACTCCAGACATCCAGTCAGCCAGCTACATGGAAGAGAGCATCATAGTTTCTATAGATTTCATTTCTTCCTTCTTTTTTCTCAAGGAGGAGTCAAGCAGGCCTGACACACACTACGCACTGTAGCACGAAAAATAAAAGACCCAGAGACAGATATTGGGGTTCAAGCTTCAAGCTAAAGATCAGGAAAGCAAAGCAGCCAGGCACTAGTTCTCACTCTACTTCAGACCAAAGGGGCAATCATGGCTCCACCAAGCCTCAGACTGCTGCCTCTCAATGTGGCTGGAGAATCCTGAGACTTCAATGGCTTCCTATCCTCAATGTGGCCAGAAAATGATTGCCAGCTCTGAGACCTTGCTCCTGTCTCATATGCCTACCTAACGTTGGGATTAAAGGTGTGAGCTCTGTTAGTCTCCACTCTTGTGTAGGCCATGGTGGCCCTGAACTAAAAGAGATACATCTACCTCTTAATTCTGAGTCCTAGGATTATAGGTGTGTACCACTGCCTGTTCGCTATTGCTTGAGGCTGACTTTGCTTTCTGAATCCTCAGGCAAGCTTTAATAAATCATAAATAATATATCACCACAATGCACTGAGTATGAACTTGAATTCCTGATCTTCCTGTCTTTGCCTTCAGGTGCTGGAATTACAGGTGTGGCCACCACAGGCAGCCAAAATAGCCACCTCTGAACCCATTTTTCCTGTCTTGTATCATGGCACTGAAATTCATTCCCTGAGGGTAGTTATTATCAGGGGACATTAGTGTCACTGTCTGAACCTAGCTCTTTGCTGTTCAACAGCTGTCTGTGCTAGAATTACATCTGGGAAAGAAGAGGGGAATGGTGCTGGACCTGTTTTACAGGGTTAACTTTGAGCCTGACACTCACTGGGTACTGTCTTAAGTATCAGAGAGCAGCAGCCAGACAGCAAGTTCTCCTTATCACTTACTTTTCTATTTTGTGACAAAACAGCATGACCAAAGCAATTCATAAAAGAGTGTTTAATTGGACTTATGGTTCCAGAGAGCTCATGGTGTGGAGTGAAGGCGTGGTGGCAGGAATAGCTGAGAGCTCACATCTCAGATCTCAAGCCAAAGGCAGAGAGAGCTCACTGGAAATGGTATGAGTCTTTGGAAATCTCAAAGTCCACTCCCAGTGACACACCTCCTCCAACAAGGGCACACCTCCTTGTAGCAACACCTATCCTTGCCAGTGTATTGTGCTAGTGGCCACACCCCTTTGGGAGTGGCTTCAGGTGTGGAGGGAACCAGAAGGAAGGGGCAGTCTCTCTCTCTCTCTCTCTCTCTCTCTCTCTCTCTCTCTCTCTCTCAGGTCGTGGATCGAATCAGAAGGACAGAGAAATGCTGTGGCGGTTCTTTATTATTATCTGCATAAGTTGTTCCCCAACAAAACACCCATTTATCATTTATTTTGGGTCTAGTGAACTCATTATATCCCCGTCTTCACCTCCTAATCCTTCCCAAACTCTTCCACCAACCAGGAATCAAATACTCAAACATATGAGCCTATGGAGCTATTTTCATTCAAACCACCATAGTCCCTCAACTTACACCCTTGTGAAAATGAATTATATACACTATAAACACGGTATAAATACTTTGTATATGTAAGTATATAAACACATCAAAATATTCACATTTGATAAAACTGGGGTTGGATGCTTGCTTAAGGCATTTTTGCCCTATTTTTCTGAACATTTAAAGTATTTTAAAGATGAAAAATAGTTTTTAGTGAGAAAACATTAAAGGTAAAGCCTCTGCTGTCTGGGGGAAAGTAGCTTGCCAAGCTAATTCATTTCCAAGAACTCTGGATGAGAAATTTTTACTGTAATCTATTTTTTAGCATAATGCTCTGTAGCTGAAAAAGCAATCAGAAAGGGAAAAAAAAAAAAAAACTAGAAATGGCCAAGTCCAGCCAACAGAATTCAGCTGAATAACAAGAAGAGGTTCTCAAGGGCTGGACAGATTAGGGTTAATTAAGATCATGGATTGCCCTTGCAAAGGGCCTGATCTCACTTCCCAGCACCACAACCGGCAGCTCACAACTGCTTGTAACTCCAGTTCCAGGATATTAGGCACCTCTGGCCTCAAGTGCACCTTCACTCACACTTACCTAACCACACACACACACACACACACACATCTACATAACTAAAAAGTGTTTTGTAAAAGAAGAAGATATCCCCAATTGAGCTAAAAAGGTCCTCGTCTCTGTCTCTACAGCCTCTGGAATAATAACAGAAGTGTAACTACATTCTCATGTACTTTTGCCTCAGGAATCTTCAACGTGCATGATGCACTGGGGGTCTGTAAACGTTGAGTCCATAATAAACCTGTAGGTCAGCACTATTATCCCCTTTACAGATGCCATTAATGCTCAAAAACTCAAGCCATTTGCTCATCATCTGCAGACGTTGCTAAGCATCCATTGCTGGTAACTGACAGAGCTGCCATCCAATCCCATCTCTGACAAGAATCAAAGCCTTGGTTTTGCTTTCATTACACCATAACACATTCCTCCCACTGTCTGACATTTCTCTACCTTGGTTCTCATCTACTTCTGAGCTCTACAAATGATTGAACCTCATCAAGAATGAAATCTCTAGCAGACAGCTCTGCAAACTGAAAACAAAAATCCAAGAAATTAAGTCTTGAAATATGTAATATAAAGGATAGCTCTTCCAAATGTTAACTCATGACAAAAACACAAAAAATAAATACATAAAATTGAGGCATGGAGAAATTGTAGATAAAGAGTAGAAAGAATGCCTGGCCTGCACAAAGCCCTGAGAGAAGGGAGGGCGGGACTATTTAGAGGGTAAAGAAATGAAGTCAGAAACACCGTAGTCATCAAACAGGTGTAGTTTTTAGGATTTGCTTGTTTTTCCTTAGCAATGCTAGAGATGGCACCTGGGGACTTGCATGTTATAGACAAATGCTCCAGAATTCTTCCTTTAAATTTGACACCCATAACATTTCAAAGGATATTAAAAGTATGAGCAGCAACAAAATGTGAGAAAATTAAAAATAAGAGTTCTCGCCGGGCGTTGGTGGCCCACGCCTTTAATCCCAGCACTTGGGAGGCAGAGGCAGGCAAATCTCTGTGAGTTCGAGACTAGCCTGGTCAGTTCCAGGACAGCCTCCAAAAGCCACAGAGAAACCCTGTCTCAAAAAACCAAAAAAAAAAAAAAAAAAGTTCTTTTTTATTTTGGCGTGTTTCTATGAACTACATAACAGTCTTACTGGGTAGCCCAGGATGACATCAAACTTGTGTGATCCTCCTGTCTCAGCCTCCCAAGTTCTGGGATTACAAGTGTGTGCAGTCATACCCAGCTGAAGCACTTTTGCTTTATTTTGGTTTGTTTTTTGTGGTGCTGACAATCAAACTGAGGGTCCTGTGTGTGACAGGCAAGTGCTCTACCATTGAGCTGTACTCAACATCCCCCAAAAGAAAAACAGAGAGAGAAAATTCTTAAAGTAGCCCTCTAGTACTATTTACTTGGAATACTTGTTATTGTGAAAGTGTGCAAAATTTGTCTTCTACATGTAGACAAAGAATCAAGACAAAGATGAGCATATTGAAATGTTATTATTTACCATTTTTTTAAAATTAAGAATAGCATAAAGCTTGAAATGCATGCTACTGTTTATCCCAGTAGGAGTTGCATTAACTATTCTGGAAATAAAATATAGAACAAGAAAATGGGAAGAATTGGGTTTAATGTTCACATCAATATTTCTGACCTGCAGAGTTTATTCCCAAAATAGAGGCTTTGGCACAAAACAAAAAGCTCTGCGCTTTTCTCATGATTCCCTCCCACAGAGTCTTAAGCTTAAAAGCTAAACTGATTTAGCTATACATCCTAGACAGTAAGGACATTTTTTACTCAAAACCACATTATCAGGGCAAGGAAGACACCCAACCTACATGGACAGCCACACACCAGTCAGAGGCCCTATCTCAAAAACAACACAGGACTGCTCTTAAGAAACAACACCCAAGGTTGTCTTCTGACCTACACACACACACATACACACACACACACACACACACACACACACACACACACACACACACCAAAGGATATTACCAAAGCAGTGTCTTTACCAGTTATATTTTCATGCTCCTGCCAATCCCTACCCCAAAGAAATAAGACTGGTCTACCCACATGAGCCTGTAATGTGCCCCTGTGGGCCACACTCCAGCCTGTAGCCTGCATATATCAGGGCTATAGGAAACATTTACAGGCACAACTCAGGCAGTCTCCAGATGTAGGGCCTAAAACAGGGCTATAGTAATGAAGGTAAGTCAGCCAGAAATGCTGAGAGACTCACACAGCCAGAGGAGAGAAGCAAATCCGCTCATGACAGCCAAGGAGCAAGAATGAGGCTCTCTGGATGGTAGGACCAAAACTAGTGTCAAGGATGGGAAGGCAACTCCCTGGCATAGCCTGACATGCCTGAGGGCCTGGATTCCATTCCCAGCACCTAGCTAATTAACGTAGTGAAAGACATGGTAAAACAGGGAAAAGCACTTCCTGAAAAGTCTCATGACCTGAGTTGGATCCCCAGAACCTCTACGTGGTAGAAGAAAACCAACTGTCCTCTGATCTCCCCAGACACCACACCCACATAAAATAAATACTGAAAATAAAACAAATACACATGCACATATATCATACAGCTTGAAAATAGACCTTTACTCGGGTGTTGGTGGCGCACACTTCTGACTTAGCAAACATTACTCAACTATTTAGGTTCATGTTTTTTTTCAACATCTAAAATAGATCGTTGGTGGCGCACGCCTCCCAGCACTCGGGAGGCAGAGGCAGGCGGATCTCTGTGAGTTTAAGACCAGCCTGGTCTACAAGAGCTAGTTCCAGGATAGGCTCCAAAGCCACAGAGAAACTCTTATCTCGAAAAAACAAAAAAAAGAAAAAGAAAAAAGAAAGAAAGAAAATAGACCTTTACTATAAAAACTTTCCATAGTACTGCCAGTAAGTAGGATACACTTTCTCTTGTGTACCTTCAGAAAATATAAACAGAAAAAAGCGTAGGCAGCATTGTAGGGAGAGATCTTACTAAGTACTGGTGGCACTGATCACGACCTTTTGGGCATGGCCATGGGTGAGGACAGGGCATATGGGATATAGGCCTGGGGAGAGGAAGTGAGGGTCTCTCTTGGGTCTCTGAAAGCAGCTGAGACTGGATGCTGGCACCACTGAACCTGGGTTATCGGTTTCTCATGTAAGTGATTTTTCCCAAATAAAATAACCTACTACTTTCCAACCCCGTGTATGGTAATCTTCCACATCTACACAGCATAAACAAATACACTTTATGGCAGCCACATTTGATTATTATCAGGCCTATGAAGGAACAAAGTATCATACTTTCCCCACAAAATAGGAAGTTAATCTCAATTTCCTGTAAGTCCACAAAAATCTATCGACAACCACAGAAAGGTAGACCATGACCAAACCACTAAACGGACTATGGAGGGGAGGCTCTAGGGCCTCCACACAGCCTCCCTTACTACACAGATTTGGAGAAAAATACAAATCATAATCTGTAGACTGAGATTTTTTTTCCCCATCTATCTAGGACTCGGGCGTTCCTGAACTTCCTTAATCCACCCACAAAAATTATGATGCTTGCTGTCCAAACACAGCACGTAACCCAGAACGTCAGCCCAGCCTCGTTGTCATCCTCAGCAGAAACCCCAGTGCCTCTGCTTCCCCCCTACACACACACACACACACACACACAAGATACACACACCACTGCAGCTCCTATCTGCAGCCCCACAACGGGTTTGCTGAGAGCTTAATCACCTGAGACTGGATTGAGGAAGCAAACGCTAAGAAGGCCAGATTTCTCCTCCCAAGGTACTGACAGGCAAGAGCTATCACAGCAAAAGATAAGACCAGGCTGACTTCCAAGAACGATGACTGGCCTGGCTTGAAGCTGCTGCCAAGTGTGCTGGGAAGAGGAAGAGTATTCCTCAGAATGGAAAGCTGCTCTCTTGACCTCGGGCGACACTAATGCCATCAACTAAAACTGTTCAAAGGGTTTGGGAGTTCTGATGCCTGTAACCAAATTGGACAAAGTGACTGATCACTAAGAAGCCAATATCTTAGCACTTCTTAAGGCCTACTGAAAGACTGGTTCAAACCAACATTTATGTAGGCCACAATGTTCACTGCACATTCGCCCGTGTTCATTTAAATGGGATGAATATATATATATATATATATATATATATATATATATATAATGAAATACTATTTAGCCTTTAAAAAGGAAAATCTGAATACATGCTACAATATATGGTAACCTTGAAAAGATGTTGCTAAGTAAAACAAGTTGGATAAAAAAAGGAAATTCCATGTAATGCATATATGAGTGCATAGGACGGTCAAATCCATAGACACAGGCTATGGAAAAAGAGTGGGAACCATTTACTGAGCACAGACTTCCAGCTTCCAGTGATATAAGGCTCTGTAGATAGACAATGGAGATGGCTGTACAAGAGTATAACCTATTTAATGCCCTAAGTTATATACTTAAAATAACTAAAATGCTAAATTTTATGCCTGTATATTTTACTTCAGTTTTTGAAACTAAAAGATATTTGTGTTTTTCAAAGGAAAAGTACGGAGAATAATTTCAGTCACATCTTAGAATTATTATATTTTGAAACCACATAGACAAATACTTTCTTATGCTTTGATTTTGAGGCAGGGTCTGGCAGTGTAGCCCAGGCTAGCCTCAAACTTGTCTTCCATCTCATACTTTGCCAAATTTGATCTTCAGTCATAGTCTGGGAAGCAAAAGCAGAAAGTTCTCTCCTTATGTTAACAGTGACCGCAATGGCAAAGGCCACAGCATCAGCAGGCCAGGGGCACTGTGACCAAGGCTGAGCACAGGGGCGTGTACAGTGATATCCAAAGACACTTTCCACCGTTGGTGGGCATTCCAGGCATATACTACAGAAAAAACAAAACAAAACAAAACAAACAAACAAACTAAAACCTCCTCCAGCCAACCACAAACATGACTTCACGCAGAGATTCTGTACATATTTACATGTGATGTTCAAAGACAGGGTAGCTATAACTGGGTGTCTTAAGTCTGGTTGAATATAAGAAAACTAGCACTGTGCCGATAACAGCAAGCAGCATGTCCTGTGACAATCCCAAAGAGCTCGCTCATAAGCAACAAGTACTTGCAGAAAACGTGACCAACTGTGGACACACGAGAGCAATGTCCCCCACATGCTACCCCTATGAGGATTCTCAGTCTCTTTCTTAGGGTAGATGCTGGGGGTTAGCCACAGGCTGTGAAAGCTGAGATGCAGATGCCAAGTCAGGAAGCAGTTCTGTTATCTGGGAATCCATTACCCTGCTGCTCACTTCTGTGTCTGAAATGATCCAGATACCTTCTCCTATAGCAGAGGACCAAGTAGGGGTGAGGAGGAGGGCTGAAACAAAACAGCATCCTAGCCACCCAGAAGTTCTAAGAGGGAGCAAAGTCATTTACTTCACTAAACTTCAGTGGCTTGGGGACCAACACTCTTGGTTTAGTGCACTGGTGGAGCTACCCAAAATAGTCCAAATAAGAAAAACTTTGCTCTTCCCCCCACCCCCAGCTCAAATTCAGCCTGCATCCAATGTCACACTTCCCTACACTGATCATATCTGCTATGAAGTTAAGATCCAACACTACAGCACCAAACTCCACCAGGATCTGAGTCCTAAAACCATAAAAATGCATGCACATGAAGTTCCAGGGGTTTATACCACAAATGATTTCCGCTTGCCGAGACTGAGCACTGCCTGGGTTGTCCCTCTGAGCTCGTCCCTGTCCATACTGGGCTAACATGTTCACTTGGTGTACATTCAGTATTTATGGGATGGGGGGGGGGGTGGAATGCAGGGATCTGTATACCAAAATGCAGCAGCAAGAGCCATTCATTACAGGTGACAAGGGTGCAACTACTATGTTTACTACGTTCTGTAAATGGAGATGGAAAATGAAGGGGGAGAGGAGAGGAGGTGGGCTAAGCTGTCAGTCACTAAGCAGCCACCCTCTGTACTCAGCACAAGCTCTACAGCTCCAGTCACCATTCACAGAGACGTGGGTGTCAGTCCAGCGCTAAGACTGAAATACCCTGCACTCAGAACCAGGTACGGGCTGGAAGGAAAAGAAGGCAACAGAAGAGCACTCATCTATAATACAAGTAACACCTCAGCCACTTCAGAGTCGCCAGAACTGACATCCAGCCACGTAAACAGAGACACTCCTGAAACGGGGTACAGGCCATAGAGACTGCTCTTCTGCAATAATAAGGAGATTAGTTGGCCAACTCAGTGGGGCCTGACTCGCTCAAAGACTGAAGCTCCCTAAGTGTGGGAGCCACACCTAAGTGCAATCGCCTCATCGTTCGCTTACAAAGACAGCCAGCCAATGTGGTATTAAGAGTTTAGTTTTTTAAGAAAAGCTGTATGTACATTTTGTATCTAACAATGTTCTCAAAACACCTTTATTTTCATAAGTGTATTTTTAAGGTTTGCTTCTAGCCTGTTATGTGGATAGACACAATTTATTTAACCAACACCTACAGTTGGATATCAGGCTTCCAACTTTGCATCCCTGATCCAAAGGTCTGGCGTGAAGACTGATCTTGACTGTTCTTTAAATTAAACCCTAAAGGCAGAATGGCTGGATCATAGAGTGTATATCTATGCTATCACTCTTAAAAGTTGCCTGGCAATGCCTCGCCTGAAGGCAACAATCATGAACTTTCGGGGGTTGGACAGTTATGACAATGACCACCAAAGTCATAAACTGTCCTTTCCAGGCTTAAATCCAGGGGACACAGCAAGCTGAGAATTAGCACCAACGCCCATCAGCTTCTCTTCCCAGCGGCTCAGCCCCTCTTCTTGCCTTGGAGAACCGGACAACAGTATAACATGGCACCACTTCCCTGTGCCCACTGTGCCTCTTTGCTCTAACTTCCTCTGAGCCTGTGCCATCCATAAAACAGAAATCCAAGTCCTGCATCACCTATGAGTTTCTCAACATGCCCACCTGCTTCCTCTTGAGTAATCACTTGCCCTCTAAAAAACAGGAAGCACCCTGTTCTCAGGGGTCAAGTTCTCAGGGGTAAGATTTTCACTTTTCACCCACCGTCATGACAGTTGGCCTTCAGACACCTTCGTGGTGAAGTCAATGAGTGCTCCAGCTCCTATGCCCCTAAAAGGGCCACATCTCATTGTCAAGCCTTCCAGGAATTCAGCTACAGACCTGGGAGCTGACAGGACCACCTAACAAATGGTAACTACACTTTTGTAGCTTGCAGAAGTCCTGAATGTTCTGACAGTCTGGTTTCTGTTGTTACAATCAAATGGGAATCAGTGAGGTTGAGGGCCACATGGCAACTTTGGAGGGCCTTCCAAAGTAACTCAGGTGTCTCTATGCACTAAAGCAAATCTTGTGAGTAGTTGGCAAAGCTGTTCCATGCATGAGGAGTAGCCTCTTGACCTCCTAATGTGCCTCCTTTGCTTCCTCAATTAGGAACCTGTTGCCCATAACTCAGAAAACTCCATGTGACCTAGGCTTTGTTCTGCCCACACTTATATACTTCACACTAAAGCTCAAGTGTCAGAGACTTAGGCCATCCACCAAGACTTCCTTAAAGATCCAGGACCTACACCTGGTGCCTTGCTGCGCATGCACAGGAGACTGCAAGGTGGAAAGGTGTACTGACAACAGAGGCAAGCAATGGTAACATCACAGGGAAGGGGCAACGTGGTCTGAGAGCAGAGAACAGAGAAATAGGGGTCACCCAGTCCAACAGCACCGGGTCTCGCTCCAAGCATCTCTGGGCCACTGAATGATCAGGACATCAGCCCTAAGAAGAAAGGAACAGCATACCTTCCTCTAACCTAGAATCTTAACATCACAGTCTAGTGCAACATCCCCAGCCACCTTTACAATTATAGGATGCCACGATACACCCCATGGGCATGGCTGAGGGTCTTCGCACAACACTTATGCTGTAGTGGCTAATATTCCACTTGACGTGAGGATAGCCCAAAAGGGTGCAAGCCCACACCCACTGCTCTTGCTGCTGCTCCCTGCCAGCTTTCACAACCAGAAGCTTATGTCCTTGCTAGCTGAGTTCCTGTTACCCAGGTCTGAAGTGTGACCCAGCAGCCAGGCACATCTGCCATCACTACCCTTACCTGCCCTCCTCCATCTCAAGTGACCTGGGCAGCCTGGCTTTGGCTGACAGCCATAGGTGTTCCCTGCAGAGGCCTTTTATAACTCCCTTATAAAATGTAAGCCTTCGACAGCTGGAAAATCGACCTCTAACTGCTGTTTTCTATCAAGTGGCTTGGGCATGAACAAAACAAAGCAGGGCCACAGAAAACAGTGCTCAAATAAACAGTTTCACTATCAAAGGGATAGCAAACAACTGCCGATGTAAATACACGGGCTGCATTGTTCAGGCATGCTGCAAGCTCGGGAGGGAGCTATGATCTGGGGACTAGCTAGCCAGCAGTCGGCTGTTCCAAATTTTCCCTTCCAAACACATGAGCAGAGGCCCAAGGTTCCCCAGCCACTTGGCTGGCACACAGGCTCAGCCTGCCCTCATTTATAAGGACACTTCAGGAGGAGGAGGAGGCAGGAATAAGAGAGGGAGAAAGCACAGCCACTGAAAGCAGAATTCAGCACTAAGACTCAAACTGACAAGCAAGTCAGTCATCTTTCCTAGGTTCACATCTTAGGGACTGGTCTGGCTGCATCTTTAAAGGCAAAGATGTGAACTGGCAATGTCCCTGTGACTCTCCAGGTGCTTTAGGAGCACAGTCCTGGTCACCAGTTCTTCTTGCCAATGACCACTCCTAGGTCCCACCTTCCCAGAAGCCCCGCCCCCAGGACCACTTATGCTCCGCCCACAGCAAGCTGCCTTCCAATGCCATCAGCTCCCTTCTGTACACTGAGCCAATTCGGGGAAGCTGCAGCAAGAGACCACTGTCCCAGGGGGCCTGGTGCTCAGCTGTGACCTGACCTCACTATGTGGTGATGACACTACCTGAGGGACATGTCTCTCTCACAAAATCTTTTCTAGGCTAGAAGATGTCCCTTCCAGTTTTTGTTGTAACCTTGCTCAACCCTGCTCACACAGGGAAACCCGCTATGATAACTGCAGCTGTTTATGTTGCTTGAGGACTCGTTAGTATCAGTGTGCCCACGTGGTAGCCCTCTTACCTGCCCTCTCAGAGAGGCGCTGAGCTCATTCTTGCTGCAAAACACTTTACCATCACAGTTAAATCAGTAAACTAGACTGCCTTCTAGCTCTCCACTGCCAGGCTAGGAATCTTTAATCACCTATGCTTCCTTTTCCCCTGGGGCTAAATGGTGGACAGAAAGCACCCCCCTGATCTGGGCATGTGGAAGTGGGGACGGAAAACAAATGATGCCATCTTCCTAAGCCAGGATGCTGGGTGGCACTTCATGCTCTGAGGAACCTTACATCATCAGCTGCTGACGCCCCAGTTTGCCACTGCTCTTAGCCATGCCACAAGCAGTGTTGAGCAGGGCACTGCTTTGCCATCCTAAATGGACACATTCTAGTGAGGTAGAAGCAACTGGTTCCAGGCTGCTGCAACAATGGCTTTGGGTGGTGGTTCCCAAAGCATGTCCCCAGATCAATGGCAGCAGCCCCTGGGAACGGATGAACATACAAAAACACTATTGGCTGCCACCTGCCCCCAAGCTACCTGTCTCAGAAACTCTGGGGGCTGGGCCCAGCAAGCAGGCTTGGTGGTAAAAGTGATGCAAACTGAAACCTGAGGCCCACTAGCTCAGGCAGAGGAACACCCAAGATCACACGGTCATGGGGAACACCCAGCTTGGGCCAGCCTGTGTATCACAACCTGTCATAATTATGCTGGGTCCTCACCAACAGCACCCACTGTTTTTTGCCAACAGGCAAGAGTTCCAAACATGATCTCCTTCAGGACATTCCTCCTATTTTCTCAGGGTCATGCCTCACTTTGCTGTCTCCAAAAAGGAATGGCAACATCCACACCATAAGGTCATGGCAGATACCAGTTGGTTTGTGATCAGCCCTCCACGAATCCCTGTGATGACTGTAGTTCTGCCAAAAGGTTTAAACAGAACCAGAAAAATAGCAAATGAGACTTGCTTCCTGTGTGTTCACCATCGTCTTTTCTTTCTACCCACTCCATTCCAGAGCTCTGAGGGAAGACATTCAGAACAACAGACACTGAGGCAGGCCTCATCGAGGTCTCAGGCACTTATTTGTTCCATCTACATACAACCCCTTACCATGCCTTGCACATCCCACGGCATGCAGAAAGCCCACACCCACGCTACTGGACCATACAGCCTCCCACAAGATCCTTCTGGACAAAAGCCAAGCAACTCTGGTGCATCAAGCCTCACCCACCTGATTAGAAACAGAGGAAGGCTGTGAGAATATCAACACAAGTGGAAAGAAAGAACAGCAGATAATATTTACATGGTTCTAAATTGCTACTACAGTTTGGAACTTGGGTATCCCCCAAATGCCCATGTTTGAAGGTTTGGTCCCAGACTATGATGTTACTGGAAAATGGTGACATCTTTTAAGAGCTGTGGCCCAGTAGAATGGAGTCAGGACATGGGAGGCATACCCTGCGAGGGGATCTAAGGACCCTAGGCTTCTCAGCCTTCTCTCCCATCCTGGCTGCTGAGAGGTGAATGGCTTTCTCTACTATGAGTTCCCACTGTTAAGTAGACAAAAATCAGTAGATTTGATGGATATCAGGGCTGGGCCCTCCCCTCATGATCAATCCAGGTACAAGAAGGTAACAGAGCTGCAAGCCTCTTAATTAATGCTAAAGAAAGGGAACTTGAGTTACATCTTTGACCTTGGAAGGAGAAGACACACCCTAAACTTCCCAGAAAGTCAAGAACAGATGGCTATGTAAACCTAGTACCTGGAGTCCCAAACTTGGGAAGATTACTCTAGCCCTGAAGCTTTCTGATAAAGAACAAGGACACACCACTGCACCCTCCCAGTAAAACTCAATACAAATGGGCCCGTCAATCATCTGGACAGGAGAGCACCCCTAAGGAAACCCCACCTGTTCTAGATGCTCTGGTAAGAGTAAAAGCATGTCTAGCATATGAATCAGCACAGTGGTCCTTTGGTTCATTGTGCACTCTCACAGAGCCAGTCTGTTCGACCCTGCCTACCTTCTTTATTATGTAATAAACCGAAACCATGAGCCCAGGAGCCAAATTGAATCTTTGCTCCTTAAAAGGGGAGGGGGGAGGCTGTGCCTGGAATCCTGGCTCTCAAAGACTAAGGCAAGAGAACCTTCAGTTTGAGGCCAGCCTATCTTCAGGAGAAGAAAAGGGGTGGTGGACAAAAACACTGAGAGATATCCCATTCTCTGGTATTTTGCCACAGTGACAGAGAGCTAAGGGACACACTTTGTAATAGACACTCAGTGCCTTACAAATGTTAGCTTACGTCTTTCTCCCAGCTACTCAACAACCCTGGAAGGTAGCTGCTGTTCTTATGCCAGCCAAGAACACAGGGCCTGAGGCACATCTGGTCCACATAACCTGCCCAGCGTACAGCCCTTACACGGTGAGGCTGAAAGGCAAATCCAAGCACTCGAGCTACATGGTTGACACTTTTACCCACAATTCTAGAACTCAGAGAGCTACTAGTAGTTATCTACGCATGCACCAGCCAGCTATCACTACTTATCAGAACACTGATTTGAAGACATCAGAATCCAGACACATGGGCTGGCAGGATGGTTCAGCAGGCAAAGGCACTTGCCACTAGGCCTCACAGTCTGAGCTCATTTCCCAGGAGTACTGGTGGATGGAGAGAACCCACTTCTGCAAGTTGTCTCCCACCTCCATACATGCACTGAGAGACGTGTGTGTGCAAACATGCAAACACACACAATAAATAAATATAAAAATATTAATGTTTTTTTTTTAAAATCCAGATGCAACATTCATTACCATGAAGTTCAACAACAGGTCCTCAGGGTCCCCAACAGAAACGCTAATTACACTGGCTTTCACCTTCCTCTTCTCTCCTCCCTGTCTGAATGCCACACAAGTCAAATGAAAACTCCAAGAACCGATTCCTCTCCTCCCATAATTCCCCTGGCACTGCAGCACTTAACCCTAATTATATACCATCTGTCACAAAGACTCCTCTAATTGTTTCTTGTATATTACGTTTATATTCCTCCCCACTCAGCTGTAAAATTCCTTGGAAGTACCCATTCTTTCTGGGAAAGTAGGCAGAGGCCCAGGCTCCCATATGTAGATCTGCAGGGCCGCACACTAATTTTGGCTGGCTCCTTCACTTTGCTTTCCTGACAGTGCATTGTCATAAATCCTTAGAAGCAGGTGAAAGTCCGAAATTCACGATTTAAAGTCAGTGTTGGATGCGCTATGACATCAGCACTCCCTGAGCAACAGTTCTTGCACTCAGAGTAGTTCGTCAGTCCGGAGCCTCATAGATGAGGTGTGCTTGTCCAGGCTTGAGGAAGGGGTTGCTAGGAGCAATGAAACAGAGAGGAGGAAAAAACTGACTGATGTCACTCTAGCTGGAAAAAATGAAGAGACTGTTAAAGACCTGTTCCCCAAGCCCTTCCTCTGTCTACACCCATAAGGTAGGAACAATTGTGGTTTCGTATGTAATGTCTACCACAGGCACGTGTGTGAAGGAAGGCTTGGTTCCCAGCTGTCGGAGCTATATGGAAGCTTTTGAAAACTTTGGCTGACTGTCCACAGATGGAAAAAGTAGGCCACCAATCAGTCCTGGGGGTATCTTGTCCCTGAACCCCTCCTGGTAGCTCTGTGTCACCTGCCATGGTGAGGTGAGAGTCTCTTCCACAAGCTGCCTCCATGAGGCCAAGCAACCGCAGACTGAATGCTTAGGGACCGTGAATGCAATTATGTCTCTGCTCTTAAATTGCTTCTCTCGGGTGTTTGGTCACAACAGAAAAACAACAGTTAATAATACAACATCCAAACTTAAACTGTGCCCAAACATACCACTTAAAAACTGCCCATTGGTTGGTAGTAACTCAATAGGACCATGTGTTTAGCACAAATACAGCCCTGAATTCAAGTTTCAGAAACAATAAGGAAAAATGTCACCACAGCAGAGAAAATTTTAAACTTTATTTAAAGGTAATTATTTTTAAAGATGGCATGACAATGACCATGATAAAATTCAGTATCAAAATAGAAATTATTACAGTTCTCTCCTTGAAACTGTAACCCAAGCAATACCAATCACGTTTCTTAGTCTTTATTGAGAATTTAAGAAGCATTCCAAAATGTATATGGGAGAGCAAAGATCAAGCCAACGTCGAAGAATAAGAGGGCCCCAACCCAGCATATCAAACACGGTGCAAAAGCTCAAATGAAGAAATATGGGTTTGGCACAAAAACAGAAGACTGGGAGAGAACTAAGAACAAAATACCAGAACCTGTGAGGCATCTCAAAATTAGTAGGCTGAACTTAAGCGAAACAGGGTTTGGTTTAGGGTGACGACAACATTCTGGAGAAGGACCGTGTTGAAGCTTGCCCAACAGGGACATCACACTACTGAGTTGTACAAAAGTGATCACCTAGAAGGGGTTTTTTGTTTGTTTGTTTGTTTGTTTTGTTTTTTTTTTGTTTTTTGTTTTTTTGTTTTTCGAGACAGGGTTTCTCTGTGTAGCTTTGGAGCCTATCCTGGCACTCGCTCTGGAGACCAGGCTGGCCTCGAACTCAGAGAGATCGGCCTGCCTATGACTCTTGAGTGCTGGGATTAAAGGCATGCGCCACCAACACCCGGCCACCTGGAAGGTTTATGTTCTATGTATTGTGTCACAGTTCAGATACTTTAAATACTGTATCACAATTTTCAAAAAAATTACAAACCAGTATATTTAGTGAAAGGAACCAGAAATAATAAAGTACCATACAGTATGGACTGTTTATTTAAAATTCTAGAAATGTAAGATATAGTGATCACACAAGTATGGGTATAACAGTAAGGGCCTGACTAAAAAAAAAAAAAAAAAAAAAAAAAAAAATGGGCCCAAGGAAAGTTTGGGGGTGACAGAAATGTCCAGTATCTTCACTGTGGCAGTTTAAAGATAGCTACACTGTCAAAAGTAAAGTACACATTTTAAATTGATTTATCTATATAAACTCTAACTCTTGAAAAATTGGCAAGGTCTCATGTGTATGTGGAAACATGATATACAATCAAAATTATGAAAGAGTGCATTGTTTAATCGATGGTTTAGGAAAACCGTCTCACAAAATAAAAGAGAGGGAAAGAAACACAAATGTGAGGAGGGAAAAGAGAATAAGAGGGGAGGAACAGAAGACAAAATGGGCAGCTGGTCCAAGAAACTGTACCCCACTAAATAATATAAGGGATGCCACCAATTCATTAAGAATCATATAAATCCACAGTAAAACAACGAGAGCTCATTATCTAGCCACATAACACTGGTAAATTATAGAGCTGATAAATGTCCAACACTACTAACAAGGATGTAGGGTAGCATCCTGCAACCAGCTTGGAAGTGTACACCAGCTCAGCAGCTCAGAAAGCAATTCAGCGAGTGCTGATTTCTCAGCCTCCCGGAGCAAGATCCTGGATGTCGGACCCTGCAGCAGTGACTCTCAAATGTTCCCTGGAGGTCAGAGTCTCCAGGTTAGGCAATTAAAGCACAGAGTAGTGGCTTCTTAGCCAGGGTTTCTGATTCGGATGGTCCAAAATCTGCATCACCAGTAGGGAGCAAGCTTCCAAAGCCACTACCCCTAGAGAGCCTTTTGGGGATCAGTAAGAGAATGCAGTCAGCATTTCATTCCGTTTTCCCTGTGGTCACAGGATGGCCATGTTGGAAGAAGTGTGTCTCTGTGAGGGTGGGCTTTGGGGTCTCCTATGCTCAAGCTACACCTAGTGAGACATTTCACTTCCTGTTGCCTGTAGGATCCAGATGTAGCTCCTTCTCCACTCCCAGCTCCTTCTCCAGCACCATGTCTGCTTGCATGCCACCATGTCCCGCCATAAGGGACTAAGCCTCTGAAACTATAAGCCACACAATTAAATGTTTCCTCTATAAAGATTTGTCATGATCATGGTGTCTCTTCACAGCAACAGAAACTCTAACTTAGACAGTGCGTGTGTATGTATGAGTACATACATACAAGCTAAGCCCACACTCACACTAAACTGCCTAATAAAAAACCTGAAAGAAATTCTGTCAGCTCTCATGAGACGTTGGACCGTTTCCAGGGTAAATGTTTTTGGGAGGTTTGAAGTGCTTTCCTTTTGCAGTACTCCAGATGGAACCCCGAACCCGGCATGCTTAAGCAAGCACTCTACCACTGATCCACAGCCTCGGCACCACTTATGCAAACAGAAGACAACAGATCAAGTAACACAGCTTTAACAAATATCCATACAACCCCACACCACCACCAAATCTCATCCAGTGCCTCAGAGAAGACGGTTCTGGCAGCAGAGGGAACGGAGAGGAACGGAGATGACAATACAACAGGCAAGGGGCTTTGTACAATGAGAGGACCTGATGCCAAGAACTGACCATGTCTAAGAGGCAAAAGAAGTCACCTATGTTATAAGTTCTCAATCACCTGCATCAACCTTGAAGTCACAGTAGCTTTGTATCATTAAAGGATATCTAGCTGGCCACTGAGAGCAGGAGTTCTTTCTCAAATACAAGCACAGGGCAATTCAAACCCCCAGAATTCAACATTCTATTGAAGCCTAGTTTTCCCTTTGATACATTAAAGAAAGAAGCTGAGTTCTTCTTGGCTTTTGGCAAAGGGGGCATATATGTTAACATGTTATCTGTCTCTGCCTGTGTGTCTCTATCTGTGGATCTCTCTCTCTCTCTCTCTCTCTCTCTCTCTCTCTCTCTCTCTCTCTGTGTGTGTGTGTGTGTGTGTGTGTGTGTGTGTGTGTGTGAACATTTTCATGTCTACATCTGTGTGTGGTGTGTCTATATGTTGAGACAAGACTCAGAGGGGGACAAAGCATTCGAGCAGACCCCGGCCACACCTGTTCACCAGCCATTCAATTTGGTTTGACTGAAACCAGAAGTTACAGCCACAGCCACAAAACCAAACCATCTTCCTGCCTGAAGGGTCTGCCCTCTCTTCCTCATCATTCATTCCCTGTTCTCACACCAAAATGAACTGATCCAAACTACGATTTTTTTTTAATTAGGTACCCTAATTAAGGTGACAAACTTGGCAGCACAACTCTTGGGATGTAGTAGGGAACGATAAACAAGCATGTATATCCTCTCTCCCTCCCCCCACCCTCAAATTTATATTCCTGATGAAAAGTTATAACCAAAAAAGTTCTTTAAAAAAAAAAGTTGTACAATCCAAAACAGATAAAGATGTGGCCACCTATAATCTGTCCTGTCTCCACAGAAAGACACTGGCCACCATGTTTTCTCAGCACCCGAGCATAGTTTGCCTTTTCTAGTGCTTATCACCGGATAACAAGAAGTTAGGGAACCCACAGTTTTCCTGAAGTGCTTTGCAGGAAATGAAGTTATATCAACCAGAGAACATGTACATACGTATGTATGTATGTATGTATTATGTATGTGCCAGGAGCACATTTTAGTTATAAAAACAGCTGGTGGCTACTAGCATGGAGTCCTCCTTCACATTTTTAATGAGCTATCCTGGAAAGACCACCCTTTAAAGATTCTAGCTCAAGAGAAGTACCTGCCACAAGTTGAAAATGAAAATGTGAACAAGTATTGAGTTCTTGACATAAAACTGATGTTTATGGTCAACACAACGCAAGTGCATCTCGGGAAAACACAAATGTCTTTAAGTGGCCAGTACATACCAATTCATAGACGCTGTTGTGCATTCTTTATTCAAAAACAGTTGAATGTGGTAAATACGAGTGCCTTGTGTTGTGGAAAATGTTCTTAAATATGAATAAGCATTACTGAGTACTACACACAGGTCAGACATTATTCAAGACACTAGAGCTCTCCAATGAGTAACATACTTTAAACAAATGTGTGCCTTTAATAACTTAATATCTTGAATTAATAGTTTGTTTTTTTAAGTTCCCTGATATTTGAAGTCAGTGACAAGTGACAATAAAAATATCTGTTTACTAACAATAAAAATGTCTGGTCTCAGAAACAGAAACAGAAGGGGGTTCTCGGTAGAGTAACTACCTAAACTGTATGGTAGTTAGTGATGGTCACCTCCTGCTACCCAGTAGGTCTGGGGTGGAGAGACTTTAAAATATGCTCTGGAGTTAAAGAGGAGCATTAAGGAAACCGAAAGGACCAGTGCATCCGGAAGGAAACAGGAAGCGAGACAAGAAAAGAGTCTTGGCTCTCCTAAGAAGCCGGCTCCTGGAGGTTTCCCCACATCGAGGCACCGCCAGCAGCGAGCATGGACTCTGCAGCTTGCTTGCTCCACCAAGGCAAGGCTTCAGAGCTGGAAACCTGCCACCTGCTGAATCACCAAACATCCCTTGGGCTCCCCTTAGAAAGAAAGAAAAACTGACCCAACCCCGGCTGGCTTTTTCCTCGGACACTTAACACTGACCAATGAAACACCTGAACATCCATCCTCTCCCCTGCCTCACAGACCTCAAAAACTGCCTCTAAAACCTCAGGCAACTTCCACCAGGATCAATCGCACTCCTCATTAATCTCGCTCCTTTCTGCTCCCCCAGTCCCTACCCGTGCTGATGTTCAACTCCCAGTGCCAGAAGGCATGGGGAGTTCACAACACAAGCATGGCAGGCATTCACCATTTCCACAACCAAACAGCCAAGCAGAAACATCCCAATCTGAGGACGGTAAATTTCGGGAGAGCTATGACAGAAGGCAGGCCTCAGAACACAGCAAATAAACTTCCAGTCAGAAGCCAGCCTTCTGTCTTTTTTTGTAAGTGTGCGTGTGCACCGCTGAACTCTGTCCTGTCTGAAGGTGAAACGAAACATCCAAGAAGCACCTGCCCGGATTCTCTCAGCTCCCCAGGTCCACAGCATCCTTCACCCTGACTGTTACTCCAGACAGTCAAAAGGGATCAAGCGTTAACCAGAACGCGCCAGGATGAATGAATCCGTTAGCTGGACCAGGGCACCGGGACCACTTAAGGAAAATAGCCGGAGTGCGGGTTATGACTCGGGCAGAGGCACCCACTGCTGCCGCTGATGTGCCTGCCCTTGACAAGTCGCCTGCGATCAGGCAGACCCCCCTCGTTCTCCGGGCGAGCCGCGACCAGAGACAACTACGCTGACGCCCCTGCAGGCCTTACTCTTTAACACCCCCACGCGGCGGGGACACGCGGGGTCTCAGAGCAGTCGCGAGCCGGGGGCTGTTACGCCGCCTGGGGAGGAGGGGCTCGCTCCTCCGGGAAGGGGGTCCCACCTGTTATGTCGTTGGGGGGTCATCGAAGGGCCGTGCCGAAGGGAATCCCAACGCCGCGGGCGCCTAGCCGGCTGCGATCAGACCAGGGGTACCAACTGTCACTCCGCCACCCGGGCTGTGGGGGTGGGGCTGCGATTTGGGGGTCCACCCCTGAACACTGCGGGACCTCCGGCCGGCTGTCGCTCGAAAGGTCCTCGGCTCTGGGCTCTCGGGCCCCGCCACAGTCCGCTCGCCCCGATATGACACCAGGCAGCCTTCCAGCCCGCACGCAGCACCTCGGAAAGGTGCCCACTGACGCCTCCGCCTTCCTCCCCGCCCAAGTTGGCGGGGGAGCCCCGCCGGCGGCCCGCCCCCTCGGAGCCGGGATCGCGGCCGCCAGAGCGCTCCCCCGCGCCCACCCCCACGAGCGGCCGCGGGGGACCGCCCGCCAGGTACGCGCGCGACAGCGCTCACGCCCCCTCGCCCCGGCTGCCCGCCGAGGTCAGGCCGGGCCCGCGAGACTCGGGTCAGCTCCAGCCTCCCGGGACCCGGAGGCCGGCCCTCCGCCCCCGCCCCCGCCCCGCGACTCACTTGCGCGCGGAGTCGTCGCAGCCGCCGGAATTCTTTTCCACGCGCCGCGGAGCTCCCCGCCGCGGAACGGAATCCGGGGCAGGGCGGCGTGCGGGCTCCGCGCCGATCGCGCTCTCCCGCCCGAGTGCTAGGCTCCCGGGACGAGCAGCCCGCCCGCCCCCGGCCCTCCCCGCTCCTGTCCAGCAGGCAGCCCGCCGCCGCTGCCCCGGCCGCTGCGGAGCTGGCGAGAAGGCTTCCGACTTGGAGCCTCCGGCTGCCGAGCATGCCCAGTCCGCGGCGGAGCCGGGTCGGCTTCCCGCGCGACGCCGGTCCGTTCCTCCGGGTGTTCCCGGCGGCCGGGGGGCGGGGACCGCGGACGCTCGACCGGGGACCCAGCGGAGTCCCGCAGGACAGCGAGTGGGGTGAACTGGGGTGCGGGGGAGATGGAGGGAGGGGGTCCTTTTCTCTTTCGTTTCAAGCAACGGGAACTGGAGAGGCGGGCGCTTTTCCCCACGACGAGAAGGACCCAGATGGTGGGTTTCATCCTCCGGGATCAGATGCCCAATTAGGGCCAGCCCGAGATTTGTACGGCTAGAGCTGGCCAGGGGGCTGAGAAACCACCATCGGGGACAGCAGTTTGCGAACTGCACTGGGATTTCCTTCCCCAACAAGCCCAAGAGCTGCGACACTTGTGACTGATTCATGATTGAGCATTTAAAATGGATGGTCCTCAAACTCTTCGGAAGAGTTCCTTCCCAAAGCTCTAATCCTTACACTCCCACCTTCCCCCAAAATCGGGGGTCCGCCGGTTTCCTAAAAAGCACGCAGCGCCAGGCAGCTCGGAGGCCCCGGAGGTCTCCCGCAGTCTCGGAGCACCGGGCCGCCTAGTCCGGCCGGGCCCCACCTCCCGCCGCCGCTCGGAGCTGCGGCGAAAACCTGGAGAGCGCCGCACCAGAGCCGGAGCACTGCGCATGCCCAATGGCCCCACGGGGTGCGGGTCGCCCGCAGATTTCCTCCTGCTCTCACAGCGGAACCCAGCACGGGGACCCGGATCGCGCGGTGGAGACAGCAGCCTCCCCCGGCACCCGGGCTTCTGGGTCTGCCCGCGCGTGCCGCAGTGACACGGGTCGCCCTGGGGGCGCTGCCCGCAGGGTCTGGTCTGGGGGCGGGGGTGGGAGGGAGGACCAGGAGCGGCCCTGCCTGTGTGACACGTGACTGTCCGCCGCGCTCCGGGGCAGCCATCTTCCGCCCTGCGGGGACCGCTGGCGAGGAACGGTCCGGGATCCGGTGGCTCTCGACCCAGCAGCTTCCCCACCAGGCCCGGGTCCCCGCCCTCACCTGCCTCCGCGGGGCTACTGCGTGGGTGCCGCTGCGCTGGCACTCGATCCCCGGGAGGACGGGCTGTCTCCGGAGCCAGAACCCAAAGGCTGAGAATTGGAGAGCAGCTCTCCTGGGCTGACGGCGTCTGCTTTTCCCCAGGGGCGGAAGTTAGAAGAGGAGTTCTCGTTCCTGAGGCGCCGGTACCGCTCCCACTGCTTCCCTGTTGTGACCCATTCCCGGCGACGGGAGGATGGAGGTGGCGGAAGACGTCAGGACCGCCGCCGCTCCCCTCCATGCATTTCCCCTGCCGCCGGTCAGGTTCCATGGTGATGCTGTTATAGTCACTTGGTGTCCCTGAAATCTCTGGACCCTCGACCTCACCACCCGAGGATGCATTACCACACCTAGACCCACGGAATCAGAAACGCTATTGGTGGGGTCCTCCCTGAAATCTGGTTAACAAGCCCTCAGGGTGAACCTAAATGCCGCTTTCCCTAAGCCCTTGAGACCCGTTTTCATGTGAGACGCTGAAAACTTGGGAAAAAACGGATTCAAAATGCAGCCTGCTCCTGGCCAGGCGCTTGGGGTCTCTCGTCCTCTCCTGCATCCCTGGCCTCTTCACCCCAGGACACTATGCTACTGCACTTACACCGTGTTTTTACATGACAACAGACATTCAGTTCAGTTTGGAGTGTCAACCAAGAGCAGGAGAGTGCCTGAGCGGCTTAGTAGCCCCACTGGGTATTAAACATCAGTTTAAAAGATAAAAGGAAGGCTTGCTGGTTTTTGACATGAGTGCTGGACAGCCACTGGCTACTTCGCACTTGCTGTAACCGAGGTCAAAGTAAGCACTGCTGTATGACAGATCAAGGAATCTAGAGTTTAAAATCTACCCTCCTCCCCCAGTGTGCACGTGTGTGTGTGTGTGTGTGTGTGTGTGTGTGTGTGTGTATGTGTGTGTGTGTACACACACACTTGTAAAGATGAATTAAAGTCTGCAGAATAGTGACAGTTGCTAGTGTGTCGCAGTCAATATAGGGCTACTTTAATTTTTTCCCCTGTATCTTTGAAATGTTTTTTTAAGAAAAAAAAAGATAGGACTCTTCTATGCATAATTTTAACATGATGCATCATATATTAAAAAGGGAAGGATATAAAAGCATTTTCACAAAAAAAGCATTTTCACTTCAATTTCAAGAAACTATTCTTAGAAAAGGCACATGTAAATACACTATATTTAGCATAGCTGTAAATAAATGGGGGGGATCTAAAGAGAAACCATAGCATTTAAAGTAAATTCTGAATTGTGTGGTCATAAGAGACACATCAGAGTTGACAGCAGATTAAATTTAGCTGTGATCTTTAAGTCACTATGTACCAAAAACTATTTAATAAATGTGAAAATGCTCCCTTTCTAGTCCGATGAGTGGTGAAGACTGGAGGAGTTCCTCAGCACTTGAAAATACATGCTGTTCTTCAAGAGACTCTAGTTCAGTTCCCAGCACCCCACCTTGCAACTGACAACCATCTGTAATTCCAGCTGCAAGGGATCTCGTGCCCTCTTCTGGCTGTAGAGAGCACCAATCATGCATGTGTGTAGACAGGCAAACAATTATACATAAATAATAAATCTCTTTAAGAAATAAAAGAATCCTTACACCATTCCTTATCAAAATCATGATAAGAAACATTAATTTTTTAAAAAAATTTAGGTTTCTGAAGTACATGGACTAGCACAGATAGTGTTGGAACAGCTAACACAGAAAAATGAAACACCACCAAGTCAGTCTGTCATGCTAAAAATAATACCAAGAACAAGTACTGAGATATACACTTCACTTGCCAAAGTGCCTAATCTAAGTAAAAAGTAAGAGTTTTATCCATTGACCTGTAAGTAGCAGTCCCCACTTACTAGAGAGTAGCCAAGCCACACCATGCTCCAGAACTAAGGGGCCTTCATTGTATCACCATGGAAATGTTCCTTTCTGAAGAATCCAGAGACACACAGCCTGAGCAGCAGGCGCAAGGCTTAACAGCCTCCTCGTCCCTTTAAATACATCTGGTCAACCTACAACCTGGGTTCAAAATCAAGCTGTGGGTGGGGAGCCAGCTGCCTATGACTAGGCTCCCTCCAAGTATTTGCCCTAAGGAGTAAATACGTGAAAAATCTGCCCTCTGAATTTATTCCTGTGCCTCCGCCTAACATTCCTGGCTTCACTATTGCTTGGCTTTTTTTATTGGTCAACAAAAACTGGGATTTTTTGGCCATACTTGGGTAGATGAAGGATTCAGCCCAATTCCTCCTTGTACATAAGATATCTTTCCCTATATATTAAATGCTGTATGATGGATATGTATTATCTCTGATCTTTTTGGGTATCTAGCAAGTGGGTGTCACTCAACCCTTAGTAAATAGTTGCTGAACCATAACTTACTCTATTTTCTATTTTTATTTCTCTGTGCTGCAGTTTGGCATGAAAAGGATAAATACAAAAAATGGAAATGTCTTTGTTATGTTATCCCTTCCGATTAGAAACCTTTTCAATCTCCCATGTATATTTAAAGGGATTTTCAAATTAGACATTTATGACTGGTGTGATGTTAAATGAGGATGGCCTCCATGGACTCATATGTTTGAATTGGTCCTTAGTTAATGGAACTGTTTGGGAAGGGTTAGGAGGTGTGATCTTATTGTAGGAAGTGTGTCACTGGGAGAAGCCCATGCTGTGTCCCAGTTAGCAATACCCCTCTCCATCTCCCTCTACTTCTCCCTCTCTGCTTCCTGTTTGTGACTCAGTAAGCTCTCAGCTATGCCCCAACACCATGACTGCCCTCCTGCTGCCATGCTCCTGCCACTATGGACATGGACTCTAGCCCTTTCACTGTAAGCCCTCAATTAAAGTCTTTCTTTTATATGTTGCCTTTACCATGGTGTTTTGTCATGGCAACAGAAAAGTAACTAAGACTTTAAGTAACTAACAAGGGTCAGATAAACAGATGGCATCTACAGAGTGGCTGCCCAGCTTGGTAGATATGCTACCCCTATCAAAACCACCACTTTGCTCCTGGCTTTACAAGTAATCAGTGTGTAACTTCAGGCAGGTTTAATTCTTGCCTCTTGAAATGAGAATGCTGTACCCCTCTTTTCTTCCATGGGTATCATGAAAATTATTTAGATCTTTAATATAAATATATATGTCTGTAAAATCTTACAGACAATTAGAGGTGAGCATAATAAAAACATGAAATATTGTTTAATTTATTGTGAATATTGTATTTAGTAATCAGCTTCCTTCTAGAACAAACACTAGAGCAGTCCTGGCATTAGACAAATGATAGACACATATTGTCTTCTCCAGCTGGTATTTATAAATGAGTCCCAGATAGCTCCAGCACTAGAGGAAGGGAGGGTTACAAGATATGATCACCTGAATTTTATAGTTCCAGAACAAACTCTTCATATCTAGGCCAGGCTGCTTGCAGTCAGAACTGCGGCAGTTGAGGGCTGGCACTTTTTATACACTTCTCTTGTAAGAAATTAAAGGAGTATATCAAATTTCTTCTTCCAGGTCTTGTTCAGTATAAGGGATAGAATTCTCTCTCTCTCTCTCTCTCTCTCTCTCTCTCTCTCTCTCTCTCTCTCTCTCTCTCCATTCGATATTTTGAAGAATGAGATAACAACAGTCCTGGAATAATTTGATAGAATAGTGGCTAAATCCTATGCACTTTAGTCTGGACCAAGTGACACTATTGTAAGGAGTTCCCCCCTGTCCATCACAGGACATTTAACAGCATCCATAGCCTCAACCAACTAGATGCCAATAATAGCCCTGCTTGCTGTAACAGCCAAAAATATGTCCAAACATTGCTATATGTCCTCTGAGAAGCTGGAGGAAATTTAGCCTACACTGAAAACTATTTTGACAGTGAGAAAAATGAAGTAAGAGAATCAAAAGAAGCTGGGATCTTAAACTGGTCATCACTTAGCACGAATTGGTGTGCATACCACATCCGTTCAGCCTGTGATTGTCAAGTTGTACCAGACAAAGCACAAGATCAAATATTGTGCGTGTGCAAGAAACAGAAAGACCCACTTCACAGAAGGCCCATCCATCATCCCCATCCCAATATCTACCCTAGATCATGTTGCCAGGTACCACATGCTGCATACCTATATTAACATTTTATTACTTACTTGAAACCCAAATGAAATTCAGTGCCCTATATTTTTAACTACTGGAAGTCCTATAGACATAAAGTTTTATCACTATCCTAAACTGTGACTCCATGAACCCATAATTTGATTTCATTAAAAAGTTAATAACGCAGAGGATGAATCAGGTACAATGGCACTTGGGGTTTGGATTCTTGGATACACAACATCCTATTGCTCACTCCCCTTAACAAAGTTATTGCAAACACAAAGACAGGGCTGGGGAGATGGCTCAGCAGTTAAAAGCACTGACTGATCTTCCAAGGAACCCAGTTTCCATTCCCAGTACCAGTGGCAACTCATAGCCATTTATAACTCCAATTCCAGGGGATATGACACCTCTTCAGGTTTCTCTGGGTCCCAGGCATACATGTGATGCACTGACATACATACCAGGCAAAATACCCATACATAATTTTTTTTATAAAAAAGAAATGTGGATGGAGTAAATAGAATAACTAAATTCAAGGATGACAAATTTCCTTTAGAAAATACCTGTACTCCTTCTCAAAGTTATGGAAAATAATCCGATCAAAGTCTGACAGTTTGGGCTTGTAGTGTACCTTGTGTTTAGAACACTTACACTAGCACCTAGCTGGGCAAACCCATCACATAAAGCCTTCCTGGGCTAGGAGGTGAATCCAGAGCCTAGAAAAGCAGTCTACCACTGAACTACATTTGCATTTTATAAAGCCCTGAATAATGAAGATGCAATATTATGCAGGTACACTTTCATACCGCCCACCTCTGCCCTTCCTCCACACAGCTTCACCTGTGGAAACTTTGACAGGAACTTGGGGTGGGGGGCGGTACTCCTCATAGCAAAAATTAGAAAGATAACAATTTTTTCTTATAAAGACGTCTCCAAGACTGGTGAGATGGCTCAGGGGTTATGAGCTCTTGCTGAGGACCTGGGTTCAATTCCCAGCATCAACATGTGGACTCAGCCACCTGTGACTCCAGTTCCAAGGGATTCTACACCCTCTGCTGCCCTCCACAGGCAACAGACACACATGTAATACAATATGTATGTGCAAGCAAACACTCCCTGTACACATAAAACAAAAATCTTAAAGAAAATCAGCATGTTTTCCCCAAAATGCATAGGCTAGGTCGTGTCAGTGTTGTAGAAGTGAAATTTAATTGGGGTTACTAAAAATAGTTATATTTCACACACAGTGGTGTCTGGGGACTAATATTCTTATGAAATGTCAGAACGCAAAATGTCTTGAGTAATTGTTTAAAATGTTAGCTCTTGAACTACAAACAAGGCTGCAGATTGGGGGCCAGAGGGATACCAAGGTACAGAGGAGAGGAGCATGTGACAGATTCAACATGAGCCCTAAGAACACTTACAATTTAGTAAATTCAGTGTCTCACCACTCACAAAAGCCTTGAGAGGGCAGGTCCGGGGGCCATTTTATTAGGTCAAAAGCTGGGAGACAGCGCTTTTTCCTTCCATAAGATCTTTTTACATCTTTTGTCAGTGCCTCTAATTTTTTAAAGCTGCTTTTAGAACAGTTTCTATTCTTTCTGCATGAGTGAGAATGTGTGTCACTCCTGCCTCCTTGTCAGTTTCTGTTTTGCTTAAATTTGTTGATTGGGTGTGAAGAAAGAGGCGCCCTAAGCGTCAAAATCCGGGAGATTATGACAGTGCCACTCAGAACAATGCTGTGTTGATCTCTTCGGCAGCTGAGCTCTGGAGTGATGGGGATGGACTTAGGGAGATACTATAGTCTTCCATGCGCTCAGCAAACAGCAAAGCAGGAAGAAATGATGTCTATCTCCTTGCCTAATTTTGGTGGCTTTGGTTTGAGTTTTTGAGCAGAGTCCTCATACAGCCCAGACTAACCTCCACGTTGTTATATAGCCAGAGTTGAGCCTGACTCCTGAGCTTCCTGCATTCACCTTCTTTGTGCTAAGGTTACAGGCATGTCCTATCACCATACCTGATTTCAAGCAATCTGGGCTGGGTTCCTGTGTTGAAATTTAATACCCGCTCTGAGATATTAAGAGGGTAGAATTTAATCTCTATTTAGAGGAGGACCTCTGAGGGCGACGAGGATTTGTAGACACTGGGGGTTGCTGACCTAGACCACACAAACTGTGACCTCACAAACTTTAATCAAGCACTACAGAGTATTGTGAATTTATCTTAAAGCAATGGTAATGTCGCTGAGGATCAGGGATATTGTAAGATTTGTGGGTGTGGCCAGCTTCTGCTGCTTCCTTTCTGGTCTTTTGACTTTGTTTCGGCATTGTCTGGATCTCTCACGATCCTTGAGTTGCAGGCTTCTTCACATCCAGATTTGGGATACATAGAGACAGAAAGACAAACCCAGGAACCCACTGCCTTGTTGAACCTTGTGTTCTAAGGTTCGTGGATGGCCCTTGCCTTCTTTTCACCTTTCCAACTCCTAATGGTGGGGGTTTTAGTCGTTCCTAACAGAAACATTCGGAGAAAGCCTACTTCTCTAGGTTTCTAAAACAAAGGTCACATGTGTTTTTAAAAGGCATTCTGGGAAGTGGAGAGATGGTTTAGCACTCAAGAGTGCCTGCTGCTCTGCAGAGGACCAGGTTAGGTAGGACCAGATCCTAACACTCACATGTTGGCTCACAACCACCTGTAATTCCCAGTTCCGGAAGACCCGATGCCCCCTTCTGATGTCCTTGGGCTCCTGCATATGCATGGTGTACATAATATACTCAGGTACACACACAAATGCATAAAATAAAATAAATGATTGTTTCAAAGGCATTCCAAACAATGGATAGGAAAGACTAGATTAAAAGCCAGGGCCTGGTAGAGTACACCTGTAATCCCAGTACTTGGGAAGCTGAGGCAGGAGGATTGAGAGTTTGAAGGCAGTGTGTGCTAGGCAGCAAGATTTTTCCAACAGAACAAACGTGGGTGCTTGAGTAGTCCGGACAAGGGAAGGCTATCTGGTGGGGGCACTGTCTCATCTCCATGTTCTTCTCCTCTCATTCTCAGACAGCATTTGCACAGAGCTGGGCTCTACTACCCCAGTAGAGCTACAAGAGAGAACTGGCTTCCTGGGTCATTACTGTGAGTAAGGGGCACCAATGCCCTCCAGATATTTGTCTCCTTCTAAAGCTTTGAAACAATTCCCTTCAGGAAAAAAGAAAAGTTTTACTCCGGAAAGCATCTCACTAAAGGCCATGCTACTCAACACTTGGCATTTATGAGGTATGAGCAACAGTAAGCAAGATATAGCTCCTGCTTTAACTTGAGTGGAACTTAAATGATAGCTTAAGTTGCCTCTGCAGTTACCAACCACTGTGGTTTAGCTAGGGTATGCCTCCTGCAATTTCAAGGTTAACCCCAATAATAAAGTACTGGTAAGATGTATCTTCAATCACTCCAAGAGTCCTTCATAAATGGCAGGACCCCCAACTTGATGCTGTGGGGAAGTCAGGATCTTCAAGAGGTGGGGCCTAGTAGGAGGCTGTCAGTCATTATGCATGTGTCCTCAAAGAAAAGTATGAGACAAGAGTCTTCCCCTCTGGTCTTGTTTCTACTCGCCCTGAGGTGAGGAACTTCCTCTTCCATTCATTACTGTCATCAAGAGCTGCCTCTCCACAGGCGCAGATGCCAGGGGGTGCATTGCTGCCATCCTTCTGTACATTGTGAATATGTATTACTCTGACTGGTTTAACAAAGAAGCTGACTGGCCAGTAGCTGAACAGGATAAGGCTGGGCAGGAGAGCCAAACTGAGAATGCTGGGAGAAAGAGGGCCAGAGAGAGGAGCAAACACAGAGAGAAGCAATATGGGCATGTTATACTGAGAAAATGTATCAAGCCACGTGGCAAAGTGTAGATAAGAAATACGGGTTAATTTAAAATGTAAGAGTTAGCTAATAACAAGCCTGAGCTACTGGCCGAGCATTTGCAATTACTATTAAGCCTCTGTGTTGGTTATTTGGGAACTGGAGGATGGGTCAGAAACTTCTGCCTACAGTGAGCTGCCTCTCCGTAGGCCCAGATGCCAGGGGGTCAATTAAACTCTGAAACTTCAAGCCAAAATAACCATTTTTTCCAAAATTGGTTATCTCAGAGATTTTCTTATAGTAACACAAAGACGACTATTATAGGAATTAAGAGATTGGAAACCCCATCTGTCAATGGCGCTTAGAGGTGGGGCTTGTGGGAAGTAATTAGGATCTGCTATGATGATTAGCACAGAGCCACCATGATGAAATATGGCTGGCTTTCTAAGAAGGAGAGAGACCAGAGGAGACACGTACATAAGCATACTATCTCTTGCCATGTGATATCCTGCACACTTCAAGACCCTGCATCATCGGATGTGGCCCTTTGGCCTGAACTTACAAAACTGTTGAAACAAGGTAAATCTCTTACTTCTATAGCTCATTCAGCCTATGGTATTATGTTACTGACAATAACACATGGACCAACATATCTAAAATGAAGACAATATCATATATCAGGGTTTAAATAACTACAAAGCAGGGGCTTGCAACTCTAGCTGTACATGAAAGCTACCAAAATAAACATAAAAAGTATTAATGTTAAATGTCCACAGGGAAATTCTCACTCTATTCATCCAAGAAAGCCCAGGTTTCAGCGTGCGCTTTCTGAGGAGTTCTTACCATTCACTGGCTACCTAAAATGGAATCATTGCACTTAAAAGGGCATTGTCAGAGGCCATGGGGTTGTTGCCAAACCTATAAAGCTGTTACACACTTAAAGGCCATGGCCTTGGCTGCTGCTTCTCATCACTTGAGGACTTGAGAAATCCCAAGGTCCAGGCTGCATCACAGACCAATAAGTCAAAACCTTAGTCAAGGGTGTGTGTCTGGGGGAAGGTGGGGGGTTAGACACTAAGAATCTTTGTAGCTGAGGTTGAGACATGCAGCTTCAAGTGGCTAGCCCCACTATTAGAAGTGCCTCAGGAATTAGAATAGCTGGTGTTTGTGGTTTTGGTTCTTACGGAAACTTACCATTGGAACATTTCTTTGAATTTCTACTGAGTGTCTTTGATTTAGCTCCATCGCCTGGTTGCTTAGGAATGCTGGTCATTTGATGAGAAGTACTGTTCTGTGTGTGAGGTGTCTCTCCTGTGGTCTCCTTGAGAAGCACTCTCATCTTGGCATTGGCCTAAATTGCATCTTTGACAGGAATTGTTGTGACTATTAGTCATTCCATGCTTGTGTAAGTAAAGAGGAGAATTTGTTTTATGAAGGAGTTGTAAGGAATGAAATGTGGTCTCATTTTAAACAAACATATATTGCTATATACATGATCTTGATTGATGAACTTGCTAACTGTGCCTTATCTCTGGGACTAGCCATACGTGGCACTGAAATTACTATCTAATTTCCATTTTTAAGAAGAAAAATTTCTTTACAAAGCCATTCCCCACCTGGATTGTACTGAGTTGATTGTTCTTCTTTTCAAAGTAGTCAACAAACTTTCTAATTATTCTAAAAATCATTTTCATCACAACTCACCTTAATCACTAACTGACCAGAACTACAGCATTGTCTATACACAATAATGAAAGCAAAAGACACACCAGTTAATAAGCTAGACAGTGGTAATTTGCATTTCAAACTTAGCAAAAAGCTAAGTTTGAAAACAGCGATCAAAACACTTGGGGTCAGTGAAATGGCCCAGTGGATAAAGTAACTTGAGTTATTTTGCCTGGTAACTTGAGTTCAATCCCAGGAAGCCACACAAAGGTGGAAGGTGAGAACTGACTTCACAGAGTTATCTTCTAACCCTTCACACATGAACTGTGGAGTACACATGCCCATGATAATAATAATCAACCAAAAATTCCCGAGAGAAAGACATTTCATTGGAACGTATGCCCTAAGCATGGATGACAAAATGGGAGTAACCTAGACAACCTTGTGATCACTGTGCCTTCTGGGAACTTTCCCAGTATTTTAAATTCCTTTCAATGTTTTTTTTTCTTTCCAGAGTGTCACATGCCACACCTTTAAAAGGGACCGAGGGCTGTGGAGATGACTCAGCAGGTTGATGTACTTGCTACCATACCTCACAGTCTGAGTTCCATCCCCATGTAGTACGAGAGACCCAACTCCTCCAAGCCGTCCTCTGACCTTTATACTCCCTCCATGACACACCTGCCCGCACATATGCACACAAAATAAAACAAATAAATGTGATTTACTTGAGGATTTACAGCCAGCCTCACCCTCCCCTCCCGGACAGCCACAGCCTGTATTCTGAATCACCCTCCTACCCTCTGCAATGTGACACTCAATGCCACCATCCTGGTACTATTTCTGTCTTGAAGATAACGTTGAGGACCAGAGCTGGAACCAAAAGATGAAAAGACCTGGTCAGTAAAGGAGACTGGGGTGGGGGGGAGGGGTCAAGGAAGACAGAGACAACTCTGGTGCACAGTGGAGGCTTACCAAGAGGAGGAACAGTGAGAAGCTACTTGACAGGAGACAACTGAGGGGCCATAGCATCACCCCCCTTGTCCTCACCATATGGCTCCAAGAATCACAGTGGACACCTAACACCTCAAGCAGCCATCTCTAAATGGATTGGTTTCCCCATGGCCCCTGCAGTATTGCCAGAGTAACCTGCTCTTCTGTGCTGTGTGCTGCATCGAGCCTTCTTTGCATCTCAACACTTCTGCTTTTGGGTCATTTCTAAAAAAAGGATTTCTTTTTTAAAATTTACATTTATTTATCTATTTATTTTGTGCTGCATGCACGTGTGTGTGTGTGTGTGTGTGTGTGTGTGTGTGTGTGTGTGTGTGTGTGTGTTGGGTTCTCTTTCACAGTGTGGATTCTAAGGATTGAATACAGGTCATCCGACTTGTCAGGGAGCATCATCACTCACCGAGCCATCTTGACAGCTCCAGCTAAGGATTTCTTGGACACACACAGGAGACACACAGGGCAGCTGATTAGCCATAGGGCTGACAGACAGGCATCTCTAGTGTGATAGACACATAAGGTGTGAAGGTATGAGATCCCATTACTCTGCCCAGAAGAGCACACAACTGAAAGCTTATGGATTGTTTATTTCTGGAATTTTCTACTTTAAAATTTCACACTATGGTTGACCACAGGTAATTAAAACTGAAAGTGTAACTGTACGTAAAGGGGAACCACAATATTGTTATAGTCATCTATGAAGGAAAAAGGAGAACGTTCCTGTTGTGTGTCCCATCTCCCCCCACCCCAGTTCATACTGAGCACCTGCCCTGTGCCCAGCAGAAATCATTTTACACGGTAAGGTCCCATTCCTGTCTCCTATCTTCATCTCTCTCTCCTCTATACTTCCCCATCCGAGCTATCTGCTCATCACATGACTATGGCTCTAATACCCAGCCACAATCTACCATCGCTGCCCACCAAAATCCTACAAATAAAGATGAGGAGAGGAAAAGCTGGACCTGTACTCTCAACATTCAGGAGGTTTCGGAGGAAGGATTTTGAGCTCAAGGTTAGTCTGGACTATACAGTAAGACTGTCCAGGGCGGGAGGAGAAGAAGGAAGAGGGAGGTGTAGGGAGGGAAGGAGAAAGAGGGTCCTTCTCACTCTTCAAACTCAACCCACCTCTGTGAGGGATAAATGAATGACTAAGCAAAGGCTGCAGTACCATCTTGATCCTAGCCACACACTCTAAATGCTTAACAGGGCCTGAAATCTGCCTACCCTTTGGCCCACCCCCACATTGTCTACTGACAAACATAGCATCCTGTAATGTGGATTATCAACTCTTCTAGGGGGAAAATGTATTCTGTAAACCTGAACTCTACATTGTCTCTTACACATCTGTTGCCCAACTGCTCTAAGACATTCCTCCTGACCTACAACACTGGTGTTCTGTCTCGCCTGGGCTCTCCATTTTCAACTCCACTTTCTCGTTTATTGATTTTAGCACCTTTCTCACTCTGGTTTCTATGACATAATCCTATAGGGAATAGAAGTAGATGTTTCCAATTAGATTCATTAAGTTCCCTTAAGAAGTGATTAGGCAGGGACAGTCTCAGGTGGCTAGTTCCCTCAGTAATAACAGCAGCATTTTTGGGGTGCTTGCCAACACTAGACCAGATTTGCAATACCGCATTGACCCCTTTGTCATTGGAAGATTGAGAAACTATGGGTTCAACTAATGATAATGTTATATTTCACTGAATGTCTTTATATGGTAATAACGGGGCCAGGAGTATGACCACCTAGCTGAAGAAGCTGAGGGTGAGAGTTAATTAGCGTGTGGCCTCTCACCAGATGGTACTGTCTTTAAATTCCTGTGCCAGCTACAGACTTTGAGAAGGAACTTGTATGAGTCTTGGTTTTCTTTCCAGTGGAATAGGAGTCTTAATGGGGCATTTGGGAAGAAATAGGTGAAGTCATCTCAGTAGCCTACATACAGAGCTCAAATGAATCGATGCAATTCTTGGTATCGTGGAGACTGTTGCTAAGTATCCCATGGTTGGACTCCACAGGCTGAAGCGAAAGAGGGTGGTGGTGAATCTTGGTTTACACTTGATCAGACTGAGAAGGGCTTAGGGAACTAGCAAAGCACATCCGTAACTACATTTGTGAAGAGTCCTTCAGAAAGGATAAAGGGTTGCAGACCCTCTGTGAAAGCAGGCAATACTATCCCACAGGCTGAGCGCCTGGCTGGAATGAGCGTGGGAAAAGGAGAAGACTGTATTGTAGAGTCCCTCTTCCTCTTGCTCTCACTCCCTTCTCTTCTTTCTGGTCTCCATGATAGAAGCTGTTCTTCCCATGCCCTCTGTGCCATAAAAGACTGAAACCCCTGAACTGTTAGCTAAACAAACGTTTCTTCTTCAGTGGCTTGTGTCACTCTGTCACAGAGGTGAGAAAGCTAATATAGCTAAAAAGATGAAAGAGGAAAATGAGAGATTTTTTTTAATTTTATTTTCTTGGTGGGCTCTGGGATTCCTTTGTTGCCAGACTCCTGTGTGAGTATTACGAGGAGGATATCTTGAAAGTATTTTTCTTTCTCATTTATAAATCTGGTTCCCTCTAGTCCATCAACTATTAGAACCCAAGGAACTCCTCTATCGGGACAGATGGAATTGCAAATAGGGCACACAGCAACAGAGAAAATGAAATGACTTCCTGTCAACTGAGTCGACAGGAGATTAGAACTTCCAGGCCAATTGAGGGAGATCATATCAAATGGGGGAGGGAGAGAGAAAGAGAAATTCGACACAATAAAATTCAAACTCCTGGGGGTGAGGGGAGGGAGAGGGAGAAGGGACTTACATGTGAAACAAGCTGGTTCCCTAACTTGAACTAATAAATAAATAAAAATAATTCAAACTCCATACTTGTCAGGACTGGGTAGGACTCGTGTGCCCTACCCTGAAGTAGAGTGAGAATTGTCACAAGGACTTGAGACTAAGACATTCATGGTAACATTTTAAAAGCATTGGTTCAGATACTTGTACAGAAACTGGAACTTTGGGTCCCTTTGAGAGACACAGGAAGTAACTAGAAGGTTTTGAGCACATACGTATCATTAGAAGTATAAGAAGTAGACATGTCAGCCAAAAGATGGAATGTCAGGTCCAGCCACTGAGTCTGTATGTTACTCAGGAGAGTGTGGATTGAGGAAAGAAATAGACAAGCGACAGAAGATAGAGTCGGGAAGGCACTCAGTGAATACTGTAAAAGGCTCCAAGTTTATTACTCACAGTTCTTATATACCCCAGTCAAAAGGAGAAGGCAAAAGACTTCCTTACCATGATACAAGAAACAAACAAACAGAATTACGCTCCCAATACCCCAAACACCAAGCAACCTACTGTACCCTGAGCCAGACATCCTATAATGTAGTATTGACGATCAAGACATCCAGTAGCCACACCTTTGGCCAAACATCCTATTGTTTAACCTTGGAGGAGCAAGAATAGTTTTGAACTTTCTGACCATTAAGTCAAGATGGAAGGAGTCAAATCGGTGGTCTCCCACAATGGAGGGAGGAGACGTCTTGACCTTCATCCATAAATCACAAGTTTATTTTGAATACCAAATACTCAAATGGCTGACTATAGAGTTCAGAAAAACTTTACTTGCTCCCAAAGCTCTGTCTAGGAAGCAGTTGTATGTGTATGGGTAAGTTCACTCTCTATGACAAAATAAACATAACATAAATCTTACAATTTTAAAAGTATTCAATTCAATGACTCAAGTGCATTCATATTTTTACGGACATGACTAATACCTATCTCAAACAGAAATGCTATACTCATTCTAAAACCATGGCATCTGTTAGTCTACTTTGGTATCTATGAACCTGTCCATTGTAGGAACCTCATGTCACTAGAATGAGACAATATTTGTTCTTAGTATAGGAAAAACATAGAAAATTACAGAGACGATGAAGGCTGAGCCTACCTTCCCCCATTTTTAGACGTGAAGACATTGACGTCCAATGGAAATAAAGGCTGTAACACATGTACCACATGGAGTAAAAGGCTACCCTTGGTCCCACCTTGATGTCTAAATCAGTGGCAGAGCTCTGTCTTTTCCACATTCTGATTGGAACTGCAAATCATGTTCCTTGGAAACAGACACACACAGAAAACCAAACTTTTTTTTTCACTGTAGTAAAATTTTTAATTTTTCAAACAAGATCATTTAATTAATTTATTATTACTGCACACTCATTGCACATGGTGATGAGTTTCATAATCATAAATGCATCAGGGTCTTCTATATTACTCTGGTAGCATTAAAATAAAAATAACAATTTTCTTTTGAGAAGATATTTCTTATTTTTCTAGTTAAGCTGATATAATAAAATTGATTTGGTCATGTGTAAAAATTATACATGGGAAAATCATATTAGTAATTCCAAATGCAAAATTCATGGCAGTACTAAAATAAATGAAAGATATCAAGGTATTACAAGGATTGCAGTACCATCTACAGTACATCCTATATTGTACATAGTTTATAGTTCATAAAAGCAATCATGAAAGAATGATGCTTGTAAAGCATCATTACATGATGTTTGTAAAGACAGGTCACGGAGAACTAACAATCACACAGTCTGATTTGCTGGTCATCTTTGCCTTTTTTTTTTTTCTCCTTTCTATTGAAAACCAAACTTCTAAGCAACTTAAGTTACTATATGTCATGTGGTCTGACACCCACCTCTACCCCATATTTCATTTTTAAAGAAGATGATACTGATCAGAGGAGAAAGAATTTTGGAGCATGTCAACAGTGTCTCTGTAACATGCTAAACACACTGTGTGAACTGAAAAGCACATGGTCGCTAAAAGACTGTTTTCCATAGTCTTCATGAGTTGGCAAAAATATTCACATGTGGTTCCCACAGGTTTAGACTAATGTGAACGTCTCAGCACACATTAATTCACACACAGTTAGGTCTATGTGAAATACAATAATATAATAATTGCATCTACTGTGTATAGCTATTGTTTTAAGATATTCATAGTTCAATGAGCCTCATTTCACAGATGCAGAAACAAGAAATATTGGGTCACTAAAATTTTTCACTGTTGTGACAGAATACCTAAGACAAAAGCTTACAAAGGAATAATTTATTATAGCTTGTGGTTTTAGAGGCTTCAGTCCATGGTGGTGGGGAGAGCTGGGTGAAATAGATTGGCATCCACCATAGCAGCCAGGAAGCAGAGACAAGAAAGATGCTGAAACCTATCTATGCATTTATGATCTTCAAAAGCATAAGCCTCCAGTGATGTTCCTCCTCCTGCTAGGCCCTACCCCCTAACATCACCACTGCCTCCCAACATAGCACAGCAGCTGGGGACCAAGTGCTCAACATGTGCACCTGGGGATATTTTCCACATTTGAACCACAAGTGAATATAACATTTGAAGAATGTTGCTACCAGTTTGACAGCAGTACAAAGGAACGTGTCTATGATACACAAGCGCCATGAGGGCCAAGTGCCTCTGGCTCCCACCTCCTCTGGGATCCCAAGGGAAGCAGTCTCCAGGGCAAACACACTTTCAGTGTCCCCGAGTGGTGAGGGGCTGTTGTTGGAAAGAGAATCAAGGAAAGTGAATGGCCTGTTTCTGCTTCATTTTCTGCTTCTCTTTTCATCAACCACAGCCCCTTTTGGGTTTTGCACAGCTGTTGTTCTTTGATTACTCCATCCACTGCTCTGCTGCTTGCCTTCAGAGTTGGGGTTTGGGGGATGGAGACAGAGGCAGAAGCCTCATTCCATGGAGAGCTGGGTGAAACAGCTCAGCCTCCATTATGGCAACTAAGAAGCTGAGAGAAAGGGAGGGACCAGGGACTAGGTGTACCCTCAAAGGCAGAGCTCCCATGATGAGCCTTCTCCATCTAGGTACTGTGGCTCAGAGTATAATTTTGTTAGATATCTGATCCTATTTACAAGATGTTATATAATAAAACCCAATCATCAAAACTAAGAAGGGTCACATTCATTTTATATATTTGGTACATTTGTGTATGTGTTCGGTAGGGAGGGAGCATGGGAAATTTATTCTATTTCCTTTGTATAACAGTGGTATAGTTTTGAATTTAACAGGCCATCACACGATTCTATTCATTATTTCATACCAATTCTACCCTGCCAGAGACAAAATAAATAACTTTTGAAACCTCATTCTTCAGTCCTGCATTTATTTTTTTTTAATAAAATGGCTTACGTATTGAGAAAAATTGTATGCTTTGAAACCTGTCACTAGTGTCAGCTTTGCATAAAAAAAAATCACCCAGCATCTGTTACAGTGGCATTTCTTTTGTTGGTGGCAGAAATAATACGTGAGTAGCTTTACTGATTTACAGACAGTTTTCAAGTTTTCTGAGTACATAAAAAAATTAAGGATAGTTAATAGGTAGTTGTTGGCAGGCTTCTTGTTAATTTATTATGCCATCACAGACAGGTATGATTGAAATGAGTTAAATGCTATGCAGGATTAATATTTTATATTCTATGTACCATGATAATGTCAAAGTGCCTGGGTCACGTTACCGACTGCCTTTGGGTTTAAAAAATAAGGACCGCTCTTTACTTGGATGCCACTTGATTAAATCCACCTAGCCCTGACAAACTGAAGACGTACAATAGCTGTCCTCATTCCCATTTTAAAACATAAGAGTCATTGAAATGTTGGTGTTTGCCAATGAATATGAGAATGGAGTAATTTTTGCAGGTGAATTATACAAACAAAGAACTAAGCCATGCCACGGAGAACTTGGGGCCTGGTTTAATATGCACTGGTGTCAGTCCTAGGACCACTCTCAATTCCATAGTAGAATACGGACATACCTCATCCCCACCTTCTACAGAGTTCAGGATTATGTGTATATAGGAATGGTGTTAAAGTATCTTTTAGCCAGGCATGGTGGCACAAGCTTATAGTCACAGGACTTAAGAGGTAAAGGCAAGAAGATCACTAATTCAAGATTCTCAGCTATTTATCAAGTTTGGGGTCAGCCTGGGCTACATGAGACCCTTATCAAAAAATAAAGGAGTGTTTCATCTTCATCAAGGTAGCTTTGCTCCTAAGGAGCAGAAACCTAATTTGTTTCCATCTCATGTAAGGTCTTAAAAAAAAAAAAAAAGGGGAGTTTGAGAGCCCATCCCTTGTGAAGGGATGCTCTCTTGACCTGGACACATGGGGTAGGGCCTAGGCCTGGCCCAGGATGATGTGGTAAACTTGGGGAGCCCCTTTTGAGGGCCTTACCCTGTCTGGAGTATAGAGGGGGGATGGCTAGGGGCAGATGGGATGTTGGGGGGAGGGGAGGGAGAGGGAGAAGGGAGAAGGGATTGACATCTGAAGCAAGCTTGTTCCTAATTTAAACTAATAAAATAAATGATAAAAAGTAATAAAACAAGAGTACACAAGGCATAAAATAAAAAATAAGTCTGAAGGTTTAAAGACAATTTGTTCAATAAAATTATAGCTGAGAATTTTCCAAATCCAGAGAAAGAAATAAAACTCCAGACACAAGAGGCATTTAGACCAGTAGATACATATGACCAGAGAATAACCTACCCATAGCATATGGTAATCAAGATGTCAAAAATACAGAACCCAGTGGCTGGGGAGATGGATGAGTGGCTAAGAGTACTTGTTGCTCTTCCAGAGAACCTAAATTCAAAGGATCCAAGTTTGATTCCCAGCACCCACGTCAGAAGGCTCACAACTGCCTGTTATTCCAGCTCCAGGCGATTTGACACCCTCTTCTGACCTCCATGGGCATCCACACACATGTTAATATAGCCCCCCATACACACATACATGTAAATAGAATAGGAAGATAGCTTGGTGGATTAAAATATCTATAGAACATTCCATCCATCCAAACACAAAAGAATATACCTTCTTCTCAGTGCCACGGAACCTTCTTTAAAATTGACCACATAGTTGGCAACAAAGCAAACCTCCACAGATACAAAAGAATTGAAATAACCCCCTGTATCTTATCAGATCACCATGCTTTAAAGTTAGAATTCAACAGCAATACAAATTGCAGAAAACCTACAAACTTGTGGAAATTTAATAACACCCAATTGCACCATTCCTGGGTTGAGGAAGAAATAAAAAAAAGAAAGAAATTAAAGACTTCCTAGAATTTAATGAGAATGTAGACACAACATACCCAAAATTATGGGACACTCTGAAAGAGGTGCTAAGGGGAAAGTTCATAGCACTAAGTGCCCACATGAAGAAACTGGAGAAAAGTCACACTAGAGAATTGACAGAACAAATGAAAGCTTTAGAGCAAAAAGAAGCAAACTCACCATAGAGGAATAGAATCAAATATTCTATTTGATTCTATTCCAGGAAATAATCAAACTGAGGGCTGAAATCAATAAAGTAGAAACTAGCAAAACATTACAAAGAATCAGTGAAACAGAGTTGGTTCTTTGAGGAGATCAGCAAGACAGACAAACCTCTATCCAAACTAATCAAAATGCAGAGAAAAAGCATGCTAATTAACAAAATCAGAAATGAAAGGGGATGTAACAACGGACACTGAGGAAATCCAGAGAATCTTCAGGTCATACTTTGAAAACCTGTACTCCACAAAATTCGAAAATCTAAAGGAAATGGACAATTTTCTAGATAGATATCACTTACCAAAATTAAACCAAGAGCAGATAAGCAGTTTAAATCGACCTTTAACCCCTAATGAAATAGAAGCAGTCATCAAAAGCCTTCCAACCAAAAAAAGCCCAGGGCCAGATGGCTTCAGCAGAATTCTAGCAGAAATTCAAACAAGAGCTAATACCAGTACTCCTCAAATTGTTCCACAAAATAGAAGCAGAAGGGACATTGCCAAACTCTTTTTACGAGGCTACAATCACTTGGATACCCAAGCCACACACAGACACAACTAAAAAAGAGAACTACAGACCAATATCCCTCATGAACATCGATACAAAAATACTCAACAAAATATTGGCGAATTGAATCCAATAACACATCAGAAAAATCATCCACTATGATCAAGTAGGCTTCATCCCAGGGGTGCAAGGAAATCCATCAATGTAATCCACCATATAAACAAACTAAAAGAGAAACACCACATGATCATCTCACTAGATGCTGAAAAAGCCTTTGACAAAATCCAACATCCCTTCATGATAAAGATCTCGGAGAGAACAGGAATAACAGGAACATATCTGAACATGATAAAAGCAATATACACCAAACCAACAGCCAGCATGAAACTAAATGGAGAGAAACTCAAGGCGATTGCTCTAAAATCAGGAACAAGACAAGGCTGTCCACTCTCTCCATATATCTTCAATGTTGTACTTGAAGTTCTAGCTAGAGCAATAAGACATCAAAAGGAGATCAAAGGGACACAAATTGGAAAGGAAGAAGTCAAACTTTCACTATTTGAAGATGATATGATAGTCTACATACGTGGCCCAAAAAACTCTACCAGCAAACTCCTACAGCTGATAAACACCTTCAGCAAAGTAGCAGGATACAAAATTAACTCAAAAAAATCAGTAGCCCTTCTATATACAGATGATAAATCCAATGAGAAAGAAATCAGAGAAACATCATCCTTCACAATATCCACAAGCAACATAAAATACCTTGGGGTAACACTAACCAAAAATGTGAAAGACCTGTACAGTAAGAACTTTGAGTCTTTAAAAAAGAAATTAAAGAAGATACCAGAAAATGGAAAGATCTCCCATGCACTTGGATAGGTAGAATCAACATAGTAAAAATGGCAATCTTGCCAAAAGCAATCTATAGATTCAACGCAAACCCCATCAAAATCCCAACAAAGTTTTTCACAGACATTGAAAGAATAATACTCAACCTTATATAGAAAAACAAAAAACCCAGGATAGCCAAAACAACTCTGTGCAATAAAGGATCTTGTGGAGGCATCACCATCCCTGATTTCAAGCTCTATTATAGAATCATAGTTCTGAAAACAAAAATAGACAGATAGACCAATAGAATCAAATTGAAAACCCTGATATTAACCCACACACCTATGAATAACTTATTTTTGACAAAGATGCTAAATCTATACAGTGGAAGGAAGATAGCATCTTCAAGAAATGGTGCTGGCACAACTGGATTCGGACATGCAGAGGATTGCAGATAGATCCATATCTGTCACCATGCACAAAACTTAAGTGCAAATGGATCAAAGATCTCAACATAAATCCAGCCACACTGAATCTTCTAGAAGAGGAAGTGGGAGATACCCTTGAAGGAATTGGCACAGGAGACCGCTTCCTGAACATTACACCAGTAGCACAGACATTGAGATCTGCAATTAATAAATGGGACCTCCTGAAACTGAGAAGCTTCTGTAAGGGAAAGGACACAGTCAGTAAGACAAAAGACTGCCCACAGAATGGAAAAGGATCTTCACCAACCCCACATCTGACAGAGGGCTGATTTCCAAAACAGACAATGAACTCAAGAAGCTAGCCACCAAAACACCAAACAATGAAATTAAAAGTGGGGTGCAGAACTAAATAGAGAATTCTCAACAGAGGATTCTGAAATAGCTGAAAGACACTTAAGAAAGTGCTCAAAGTCCTTGGCCATGAGAGAAATGCAACTCAAAACAACTCTGAGATACCATTTTACACCGGCCAGAATGGTTAAACTCAAAAACACCAATGACAATCTATGCTGTAGAGGATGTGGAGAAAAAGGAACACTCCTCCATTGCTGGTGGGAGTGCAAACTTGTAAGACCACTTTGAAAATCAGTATGGTGGTTGCTCAGAAAAATGGGAATCAGTTTACCTCAAGATTCAGCAATTCCTCTCTTGGGCATATACCCAAATAATGCACTTCCATACAACAAGGACATATGTTCAACCATGTTCATTAGCAGCATTGTTTGTAATAGCCAGGACCTGGAAGCAACCTAGATGCCCCTCAGCTGAAGAATGGATAGAGAAAATGTGGTACATTTATACAATGGAGTACTACTCAGCAGAAAAAAACAGTGGAATCTTGAAATTCGCAGGCAAATGGATGGAACTAGAAGAAACCATCCTGAGTGAGGCAACCCAGTCACAAAAAGACAAACATGGTATGTACTCTCTCATATATGAATTTTAGACATAGAGCAAAGGATTAACAGCCTACAATCATCACCAAAGGAACTAGGAAACAAAAAGGACTCTAAGGGAAAAATGCATGGACCCCAGGAATGGGAAGGGGCATGAACTCCTGAGCTAATTGGGAGCTTGAGGATAGGGGAGAGGGAGCTGCCAGAATGAGAGGAGGAGAAGAGGAGAGGAGAGGAAGAAATGGAAGAGTAGAACTATTGAGTTGGGGAAGAATAGAGGAAAGCAGGATGAAAGATACCATATTAGAGGGAGCCATTATAGGTCCGAGGAGAAATCTGGCACTAGGGAGATTTCCAGAGACCTACAAGGATGACACAAACTGACAATCTAGGTCTTGGTGGAGAGGATAACCTAAATGCTCTTCTCCAACAATGAGACTGATGACTACTTTATATGCCATCCTAGAGCCCTCATCCAGTGGCTGATGGATGCAGAGGCAGACACCCACAGATATACACTGAACTGAACTCTAGAACTTAGTTGCAGAGAGGGAGGAATGAAGATCAAAGGGGTCAGTACCAGGCTGGTGAATCCCACACAAACAACTGGCCTGTACAAGGGGGAGCACATGGACCCCAGATGCTGTCTGGGAGGCCAGCACAGGACTGATCGAGACCTCTGAACATGGATATCAATGAGGAGGCCTCTGCACTCTAGGGAGCCCCTGGTAGTGGATTAGTATTTTTCCCTGGTGTAAGAAGGGACTTCGAGAGCCCATCCCATGTGAAGGGATGCTCTCTCATCCTGAACACATGGGGGAGGGCCTAGGCCCGGCCCAGGATGATGGTATGGTTCTGGGGAGCCCCCATCAAGGGCCCTACCCTTCCTGGGGAGTGGAGGATGAATAGGGTGGAGGGTAAGTCGGGGGCAGGAGGGTGGGATGGGGGTGAGGGGAGGGAAAGGGAGAAGCGATTGACATGTGAAGCAAGCTTGTTCCTAATTTGAACTAATAAAAAAAAAAAAAAGAAAAATGGATGTGGTGGTTTCAATGGACTCATGTGTTTGAATGTTTGGTCCACTATTAGGAGGTGCAGCCTTGTTGGAGTAGGTGTGGCCTTATTGGAGGAAGAGTGTCACTGTGGAGGTGGGCTTTGAAGTGTCATATATGCTCAAATCACACCCAATGTGCCAGTTTCTTCCTGTTGTCTATGGATCAAGATGTAAAACTCTCAACTCCTTTTCCAGCACCATGTCTACCTATATGCTACCCATTATGATGATAATGGATTAAACCTCTGAACTGTAAACCTGCTCCAATTAAATGTTTTCCTTTATAAGTCTCCTTTACAAGTGGTCATGGTGTCTCTTCACAGCAATAGAAACCCTAACCAAGAATGTATTTTCATTTATAGTTGGTTGGCTCTATGGATGCAAATCCCACAGATACAAGGGCTGACCATTTATATGCATAAATGGTGAGTGTAATTCATATTATCTATTGGTAAGTTCTCCTCTGACCTCCACATGTGTGCTGTAGCAGACCCACTCACAACACACACACACACACACACACACACACACACACACACACACACACACACACAAATATAAATATAATAATCTTTATTTCAAAAAGACTCTCCATTATGTGAAATCTCTCCCTATTGTCCTCAAGACCAAGAAAGAACTTTATAACATGCCTTTCTTTTGATTACCAAAAAGAAATATTTTTTCCTAAGCATGCTTTGCAAGGAGTTGAGACCATCAATAAGAAATTCATACATCTTTCTTGGAAATAGTACAAGCCAAGTCCTAGGAATCTGTCTCCAAGGCAATCAATATAAAAAAAGTCATTTCCATTACTATGAAGCACTGAGATTCTGGCATCCATTCTATTGAGCCAACCTCCTGCTTCAGCCCCATCTGAAAATACTGGCTGGGCTCAGAGTCATCAGTGTTTAGAAATAGAATGTGCAGTCCTGGGGCTGTGTCTGTGGTTGCCACAGCGTGATGGATGACAGAGAATCAGCCAGATTGCATTTAGCATTATGATTCAGAAATGTGACTGAAAAGGAGCACATTTATTCTTTTTGTTTTACAATAATGTTTTTCTAGAAAAAATGATATATGGACATCGTTGAAAATTGGAAAGTGCAAAAACATAAAGGGGAAAATAGAAACTGCTGGTAATCGCACCACCAGGAAACAATGGTGGTTATCTGCCTTTAGGTTTGCCTCCACTGTTGATTTCATCTGCTTTACTCAAGAACATATGTAAGCCATGTCCAATATGTTATTTCATACGCTAAAGAACATACCAGCATATTTTACAAACAGCTTTTCTAATTTGACATTATAATATCCCCATCTCCTTACAACTGAAGAACTAAAAATGCTATGGATGACAATTGTATTCAGATGCAATGATGTACCAAACAAACAGACCCCCAAAACATTGAATGATTTTCCTCATGCTTCACCTGTCCATTCTCTCCACCTTGTCACCACTGTGTGATCTCCAAAAGTGACATGGAGTCAGGACTTGAAGGAAGTAAAGGAAGGACTGCTCTAGACAGAGGCCCTAAAGAGAGAAGGCCACAAGGCAGAAGTATGTCTGCTTTGAGACAAAAGGAGGAGAGATGGCTGCAGCAAGCTTAGTGAGAGCCTGGTGAGAAGTGATAGCAGAGAGAGAGTAGTAAGGCACGGTTGGTTAGTGGAGGGCCAGGAAACCAGTATAATTTGGGTTATCTTGGATCATTTTCTAAAGTTTTGTTCTATAATAATGTGTATTCTGCAACAGGGCTTTCCTTGGCCTAACTGTACTCCAAATGGAATATCCCACTCGGTCACTCTGCTATGCTCTTTAATCTTTGTGACATGTTAGAGAGGCAACCCTGGGGGAAACAGTAAGTAAGGGTGATGCCTGGACTGGCTCTGCCTGGGTGTTTGCCTTGGAGGAGTAGGAGCAGGGTTGTGAGGTTCAGGACCCTGCTACCTTGTCAGGGGTATAGCTGGGGATCCTGCATTCTCCAGGGAATGTGACTCTCTCCCTGGAGGCACCAACACACAAAGAACTTGCTAAGATGGAGAGCTCTAATTACTGAAAAAGAGACCAAGGCTGTGATAGCCTTTGTTAGTCCACTTAATGGCTAACAAAACACTCCCAGTGATGACAAGGAGGTGGGTGAGGTCAAAGGTTGTAATGACCTAGGACCTCTGTATGAACAAATGTATGACTTCAAAATTCTCCAGGCTTGAAGACAAAGGCAAATGTAAATTCCAGTACTTACTTACTGGGCAAAGTTTACCTGATATGGCCAACTAGAAATGAACCTTTGACAAGGCACAATTTGGAGAGGTCAAAGCAAGGCTGAGGCTGTGACAAGTTTATTGCAAGCTATCAGAGCTTTTTTACCTTTTCCAGAAATATAATATAATGGCAATTGCCAGGATCAATACAATGGTAGTTGCCAAAGCAAGCAATCTATACAAGGTACACAATATTAATGTCTAAGAGCAATTGTCCAGCCAAGTTTCCATACACTTCATTGACTTCTAGGGAACACAGAGAGTCACAAGGTGGCCTGAATGCTTCACTGCCCAAGGGAGTGCCTCAATTTCTCAGAAACTGAAAGGCACTCAGTACCCCAGGTGCCACAGACTCTAACCTGAAAAACCCATGACAGATACCTCTCAAGGCAGCTAGATTAGGCCAACTCCATGATTCCTTGCAGACAAAAACATGTATTTATGGTTTAAGATGTGTCAGAACACAGTCTAAGAATGGAGGTGTGTGAGAATTCTGAGTGCTTGCAAGAACAAGGCAAGAGTCTTGGAACCTCAGTTTCTTCAAAGCACGGAATCCTTCTTACAATGTGTTTGCATGCTCCTCCCAGGTGTAGCAGATAGCAGTGAGTTCACCACAGCTGTTGTTACTCGTATGCCTCTATGGAAAAACCTGTTTTTACCACATGTGTCTTGTCCTTGTGACTGAACACCTTATGCATGTGACACTTCTTAACTCTCGGAGAATAATTGTCTGAATCTCTGAATCAAGTTGGCTCTTGAATGAGACTTTAGTCTGCCTCACTTTTAAGCTTGCTCTCCCAGCTTCACACCACCAACTAGAGCAGCAACAAAGATGGTGGTGGGGTGGGGCTGAAAGTTCTGTGTTTTCTCAAACCACCTACAGCTTTGCCACTTTTTCAACCTTATCTCTGACTTGTGATTTGTACATCTATGTATGTACTTATATATCTCTTTATGAAGACCCTAAGCTTCTTTTATTTATATAAAAGGATGCTGGAACACTAACATGGATATTTGGGATCTGTTATACGTCCTTGTTTTCAATTTATGTGAATAAATATCAACAATAATTCTAAATAATTTTTTAAAAATATCTACGAACTCTGGGAAGAGTTGGAAGTCCAATGAGTAACAGCAATCTAATTGGAATAGAAGCAGTTTGAGAAGCTAGTCTTTCTGAATGTTCCTGTATAGATTTATTTGTTGTGATAGATTGTTGCTATAGACCCAAAACCCATTGTTGAGTTTCTCTTGGATAACTGGACTTTAGAGTAGGCTAGCTCACTCAGAGCAATGCCTGTTGGCTTGACAACACCCTCCCACTAGAAGCTGAAGAGAGACAGCCTGAAGTCACACAAATACTTGTCCAGTGGCCTTATTCATTGAATGCCAAAAATTGTCCCCTGGAACACAATCTCCTCAGTCTTCCCATCTCATGCCTTGGCTGCTCAAAGAGAAAAGCTATGAGTCTTCCTTTGCTCCATTGTCACCACGTACAGCCAATAAATCCGTCAAAATCAACAGCTCCATCTGTGAAATTTCACAACTCTGTCCTCCTTCCTCCTCAGGGCAGCAATCCTGGTCCAGACCTCACCACAATTGGCTTCCTTCTCCTGATTAATTCTCATCTGGTCTCCAGGCTCCCATGTTTGCCCCACAAAGGCAATCAGGGTGGTTTTGAAATCTCTGTCCAGTCATTCCATTCCTCTGTGAAATCCTCTCAGTCTTTCACCATAATGAAATAAAACCCAAGTTCCTTGAGTTTGTCTGCAAGATTGTCACTTGACCAGGTGCTCACTCGTTCTTCTGACTTTATCTCTACTCTTCTCCTACCAGATAACCCTCCAGCTACGACATTCCAGCCACCAGGCTCTGTGTTTCCCCTAACCTCTTTGGTTTGTTCTGGCATTTGAATTTCTGGGGAGGCTCCCTCTGCCTCACCTCTCAAGGCTAGCTCCTTGTCTGTTATTCAGATCTCAACTTCAATAACCCCTCTCCACACAAGGCCCGCACAGTCTCAGATCTAGGGCAGTTCTGTCCTATTTAAACTCTTTAGAGAACATTGCTCTTGTTTGTTTTGAGATGGGACCTCTCTATGTTGACCAGGCTCAAATTGAACTAGCAAGGCTTAAGGAGTTGTACCTCAGCTTCCCTCATACCTGAGACTACAGGTATACATCACTGCCACCCCTTTCTCATTTTTAAACATCTGTTTCTTACCCCACCCATCATGTAAACTTCATGGGAGCAAGAATTTTAACTATGTAGTTCTCCTTCACATGCTTAGTGCCATGCTTGTTAAGTACAGGATACTCATAAATATTTAGTGAATGAAGCAAGTTTTCTCTTGATGGATCCACTTTCTATCTAAGAGTCTGGCATGAGTTGGTTATCTACACTTCTGTCTTAGTCAGGTTTCTATTGCTATGAAGAAACACCATGACCACAGCAACTCTTATAAAAGAAAACATGGCTGGGCAGTGGTGGTGCACACCTTTAATCCTAGCACCCGGGAGATACAAGCAGGTGGATCTCTGCAAGCTTGAGACCAGCCTGGTCAACAAGATCTAGTTCCAGGACAGTTTCCAAAGCCAAAAAAAAAAAAAAAAAAAAAAACCCTGTCTCGAAAAACTAAAAATAAAAGAAACCATGTTTGGCTTACAGTTTAGAGGTTTAGTCCATTATCATTACAGCAAGAAGCATGGTGGCATACAGGCAGATATGGTGCTAGAGAGGTAGCTGAGGGCTCTACATCTGGATCCACAGGCAGCAGGAAGAGACAGTGAGCCCCTAGGCCTGGCTTGAGTATCCAAAACCTCAAAGCCTACCCCCAGTGACACACTTAATTCCAACAAGGCCATACCTCCTAATAGTGCCGCTCCCTATGAGCCTATGGAGGACATTTTCTTTCAAACCACCACATTTAACCTGTATCTTACCTGGCCACTCATGTGATATCTCTATATGTCCCTTCGTCACCAGGGAACCTGGCACAGGACAGGAAAAGGAGATTTGGCAAATGTGAAATAGCTCTGCTGTAAAGACTCAGGACCAACTATATCCAAATCAACAATGCTATCTTTTCACTTATTGTACTATTTCCCCGGAGTATGTTCTTCTGAAAGGCATCTCTCTCTCTCTTTAGTGAGTTGGTAGTTCTGTACAATAGCAGAAAGAGGCAATTCTTGTTTATGCTAAAAACCCAAGACACTGACTGCTACTGAAATGCTTTTAGAAGTTTAAAAATCAGTGCTCAATTCTTATGCTAATTTAAGCATACAACATTAAAATTAAGAGCCATAGTTCTCTAGCCTCACAGCAAAAGGCATGTAAGTTTGGACTTTGATTTTTTTTTTTTAAACATTAAGAAATGAGCCGGGCGTTGGTGGCACACGCCTTTAATCCCAGCACTCGGGAGACAGAGGCAGGCGGATCTCTGTGAGTTCGAGGCCAGCCTGATCTCCAGAGCGAGTGCCAGGATAGGCTCCAAAGCTACACAGAGAAACCCTGTCTGAAAAACAAAAACAAAACAAAAAAAAAAAAAAAAGAAAAGAAATGAACTAGCCACACTTCTCCTTCTCCTCCTGAGATTTACTCCCCAGTCTCATCCGCAGCTCTGTAACAGGAAACCTGCTGCAGTCTCCCTTTCCTCTCTGATCCCACCCCTCATGGATCACAAAGATCTTCCTCAACCTTCCTATCCTATATTCGTCTCATTATCCCAGCCTCCAAGGCACCTCTGCTAACCCAAGTTCCCTGTGAACACACCAGCTGAGCAGACCAGGAAAACAGGCAACACACAGCCATCACACTCTCTGAAAATCCAGAAAGGAAACATTAATCAGGAAAAAAAAAACCCTACCCAAAAAAAGACAAGTCTAGAAACTATCACCTAGACCTATAGTCACCCCAAACCTAGACACCTAGATGCTAGCATAAAAGCACAAGAAATAACAGGCAGGACGATGTCTCCACCAGAGTCCAACTACCCTACCACATCAGGCCCTGAATATTCCAACATAGCTGAAAACACAAGAAAAAGACTTTAAAATCACCCGTATTAAGATGATAGAGGTCCTTAAAGAGGAAATAGATGAATCCCTTTAAGAAATACAGGAAAACACAAACAAATAATTGGAGGAAATGACTAAATTCTTTGAAGAAATCCAGGAAGATACAAACAATTGGAGATAAATAAATTCCTTAAAGAAATCCTATAAAACACAAATAAGCAGTGGGAAGAAATGAATAAAACTGTTCAAGACCTGGAAATGGAAATAGAATCAATAAAGAAAACACAAACTGAGAGAATCCTGGAAATGAAAATTTTAGGAATTTAAAAAGCAACTACAGAGGTAAGCTTCACCAATAGAGTACAAGAGAAGAAGAGAAAATTGCAGGCCAGGTGTTGAAGATAAGCTAGAAGAAATAGATAACACCACTCAAAGAAAATATTAAATCTAAACAAAAACTAACACAAAACAATCATGAAATCTGGAACACTATGAAAAGACCAAACCTAAGAATAATAGGCTACGAAAAGGAAAAACTACAACTTAAAGGCCCAGAAAATACTTTCAACAAAATTATAGAAAAGAATTTTCCTGACCTAAAGAAAGAGATGCCTGTAAGGGTACAAGAAGTTTATAGAACACCAAACAGACTGCACCAGAAAAGAAAATCTCCTCAGCACATAATCATCAAAACACTAAACATACAGAACACAGAAAGAATATTTAAAGCTGCAAGGGGAAAAGACCAAGTAACATATAAAGGCAGCATGATCAGAATTGCAACTGACTTCTCAAAGGAGACTCTAAAAGCCCAAAGGGCCTAGACACATGCACTGCAGATTCTAAGAGACCATGAATGCCAGCCCAGAATACTATACCCAGCAAAACTTTCAATTACTGTACATGAAGAAAATAACATGTTCTATGATAAAGCCAAATTTAAACAATATCTATCTATGAATCTAGCCCTACAAAAGGTGCTAGAAGCAAAACTCCAACCTAAGGAGGTTAACTACACCAGTAAAAACACAGGGAATAAATAACCTCAAACTAGCAAAATCAAAAGAAGGGAAACTTACATACACTACCACCACCATCAACAACAACAAAAATAGGAATCAATAATCATTGGCCATTGGTATCTGTTAATGATTTCAATTTCTCAACAAAAAGATACAGGCTAATAGGATGGAAGAGAAAACATGACCTATCCTTCTGCTGTATCCAAGAAACACACCTCAACATTACCTCTGGGAAATGATATTCTAAGCAAATGACCTGAGAAGCAAGTTAATGTAGTTATTTCAATATCTAACAAAGTAGACTTCAAACCTAAACTAATCAAAAGGGATAGAGAAGGACACTACATACTCACCAAAGGAAAAATCCAAGATGGCATTTTAATTCTTAACATCTATGTCCCCAAACACAAGGGCACCAAAATCTGTTAAAGAAACATTACTAAATCACATATTGACCCTCACCCATTGGTAGTGGGAGACTTCAATGCTCCACTCTCACCAATAGACAAGTAGGTCATCCAGACAAAAACTAAACAGATAAATACTGTACCTAAAAGATTTTATAAACCAAATGGACCTTAAAGATATTTGTAGAACATTTCACCCAAGCTTAAAAGAATATACCTTCTGCGCACCTCATCGAGCGTGCTCCAAAATTGGTCACATATTCAGACACAAAGCAAGTCTTATCAGATACAAGAAAATTGAAATAATTCCCTGCATATTATCATACCACTATGGATTAAACCTAAATATCAATAGAAAGCTTACAAACTTATGGAAACTAAACAACTTTACTGAATGAAAAATGAATAAAGATAGGAACAAAGAAAGACATTAAAGACCTTCTAGAATTCAGTGAAATTGAATATACAGCATACCCAAACTTACTGAGCACAATGAAATTGGTTCTAATAAGCAAGTTCATAGCAGTAAGTGCCTACATGGAAAAAAATGGAGAGATTTCATATTAGCAGCTTAACAACATACCTGGAACTCTAGAACAAAAAGAAGTAATCACACCCAAGGGGAATAGATGGCAAGAAATAAAGTCAGGGATGAAATCAATAAAATAGAAACAGAGAACAATACAAAGAATCAATAAGAAAAAAAAGAGGTGGTTCTTTGAGAAAATCAACAAGATAAACAAACCCTTATCCAAACTAACTAAAAGGCAGAGAGAGAATATCCAAATTAGCAAAATCAGAAATGGAAAGAATGACATAACAAGACACCAATAAAATATGGAGAATCATAAGGACACATTTTAAAAACCTGTACTCCCCAAAATCAGAAGATCTAAAAGAAATGGATAATTTTTTCTTTTATTAAATCAAGACCATATAACAACTTAAACAGACCTATAATCCTTAGAAGCAGTCATTAAAAGTCTCCTAAATGCAGTTCTGTGGACCCAGGACTACCTGATCTCCACAACACTGGACAACAGCAAGATGTCCAGGAAGAGTTCCAGTGAGGGCCCAGTATCAATAGTGTAACAGAGACCAGGGGCACCGAACCAAACCAATGATTCTTTGCAATGAACACCTGCATGTAAAATGTATGAGTAAAGGGGTTTACTGCGTGACTCACTGTGTCATGCTGCAGCTTCCATGATGAGATTTCCCCCTTTAGCCTTTGTTTTCTGTTTTTATCTTAAATTTTATTTTGTTTCATTTTGGGGGTTTGGGGAAGGTTGTAGGGGCAGAGGCAGATGTGAGGGAATAGGAGATGGGTGGATCCGGGTGCATGATGAGAAAGACACAGAGAAAAAATAAAAAAGAAGCTTTTAAAAAAAGTCCCCCAACCAACAAAAGCCCAGGGCCAGATGGTTTTAGCAATTCATTCTACCAGACTTTCACAGAAGAGTTAATGCCAGTAATCCTCAAATTATCCCACAAAATAGAAACATAAGGAACACTGCACAGTTCATACTATGAGGCAATAGTTACCCTGAAACCCAAACCACATAAAGGCCCAACAACGAAAGAGAATTGCAGGCCAAATTCTCTTATGAACATAGACACAGTTAATACTCAATAAAATACTTGCGAAACAAATCCAAAAACACATAAAAAAAAAAAAAGATCATCCACCATGATCAGGTTGGCTTCATCCCAGAGACGAAGAGATGGTTCGGTATATGAAAAATCAATAAATGTAACCCACCATATAAACAAACTGAAAGAAAAAAAACATGATAATCTTATTAAATGCAGAAAAGACCTTTAGCAAAATCCAACACCCCTTCATGATGAAGTCCTGGAGAGATTCAGGATATAAGGGACTTACCTCAACATAATAAAGGTAATTTATAGCAAGTCTGTAGCCAACATGAAATTAAATGGAGAGAAATTCAAAAGCAATTCCATTAAAATCAAGAACAAGACAAGGTTTTCCACTCTCTCCCTATCTATTCAATACAGTACTTGAAGTCTTTGCTAGAATAATATGACAACTGAAGGAGATCAAAGAGATACAAATTAGAAAGGAAGAAGCCAGTATCATTGTTTGCAGATGATATGATAGTATATATAAGTGACCCTAAAACTTCCACTAGGGAGCCCATAGAGCTGATAAACACTTTCAACAAAAGTGACTAGATACAAAAAACAATGCACAAAAATCAATAACCCTCCTATGTACAAAAACTTTAAGTCTTTGAGGAAAGAAATCGGAAAAGATATCCAAAGATGGAAAGATTTCCCATGCTCATGGATTGGGAGAATTAACATAGTAAAAATGGCCATCCTACCAAAAGCAATCTGCAGATTCAGTGCAAACTCCATTAAAATCCCAACACAATTCTTGACAGACATTGAAAGAACAATACTCAATTTTGTATGGAAAAACAAAAAACCTAGAATAGCTTAAACAATCCTGTACAATAAAAGAACTGTGGAGATGTCACCATACCTGATTTCAAGTTGTACTTTAGAGCTATAGTAATAAAAAATTGCATGGTATTGGCATAAAAACAGACATGCTGATAAGTGGAATTGAATCAAAGACTCAGACATAAATCCATACACATATGTACACTCGGTTTCTGACATAGGAGCCAGAAATATACACTGGGAAAAAAAAGAAAGCATCTTCAACAAATTATGCTGGTCTTAACTGGATGTTGGCATATAGAAGAATGCAAATAAATCCAGACTTATCATTTTGCAAAACTCAAGCCCAAGTATATCAAAGACCTCAGCACAAAACTAGATACACTGAACCTGATAGAAGAAAAAGTGGGAATAGCCTTGAACTCAAATGGCACAGGAGATTTTCCGAACAGAATACCATTAACACAGTCAATAAGATCAACAGTTAATAAAAGAGACCTCTGAAACTGAGAAGCTTCCTTAAGGCAAAGGACAACATCAACTGGGCAATGTGGCAGCCTACAGAATGGGAAAAAGATCTTTACCAAGTTCACAGCTGACAGAGAGCTAATCTCCAAAATATGTAAAGACTCAAAGAAAGAGATATCAAAAAAACCCCAAATAATCCAATAAAACATGGATCTCTCTTGGAGGGGGAAAAATAGAATAGATTTTATAGGTGGGTTGGGGGTGCATGGGAACAGGAGTGGGAAGAACACGTGGGGAGACAGAGGAGAGAAAGGTAGAGGGCAAGAATGCAGGGAAAGAGAGCTGGAACAACAGGGCATTTCTGGGATGATGTGGAAACCAGTGCAGTAGAAACTTCCTAAACTGTATGAAGGTGATCCTAATGAGGTCTCCCAATAATGGGGGATACGGAGTCTCAACTGGCCATCTCTTGTCACCAAATGAGGCTTCCAGGAGCCAGACTAGGTTGCATTCAATTGAATTGGTAGCCAAAGGGGTCTCATGGGAATCTTCATAAAACCTAGGCTGTTGTTAAAACAATGGGTTTCTCTCTGCAAACTAACAGCAGGGCCCTAATGCTGAGGATAACACACACACAACTCACTGAACATGGAGAAGTTGAGCTGGTGCCTCCATGGAGCCTTCACCCCTAAGTTCTATGTCTTTGCTGCAGGAAGTACTCAGCAGGATACCAAAAGAAAAACACAAACACCAACCCAACCACAAAACCTTTGACCTACAATCTGTCCTGCCTGCAAAATATGCTAGGGCAATGGTGGCACAGCACTTGGGGGGAGTTGTTAACTGATTTGACTTACAGCCCACTCCATGAGACAGAACCCATACCTGACACTGACAGGGTAACCAAGAACCAGAAACTAGAGAGCTCAGAGACCTAGGTATACCCAAGCACTATTGGTCTAAAAAGAAAAAAATATCAATAAAATTACTCATATTAATATTCTGCTGTACTCATAGATTAGTGTCTTATTCAGTCATCATCAGAGAAGTTTCCTCCATCAGCAGATGGAAACAGATGCAGAGACCCACAGCCAGATATTTGTTTCAGGGTATTTGTTTACACTGTGTGAAGATGTATTCTTGTGATTGGCTTAATAAAGAGCTAAATGACCAATTTAGGCAGGAGAGAATGAACAGGACTTCCAGGGAAAGAGAGGAACTCCAGATGAACCTAGGCATGTGAAGGAGACACCAGTGAGACACACAGAGAGGCAGACATATTTTATGGAGGAAAGTTAATAATCCATGTGACAGAACATAGATTAATAAAATCAGGCTAATTTCAGTTATAAGAGCTATTGGGAACAAGCCGAAGCTAAAGGCCAAGCTTCATAATTAATAATAAGTCTCTGTGTCATTACTGGGGGCTGTTGGGACAAGAAAGTTTGACTATAGATGTTACTCAGAGTCTCAATGACAGGTTTCTATCAAATCCCTCCCCTCAGAGCTCAGGGAAACCTGAGGAAGAGGAGGAGGAGGCAGAAAGAATATCAGAGCCAGAGGAGATGGAGAACACCAGGAGAGCAAGGCCTTGTGAATCAACTCAACAAGGTGCACATGAACCCACAGAGACTGACACAGCAAACACAGGGCCTACCTGGGTCTGTACCAGGTCCTCTGCATACACACCACAGCTTTCAGCTTAGTGTTTTTATGGGACCCCTGAGTGTGAGATGAGTGGGTCTCTGATTCTTGTACCTGCTCTTAGGACTCTTTCCCTCTTATTGGGATGCTGTGTCCGACTTCAGTACGATGGTTTTTGCCTTATCTTACTATCTTTTCTTTTGTCATGTTGGGTTGTTATTTGTTAGAAGCCTGTTCTTTTCAAATCAGAGTCAGAAAGGGAGTGGATCTGGAGGGAGGGGAGGTGGAGAGTAGCTGGAATGAATAGAGGGAGGGGAAACTACAGTCAGGATATAGTATATGAGAAAAGCATCTATTTTCAATAAAATGAAAAATGGAGGGAAAGAGAAGAATGGTCTAAAGATTACACTGAATAGCAGCCTGTTTTTTACATCGTATGGCAATCACTTCCTTGAGTATTTTCATATCACCCCTCCCAATTTCTTTAACCTTTTAAACAACTTAACATCGTGTAAATTATTTGAAAACTACAAATGCATTTTGATTTGGCAAGTTTAGAGCCAAGCCTTGAAATACATGTAGAGAAACATATGGTGTGTGACAATATCGCCCCCTACAGGTCTTTAGCATGCTTTGGGCAAGACATGCCTTACCCAAAGGCCAGAGTCTGTCCTCCATCTTGAATGGGGCCTGTCATCTGATTTCAAAAAGGCTGGCAATACAAGGCATTTGGTTCCTGGCTATAGTCGTCATCTCTCATAAAGCTGATGATCTGGAGCCACTCTGGCTCCAGTGAGACCCAAGGGTGCACTCAGTAAGACAGTAGACAGAGAGCAGTGTCACCGAGCCTGACTCCAAGTACTTAGAAACGCTGTCACCAGGCTGCTCACTGGGAATTCATTCTTAGACTGTGCTTTCAGAAGAGATGCGCTGGGCTGGCTCGAGGATGATCAGTGGGACAGAAGGGAAGTGGGGTTGGGCCAAGACAGGACAAGGCCAGGACAGGCCAAGACAGAGCCCCAGACCTGAGGACTGTCTGCTTCAAGTGTTTTTCCCTTTCACCCCAACTTGATTCATACCTGTCTTCTTGATTTAGGGTTCATTCTCCTTTTTTTATTCTCTGATGCCTTTTCCCTGGCCCCATCACAAAAACAAGCAGAGCTCCCAAAGGAGTCAGGCTATTCTATGAATCATCTTGGCAATATTCTGGAAGCGTAAACTGTGAAGGGCCATACCCTCACCTCTAGAGGATTAGTAGAGACTCCTAAGTACTTCTCTGCCCTCAGTGAATGTGAGCCTGGGAGAGGTGACATTCATATGACAATGGTGCTCAACAGTTGCTCATGATGGCAAGGCAAATGATGATACCAGTAGGTGCTGCTCAGATGTTTGAAGAAAGAGAGATTCCATACCAAATGGGACTGATCAAGGGACACTACATAGAAGATGTGAGCCATGCCTCATAGGCTGGGTGCACACAAACTCAAAGCATTCCAGGTAGGGAAATCTCATGGGCCAAGGAGATAGTTTTTGCTAGGTATATTGAACTTGATAGCCTTGTATGAAAATACACAAACAGCATTTATAAACTTCTCATCTGAGATGAATTGAAGCTGACTCAACAGCCCGTTTCTGCGCATCAGCTTGCTGGATAAAATGGATCAGCCTTTCCCCGAAGCATCACTGCCTCGAAGAGACAGAGCTATCATGGATAATAGATTGGGGAAACTTATGGAATGCAACATCTGTTCTGGATCCCTAAGCACCAAGGCATGTTCAGACACCCATTCCCCCTCCACACTCCAGCTGTTCCAAGAATGGGCTGAGAGTGAGTCTGGAAGGCTCATTTCTTTCCAACAAAAAGGTTCTTCACGTCTCTCCAACTTTTGCAATAATTGTTTTGGAACATTTTAGATAAGAAACTGAAAGAGACAAGAGAGAGGAAATCGTGAAGGGACTGAAGAACTGGCAAGAGTCAATACATCCAAGAAACGTCAAGACATGGATTTTATTGTTGAGTCAACAATGCTTTCACTAATTAAACCAAATAAACAAGGCTATAAATAGCTTATTGTGATTATTTTGCTGTACTTCCATGCAGACAGAAGATAAGTTGTAAAACACAAAGCCTTCCTAGATTTAGGATCTGAGCAACTTCACAGATGTTTAAGAAAATAAAATGTAGATTCTCTCATTGAAGTTTTGCTTTTTATTAGTTTTTACCATATATAATTTGTGGAGTGTGTGTGTGTGTGTGTGTGTGTGTGTGTGTGTGTGTGTGTGTGTGAATATGAGCAGGCATGCATGTGCCAGAGCACACTTGCAGAGGTCAGAGGACAATTTGTGGGACTCAGTTTGTACTCTCTTTCCATCACATGTTCTGGGGATCAAACTCAGGTAGTGAGGTAAGGTGCCTTTACCTGCCATGGAGCCATTTCACTGGCCCCAGAAAGTTTCATTTTAGAGGATATACTGAAACAGGGAATTCTTCAGTGACTTTCTCCTAAATTGGAATAAACTCCTCTTCGGAATCCTGAGTCTTTCTCCTCTGAACCCTGCTTGTCACAAGTCTCCCCACTCGGTGTTTCCATTCCATCTTATGGATGTTCAACCTGCCAATCCCTTTATCTGGAAGGATCTTCTGATGTGCATACCTTCCCTTTTCTGGACTCCTTATTTCTTCCTTAACTTCCATAGCCTCAAACAAGCTATCAGTTGTTCCATTCATTAATTTCTTATCGTGCTTGGGAATGCTTTTGTTAATTTGGCTGTTTACTTTTGACCGTCTGAGACTAGAAGGTGAGCACGATGAAGGCGAGGACCTGGTCTATCTTTTGCAACGCTCTCTCCTGCTTTCTGATCAGTTTGTCATACAGAAGAGTCCTTACAGTGAACCAGATGATTTGCCAACACATGACCTTCTTTGGTCTACAAAACGCAGTCTCCTAAAGCTGGTCACTGGTGAATGAACCAATGTACTGAAATTGTGAGTTTCTACCACTAGGGGGCAGAAGAAAGTTATAGTTGTTTATGGGCTGGTAGAATTCACTCTTGCTTTCACTTGATCTCTTCTTACTCTAAATTGTTCTCAGGCGTATTATTGAAATTCTCTAATTATAAATAATCTCCATAGGGACATTCTTCTTTATTAAAATAGACAATGTGAGTCAGTTAAATGCAAAATTTAAAGGCAACATTTCTTCAAGGAAATTTGATGGAAGGGTAAATTTTATTTAAGGTTTACAGAACCATAATTTAGACACATAAAATTTGCCCACTTTAATGCATCATTTCATGAGTTTTGATATTTCCATAGCAACACAAAGGCCTGGCTTGCCCTTCTGCAGTCAGTACCATAGAGCCTGTTACCGTACATAACCACTGGCTATCATCCGGTTTGTTTCTACTGATCTCCATTTAGGCTTTGTGCCTGAGATCTTGCATGTCTCCTCTCTTTCACTCTGCCCAGTGTTTCTGAGATGGACCCGTGTTGTCAATCAATAGTTTATTTATTCCCAGATAATTTTTATCCCTTCCTAGCCTTTGATAGCAGGTAACTCACAGGCTTTCTCAAGCTCCCCAGAAGACAGGTGGCCTCTTTTGAGGTGAGCTTGAGAACCAGAAGGTGGTACTCCCTGCTGACTGCAAGAGCCAGCCTTGTTGGCAGGACCAATCAACATGATGCTGGCCATGCTATTTGATTACTAAGGAAGCTTGGATATCAGTTGGCATAACTACCCCTGCTCCCTTAGTTCCAGCTTGGATAATCACACTGCTTGGCTCAAGAGTTGCTTGAGGGGCACATTGATTAAGAATGTGAAATGTTGGACCTGGAGAGATGACTCAAGAGGTTGAGAGCACTGACTGCTCTTCCAGAGGTCCTGAGTTCAATTCCCAGAAACTACATGGTGGCTCACAACCATCCGTTATGAGATCCGATGCCCTCTTCTGGAGTGCAGATATACATGGAAGCAGAATGGTGTATACATAATAAATAAATAAAAATCTAAAAAATATGAAATGTTAATATCTCTGGTAAACAGCATCTCGCCTGGGCTTCTGGCATCATGGAGGAACTGCCTCTCCAACTCTCTCCTTTCGTTTTCATTTCCTCTTCAACAATTTGTTCAATTCAGCTCTTTGGTCACTGGATGGTAGAGCTTTGGAAAGGAAAAGGAATGTTTGCATCAAGGATTTCATTTGTTTATGAAGATTAATTAATTAATGTTGTTTTGTATATTTGTGTTTGGTTTTCAAGTGGGGGAGGTGTATATGCACATGTATAGGGGACAGAGGAAAATCCCAAGTGTCATTCCTCCACAGACATCACTCACTTTGGTTTTTTGAGACAGGATCTCTCAAGTGCAGGTTAGGTTAGTCTGGCTAGCCAGTGATCCCCAGAGGTCTGTCTATCTCCGTGTCCCCAGCACTGGAATTGCAAGTCCACATACTATGTCTGTCTTTGGGCTCTGAGATTTGAACATGGTTCTTTTGCTTGCGTGGAAAGCACTTTACCAACCCAGATGTTACAGTTATTTTCTTGTTGCTGTGCTTAAGTATCTTAACAAGACCAACCATACTGACGAACTTTATGTCAATTTGACACAAGCTAGGTCATTTGGGAAGAGGGACTCTTAATTAAGGAAATACCTTTAAAGATGTAGCTGTAGGCAAGTCTGGAAGCATTTTCTTGATTAATGATTGATGTGGGAGGGCCCAGCCCATTGCTGGCAGTGCTGCCCTCTGAGCAGGTGGTCCTAGACAGGATAAGAAAGCAGGCTGAGTGAGTCATGATGAGCAAGCCCCTAAGCAGTGTTCCTTCATGGCCTCTGCTTCAGTTCCTGCCCTGCCCTCCCTCAGTGATGGAGTGTGACCTGAGAGTTGTAAGCTGAAATAAACTCTTTCCTCCCCAAGTTGCTTTCAGTCATGTGTTTTATCAAAGCAACAGAAACCCTAAGACAAGATAGCAGTTTAAGAAAGAAAGGGTTTATTTTGGCTAACAGGCCCAGAGGGATACAGTCCATCATCACGAGGAAGACGTGGGATGGTTGTTAGCAGGAATGGTGGAAGGGGTGGGAAGTTGGCTTGTCACATTATATCCACATGCAGGCTGCAGAAAACAAATAAGAAGGGAGGCTTGACCATGAAGTCTTCTTTAAGGGAGGCTCCACCTCCTAAAGGCTCCACAACCTTCCCAAACAGCTCATCAGCCGGGGGTCAAGTGTTCCAAAGTGCAACCCTGTGGGACTTACATTTAAACCACAACATTAGTTATCCTCTACTCCTGAGAATTACAATCAATGCATTTCTTGGTTGAAATAGGTTTCCTTGCAGGGTCTCTTTCAATATGCACCCCCTTCTCTGATAAATAATTCTGAACTTATATACAGTGCTTGGGCAGGGAATAAGCTTAATGTCCCTTGGCAATAGACCTTCAGCAGCAAACTTAAATCCATTTAAGTGTACCAGTGTATTGGACACTGTGTGGATGCAAACCACAGCTCTCCTCTCAAAGGGAGTAAGGGTTTGCTCTGAAGCCAGATGGGAGCCACCATGGCCTGGGAAACAGAATCTGGCTTTCTCTAAACACCTATTCCACCCTGGTAAGAGTTGCATGAAACTTGTTATAGTAACAGAACAAAGGAAGTTATACATTAAGGTATTCTTTTATAGGATGCAGATACTATCTGGTGGCATTTATTAGCCTGTGGATTGGTAGAAGAGAGGTGTCTATATTGTGTATTCCAAAAGAATTTCCCTAATTGTTATAAGGATTGATTTTAGGTCAAACGCAGTGGATGATGGATGGCTGTTTAGAAGGCTAAAGACAGCCCACGATAATTTGGCTCAGGATCTGCTCCAACATTCTAGCTCTCCGATATCACAGACTTTAGTTGGTTGATTGGCCCTGTAGAATTTTTACCATAGTAACATCACCCCTGCCCCACTAGAATAAAGGACAGAATGAACTAGTTCCTCAGAGCATGTGGAGATCAGAAGTGAGGAGGAGAGCAGTTCGCATAGCACTGGGCGGCTTCTCTTTCCACTTAATTGAAGGATTAGCCTCATTAGAGGAAGGCATAGTTTACATAGGCTCACAGTTCTACTTACCAGGTGCTACAGACTTCTCTGGTGCAGCAATTGATTACATTTTCACAGCAGGGATGTCATGGTGACAGGAGTTTGATCACATGGTATCTGCAGTCAGGAAGCAGAGAAAGAGAGAAGTGATGGTGCCCAGACACTTTCTCCTTTTTTCTTAGTTGGGGATTCCAGCTCATAAAATTGTGTCACTCACATTTAAGGTGGGTCTTCTAAACTCAAAGCAATCCAGAAACTCCCTCACACATTTGCCCAAAAGCTTATTGTTAGATGATTCTAGACCTTATCAGTTAACATCATCAAGTTCTCCCCTTTTCAATTTGACAACCAAACATATCACTTTAAAGCCATAACCTTCCACTTTTATTTTTATAAGCTCGTAACAAAAACACCCCCAAGACAACTCCAAACACCCCCATAGTCTTTAACAGTTCCAACATTGTTCAAAACTGTCAGTGCAGAGATCTTCAGAGACTTGGGTAAACAGCTGTGAGCCCTATGATATCAAATAGAAAGTTGCATACTCACATCATACAATGGCATGGAGTACACTTTCCCATTCCAAAAGGGGAATGAGAACATTGCAAGGAAAGATCAGACCAAAGCCAGACGGAAGCCCAGAGGTTGAGAACCAAGCGCTGCAGCTGTGTTCAGCATTTGAGGTTTGTGCCTTGGGTCAGCTAGGATCCAAATGGTGTGGGAAGCCTCTCCCATCCATCTCTGATGCCTGCTGCCCATCTAGCCTGTCCTGTGGGCTGAGTCCTCTTAAATCATGCAGCTATCTTTGGCAGACATCTTAGAGTGCTGGCATCTCCAGCATCCTGGGAGCTTCACTGCAATTTAGAAGATTTACCTTCCATGCTGTGAAATGACCTCAGAACCTCTTTCCAGGAATCCAACCCCGCCCCACATGTCCTAGCTTTAGCCAGCTTTGGGAACCTTGGCAAAAGCCTCACCCTTGTACTCCTCATGTCTATAGAATCAGAACCATGTGAATGATGCTGCCAAGTTCTGCTCTCAGCCTGGTCCCCTTTGACCACACTTGCACTGGTCCCTGTAGGACTCCCAGGGTGACCCCAAGGAAACACTTCTGTAGGCAGGTGTCAGGCTCTTTCTTTTGAAATGAATTTGCATGTTCACAGGTGTTATACAGAGGACCAAACCTTGTGAAGAGATAAGAGTGAAACTCAATGCAGAGTGACTTCAGAGAATCTAATAACAGGCAAAAGTTTCTTGATGTAACACAATCCCTGTTGCATGAGGAAGCATAATTACATTGAAACTCAACACAGGGTACATGTCATTTCTTCCAAGAAGACGGGTCTAGAGACAGGCTATCTGTGCTAGCTTAAGGGTCTGGCCTGCTCTCGGTCATACAGATAGCATAAAGGTCATGTGGCTGTTAGCCACCTCTGGTCCTTCTTGGAAGAGCTTGGGGAAGGCTCTGTCTGTAAGGGTCATTTAGATTACTAGTCACCTCCAGTCCTGGTTATAGGAGCTTGATGTGGCCTGGCCCAACAGATAATACAGATCACCAGGCTGTCAATCACTTCCAATTCTTAGCTTTCTGGATGGAAGAACAGGTTTTTCATCTCTCCCATTGGAAAGATAATCCTGTATGCTTAACATTCCTGGTTTCTCTGGAGATCTGTGGGCGCAAGTACCTTCATGCTATGCTCCCAACAGTTGGAGTCTTTAGGGCACTATTCCTATTGTCCCAGTGCAGAGCCCAAGCTTTCTCTTTAATCTCTTTAACAATCACAGCTGCTTTCCCTGCACCCTCCTTGTCTGATTAATAGAATAATTTCCTTATTCTGCTAATAAGCCACATAGTAACAAAATCTCTTTCATATATGTATGCCATGAATAGAGTCCTTTACCATTTTAAATATTTGGGAAGCTATTTGAGATAGACTATGATATATGAAAGATTAATTTATTCATGTGAAATGCTCAATGACTACAAAACAGATTTAAGTAAAGCCATATCACAATTAATCATTTTTTCTTTATGGACAATTATTTCTTCAAACAGTAAAGTGCCTGCCTACAGAGAGCATAACTAAATGGTGGTAAATATTGGTCAGATCAAGCCAAGGAAGCTGCTTTGTTGGTTTCACAGATGTGGTTGCCTCAGCTATGTTTAAGTGCTTGTAAGGAAACCTTACAATTGGAGTGATGGTTTTCCTCATGAGTCCTCGTGAATATTTTTCAGCCCGTTGTCCTGAATTTCCTGCCTGATAACTATCTTCTTTCAAGAAGATAGGACACTATAAATAATAAATCTGTAATGAAGCATTTATCTTTAAAAAAAAGTTCACAGACTACTTAGTAAACCTGATATCTACAGAAAAAGTAGAGACATTAAAACTGATTAATGAGGAAACAGTGACAACACATTTAGGGAACATCACCTTCTGCCTCTGTTTCCTGAGTGCTGGAGTTACAGGTTTGGACCAGCAAGCCAGGCTCTGATGCTTCTCTTCATAAATATCTGTTTTCATATCAATTTTCTTTTCTTCTCTCTCCTCCCCACTGCCTCCATCTCTCTCCCATGCTCTTCTCTTTCTCCTCTACTGTCTTATTTCTGCATCTAATTTTCCACAATGGAGGCAATTACTTGTGGGATTATTTCCTGTCTGCATCCTATTCAGACCACGTGCCCCATGAACGCAGGAACTAACTTTTACATTGTGTTTATGTTTTTCTTTCAAGAATGAGCACTCTCAGGTCCCTAGAAGTGCTCGTCATGTTGCCAGTAAGGCACACAGTAAGATTAAACACCACATGCCTGCGAATTTTTCTGTTCTTCTTGACAATGCTGGTCCAGCTTTGAAACACCTTGGTTATGAAATCCTCACCAAAACTCCACTGCCATTCTATGGACGGTTATTGGTCACTAGAACTTTCTCTTTTAAGAAATACATATTCATTTCATCATTAGCCATTTATTAGGCTGCTTGATTTAGAGGCATTTAGTGGGGTTTTCTGCAGTGTTTTGCATATTCTAGCTACTAATCCCTTTTTCAGTCATGGTCATTGCTGTTCTAGTCACAGTACATGGGAAATGGAAACAACCTAAATGTTCTTCAATCTACAAATAGATAATGAAAATGTGGTGCATATACACAGCAAAGGGAAATCATGTCAGTAGTGGAAACCTAGCCATCTACTCAGGGCCAATAAAGTCAGGGTTCTAGGAGATCTGCAACTGACATTTAGCTAAACCAGCATAATCTGTAACTACCTTCTAAATAATTGTCCTTATACTCACAGATAAGCCCCATCCTCATCCTCATGAAGGAAAGTTCTCTTTGCAACAGAGACTGTCGCAGAAAACCACAACCAATCAAAATGAAAGTTGTAGAGCTGAGTCCCAAGAGATATGCCTGTAATATAACTCCCACACCTAAGGTTCAGGGAACATTGTGGAAGAGTGAGCAGAAAGATTATTTATTAAGAACCATAAGATCCAAGAGTTTGCTGTGAGATAAGTCTTACCAACATGACTGCCTACACATGAGCTAAACAAGGACACCAGACATGATAAAGTGGGTGGGGAAAACTCAGGAGACCTCAACCCCACATAAAGAATTACAGGCAATTAAAGAATGCTGAGAGCAGGGTAAACAGTATTACCTAGGGAAGAGCACAATCATTCTTTTTCAAAATACCAAATGGTCAACTTTGAAAGCATACACACAGGTAACGTTATACAGATAGAGCAGCTTGTATCTATGTATTTCAGAATATATATGTATATACATACACATAAATGTATGTAACAACAATTAATGAAAAAAGATGCCATGATTTGAGAGAGAGAAAGGGGGAGCATTTGGAGGGAAGAAAAGGGAGACTGTATAATTATAATATCAAAAAACAAAATAAATAATTTTTAAAAATTAGGTGTCCATAGCCGTGTGTGCTTACCTCTGGGAAAGAAGAATAAAAGTATATCATTTGCTGGTAAATGGATGCAACTGGTAATAATCATTCTAAATGAATTAAATCAGTATCAGAAGGACAGATATCACATTTTCCCTCATTTTTGGTTCATTAATTTTATATAGATACATAAAATTATTCATGTATATATGGCATGAAAGTAACAGTGAAAATGTCTTGGAGAAAGGAAACAAATGACAGGGTGAGGCAGGATGTGATGAATGACAGGGAACATGTTCAGAGCACATTGCATATGTGCATGGACTTTCTTTTTGGTTTCCTTTTGTCTCATTGAGTTTTCTCCTTATTTTGCTTTGAAAGAGAGGAGAGAGAAAGGGAACAATAAGTTGAGTGGATAGGAAGATGGGGAGGAGATGGGAGGATTTGGAGAGGGGAAAGAATATGTTCAAAAATATATTGCATGAGTAGATAAATAAATTCCATATTCTACTTATTTTCTGTTGGAACACAGTCCAAGAATGGAGTTGTATGAGTTTCTGAGTGCTTGTGAGAAACGTCCAAGCAAACAGATATGAGTCTGTGACCTCAGTTTCTTCAGAACACAGAATTGTTCTTGGATTATGTTTTCATACTTCTCCCAGGTGTGGCAGATAGGACTGAGTTTACTTCAGCTGTTGTTATTCATATGTCCCTGTGGAAAAACATGTCTGTGCCACATGAGACTTGTCCTTGTGATTGTAAACTTTACTCAGGTGGCTCCTAAAGGTCAGAGTATAAATTGTCTGATGCTCTGAATAAAGTTGGCTATTGTGTGAGACTTTAGACTGCCTCATTTTTAGGCTCCACTCAACCAGGTTCATGCCACCAACACTTTTCCCTAAGATAATTCCAGTATTTCTGCTCTAGAGAACTCTTTCAAATTTAGTTTATTATACTAAATTATGTATATTTTATGTGCCTGTGGTGGGTGGCAGTATGTGCACAAGAGTGCAGGTGACTACAGAGACAGGGGTGTCAGAACTCCTGGAGCTGGAGTTACAAGTGATTGTGAGATGCTTGAAATAGGTGCTAGGACTCAAACTCTCGTCCTCTAAAAGAGCAGCAAGTGCCCTTCAGCACTGGGCCATCTCTCCAGCCCCTCTTAATATGCTTGCTCTGCAATGCCCATCATCTATAATTACATAAACCTATACTTACCCCCAGAAGATAGCTATTCAGATTATACCCCAACCTCTTTATCTATGCAGAATAAGTTTGGGTTATGCTAAAATTTAACAAATCTAAATTATAGGATGCTTTCATAACTCTATCATTTAACCATCTAGTAAAGGCATCTCTCTTTATTCAAATCTTTTTCCCCCACTGACCTAGGGATACAACCTAGTGGTACAGTGTTTGCTTGACATGTGTGATGTCTTGGGTTAATTCCCAGTACTGGGCAGAAGAAGCAGAGGTGTGGACATTACCAAGACCTGCCTGACTTTGGGGCTGACTTGACTTGGGTGACAAGGGAATGAAGGACATATATATATATATATATATATATATATATATATATATATATATATATATATGCTGAGATCAGGTGGTGGTGCTCTCTGATGGAGATACTCCAGCAGCCTGAAAATTTAGCATGTTTATATACACTGCTGATCCAGGAGGTGGGTTTACAGTACATGGTTGATCCAGGAGGTGGTTTTTATGTACAGTTGAATAGGGAGGATGTGGTTTGCTTGTCTTGGTAGGAGATCTCTGTGGGAGAAGAGTTTCAGGCTGTGGTCTTCACATGCTGTGGTTGATAGTTTCTGCATACACTGGTTTAGCTAAATGTCAATACACCATAACATCCCTGGACCAGAAGGCTTTGTCATTCCTGTGGGTCTGAGGCATTGGGGTCCTAAACATCACTGTGCTCATGTCAACAATATGCATTCACTTAGCACTTTGTTCCCCACAAAAGTCAACATTTTCCTTTGCCCTTATATTTTTTATCATTTTTTGTTATGGTTGCTTTGAGATAGGGTCTCGCTATGTAGCTCAGGCTGGCACTGAACTCAGTGACTTCCCTGCCTCGGTCTCTTGAGTACTGTACTTTACAGGCATGAACCACAAGGCCATCTCCCTCACATTTATGATACACATTTTTACTAACATTTCTTTATGAAAGAAGGATTATGAAACTAAGTTAGGCAGAATAAGCCATTGGTATGTTAAACAATTGGGATAAAGGATGGAGGTAATTTTAGAATTCTGAGTAGATGAAAGGGACTCACCCACACAATGAGACTAAGCACTAAGGTGTTCCAAATTGAAATATGTTCAGATTTAATTTTAGAAAAGTTATGGTCATGGATTATTCACCAGGCAAATAAAATGATAAATTACCTTCCTCTCTAGTCAACCATATTACTTCATTTTTCCATGAAATGAATTTTAATGTAATTCAAAGCGGCTTTATTCTCAGAGGCATTAGCAATACCTCACCAGAACTCTCATCTTTATTATAAAGTCCAAGCCATCAGTAAAATTAATCAGTAAGACTGGGTCCATATCTCAGAGGCAGGGTGCTTTGCCTAACATGTAAAAGGCACTGAGTTCAATGCAAAAACAAAAAGGAAAACATCAGCAAACATTTAGAAGAAGAAAACAAGTATGTGTATTTTTAAATATTCTGTGATCATCAAAAAGAGAAAATATTATCATCTGTACAGATAAGACTGAACTGGATATTTTAAATGCACGTTGTTAAAATAAGAAAAAAATCTTTTTACCTAGAAGGTAAGAAGACACATTAATCATCTACTAACAAAGTTTTTCTTCTAAGAGGCATTTTCTTCTGCGGGAGAAGTGGATGCCTGAAATCAATCAAAGGTCCTGAGAATGCAAGGCAAGTTGCATCACTAAGCTGCACACGCATCAGGGAAAATAAAAATATGCAGTTGTTCTTATCTGAACCTTAGTTGAATGGGTGGTTATTGAATTCCATGTACTAGCTACTGAAAAGTATACAACACCCAGGGCAGACTGTTAGGCATAGGACACAGGGGTGAACGACATGGCGGAGGCCTCCTCGTGTGTTTACAGTCCAAGGGATGAGATACAATACATGCACAACTACCAACTTGTTCACTTACTGACAAATATTCATTGAGGTCTGATCATGTGCCAGGCACGGTTCTAGGCATTTTGAATATAGCAACATGTGAAACTAGTAAGAATTTTCTACCCTCAGGTTGGTTAATGTCTAATTGTGATAAGTGCTACAGAGGAACAATGCAAGTTGCCAAGGGAATCTACCCAATGTATCCAACACACATCCTCTATCTAGCCTAAAAACTGCCTCAAATGCATTCGGAATGGGTCAGGAAACTGATCCTTGCACTTTTTCTTAGAGTGAGTTCAGGCTGTACTAGATTATAAAGCCTGCGCTTGGTGAGGGAGGAATGGATTTTTGTGTGCTGACTCAGACCTTTGTACTTATGTATAATTCGTAACTGACAAGGTACACTTGGCCACTTAAAGGAGTCTCTACCTGGACTGAGCTCCATGAGGGACTATGCCAGTGCTGCATGCATGTGTGTTAGGAGTTGACTTAGGGATACATCTGCACTGCCAGAGCTCACTGCCCATCATCCTCAGGTTGCATTTTACAGTAGAGGCTGCCTTTCTTGGTCTGTCTTAGGATCAAGAACATCTTGGTTGTTCTGACTTTCTTCTGTCTGTTGGACTATGCCTCATAGTCATCTTCTTAAAAAATACTAGAAAATTCAATGGTTGTATAGCTTAATGTTGTATAACTTTTTTACATTGAACTCATTGCCTTTCAAATGTTAGGCAAGACTTTACCTCTAAGATACACAACTATCCATAGTAATCAACAGGTTTAACAAATGGTATATTATGTAGTATGGACATACTAATTGAAGGTGACAAGCAAAGTTTAAATAACTTTAATTTTTTCCCAATTTGTAATTTTACTATGATAAAGTTAAACACTTTTTTATTTAGACAGAAATAGGGAGATGATGGGGGAATGTTCTTCTGTATGCTGTGACTATGTTTCTATTGTTAGTTGATGAATAAAGCTGTTTCAGCCAATAGCTTAACAGAGTAAAGTCAGACTGGAAATCTGTACAGGGATAGACAGAGGTAATAGGCAGAGTTGAGGATATGCCATGTAGCCAGCGGGGAGTCAAGATGCCAGGGTGTCACCACCGGTAAGCCAAGGCCACATGGAGATACACAGATTAATAGAAATGAGTTAACAATTAAGAGAGAGCTAGCCAGTAAGACGCCTAAGCCATTGACTAAACTACTATAAACATATTAAGCCTCAGAGTGGTTATTTCATTAAGCAGCTGCAGGGACCCAGTGGATGGAGAGAAACCTGTTCAATGGGACTGAGATAGATAGATGGAGAAAGTCTCCTTTAACAATGGCTCATCAGGGAGCAAGAATGAGAGAAAAGAAGAATTAAATGTGTGAGAGGCAAAGGAAACCTTTTACCCTGGAATCTTGTTAGTGTTTCCTGCTGAACATAAGAAGCTTCAACACAGCTGATAAACCCAGGGTTCCTGCATACATGGTCTCCATTTTCCTGTAGATACTGCAAACAAGAGTATTAGAAAATAAAATAAACTATGTACTTAGAACAAATAGACTATGCTGACTGAGAGCCGGTATGTCTGTGACCTGGAATTTAACTATATTAGCATTCCTCTCTCACCCCTAAATATAAACAATATACCTCATAAAACCACCTTGTAATTTGACCAAAGGAAAACTCTTAAAGATAAGTAAACTAACTCACACATTTTAATTCATTATTAAACTTTACATAGATTTTCAACTTTGCTCACCCCCAAATATAAACAATATACCTCATAAAACCAACTTGTAATTTGGCTAAAGGAAAACTCTTAAAGATAAGTAAACTAACTCACACATTTTTAATTTATTATTAAACTTTACATAGATTTTCACCTTTGCTTAATCTTTAAATACCACACACACACACACACACACACACACACACACACACACACACACACACAGTAAAGACAACCAAATGTGACTCCCTTTTGGGAAGTCTACACTCGTGTCTTTGGGGGTACCATATTTTAAGTCTCCCTTTCTCAATGCCCATTACTTTTGCCTTGGGAAGTAAATACCCATTCTTAAATATGAAGCATGTACTATCTCTACTTTATAACTCCCCCTAACTTTGCTGCACTCCAACTCAGCCTAAAATTGTTTTCTGTGACGTAGTCAATGGCATGGCTTTATCCGAGTGCAAGACAGTTAAGTGGTGAACTCTTCAGGATACCGGGGGCAGTGCTGGCTTAGTCTCTCTTCCATCACTGACAAGAGCACACTCACATCTGCAAGGATTATACTCCCATTTTCATTGGAAGCTAATTTTTACGAGCAATCTCCCTAGCTGTCTTCTTGTCTATTTAGGCCACTGCCTGTAAACAATAGACACTTGTTTCTCACAGCTGAGAAGTCTAAGATCAAAATGGGAACAGATTTGGTGTCTAATAGGGTCTCCTTCCTCTTAACATCTATTTTTCTACTCCAGCATCGAATGGCAGAAGGGACAAGGTGTCTCTCTTGAATCTTTTCTATAAGGACACTGTCTTAGGGTTTCTATGGCTGTATCAAAACACCATGACCAAAAGGCAAGTTGGGGAGGAAAGGGTTTATTTGGCTTACACTTCAGCATTGCTGTTTATCACTGAAGAAGTCAGAACAGGAACTCAAACAGGGCACGATTCCGTAGGCAGGAACTGATGCAGAGGTCATGGAGGGGAGCTGCTTACTAGCTTGTTTCCCATGGTTTGCTCAACCCACCTTCTTATAGAATCCATGTCCAAACAGCCTAGGGATAGCACCATCCAACATGGGCTGGACCATGCCCCATTAATCACTAATTGAGAAAATGCCTTACAGTTGGATCTCATTGATGCATTTCCTCAGCTGAGGCTCCTTCCTCTGATGACTCTAGCTTGTGTCAAAAGCATATGATTTGGTAGGATAGGATCTAATTTTCTCTTTTCTGAGGCTTGGAAGGCCCTGATTCTTTCTAACTGGACACAGCACACAAACATCCCACATTTTTAAAAAGTACCATTTACTGGATGGAGCATCCATTTGAGGATGCTTACAAATGGAGAAAGAGACTAACTTTCAAAATAGTGACGAATATAAAATATGATGAAAAGGCCAGTTTGTGTTCTGTAGATATTCTCTCTGGCTCATACAACACATTTTACAGTGGTGATGGGTACTGACTTCTTATATGCACGGTACTGTTCTGAACCCTTGACATGTCCCACTGTAGCTGTGAGGCATCTTTGCTGAGGATATCCTGGTCTGAGGGGAGCCTGGGGTGACATCATGAGATTACCCAAAACAGAAGTATGTTGGCTGAACTGATCCAAAGCGGGAGATTCACACAGAGAGAATACTCAGCCTGCTTGCTGCTTTAGGCTAGGGAGAGGCAGATCAATCTCACTAATCCTGCCCCACCTGACTTAACTGAGGGAAATAGCAAAACAGAACACACCCCCTAGGCATGCCTCATTTGGGAGTTCTCAGGCTGAAAACCATTTGCCTTCAGTATCAGCAAGGAGGATACCTCAACCTCATTTCTCACTGATAGCTCTAACAACGACGGGACTTGTGTCCATTTAGAAGGACATAACAATTTGAAAAGGAGCTCTCAGGTGTCCAGGTGATGACTCAGGAGGATAAGGGATATAAGATACAGGAGAGCATGTTAATTGAAAAGTGCTCAAGTATATAGAGTTGGACAGCATAAAATAATCTCAGAAATGTAAAACATAATTTCAAATTTAAAATGAAGTAGAAACGGTGAAGTAAAAAGAACCAGAGTGGGAAATCAATTATCTGCAAGATCAATGAAGGAAATACCTTAAGACACAGCCACAATATAAGGAAATAAAAATAGTGAATGAAACGTTACCAAACATGAAGGTTAGATCAAGAAGAACCTATGTGCATAGAATTTCATAGGAATGCTGACATCTAGGACTTGTTTTTTTTACTTTCAGACAAGATCTCAAATTTGTGATCCGATTGATCCAGCTTCCCAGTGTTCTCTCTGTCTCTCTCTCTTCCTCCTCCCTCTCCCCACCCCTGTCTGGATTCCTATAGAAATCTTTGCTTATGAAAGATGACAAAAGTAAAAATGTCTTGAACATTAATAGACTTGAAGTTTTCAAATGAAAGTATTCCCAGTGAGCTAGCAAATTATAACCTGTAAGATTTCTGAGTTTCAAAAATAAGAAGTTTATCTCTTAAACTTTTTGATGAAGAACTCAATGACTACAAACCTCCTTCAAAGTCGCTATAAACAGTGTGTGCTTCCCTCTAGTGTTTTACCATCAGCTCTGCATAGTAACAATTTAAAATGAAAAACTGTGGGCTGGGGTTATGGGTCCGTGGTTGAAGGGCTTGTTGACAAGAAAAAAGGAGTTCCGATTCCCAGGAACACCTATAGTGCTGGCAGACCTGGGAGCCCGCCTGTGAGTTCAGTGCTAAAAAGGCAGAGAGGGAGAATTCCCCAGAGCAAGCTATCCAACTGTACCAGAGAAATCTAGATTGAACTGAGCAACCCTGCCTCAGTCACCATGGTGGAGAGTAATGGAGGAAGGCTCCACTGTCAATCACGGCTTCCACATGCATGTGTACCTGCACACATAAGTGTATGCACACATATTTGAACATGCATACACACATTCTTGCTCACCCCACATGAAGACAAAGAAAAACATAATAAAATTTAAGAATTACCATGGGGGGAAACCCAGAAGGATGTAAGGAAAAATTTAAATTTATGCAGAGGATAGAAGAAAGTCCAAAGATAACATAATTAACATGTGAGAGGGAATTTGTGGCCACAGTTTAAAAACATTACATTAGCATAAGACTTCAACATGCCACATTGGAAGCTACAGGATCCAGGTGCAATGGTGCACATCTGTAATTGCTGTACTTGGGAAGCCGAGGCAAGAGGATCTTGCGTTTGAGGCTAGCTTAAATTACACACCAAGCTGGAGGCTAGTTTATGCTATACTGTATATATGTGACACTGTCTTAATAATAATAGTAAATATTTATAGACATTTGAGAGAATAGTCTAGGAATCCCATATAAAATTCAGAATACCACTGATACACAAGAGCACAGGAAAACATTTTTAATGTTCAAATTATGTATCTATATTCATACACTTATGTATGTTTACATATCCTCTCTGTACTCTGTTACAGGAAACTCATGGAAAGAGAATGCAGAGTAAGATGACTTGAAATAAGATGTGAAAAGAGTCTTACAAAGACACAGAACTGAGACTACCTAAGACATCACAGCTTGACTTTATCATTCCAAACAATTTCTGCCCAAGAAAGTCGCAAATTATCTTACTATTATTTCTGATTTGGGAACAGAAAAGTACTTAGAAAGGCCTTAGCAGAGTAAGCATTCCCTTCTAGACAATTGGTCACTCAATGGCTTGCATGCATGCGCACACCTGTGTGTGTGTGTGTGTGTGTGTGTGTGTGTGTGTGTGTGTGTGTGCATGTGTGTGCATGTGGACAGCAGGGGCAGCCTTGGGCATTGCAGCTCAGAAGCCAGACACCCACAACTTTTCTCATTGTCCTGGAGCTTACCAATTACGCTAGGTTGGCTAGCCCAAAAGCCCAGGATCTGCATGTCGTCCCCTCACATATAAGCACCTACTACCACATCCAAATTTTTTACATGAATTCTGGAGATTCAACTCCTTCCTTGGGCCCTTGATTGAACAATCTTCCCAGTCCTTTAACTGGTTTTGTAAAATGATAGTTTATCTTCCAAGGTTGATTCAGCCCAATAATCCTAAACTGTACCCAAACTAAAGTTTTGCCCTGCCACTAGCAGAACCCCATATTGCACACTGTAGGACCCAACCTTAAAACTGGATTCCTTAAATGTTAAGAATCACCTGCTCTTGACACCCTATTTTAAGGCATTATTAAAATTATGTGCTCACAGCAGCCTCCCTTATTTGTGTGCAGTATATGAACTAGGCTTTGTTGAGTTAGTCATCTATTTTGGTGGCCTTTTGGAGGACTCAGAAGCTGGAAAGGTCATAAATATAAACTCAAAATAATCATGAGACTAGGTAGTCTAACATAAAATTTTATGTAACAATAAATACCATGAAGAAACGAACAGACACATGACAAACTGGTAGGAAATTTTTTTTGATTTTTGAGACAGGGTTTCTCTGTAGCTTTAGAGGTTGTCCTGGAACTCTCTCTGTAGACCAGGCTGGCCTTGAACTCACAGAGATCTACCTGCCACTGCCTCTGGAGTGCTGGGATTAAAGGCGTGTGCCACCAACGCCCATCTGGTAGGACATATTTTTAACATATGTCACAGAGCATTAATAAGAGACTTGAAAATTGAGCAGTGGGGTTCTGGATGTAAGTCAGTGGCAGGGCATTTGACTGGAATGCATGAGATATGAGATCCGGGGTTTAAGAGCACTAATGAGAGAGAGAGAGAGAGAGAGAGAGAGAGAGAGAGAGAGAGAGAGAGAGAGGGCATTTGGGAAACTGGAATAGAAGACCACAAATTTAAGATCAGATAATGAGATTCTTTATGAAGAAAAATGGAAAAAAACATGGCATGTGTACATATATGCACACATACATATTAAAATTGTTTTAATAAGTCTACGTAATATAAAGGTTAGCAGTTGCCTGGAGCTGCAAAAAGAAATAAAGAGTAAATGCAAATGGACACAAATCGATATCCTTGGAGTGACATAGAAATGTTTTAAAATCAGGATTGTGATAATAATTATCCTTGCCTTATGTTTTCTATTGCTGTTATGAAGGTACCAATGACCAAAAGCAACTTAAGGAGGAAAGGGTTTATTTCAATTTATAGATGTAATTTACCATGAAGGGAAGTCAGAACAGGAACTCAAGATAGAAACTGATACAGAAGTCTTGGAAGAGGGCTGCTTACTAGTTTGCTGTGGGGCCACCCACAATGAGCTGCATCCTCCCACATCAATCAGTGATTAAGAAGATGCCTCCTACAGGCTCGCCCACAGGAATCTAATGGGGACATTTCCTCAATTCATGTTCCTCTTCCCAGATAACTCTAGTTTGTGTCAAATTGAAAAAAAATCCCAAGCAGGACAGCGCAGCTCTGTTACATAACAAACACTATTGAGTTTTACATCCAAATGAGTACATTCTCTGGCATAAAGTCACACCTCAATAAGGTTGCTTGCAAACTGGTTCTTCTCAATACCTTTCATTCCATTCTTACAATCTCTTCTCTAGTTACAAGGTCTAGGCCTACCTACACTCACAAAACCTTAGTTGCCTACATACTAACACTAAAGGTTAGAAGCCTCATATGAGAAAACCATAGGACTTGTCTGAGGCCAAAAGTCAAAGGATAAAAAGCTACATACCAAGTAAACAGAAGTAGGAAGTAGGCAAAGAGTAGTCATCATTATACTTGACAAAGTAGACTGCAAGCAAAATTAAGCAGAAGAGATAATGAAGGCAGATACACTTAATAAAGCAAAGAATCTATCAATAATATACCAACTATAAATGTATATGAATCAAATGTTGGTATACTCCATCATAAGACAATCACTAATGGACACAAACAGACAGATATATCTAGATAAAATAATAGTGAGTGGCTTAAATAACTGATTCATCAAAAGATCAATTTTTCAGACAGAAATTGAGCAAAACAACTTGAGACTTAAACTGCATGATAAATCAAATGGGTTTCACAGATGTCAACAGAATAGTCCACCTGACGGCTTTAAGATAGACATTCTACTCAGCAACCCAAGGAACTATCTCCAAAAGAAACTGATTCTGGGCCATAGGGAAAGTCTGTTTTTGCTGTTTGAGATAGGATCACATGTGCCTCAAGCTTGACCTCCTAATCCTTTTTCAGAGCCGCCTTATTGCTGGGATGTACATCACTATGCTTAGGCTTGTTTGGGAGTTTTGGACTAAGCTTTTGAAAATCTCCTCATGGGGACCCTTTCTCTCATTACCAGGTTTCCCTCCCACAGTATTGCTTGTAGAGAATCAGGAGTCCACCACAGTAGCAGAGAAGGCACTAGAGACAGGGAACAAATTAATTCTTTAGGCCAGAATAGAAAAAAGAGTTTATTTACTATACTGTATAAGGACAGTAGGATGGGCAATAGCTATAGTGTCTGAAAATCTGAAAAAATACATAGGAATTGAAATATATATTTGGGTTTTTGAGGCAAGGTTTCTCTGTGGAGCCTTGGCTGTCCTGTAACTTACTCTGTAGACCAAGCTGGCCTCAAACTCACAGAGATCTGCCTTCTTTTGCCTTGCAAGTGTTTGGATTAAAGGCATGTACCATCACTGCCCCGTGAAATAATTTCCCAAATGCTATCAGAATGGAACAAAACAGCAAGAGAAACTCTGCAAACACATTGCTATTGTGAAACATAGTCTGAAAAGATTGGTGACTCATGGAAAAAATAATGGAAGAAATTGTAAGAATTTCTGGAATAAAATAAAAACGAAAACTTACCAGAACTTTTGGGATGAGATCTAACAGAGAAGTTCATGGGTGTGAGGCCTAACATTAGTATATCAGACATTTCCAAGCTACTGACACACTTCCAGGTCTTAGAAACACAAGAAAAAGACAAATACAATCTACTAAATGCAAAGAAATAAAGACAGACATTGATTTCAAGACAGAAATCAGTGGTATGGAAGAATAATACAAAAAAAATCAATGAAGCAAACAGTGGTTCTTTGAAAATATAAACACTGACAAACAGAGAGAACCCCCAACTAACAAAATTAGTGATGAAAAAGGAGGGCAGAACAATAAATACTATTAATATATAGAGGATCATGAAGGAATACTTTGAAAATCTGTATTTCCAGAAATGAGAAAATATGGGTGAAATGGCAACATTTCTGCACATTTATCACCCATAAATGTTTTTTCTTTTCTTTTTTAATTTATTTTTAATTACTCATATTTACATATCCATCCCCCCCATTCCCTAACCCTCCCATGTTCCCTTCCCAATACACCCCAACCCCCCCCCACTCTTCCTTAGGGATAGTGAGGCCCTCCACCAAGAACCTTCAAAGTCTGTCATATTGTTTGGGGGAGGACCTAGGCCCTCCTTGCTGTATCTGGGCTGTAATAGTATCCCTCCATAGGGAGTGGGCTCCCAAAGTCCATTTGTGCTCTAGGGACAAAGACTGGTTCTGCTTTTAGAGGACCCATAGACTGTCTTGGTTTCCTAGCTGGTACCCGAATTCAGAAGGGTTGGTTTAGTCCAATGCTGTTTCCCCAGTTTTATGACTAGGATCTCCATGCTATCAGTAAGTCAGGACCACTATTTCTGCACGTCTCTCCATCCCCATCTTTGCTCCTTTGCTCAACCCTCCTCCCTCTCCACAACTGAATTCCAGTACTATGGTTCAGTGCTTAGCTGTGGGTATTTGTTTCTGCTTTGAACAGCAACTGGATGCAGACTCTCCTTCCTCTCCCTGCCCCCAGGCTCCAATTTGGTCAGGGGTTCTTGTCCCCATCCCCTTCTTCGAGGGACTATGCAATCTTCTCTTGGGGTCCTCCTTGTTTCCTAGCTCCTCTGGCAGTGTGGATTGTAGGCTAGTGATCCTGTGCTCTATGTCTAAAAATCAAAAATGAGTGAGTACATACCATATTTATCTTTTATCACCCACAAATGTTAAAATCAGTGTTTATAAACAACCTAAACAGATCTATAATAGGCAACAAGATTGAATCTCCCAAGCAAAAAGTGTCCAGGGCTGCATGGAGTCATTGCTGAATTCTACCAGAGCTTTACATAATGCCAATGCTTCCCATACTATTTTGTAAAACAGAAGGGGGAAGTGACACTACCAAACTCATTGTGACACCAGTACAGTACTACTCAGATACCATTCTAATTTGCTTTCCATTGCTAAGATACAACACTTATTTCAGTTTACAGTTTTCAGTCCATCAAGCAGGGAAGTCAGGGCAGGCACTCAAGACAGGAACCTGAAGGCAGGAAATGAGGCAGAAGCCATGGAAGAACATTGCTTACTGGCTGGCTCTCCATAGCTTGCTCAGTTTGCTTTCTTACACCACTTAGGACTACCTCTCCAGGAGTATGGGAGAAAAAATCCTAAAATTTATATGGAAGCACAAAAAAGACTCCAAATAGGTACAGTAACCCTAAGAACAAAAGCAATTCTGAAGATACTACAATATCTGATTTTAAACTGCAGTAAATAGCTATACTAATAAAAGTAACATGGCACTGGAACAAAAACAGACACATCTAATAGTAAAATCGAATAAAGGATTTGGAAGTAAGTCCAAGTAACTATAGCAACCTAATCTTGGACAAAGGACAAAACAAAACATACTTGGAAAACTGGACACCCACACGTGAAAGAATGAAGCTAGATCTATATTTATCAGTCAGAAAACAATCAAAACAAAATAGATTAAAGACATTAAGACCTAGAGCTTTAGAAACATTAGAGGAAAACACTTGAAGATCAAGACAAAGCAAGACATTTCCAAGAACACCAATCACTTAAGAAATAATAGGAAGAATTGACAGATGGTATTGTATGAAATTAAAAGGGCTTGCACAGCGGAGCAGCAAACAATCCAGAGTGAAAAGACAACATACAAGCCTAGAGAAAATCTTGGCCAACTGTACATTTGACGTATAATTAGCACACAGAATGTACAAAGACCTCAAAAAGATGCAAAAAATGTAAAAGATGACTGGGTGGTTATGAGCACTGACTGCTCTTCCAGAATACTGTGTTGAGTCTCAGCACATACAGGATAGCTCACAACCACCTGTAACTCCAGTTCCTTCTTCTGGCTCTGAAGGCACCAGGCATGCAGACAGTGCACACACATAGATGCAGGCAGGACACCCACACACAAAAAATAAAAATTTAAAAATTAAACGTGAAAAATCAAACCATCCAGTCAGTAAGTGGACAAATGAATTGTACAGGCAATTCTCAAAAGAAATACAATTGGGTGGCAAACACAGGGAGAATGTTTAACATCTTTAGCCACCAGAGAACTGCAAGTTGCATCTTCACTGAGATTCCATCTGTTACCACCAAGAAAACAAATGACAACAAATGATGAGCAAAGGGTAACAGTTATCCATTGCTGGTAGAAATATAAACTATTGCAGCCACGATGAAAATCACTGGAGGTTCCTAAAAAGCACTAAAACTAGGACTACCATGTGATCCAGACATCCCAGTCTTGGAACTCTGGAGGCAGTAAACCTCTGAGATACCAGTGTGTCCATGTTTACAGTAGCCAATCACAACAGTCAAGTTCTGGAATCGGCCTTGGTGTTCACCGAACATGAATGGATTGCAAGGGTTCTTTGTTTGACTATAAAGAAGAATGAAATTGTGACACTGGCCAGAAAATGGATGGTACAAGAGATCATCATACCAAGTGAAACAAACCTGTTTCAGAAAAACTTTCCTGACTTCCAAGGAAAAGAGGATCACAATCCAAGCAACGCGAGAGGCTTCTGGACACCCGGCAGCCAAGTCTTTAACTTAAAGCAGTGTTAAGTATTGGTTGCCTCATACTGTGCATGATGTTTGTGATCCTTCTGAAAGTCTAGAATAACCAGAGACATTAACCTTTAGCCAACTTGCAAATGTTTTGCAACAGTTTAAAGAATGTTGTCAAACAATAGAAAGGCTTGATGAACTGGGGAAAAAAATAGAAAAATAATTTCCCTTTTTAAACACATTTTTTATTGTCTCTGTTCTTAGATAAGTTTTATTGCTTTCTATGATGAGAGTAAAGTATACTGTTGTAATAGAAAAGTGAAAGAATATTGAGGAAACCATAATTCTAGCTAGTTCCTGGTTGTGGGCTCTAACCTGTTGGTACTAGCCCTCTCCTCAGTACACTCACCTTCCTCCATTGAACAGGACAGAAATAAGTTTCTCTGTCCCTGAAGGCTTCAATTACTAGTTTCTAAATTCTCAAATCTAAGGCAGGGAAGGACAAGCTGGAGCCTCCAGAAAGAAAGAGCCTAGCAGGAACAGGATGATTGACATATTGAGCTCCCAACTTTGAGTAAATGACTGTGGAATACATGAACAAATGGCGGCATTATTTTAATACCTGTATGTTTAGTGCTCAGTTTGTCATAAAGACGTTATTTCCATATCCAGGATAAGGAACTAAGATCTTGTTTCCAGCTCTTGGCAACAGCTGAGGTGAGTATTGATCTCCTGCTGGCAACCTCATCTTTCTGACAAGATGCTACTATTGTGCTCCGCAGGGCTATCTTCAACTGCCACTAAGCTGACTAGAGCTTTATCACTGCACGTCCCTCCCCTCCTGTTCTGAGAAGACCAGTGAATGCACATGCTGAGAAGAGATACTTTACCCCGCGGGATTTGGTCTAAAGGTGGAAACTCCATGGCAGCCATCACGCTAAGCATTAATAACCAGTGAAGCCTAATTATAAAATACTGGTCTTCTCTCATCAGGGCCTCCTCTCTCTCCTTCTAGGTAGGCCTACTGTAATCTTGTCTCCATGAATTTGCCTATAAGTGGTATCCTATCACAAAGTACTTAACCTTCTGTGACTGGGTTACTGTACCTGGCAAATTGCTTGCACAGCTAATCCATTTGCCATAGAATTCTTCAGTCTTTTTTAGCTGAGAAATGTTCCCTTTCATATGTACATCACATCTTATCAGTTCATTTCTCTGTTGATGGATGCTTCTCCTTCAGGATATTGTGACTACTTTGGCTACAGACATTTCAGTACAAGAATTGATTCTAACCACTGTTTTCAATTCTTTGGAAATCCATGCCTATGAAAGGAATTACCAGTGATAAGGCAATTCTATATTTTACTTCTTAAGAAATGGTCTAAGTGCATTTCATAGTGAAAGTACTGTTTAATATCCTAATATACCAGGTCTTCATTTTCTCCACATCTTTGTCAGCTCTTCTGATGTTCATCAAGTATATTTTCCTGGGAGTTTTTTTTTTTTTTGATTAGCATCTTTTAATGTGTTATGTATTTCATTTTCAGAGGATATATATTTACTCTCCTCATTTAAAATTGAGTTGCCAAGCTAAGCATTGTAGCACACACCTTTAATCCCAATACTCAGGAGGCAGAGGAAGGTTAATTTCTGTGAGCTCGAGGCCAGCCTTGTCTACATAGCAAATTCCAGGCCAGTCAAGGCTAATAGTGAGATTCAAACATCCAAAAATAAATATAGACTTATCTTGTTATGGCTTCAAAAAACAATCAGTTTATCAATGTGGTATATTAGGATATATACATATATGAACAAATCTTAAATTTCTTTATTAAAGGTCACTGAATAATACATAATAGTACAAGACCCATTTACTGTGGTGTTGAATCCTACATTTCATGGTCTATTGGTGAGAATTTTTGCACTTACACTTACAAGGTCTCTTAGTGTGTGGTTGTGATGTACTTGTCTGTCTTTGTCGTTGGGGTGATGCTAGTTTATTCAATGAGTTAGGAGGAGTTCTACCCTCCCTGGAAGTATTTGAGAAAGGAAAGTGCAGACTCTCTATAACTGACAAAGATGCCAATGAAGTCATCTTGTCCTGAGCTTGTTTGGGGACATTTCTCATTGCTGATTTTATTTCCATTCTTGAAACTGGCCTATTCAGATTTCTGCTTTCTTCTTGAATCAGCTTTAGTAGTTTGTGAGTTTCTACAAACTGGTTCATTTACCTATACAATTTCACAGGACACAGCTGCTCATATTTTCTTAGAATCATTTTGTCCTCAGGAAGTGTTAAATTCCCCCTTCATTTATTATGTTATTTGAGTATTTGCTCTTTTTTCTTAATTGACCTAAGGATTTTTGATTTTGCTGATCTTTTTAAAGAACCCCTTTTTAATTTTATTGACTGTGTTATTTTTCTAGTTTTAACTTAATTTTTTCTATTTACTTTGTCTTCATGATGCTCTATTCAACTGATTGTAAAAGACTCAGGAAATTTTTTTCTCAAATGTCTAAAACATAATAATAAATATATGTCTCTAGCATCATCAGATACAGAACAGCCCGTGTTGTTACATTTTTTGTTTAACATTTGTGAACAGTTTTTGTATCAATTATAACATTCTTATGAAGATATTTAGCAATAAAAACAAGCAGTCATTAAGGAATCCACCTAGATCAAACGATAAGGACATTTTCCAAAGTGAACTTCTACAAGGCTAAAAGATGGCACAGAGGTTTAGAGTAGTTGTTGGGTTTGATTCCCAGCACCCACATGGTTGCAACCATTTGTAATTCCAGTTCTAAAATATCCAACACCCTCTCTGACCTTAGCAGGCACTAGGCATTTACCCATAAAATAGGTAAATCTTAAAAAGTTAAAATAGTTTAAAAAGGAGAACAACAAAACAGAGGGTTTTTAGATGTTTACAGGAAGAACCAGAATCATCTCCCTCACTTTTAGGTCATCGTGCTATTGACAAACCAGACTACAGAAAACAAGCACAGTGAAAACTTTCCATAATGTTATAAACATTGATCTCTCACTTGAGAGAATAGCATGGATATTACTGTAAAGTAGCTTCTGAAACCCTCCCGTAAGGTGTGGCCCACATATAGGCTACCTTCTTAGGCTCTGTCCTAAGAAGGTGCCATCTGTTTGATGTCCATTTGTATCTCCTGCTTAGCTTTTACATTTCACCTTGTCTACAAGTGTCCCAAGCCCACCTCCATCACAGACATTCCATTTTACCCACCTTCTAATCTTCCCACTACCTTCCACACTCTATAGGCTATGGTATTAAAAGACCTAAGATTATACATAGCCAACAAAATGGGATTAGAATATAACATCTGAGCTGGACGTTGGTGGCACATGCCTGTAATCCCAGCACTGGGGGAGGGGGGCAGAGGCAGGTGGATCTCTGTGAGTTCAAGGCCAGCCTGGTCTTCAAAGAGAGTTCCAGAACAGTCTCCAAACCTAAATATATATATATATATATATATATATATATATATATATATATATCATTTGTGACTTTCATTGCCCTCAATAAGTGATTGCAGAAAAATCAAGCAACACTTGAGAGCAAATCCAACAGAAAGGAAGAAAAGGTCTGAGGAAAAGAAACACAGGATTGCTCCACTTCCTTTGATTACATTCTAGAATTGATGTAACTTACTCCTTTTTGGGTAACTTCAGGAAAGGCATGCAAATTCTTCTCTGCATTCACAACATGTTACAGTGTAGGTCTGTAACATCATGAGATAGCTGGGAAGATGAAACGAGATAATAAATAAACTGCATACAAGAAAAAATATTTTCATATTGCAGCTTTCCATACCACCCATTTCTCTTTTCATTCACTCATTTATACCCACACCTAATACACAAAGAATTCAGCCACCTTTTCAACAAAGAATTGCCGAGAACCTACTTACTGTAAGATACAGTGAATGTTTTTTTATTGGCTCCTATATAAGGTATTAATGGTTTTTTAGCAGCGTTGTCTTATCTCTTGCAGCACAGAGTCAGACAGGAGAGATGGGAAAGGTAACATTCGGGAATAAAGGCTGTTGTTTGTGGAACCGTTAGATTTGCTTTCATGGGCAGTGGACTGTCTTGTTTAATAGGGTGGCTGCAGCAATGTGTGTAGGTATATAGGGACTTATTGCCTTCTGACAAGTGTCACATACTATTTGACATTTAGTATTTGCTGATATACCAAAGGCAGACAACCAACTCAATCCAAGCAAAAACGCTTTCCAACTACAACAAACAAAGTTAAAAATGAAAAAAAGATTGTTTTAAATTGACCACAGAGGTAGGTTGCAGAAATGGACATTCATAAACTAAATTTAAAAATCTGCCTTCCTGCTAAAGAACTAACAAAATAGAAGAACCACTATGACCCAAGGGCATGAAAAGACTTTGTATTTTGTAAAATTAACACTGCACACAAAAGATGCTAATTATAACAAAGTATAATTATATACTTTGTTCTCAGGACAAGCTGTTTGTTTGAGACAGGATTTCTCTTTGTAGCCTTGGCAGTTCTCGAACTTGATCTGAAGACCAGGCTGGCCTCCAACTCAGAAATCCCACCTGTTTCTGTCTTATGAGTGCTGAGATTAAAGGCATGCACCACCACCGGCAAGACAAGATTTTTTTTAAAGGAGGGTTTGGAAAGTTATTATTTATCTTTGTAATGTGATAGCAATTTATTTTAGGTATAGGAGACTTCTAGAGGAAATTGTGTTGCTAAGCAGCAATGCTAACTTACACAGGAACATCAACAGAAAGGACCAGCAAATGTGTAGCAATTGTTCATCCACTAAATGGAGAATGACAAATGATGCAAAGAATATTAGTAACTTAAATCTATCAGAATCTTGGTCTGTGCATGATTTGGAGCCAAATTTCAATAAAAAGAAAACTATTAACACCAATATCTTAAGACATGTCAGGATACCAGATGTACAGCTTTGTTAATGTCTTCAAGCAGGGCATAATGGAGAATACAATCAGCATGTCATTGCCATGCCTATGTAGCTTAGTAAAATTCTCCACATGAGCTAAAGCACAATTCTGACTCATTCAGTGTAGGTAAGCTAGGCAACAAACTGTGGCTAGCTACTGTTTTTGAGCAAACGTATCTTAAGAGTCTGCGGCACTGGTGACCTGAACAGGTTGTACAATCAAGCAAGGTTAAAGGAAATGCCATCGATGCAAGGATCACTCCAGCTCCATCCATTTTACATCATCTCCTCCCCAGGTAGTTGCTGTGGTGAAAAGCAGCGAGTAGACATTAAACCAACAACTGGAAAAAGTAGAAAGAAGGATGATACAACTGGAGGGCCGTAAGATAATCGAGCAGTAGCTTTCCTGGCAGAGGCACAAAGTCAGTTGTTTAATGTAGCTGTGAGATAATAAATATCTATGAAGAAAACGTCCATCTGTCAGTTTGCTTTACTAGGGGAGAAGTGGAAATAAGAAAAATGTAAATGCTGCCTAATAGAAATAACTGATAGTAGGGTGGAGCAAGAGTACACACACAGTTTTTATGTTAACTGTCTCATTTAACCTCAAGCCATAGGTGATACTAAGTGTAGTTATATGTATATTTGCCACTTAATAGGTGAAACGGAGAAGCAGAAGAGCTTAACTTGCTTAAGATCTCGTGGAGAGTAAATAATGAAGTGTGAGTTTAAAGTTGAAAAATCCACTATGAGGGTCTCTGTTGTTATGTAGTATAGCCCTTTAAAAAGCAATGACTTTTTAGCAAATGACTGTCACTAAGATACTATCTATGGTACTGTATGATGTTATGATTGTAATGGCTATTTTAGAAGTCCTACGATAACATGCAGAAGGAATATGCCTATTCTTTAGTGTAGTTGGTTGAAAAAGTTCTACTTAAGCAAAATGGCTGAGCTAAGCGTTCCTCCCACTCTAAATGCAGCAGCTAATTTCCACTTATGAATAAAATTATACAATCGCTAGAGGTCCAAGTCTGCTATTCTTCGACTCTCAAAGCTGACTAATTGACTTTTAGTTACAAATCCTTTCCCACTCTTTAGTTTGTCTCAATTACAAATTCAAGCCAATCAAAACTCAGTGCGTCAGGTACACTTTCCAAAACTGCACTCCTGTCTCTCCCTCTCTTCAGGTAACCTTGCCTCCAGCATTACTACAGAAACTGGCCATCTGGTGTGAACTCCATGCTACTACACGGCCTGCACACTCTGCCGTACATTCACCCATCTACCCCATCCTCACTGAAAAGACAAGGTTTCTCCTTCTGGCACTAATTCAATTATCTCTGTTCTGGATTCCATTTTCTTCCATTTCTTCAAATACCCTGACACTACTTTTCCATTTTGTCTCTTGTTGTGACAGATTTGTCAAAAATATTGCTGTGGCTTCCACAACCTCTTATGTGGGAGAGTGACTCACTATGGCCTCCACAAAGGGCAGTCAAGCTTTTTGTACCATGTGTACTCCACCTGATTATAGATCTGGACATGAGCAGTTCTCTCGAGGGACAGCCAATGGACACACGGATCAGAGAATTAAGACATAGCTTGACATGAAAACATAGTTTCTCATCCTACTAAATCTCACTATTCTAAGAATTAACAGCCTACTATATGAGACACAGTGGGTTTTTTTTTTGTAATCCTATTCTTTCTTGCTGTTTTCTTTTTTTTATTTTATTAGTTCTAGTTAGGGAACAAGCTTATTTCAAGTCCCTTCTCCCTCTCCCTCCCCTCACCCCCAAACTTCCTCCCCCACCCCATCCACCCACCACTCCCCAGGCAGGGTAGGGCCCTCAACGGGGGCTCTGCAAAGTCCACCAAGTCTTCCTATGCTGATCCTGGGCCCTTCCCCATGTGTCCAGGGCCAGAGTGTAACCCTTCACATGGGATGGGCTCTCAAAGTCCCTTCTTGCACCAGGGAAAAATACTAATCCACCACCAGAGGCTCCCTGGAGTGCAGAGGCCTCCTTATTGACATCCATGTTCAGGGGTCTGGATCAGTCTTGTACAGGCCTCCTGGACAGCATCTGGGGTCGATGTGCTCTCCCTTGTTCAGGTCACCTGTTCCTGTGGGTTTCTCCATCCTAGTACAGACCCCTTTGTTCTTCATTCCTCCCTCTCTTCAACTAAATTCCTGATTTCGGCTCATTGTATATCTGTGGATGTCTGTCTCTGTTTCCATCAGCCACTGGGTGAGGGCTCTAGGATGTCATAAATAGAAGTCATCAATCTCATTTTAGGGGGAGGGTTTTTAGGTTATCCTCTCCACCGTTGCCTGGATTGTCAGATCGTGTCATCCTTGTAGGTCTCTGGAGATCTCCCTGGTTCCTGATCCCTTCTCGGGCCTACAGTGGCTCCCTCTGATATCGTATCTCTCATCTTGCTCTCTTTCCTCTATTCTTCCCCCAACTCAATGTTTCTGCCCCTCCATTTCCTCTCCTCTTCTCCTCTTCTCTTGCTCTTATTGTAGCAGCTCCTTTCCCCCCCACCCTCATGCCCCCAATTAGTTCGGGAGTTCATGCCACTTCCATTCCTGGGGACCATTTATCCCTTAGAGTCCTTCATGTTTCCTAGTTTCTTTGGTGAAGAGCATTATATACTGGTAATCTTTTGCTCTATGTCTAAAATTCATATATCAGTGAGTACATACCTTGTTTGTCTTTTTGTGACTGGGTTACCTCACTCAGGATGGTTTCCTCTAGTTCCATCCATTTGCCTGCGAATTTCAAGATTCTGTTGCTTTTTTCTGCTGAGTAGTACTCCATTGTATAGATGTGCCACATTTTCTCAATCCATTCTTCAGTAGAGGGGCATCTAGGTTGTTTCCAGGTTCTGGCTATTACAAACAATGCTGCTATGAACATGGTTGAACAAATGTCCTTGTTGTAAGTACATGCCCTATTTGGGTATATACCCAAGAGAGGAATGGCTGGATCTTGATGTAGACTGATTCCCATTTTTCTGAGCAACCGCCATACTGATTTCCAGAGTGGTCTTACAAGTTTACACTCCCACCAGCAATGGAGGAGTGTTCCTTTTTCTCCACATCCTCTCCAGCATAGATTGTCATTGGTATTTTTTAGCCATTCTGACAGGCGTGAGATGGTATCTCAGAGTTGTTTTGAGTTGCATTTCTCTGATGGCCAATGATTTTGAGCACTTTGTTAAGTGTCTTTCAGCCATTTCAGATTCCTCTGTTGAGAATTCCCTATTTAGTTCTGCACCCCACTTTTTAATTTCATTGTTTGGTGTTTTGGTGGCTAGCTTCTTGAGCTCCTTATATATTTTGGAAATCAGTCCTCTGTCAGATGTGGGATCGGTGAAGATCTTTTCCCATTCTGTGGGTGGTCGTTTTATCCTACTGACTGTTTCCTTTGCCTTGCAGAAGCTTCTCAGTTTCAGGAGGTCCCATTTATTAATTGCAGACCTCAGTGTCTGTGCTACTGGCGTAATGTTCAGGAAGTGGTCTCCTGTGCCAATTTGTTCAAGGGTAGTTCCCACTTTCTCTTCTAGAAGATTCAGTGGAGACACAGTGGATTTTTATTATTAAATAAGTTGTACAGTTTTCTCTGTGGCAAGTTTGTGGAAGAGTCATTTACTTGAATGTTTTGTGGAAATAAATACACACTATACAACTGCTGGAGGGCTCAGTGCAGGAAAAACATCAAACATTGCTACTAATACAACACAACTCACAGCACCCACTTATATGGGTTTTAAGTATCTCTGTCAATAACCCCACAGTGTCGGTTCTAAGATTCCGAAGTTTTCACATATGGAAATAAAAGCTCAGAGAGTTTAGATAACTTATCGATGCCCTCAGTTAGTGAGTCACAGCTTGGACTCTGTCCAGAGCTTGTGGGCTCTTTGTCCTCTTTAGAAGCTATCTAGACATTCTCTTTTCAAAACATGTCATAGCTTACTTTAATCCTTGTCAGAGTAACATGACATTAAAAAGACAAGGATTGGCTTTACCTAAGATTACAAAACAGAATAAACTTAAGAGATAATCAGGAGGGAAATAGTACCCAGCTAGGGACAAATTTAGTGTTATGTCGTTTGAGTATATCCTAGATTTTGTATGTAGTTTGAACAGGGTCACTACAGACTGATTAGCCAGGAAGAGGTGAAGGCTTGGTAGCAACTAAGGATGCAAGAGCATGCAAAGTGGTCATTTCTTTCCAAGGTGATCATTATTAAACACCTGTGTTAGACAAATTGTAATTCTATCAGGCACACATATTTCCTGAATGATTATCAAGCAATACCTGACAGATTAATATCCTGAATGTACAAAGGACTCAAAAAACTAAAAAGAAGACAATTTAATCCAAAAATTGGCTAAAAGATACTATGGCTTGTGAGAAGCATGGTCAGCCCAAGTGGCATAACTTTAAGATGTTTATATGTATGTGCATATATGTATTAGATACAACTTTACAACAATAGGAAATAATGATTTCTGGAGATTTATGAAATATCCTTAATGGTACTTGTCCCTCAGCCACCCCTCTCATTATGTATTGACCTCCCTCCCCTCCTCTATAGAAGTCTCCTTTCCAGATTTTCCCATTTTCCCCTTTAAATTACCTGTATATGTACCACAACCACCCCTAGTACCAGGCATTGGAAATCTCCATTTGAGTTGTTGCTTAGGGTAGTCCAAGTGACCTCCAATACAACATAGGCCATTGCTGTTGCCCTTGGTTGCCTCTCAGAGGTCGAAGTTAAGTTCTTATTGCTGAACTTATTGCACTACAAACTGGGACACAAGACCCAGAAGATTGCTTCTGTCTAGCTTCCATAGAACAGAAAGTACTATTTAAGATGCCAAGGGGGAAGGTGCAATCAATAATGCTATCCAGCTGTGATGCCTATGAAACTCAACTAGCAGCCTAGCAAGATATCCCTGCTGAAGGAACAGTGGTACTCATATCATGGTGGTAACCCGGGCTGTCTAGTTGGAAGTAAAGCCCACTCAACAAAAGAGAAATAATGTCTGGTACTAGAAACCTTGCCAACTATCTGAGGCTAGTGAGGTCATGAATCTTAAAGGAGAACTCACTGCCATCACTTTATGAGACTGGCATAATTCCTAACTGCATTCTAAAACTTAAGCCCATAGATAAAGTATAACTTTTACCCCTACAGCAAAAAATAGCTTCTCTTGCAGCAAAAGAAGAACATTGCAGAAAACCACAACTGGTCATGATACTGTGATCGACTGATCACGGGGAGTCCCAGTGGATACATCTACAACACAACACCTGCACCTAAAGGTCAGAGAACACTGCAGAAGAGGTGGGCAGAAAGATTGTAAGAGCCAGGTGACCGGGAAAGCAGTTGTGAGATGGGGTCTCCTAGAAATGACAGGAGAGGTACATCCATGACACCTCAACATCATGGCTGCCTACACAGACCTGAACAATGACACCACCAATAAGCATGCTAACAAAGAAAAAGAAATCATGGATCACCACCCCTAGACAAAGAACTCCAGGCACCTAATGACTGTTGAGAGAGGTAATCAGTCTCTCGTTGGTATGAGCTCCCTAATTGTTTATCCAAAATGGTCAGCCCTGAAATCATATGTGCACAAGCAATACTAAAGGGACTCCGAAGGTTGTATTTTTATTTTTATATGTTTATGCATATATGTATGTTTATGCATATATATAGCAATTAATGACTATGATGATATATTATTTATGATTTATTAAAGCTTGCCTGAGGATTCAGAAAGCAAAGTCAGCCATAAGCCATAGAAGCTAGGCACACACCTTTAATCCCAGCAGTCAGAAGCTAGGAGGTGGTGTTACTCACCTTTAATTCTAGGACTCAGGATTAAGAGATAGGTGGATCTGTGAGCCTGAGGACACCCAGATCTTTACAAGACTGAATCCGTCTAAAAGAGAATTATTGCTCATACCTTTAATCCCGGGGCTCATGAGAGGTATATAAGACAGGAGCAAGGTCTCAGTATCAGGCATTCATTCTCCAGCCACATTGAGAATAGGAATGCCCCAGCCCACTTAAGAGTTCTCTGGTAACTTGGCTACTTGCTTCCCTGATCTTCAGGTTGAACCCCTATATCTGTCACTGAAGTTTTTTTATGTTACAAATAATTAAAGAAAAAGAGGCCATCAATTTGAGAGGGTCTTGTGGGAGACATGGGAGGAGTTGGAGGGAGGAAAGGGGGAAGTGATGTAATTGTATTTTAATTTAAAATGAAAAAAAAAAGTCAGGTGGTGGTGGTGCACACTTTTAATTCCAGCACTTAGGAGGCAGAGGTAGGCGGATCTCTGTGAGTTCAAGGCCAGCCTGGTTTACAGGGTGAGTTCCAGAACAGCAAGGGCCATTCAGAGAAACCCTGTATTGGAAAAAAATAAGTTAAAAAAAAAAAAACAGGCCAGGGAAATGAATAGAATTCTCAAAAGAAGAAATACAAATAGCCAATAAATATTTTCAAAAGTCTTCAACATCCTTAGTGACTAAAGAATGCTAATTAAAACTAATTTGAGATTCCATCTCCCCCGTCAGAATGACTATCAACAAGAAATGCTGGCTAGGGTGAAGGAAAAGAGAAGCCCGTGTTAGGGTTGGTGGGAGTGTAAACAGATAGAGCTATTATGTCAGTCACTGTTTCTAAAAAAGCTGCAAATTAGCACTACTGTACATCCCAGCTACACCACTCAAGCATACACCCTGAGAAGTCTATATCCCACTAGAGATGCTCGATCAGCCATGTTTACCATAACTCTATTCAGAACTAGGAAATGAAATCAGCCTAAGATGACCATCAACAGATGAGTAATGAAAATAGAGCTCGTGCAAACACATGTGCATACACACACACACACACACACACACACACACACACACACACACACACACAATATATATATATATATATGTATATATATATACATATATATATATTGGAATTTTACTCAGCCATGCAGAAAAAAATAAAACCTTTTAGGAAAACTGATAGAACTGAAAAATATTGAGGCTTCAAAAAACAAACATCCTATGTTCTCTCTCACATTCAGATTTTGGTCTTTGGTGTATACATGCATGAGTGTGTAGACACCAGGAAACTAAAAGGGGGGTCCATGAGGAGCAGAGGAAGCTTTATCAAGGGTAAGGGGTGGGCAAGGACACATTTAGTAAGGATGGAAGGATACTGGAGAAGGGTTTAAGTGGGGTTTGGAGCTGGGAGATTGAGAGAGGCAGGGCTCGAGGAGGTATAACCAAAATTAAGTATTATGAAAATGCCATAAGGAAACCTACTACTCTGTAAACTATAAAATTATAGCAACTGGAAAGAATGTGTCATATTGAAAACAAATAAACAACCAAACAAGCGCCTTAGCCTATAAAGTATAAGGCTTAAAATTCAGTAAATACTAATTTAACTAATCTGTGAAAAATAGGACTGACCACGAATTTTTAGTTTTCCCAGAGTCTACAAAATGACATGTCAAAAAGTGCACACTTGTCTCAGAATTCTTGCACATAATGCCTTAAATTTTCAGCATTTAAATTGGAGTTTAGTCTTGATTGTATAGCATTTCCTTCTTGTTAGTACTTAGAGGCACAATTTTCTAGAGGGGAGATGCTTAACTCAAAGGTTAAAGATGGTGGCAGTGTCTTTAAGGGAAAGGTCCACTTGCAAAATATGGCCCGTTTCCTTGATTCGGATCATCGCATGGTATGGTTTAACTGGCATATATTCTGCGGTTCTGGTAGAAAAACCAAGGTATTTAGAGTCCATGATTTTTGAGTGTAAGATTCTGAGCTATATAGCCTAACAGACACTCAATTGTTGAAGCTGAGGAGGTGTGGCTCAGTGGCTGAGAGCTTACTGCTTTTGAAGAGGTCCCGAGTTAAGTTCCCAAAACCCACATGATAGCTCATACCCGCCTGTAACTCCAGTTCCAGGGGCTCCAACGCCTTATTCACACATATGGCTTTTGCACACATATGGTTGCACACGAAGTCATCTTGGTTCACACATGCACATCAAGATCTTTAAAACTCAAGAGCCGCTGGGGTGGGGGGGGCGGTGGCTCATGCCTTTGATCCCAGCACTAGGGAGGCAGAGGCAGGTGGATCTCTGTGAGTTCGAGACCAGCCTGGTCTACAAGAGCTAGTTCCAGGACAGCCTCCAAAGCCACAGAGAAACCCTGTCTCGAAACCACCAGCGGCCCCACCAAAACAAAAAAAAATTTAAGTGCTGATTTGCCTATCTAACCCCATGGGAGAAATGTGGGTGTTTCCTCCATACAGCAGATGAGTTCATACTTAATAATGGGGTGCATCTGCTAGGCCATAACTCAGTGTACCCAAATTATAAGGACGGCTGTGTTTAGCCTTGGGGCTCAACAAGCATACAATTTTGAGATGTTGTGTAGTCAGCTCTAGCCTGATTGAAATCACACTAAGGGCCCAGGATTTCAATCTCTGAATATGCCCTTTTCCAAATTCATGCCTCTGATGTGTCCTGCTTATTTTCAAACTCTAACAAGAAGGGGTTAGGGGGTGGGGTTTTGTGGGGTGGGGTGGGGAGAAGTGCTTCAGGAGGTAAACACACAGTAAAGGACGAGACAGAAGCCATCTACAAAGAATTCTCTTTTGGCAGACCCAGAACCAGGACTTGATGTGGATTCGGATTCCATCAGCACACCATAAAACCTTAACAGCTGACGTCGGTTCCCGAGGCGCCAAGCTGCCAGACAGTCGCCCACGCTCCGGGGTCAGCTGACGCCGGTTCCACCTGCGCCCGTTGTCGCACGCCCTTCGGGATTTTCCGCCGCTCCGCCTGTGCACACACACCGCGGCTCCGAGGTCCTCCGCCTCGCTCGCTCGCTCGGAGTCTCGGTACCGGGGACCACGCTCGCCCTCCGCGGTTCCTAGCCGGAAGCGCGCTCTACTCCCGCCCCCCGCCGGCGGATCCGGAAGTGGGGGTGTGGGCCGCCGCGCGCCGCCCTCCGCGGGCCCCCGGGTACGATGCTCTCCGGCCCCCGCACCCGCCTCCCGGCCTCGGTCGCGCCCGCCGCGGTCCTGGCTGCGGCGCTGCTCTCGTCGTTCGCGCGCTGCTCTCTCCCGGGGCGCGGCGACCCGGTGGCTTCGGTGCTCAGCCCCTACTTCGGCACGAAGACTCGCTACGAAGATGTCAACCCCTGGCTGCTGGTCGACCCGGTGGCGCCGCGGCGGGACCCGGAGCTGCTGGCGGGGACCTGCACCCCGGTGCAGCTGGTCGCCCTCATCCGTCACGGCACCCGCTACCCGACGACCAAGCAGATCCGCAAGCTGAGGCAGCTGCAGGGGCTGCTGCGGACCCGGGGACCCGGGGACCGCGGGGGCGGAGTGGGCGCCGCGCTGGTGGAGTGGCCGCTGTGGTACGATGACTGGATGGACGGGCAGCTGGTGGAGAAGGGGCGGCAGGACATGCGACAGCTGGCGCTGCGCCTGGCCGCCCTCTTCCCAGATCTCTTCAGCCGGGAGAACTACGGCCGCCTGCGGCTGGTCACCAGCTCCAAGCACCGCTGTGTGGACAGCAGCGCCGCCTTCCTCCAAGGGCTGTGGCAACACTGCCACCCGGGACTGCCACCGCCCGACGTCTCAGGTGACAGACTGCGCGCCCCGCCTCCCCCAGATCCGGACCCCCAGCTCAGCCTCTGCCCGCGTCCCCCTTTCCAGCCTCACGCTCCCACCGCCACCCGCCTTTGCGCTGTCTCGGTTATTTTCATTTGTACGCTTGTTTCGTCACTCATCAGATATGAATTCCTAGCATTTTCTGCGCCAGGGGTGCTGTAGGGGACCCCGGAGATCCAGCAGGAAGGAGGGGGGGGGGAAAGTATCGCTCCTAATTTTACATACCCCATTCTCAACTGGGCGCATTCTTTAAAATAATATAGAGCTTTCTCCCTCTGCTTTGCTTATGGGAGTTGGACTTTTTTTTAAAATCATGGTCTTTTCAGGTGTTTCTACATTGACTTGCTGTTTGAAGAAGCCACCCCTCAAATTCTCTCTATGCCCTACTGTCCCCTTCTGTTGTGTTCCTGTGTTTACTGTAGCGTTTCCCTCGCTGTACCTGGGATATATGATCGCATGCACACCACCTTACCAACTTACTCCATCCTTACACCGTTTCAGAATTTGGGAGCTTTTGGGGGCGGAGTCGTCTTAGTGTGTCTCCTTCGCTGCCCTTACATAGTTTATGACCAGTCAGGCCAGAATCCAGGCTTGTGGACTTTTCTAGATTGGTGCCTTTTCCCTCCTAAATGTTTTCGTTGCTGCGGATGTTAACAGCAAACTTAATGCCTCTTGTAGGCCATGCACGCTTCACATTTAGTTTGGTGAAAACTTACCGTTGCTTTATGAAGTCGATAATTGTGTCCCCTGCCAATCTCACGGATGAAGAACTGAAACAAAAATACCAAATAACTTACCCATTTTCATACAGCTAAATGTGGATCTAGGAAATTTAGATTTAGAACTTGCTCTCAACCGTTACACCATACATCTGTGTACTTACCTGTACTTACCTGTGTACTTACCTGAAAATAGCATGTAACGTTTTTGTACCAAAAGATGAGCAAGTGTTAGCAACTGCTTATCAGTTTTAAAAGAAGAGAACTGAAGTAAGGGACATCATGAGCCTTTGGAGACTCCAAAAACTGGAAGAACTCACTTTGTCATTTCTTCCGTAACACTTAAAAACCTCTTCTAGAAACTTCCCCAGTGTTGTATGTCATGCTCCTACTTTGTGGATAGCTCAGCTGGCTGACATATGTGTGCTTATTTGAGTGTGCTTTTTAAATATGACTACATTGTTTTTCATTAGATAGAATGAAAATCCTCCTAAATCCATTAACATTAACTTGAGTCTCAAAGCTAGAACATTTAAAATAGCACCTTGGCGCTGGTGAGATGGCTCAGTAGGTAAAGGCACTTGCAGCCAAGTCTGATGGCCTGAGTTGGATCACTGAGTATACATAGTGAAGGGAGGGAACTGAGTCCTGCTAGCTGCACAGTAAAAAAATACCATTTTTTAAAAAGCACAGTGTGACTGTGTAACTGTGTGTGTGTGTGTGTGTGTGTGTGTGTGTGTGTGTGTGTGTGTGTGTGTGTATCCATAGCCATCCTACTAGGATAAATGAATTATGGTACTCAAATTGCATTGTGAGGATTGGCATTTGCCTCGAGTACAAAGCCAGGGATGGAAACAGATTGGGGCAAATCTAACCCTCATTGTTTCAGTCCCAGAAGTTAAACTCACCCCTGGCCACCCCCTTTTCATCTGCAGAGGGTTGTTTTGTCTATTGTATACATCTGGACTTCTGAGAAAGGCCACAGAATCATAGTTTAGGTTTCTATAGAAACAGAATATGTAATTTGGTAACACAAATGAAAGGTTGTTCTTTGGGGCCATATAGGAAGATGACAGAATTCTCTTATACAGGATGTTTCTGTAAGAACTATAATCCAATTAGCAAAGAGAGTAGACAGAATTACCGTTTGGAGGAATATATTTATGTACGTATTTATATTTTTGCACATATATCCAACATGTTTTTTCATGTTCATATACAGAAACATACTTAGTGTTCTTTTCCTAGTCAAAGAAGGATGATTGAGATGTTTTGAATATAACTAGGAAAAGGACCCAAGTTGAAGCATAATAATGAATGCTTTTCCAATAAATATTTGTTGCCAACTTGTGGAAATAATATAACCTAGTAAATGCTAACCCGGAAGCCGTCTGAGAGCTTCAGGCAGAAGAGGAGCTAGACCAAATGTGCTTGGCTTCTGACATGAAACAGTAGACCTACAACATCCATGTTGCTTTGCTGTTTCTAGTAGTTTTTGTCAAAACAGAATATTTTGTATTAGAAATTAGTTGAGAAAATGAAATGCTCCGCTTGGAGTTTTGCTTAGTGGGGAGAAGCAGACCTGTCCAATTTTCCACCAGGTGTCTGGAAACTGCTGGTTTCTAGTTTGCTTTCCAAGGGCACGTATGCTGCAGGGAAGCAATACTTCACAACTGCTTTGCACTTTTACACTTCCTTGATTATTCTTGCTTTAAGAAAACATGTATTTTATATATGCATAATTTTCTGGTATAGTATTGCTTTAACTCATTTCTTCTCAACCTACTTTTTTTAAAGTCTTTTCTAGTATATCAGCTCATACATTATAATTGTTATAAATGAAGAAGCTATGCTGGGGTTGGAGCTTGGTGGGTAGAGAGCTGGCCTAGCATACAGAGGCCCTGACTTTAACCCCCAATACCTCAAAAAAGCAGAGCAAACAAACACCTCACAAAAACAAAACAAAACAACATTCTCTTTGGGGCTGGAGAGATGGCTCAGTGGTTGAGAGTATTGCTTTTGCAGAGGACCAAAGGTCCGTTGCAGGTACCATATCAGGCGACGCACATCTATCTGTGAACTCCAGCGCCCAGCGCCCTGCGCCCCGGGACCTGACTTCCTCTTCCACCTCCACTAGCAACTGCACCAGTCTCTTGATCGATGTTTCCCCCACCCCAGCCCCCAGAAACAGCTTAAATGTTTCTTAAATGTTCTCTTTTCACACTTTAAATTTCAGTAATTGTCACTTATGCCAATGATTTACACATGTACGCTTTTTTCACTTCAGATATGGAGTGTGACCCTCCAAGAATTAATGATAAACTAATGAGGTTCTTCGATCATTGTGAGAAATTTTTAACTGACGTGGAAAGAAATGAGTCAGCTCTTTATCATGTAGAAGCCTTCAAAACTGGACCTGAAATGCAGAAGATTTTAAACAAAGTTGCAGCTACTTTGCAAGTGCCAGTAAGCAGTTTAAATGCAGGTAATGATAAATAAAATCTGTTGTATTTCATTTAAATTCTGGTTTAAATGGTTTGAAAGTGTTAAATGTAAACAAAACAGTTACTCTTCTTAGGGTTCAAAATTATAGTAATGTTAACTAAATAGTATGTCTTGGGTCAGGAAAATTATATACCACATGCTTAATTTTATTTTTGTATTTTAAACTTTTATAAATTAATATGCAAGGTTCTTTTTTGGGTTTTTTTCTTTTCTTTCTTTTTGGGGGGGGTTGATACAGGGTTTCTCTGTGGCTTTGGAGGTTGTCCTGGAACTAGCTTTGTAGACCAGGCTGGCCTCGAACTCACAGAGATCTGCCCGCCTCTGCCTCCCAAGTGCTGAGATTAAAGATGTAAGCCACCAATGTCCAGCAATATACAAGGTTCTTTTTTTTTTTCCATTTTTTATTTGAATTAGAAACAAGATTGTTTTACATGTCAATCCCAATCTCCCTCCCCTCCTTCCCTGCCCCCCCCCAACTAAAACCCTACCTATCACATATCCTTTCTGTTTCCCAGGGGGGTGAGGCCTTCCTTAGGGGATCTTCAGAGTCTGTCATATCCTTTGGGATAGGGCCTAAGCCCACCCCCCTGTGTCTTGGCTCAGGTAGTATCCCTCTATGTGGAATGGGCTCCCAAAGTCCATTCCTATGCTAGGGATAAGTACTGATCTACTATAAGAGGCCCCATGATTTCTGAGGCCTCCTCACTGACACCCAGGTTCCTGGGATCTGGATCAGTCCTATGCTGGTTTCCCAGCTATCAGTGTGGGGACCAGGAGCTCCCCCTTGTTCAGGTCAGCTATACAAGGTTCTTAAATGTGGACTTTTTGTGAAAGTCTCATCTCTAAGCATAACTTATAATTTAAAAACCGTCTTTTCTAAATTATCTCTTTGTAAAAAAGTCATGTAAATCATTTAGCTTGGGGAAACTTTAGGAGTGCATGTTACTGTGGAGAATGGTAGTTTTAGAAAGTGAAAAGTAAGCTGGGTTTCAGCTGTTACAGGTAGATTCCAAGGGCAGGAGTAGACACATCTGTCTTGAACTGTTGTAGTGAATCGGCTGCCTGTGGCTGGGACACTTTGGAGAGTGAAAGTAGATGACCACAGTGAGAAACAGGACACGTGGTCACCTAGCAATTGAAAATTAAGAAAATGAAGGTTTTTGTCTTATTTTTCCAGAACTTTTTAATTTATTATGGGTATTGGTGAATATTAATATGTAGTGAAGTGATTGTATGTCTCATTATATTGTGAGTCAGTTTCCAAAAGATTAGAAGAAGAAGAAGGTGTTGGTGGGAGGGGGATAAAGTTAAAATCTTCCACTATACCTGACTTGGTAAAGTGTTTGTTTGGTCATTTGCTTTCTGGTTATAGAATACACCACCTCATAGTTTGAGAGCTAGAACTGAGGCTCCAAATGAGCCATGTCAAGTCATCAGACATCCACAGTGTTAGCAAGTCACTCTGTTTTATTAGGTGTTGTGATTATAAAGCCTTCATCTTTATAGAAGCCAAAGTTTCCAATGGCTTCTATGTATATTCATAATGACATATAAATACAAGTCTTTAAAAAAGATTTTAGTGTGTGTGTGTGTGTGTGTGTGTGTGTGTATGTACGTGTACCACATGTATTGCCTGATGGTGCTCATGGATTCCAGAAGAGGGGGGTCAGACTCTCTGGAACTGATTACAGACCATTGTGAGCTTTCCCGTGGGTGCTGGAAATAGAACCTGAGTCCTCTATCAGAGCAGCTGGGGCTTTTAACTGCTGATCCATCTTTCCAACCCCCAAATGTATTTTTCTGTTAAATATATTACCTCAGGAATTCTTTAAACTGAACTGATACGGAATGTATATAATATCAGTTAATTAATCTTGGTTTCATTTTCCTTTGGGAAAGAAAAACAGTAAAATCAACCAAAAATCAGAGTAATGGTAGCAGCCCCTATGGTTAAGACCTCATCCCTTCACTCCCTGACCTCTCCAACTTTAGATGTTTCCCACGTGTTTACTAGGAAACCCAGTGTGTGATTCCTTTTGACCAGGCCTCCTTTCGTAGTCCAAGCACTAATTCATGTATCCCCTTCTTTAGTACCCACTTGTTAAAGGAAGGCAGTTAATAGTCTAAACATCCCTGGTTCCTGGTTCTGAAATTTCTTAGGCAGCTGAGTTTGAAAAATGGATCTTATTATCAAGTTGCCAACCTTCCGTTCTTGCTAGTATGGGGTGGTCCTTTCCTTGTTCTCTGCTTGCAGTCTTCCTCTTTCTCCACCCCTTCGTTCTGTTCTTCCTTCTCAATCTTCTGTGGTCCTCTCTCACATTGTTTGTGTCTCTGTTTATATGCTTAATAGTTACTATGTGAACTGTTCTGTAGTTTTAAAAACTGATAGTAAATATACTGTCATTATTAATGTGCAAGTAAGGACTAAAACTTTTAAAACTTTTGCTTCCCTTTTCTACCCTTCTAAAAATATCAGTGTGGAGTTCTATTCAGTAAGTCATTGGGTTAACCCGTTGTTGGGTTTGCTATGCAACATGCACTTAGAAATCAACTAGGTTTAAAAAACTATAAAATTGCCATTTGCAGACTGCTTTGTAATCTCATGGACTGAAATGTCTCCCTCAAGGTTTCTTCTGGTGATTACAGTTGTCTGTTTGCATTGCACAGGTCAAGCCTTGATCCTCTGATAGTCTCGTCTCCAGAAATGCTCAGTTTTTCAGCTGTTTGTGTAACTATGCACATAGTACTCTATGGGTATGTAGCCTTTAAATACTAGAGAAACTAATAACCGGCAAATTTTACCCATTTTCTCCCCCAGACTTAGTTCAGGTGGCTTTTTTCACCTGTTCATTTGACCTGGCAATTAAAGGTGTCCATTCTCCGTGGTGTGATGTGTTTGATGTAGATGATGCAAAGGTAAGTTCAGTTTGTATTTTTTTTCCTCATGGTTTTTAGTCACTAAAAACTGACTTTTATTTTGTTCTTTACTTAAAACAGTATTCCAGAAAATAAGTAAGATTAGGGGATGTAAATTGCCTGTGACTAGTTCCCAGTTTTCCTAAGGAGGGATGGACGCTTAAGTAGGTAAATAATTTGGGTTCACAGAACTCAGAAAAACATTTTTTTCATAGTAAGTTGATTTCTAGGTACCCCCACCATCCCAATTAAAAACCCACTCCTGGGAGAGGTGGCTAAAACAAAACTGAGTTACACTCAGAGCCACCCGTTTCCCACAGACCTGGTTCCTCCCATGGATCAAAATCATGAGCAATTGACTAAGAGGTGCCTGGTTCCACCTGGTGGTGGCAGTAATGCACCACAGTTTCATCAGTCACCTTCATTTCCCTTGTCACCTGATTGGTGGACTTTGAAGGAGTACAGAGAGACCTCTGATGACTCTAAGGGAGCTAAATTTTGCTGGACTCTCGAGTGCTGGGGTCTAGAAAGGGTGGATTAGAGAGTATTTTGGAATTGTCCTGGATTATAGACTCGGACCTTGGTTACTCCTTGGTACGTAACTTAAAATGTCAATGTTTGACATGGGAATCGAGAATTGCTTCCCAATTTATTTAAATTCTAACGGAATATGCTCCTTGCCAATATAGCAGGATTTCAAGCACATGAAGGTGCTTTATTTTGTTCTGTGAAGGCTTAGGTGGCCAGCAGCAGGTCAAAGGTCATGCCATGGATCCTGTACCAGTGCAGGAGGGGGGCTCTTGTGAGAGTTGAGAGGAGTGAAGGATGCTCAGTGGATGGCTGCTGTAGGGTGCTGTGGGCCAGAGTTTGTTATTCCCCTTATCCTCGGAGTCACTGCTGGATGCCCTACTTGTTCTCATCCCCCAGTAACCTCCTGTAATGGGCTCTAAACTCGTTAAATACCTACTGCTGGGAGAATTGGCAGGGCCAGTATAAAGCTGAGTTATCCTCAGAGAGAATGTTTTCCCCTCAGACCTGAGTCTATACCACCTTCCCAGTCCCGTTTCATGTTTCAGTCAGCTACAAAATAATGGGTTTGACTGTGTGTGTGTGTGTGTGTCATATAATAACCTTGCTCTCCCCTCTTCTGCCCGTCTCTGTTTCTCTTCCCCACTTCTCTGCCCTCCGAAACCAGTTTTCTGTTTTCTGTATATGAGAGAAAGCATGAGATATTTGACTTTTTCCCCCTGTTGCCCACTTTTGTCCCCCTACCTCTCCTCCCTGTAGATTTCTTTCTTCCCCTCACTTCCCCTTTAACTGGACACTTCTAAAATAAAAAGAGCACCATTGATAGTTCCACAAGTCTAAATACAAAGATGCTTCTGGTCACCGCTCACATGTGTCAGGACATCTCCTCTCCTGCCTACTCACACTGCGTGGGTGCAGGGGAAAATCATAACTGAGATAGATGGTTTTCAGTATCATATACACAAAGAATTTTGATAACAGAAATTTCATGTAACAGAATTTATCTGCCCAGGTTACTGTAGTTGTTGGAACATTTAAGATGTAATTGACTCGGCTGCCTGTTCTTGCCTGTTCTGAGTGACTTTGTGCGTGTGGTCCCGTGTAAAGACCTTCCATGTGCAGTGCTCTCCTTAGGTGGCCATACCTGCCTCTGCTGACTCATGTCTCATCCATCACCTGCATGTACTGCCCTTACCCTCCCTCGTGCACTTTTTACTCTCAACATTTACTCTTGCTTCCTCTTCATCTTTGTCTGTTAAATGCTACGTGTCGGGATGCCCCTGGAACTTTTTAATGTTAAAGACTTGTCTTTTTCTTTTTAGAATTACACGTCTCTTATTGCTTGTGAGTCCTCCCTTTTATTCGTTCTGAAGATTTTCAAACTGATAGACACTATAAGAATAATACAGTGAACACTTGTGCATCTAAACAAGATCATTCTCCTACAAGACCATAATTATATAGCCATTTAGATCATATTTTCTCATATCATGTATCTCATAACTATAATATATAATGATGCAATTTACAATTTCCACAGGTGTCTTCATAAAGCCCTTTATAGATGATCTTCTTACATTCAGAGTCACATCAAGGCTCACTGATCCCATTTGGTGGTGTGTCTATTTAGCCTCCTTTAGTCTTGAAAAGCACTCCAGCTTTCTTTTTCTGTTATACATTGGCGTCCTGTAAGAGTCTAGGTTTTTTTTTTTTTTCTTCTGCAAAATGTCTTACATGTGCCTGACTTTTTACTTACATAAATTCAGATTAAACATTTTTTACAAGAATTCTATTTGAGATACTTCTAAATGCATCCCATTACAAAGAATTATGTCAGTTTGCCACATCTTTGATATGTTTGATCATTTCATGAAAATGTTGCCTGCCAGGTTTCTCTATTGTGGGTACACACTTGGCTCTGTGTAATCAAAGAATGCATTTAAACAACACAACTTAACAATCAAATATATATATATATATATATATATATATATATATATATATATGAAATTAAAGTTTTTGTTCACAATCTATTGTGGCTACAGAGATGGCCAGCAATGAAGAGCACTTGCAGTGCTTGCAGGGGACTCAGATTCATGCCCATTGTGGCTCACACCCTTCTTTAACTCCAAATCTCAGGATCTAATGCCTCCTTCTGGCCCCCAAGGCTTTGCTCATACATGGTGTGCACACAGATCATTCAAGCACACACACATGCACATACTTTTCTTAATTTAGGAAAATATGTAAGGGTATCTTATAGTATTGTGTTAACCTTTTCAGTGATTTGATTAGAAGTAATTTTGTTTCTTACAACTTAGAACTTACACTGTGCAGTAGGTTTACATCGTGAAGTATTTACAGGTGAAATGAAATTGTGTGAGGGATTTGAGGACAACCCATCGGTAACTAGAGCATAGTTGAAACAGGAGTGACTAAAGGTTGATTGCTGATGGAGTTGGATGAGAGGTACACATGGGATTGTCATACTACTGTTGTGAATATTTTTATGTTTGAAATTCTCCCTTGAAATGTTTGAAAATTAAAATTGATGGCTTGGTGGGATGGTTCAGCAAGCACACGTGTTTGCTGCCAAACCTGACAGCCTGAGTTTGGTCTCCTGAAGTCTGTGTGGTAGAAGGGAAGAGCCACCCTCTGTAAGTTGTCCTCTGACCTCCACTCTTGGTATACACCTGCCCATTCAAAGACACACACCCACACCCACCCACACACCCACCCACACCCACCCACCCACACACACACACTCACACTCACACTCACACACACACACTCACACTCACATACACACAATAAATGTATAACACATTTTAATGAAGAAACATTAACACCATTCTAAGAATCGTGGAAAATTTTAGTCTAAATTTAGTCTAAATCGTGGAGATTTTTAGTCAGGGCCTTTGTGAAAGGCTGGACCGCTTGTGCTGTTGTTTAGCCAACAGTTGTCTGAGTGGCTGTTTTATGTCAGTCATTTGATTAGAACTGAAAACACTGATGCAAGACAGCACAAGGAAGGAAAGATGTTAATATACGCTCTCCTGTGGTGACGGGATAGTTAAGATAGAAGTCACCCGGAAGTCGGTTCAGCAGCAGCCAGGCAGGTCTTTACTAAAGAGCCAGCCGTTCCCCATAGTGTCACCTATTTTACAGCTCTGTGCCCTCTTCTGCTTAAATGCATCTGTGTTTCCTAGTCTGTCGTCAACTTTTGTGTTTAGGATTTTCCTATAAAAGTCATTTGCATTATCTAGATCTGCTGTCTGGCAAACCTGTCCCTCAACACTTAAAAACTCAACTTCTCTTTAGATCTTTGAGTCTGGTTTTTGTTTACTCAGATTTTCCCAAGTCAGGTAGCTTATACTTTGCTATAAAATTCTGTTGTGCCTGCACTTTCAAGTTTATTATATGACATGTTAAAAGTGTGCACGGGCTGGGTTTTTTTGTAATGGTAATTTGCTACTGTTTTTATTCCTAATTCTACTCGTTTATTTCTGACTATACTTAATATTTACCTAGTTCCTTTTATGTTGCAATCTGTCTGTTTTTTGTGGCTACTTTTCCCTTTTGCTGACCTTGATGCGCTTTGTTTGGGATCCAACACACTGGCCTAACTCTGCTCCTAAACTTTGACTAGCACTGAGTTTCTCTAGGAGCTCTTGTCTTAAATTTCTTAAAAAATTCACATTGACGGGGATTAGAAATCGGAAGAAAGGGTCCAGAGCTGATGATCTTTGTTTCCCTTTAACCCAGACTCAAAGTTTTGGTGGCACAGAAGGCGCTGTGAGTCCTTGGGGGGGGGGGGGGCAGCCCTTAGATCCCTGCTGCTGCAGCTATGGGTGGTGGAAAGCTAAGATTGTGCTGTTTGCTCTATGATGAAATTAGTGCAACTCTTCTGAGAATTACTGTTAATCAGGAAATCAGTTACATTTCTGGAACTGTATTAGAAATTACTTTTGAAATGTTCCCGTTTAGGTACTGGAATATTTAAATGATCTGAAACAGTATTGGAAACGAAGTTACGGCTATACCATTAACAGCCGATCCAGCTGCACCCTGTTTCAGGATATCTTTCTACACCTGGACAAAGCCGTTGAGCAGAAGCAAAGGTAAAAAGAAAATCCTCAAAAATATGGAGTTCATTTGGAGCTTGCTATTTATAAGCTTCTGGAAAATACCTTATAATGCATGATTTTTTTTTTGTTCATTTCAAAAAAAAAAAAAGATGTGGTAATTGATATTGCCCAATCGGTATACTAGTTTTATTGAAGTTGTATTGTGCATTGTCCTAAGACTTGTTTTTTTCCCTCTCAACATTACATTTCTGGCAATAGTTCTGTAATTACATATGGACTGCAGAGAGGTGGTCCATGCTGTGAGTGTGTGGCAGTTTTAACCATCTTCACTTCTCAGTGGCACTTGAGTTCTTTGTAGTTTGTTACAAAATAGTTCCTGATATGAAGATGCAAAGCACTTTTCTTTAATCCAGCACTCGGGAGGCAGAGACAGGCGGATCTCTGTGAGTTCGAGACCAGCCTGGTCTACAAGAGCTAGTTCCAGGACAGCCTCCAAAGCCACAGAGAAATCCTGTCTCGAAAAACCAAAAAAAAAAAAAAAAGAGAGAGAGAATCTCTCATTTGAAGAAAAGAAGCTTTGTTAACATTCACACTTTAAGTTATTTTTACAAGTAAGTTCCCCCGGGCTTGAGGGCATAGTTCAGAAGTCAAGTGCATGCTGAGTATGAGCTCTGTAGCACCAAAAACAAGCAAATAAAATTAAAGCTCATGAGAGAAACATTTAATAGACCTTCAACCCTGTTTCATTTGACAGATACATATTTATACATGTTGACCAAAATGGGGCCACAGAAACTGGAGATGGTCTGTTTCATAGAAGTTAAAGTAGTTTTGTTCATACCAATGTCTATTATTTATGGACCCAGCACTAATTTGTAAAATGTTCTTGGGTTTGACAGGAGGTAGGGAAAAAAACCTGATAAAACCCACAACTAGATTAACTACTAGAAACACTTTAAAAAATGGCATGTGTTTGTTCGTTTATTTAATGTGTAGGTGTCAAGAGATGACTCCTAGGAGTTGATTATCTCTTCCACCATATGGGGTCCACGTATGAACCTTGGGTCATCCGGCTTGGTTCTTTTACCAACTGAGCCACCTCGCTGGTCCAACCAGAAGCTTCTGTGGGGATTTCAAATAAAGATAATACTGACAATAAGAGTTAATGTTTTTCTGTTTGACTTTCTGAACGGCTTCCAACCTTACGCTTTATGAGATAACAGACCTTTCCTGGTTGGTCATTGTTCATTGGATCAGTAGATTTATAATTGCGTCAGCAGTCTCTTAAATAACTTTGTAAGGCTTGCTAGTATAATTTAGTTTTTGCTCAAAGCTAAAGTAATAAAATTCTATCAGTAGTGTATACTGAAAATTCAAGACAGTACAAAGAGAGAAATTCCAAATAATCCCAGAAATGTAAGATGTAGCCTATTTATGAATTGTAAGACCCAGTTATTGGTTGAGTAGAATTCTTTGACTTTGTTTTTGTTTGTTTTGTTTTACTTTCTTTCTTTTGAGACAAGGTTTCTCTATTACGTAGCTCTGGCTGTCTGGAACTCACTGTATAGACCAAGCTAGTCTTGAAATCACAGTCCCTGCCTCCCAAGTGCTGTGATTAAAGGAGTGCACTACCACATCTGGCTATGGTTGAGTGGAATTCTTATCAAAATCTGACAGGTTTCTTTGAAAATTTGAGAGGTTAGTTCTAAATTTATACAGGGATTTAAAGGTCTATAGAAATGAAAATAATTTCAAAAAAGAGCAAAAGGATTTGCCATATTTCTGTCAGAACCTACAAAAAGCCTGGTGTACTGGTGTGATCCTGGTGTGCTGGTGTGTACCTGGTAGACTCCTAGTGTGCTGTGTACCTGGTGTGCAGGTGTTCTGCTGGTGTGCTCCTGGTATATTCCTGATGTACTGGTGTACTCCTGGTATGCTGGTGTGTACCTGGTAGACTCCTAGAGTGATGGTATGCTCCTGGTGTGCTGGTATGCTCCTGGTATACTCCTGGTATACTCCTGGTGTGCTGGTATGCTCCTGGTGTACTCCTGGTATACTCCTGGTGTGCTGGTATGCTCCTGGTGTGCTGGTATGCTCCTGGTATACTCCTGGTGTGCTGGTATGCTCCTGGTATACTCCTGGTGTGCTGGTGTGTTCCTAGTATGCTGGTGTGCACCAGGTGTGTCCCTGGAATCCCAGCACATCTATGTCCCTCCTAAGTATTTAGTTAACTGTGGGTATAAATTCGCATGGGTACTGATTTTTTTTTAATTTGCCATTATTCTTTGGATAACACTGAATATTAACCTTTACATAGCCATTAGAAATAATCTGGGGAAAATAAGAGGATCAACCTCATTCATAGCTGATAGAAATATAAAATATTATACCCTTTCTGGAGAACAAGGCAATTTCTGACATTAAACATCTATGTGACTGAGCAAATCCATGCAAATTATCTATTTGGTTGTCATGATGGTCTCTTATGCCTTGGGTATTTGAGATTTTGTAACTAATAGGGTTACTTTTTTAGGTTGTATAATTCTTTTAACACTAGATGGTACCATTGAAACCACTGTGCCATGACACCCTTGTAGAGGGGCACAATAACTTTGTACTGCTTTTTATCAGGTTACTCATTAAAACAGGGGGACATGGTCTCTTTAAGTTCTTAGGAATGTGTTCACATTCTAGGTCATTTTGTAAGGTCGGGACCCTGGGTGTAACACTGGGGCCATGATCTTTCTTCGGTGCTAGATATTGAAAGATGATGGGCTAAATAAGGGGAGTTCACGTAAATAGTATGGCTACTCCTTAAGTTCAGATTCATATGTCTAACTGTTTTGTTTTGTTTTGTTTGATAGACAAACAAAGTTTTATTGCTATTCTGTGTGGGTCTGAGACATTTTCACTATACTGCTCTTCAGTAACTTAACTCAATGCCTTGGATAGCTGGTGCTGTGTTTGTGATGTAGAATGCGGTGTAGATATGACCGCTGTTTCTCCCGTACTTCTTACGGTAGCGCCACACCAGCCTCCCAGACATCTAAGCCATAAGACCACCACATCGCTGTGGACTCCCATCTCCCTCACTTTCTATATCTACTCATTGCCTTATGGGTTTTCTAAGTTACATTTAGTTGTTCATTTACCTATGTCCCTCTGCTCTCCACCACAGCCTTCCCTGCCATGTGTCCCCTCTGCCCTCACCACAACCTATAAGCGCTAGACAGTCAGCCGGGCAGTTGGTGGGGTCAGTTCATTTGCCTGATTCCTCTCTCACTCTGTTGTCTGTCTAAAAACTGCAGTTTCATATCATTCTTCCGGCTTCCTAGTAGGGGGGATAATAGTAGCTTTATCCCTGTTCTTCTATCTTGTGAGCTTAATTTCTTCATGGTTTTGCTTAAGAAAAAACATGTTTGTGTCATTTTAGTTCTAGGCCTATACTTCTCCAGAGACTTACTGTAAGCAAAGTTGATTTTGGCTGATTTTCTTCTCAAAGTTTCTTAAAGCTCTGGCAGTTCTGGCCACTTGTTTGTACTCTTACATAAGTGTGCAAGTGGTGAGATTCGCCCAACGCACCATATGATATTCCTAGATCGCATTTGCAAACAGACTTTGTGTAACACCAGTTGCGTGTGAAGCATACATTAAGAGCTTAGAAGATCTAGCTGAGTACATTTGGGGGAAAACATACAATTACTAGTTTTTCTTACTGAGCATATCAAATTACTTCAGGCATTTTATCCATTTTGAACATACACATAGTTGCATTTCTTGATGTAATTTTAGACTTCAGATTAAATTTTAGTTTTGGTTGAAGATTTAAAGTCTCCTCACTGGCTTATATAAGATGAGGGTGTAATTTCAGAACCATACTCTCCCTGGGTAACAGAAGGTAACCAATCCAGTGACCACCACACTGGACTTCTTATTTCCGAGATTTGATGGGGACTAGATTTGCTTAGGAGCAAGGGAATCAGCTCAGCAGGTAAGGTGTTTGCTGTGCAAACATAAAGTAATGTATTTGAACCCCAGCACCCATGTAAAAAGCAGGACATGGCAGCACACTTCCGTAACCCAACACTGGGAGGCAGAGACAGGTAGATTCCTATGGTTCACTGGCCAGCCAGTGTAGCCCGACTGGTGAAGAGAGCATGGGATTCCACCTGTACCAAGGAGCTATTGTCTGCTGGCGGGGGGGGGGGGGGGGGGGGTGGGGGGGGGATCATTCTTCTTCGGTGGTGTAAGCATTGGAAGTTGCTTATGCCCACATAGCTAATCCCACAATCCCACACCCATGGTCACTCAGAACCTTAATTAAATTCCATACATGTACATGATCTATCTTCAATTCATTCTGTTACCCCACCCCGTCCCTTCCCCTTCCTAATTCAGCCTTCTTCACAACAAGCCTCTTCCTCTGTGTGTGTGTGTGTGTGTGTGTGTGTGTGTGTGTGTGTGTGAGAGAGAGAGAGAGAGAGAGAGAGAGAGAGAGAGAGAGAGAGAGAGAGCACTCTTTCCCCATTTTCCCCATTCAGATAGAGGCACAGTTAACTCCTATTTGCATTGCCAGTATTTGGGCTCCGTCACAGACTAGCTCTGGAGCTCTAACTCAGAGGTCAAATGAAATCCAGACACATTCTTGTGCTATCCTTGGGATACAGTTGAGGCAGGAACGGGGCGTTTGGTGTTTTCGTGGAGTGCCTGGGCTGTATGAATTGGAGCAAACCATTTCCCAGGAGATGCCTTAGAACTAGATTGAGTTCCCTAAGGCTTACGTTTAGTTTTAGTGCTTGGAGCAATGGCAACATGTTCCTAGAAATGAACCTTAATTGCTTCCTTATTGGAGTTACTGACTACCCTTTCACTCTGCTTCCTGATTGGCTGTGAAGTCAACAGTTCTACTCAGCCAGGTACGGCTACCACGGTGTTCTGCCCAGGTGCCTCATCCGGCCTGCGGAGATGACTAAACCCTCTGAAATATGAGTCAAAAGAAATATTTCCTTTAAAAATGTTAGCTACTTTATAAAAACTGTGTGCATACTTTAATGGCTTCTGATAAAAATCAGATTGTATACCCTTCGATATTTGGCTTGAGGTGTTTGGCATGGTCATTGTAACAGAGGCCATCAAAAACCCTTTGTTGGGAGGCGTTCACGAGGCCCCATCTCTCCCTGGAAGCTGTTGGCAGCCAAAGACTGGTGGGGAAGGGGAGGCATTTTCTTTAGCAGCATGGCCACTGCAGAGTTGCTCTTGCTCCACTCACCCATGCCTATGCCAGCAACCTTAGTGCAACTCAGTGGGTCATGAAAACAAAGCAAACGAAAACATAAGAGAAATTGCTGGGAAGAAGGAGTTCAGAAGGAGCAGGAGGGGAATGGGATGTGAAAATGAACAAATTGTGTACACAAAAGAATCTTTTGTATATATACACACACGTGTGCAAAAACCCCACAACTCATTCAGCCTCCCATAGTTGAGGATTCTACACACACACACACACCATTTGCTGTTCAGGTGTAATTTAGAAGAGAAACACGGTATTTTTTCCCCAATGAATGCTTATATTACTTAAATCTCTCCAAAAACAAACATTTAAGTAAGCCTTATAAAGGGCAGGGAAATGTAAGCATGGGCAGCCGTTTAAGGACTAGGACTATATTAACTCTTCCCTTTATGACTTAGATATTTCCGTGGAAGTCTATGTGTATCTAAGTCTGATATGTTTACCAATTGAGCTTTAAATGACAAAGTAGAAATCGGTTTATATACTGCCACATCCTCCTGTTTATAAGTGAAGAAAAGCATTCTGGTATTCTTAGTTGTAAATAAACTCTTGATTTGAGCTTTATGATTTTAAAATGACTAAAAAATTATCGTCTTAAGTTGATTTGAGTTTTATATCCCAAAACTGATGTAAATGCTTTTCTTGTGCTTTCATAGGAGCCTTGAGGAAGAAGGCTGTGCTCTTGGAGAGCCTTGAAGGGTAGCCATTGCTTTCTTATCTCTATGTATTTTACTTAAATCCCCAATAGTATTGAAGTTGATTTGGGCTACATGAAACAAAATAGTGAAGAAAAATGTTTGTCTGAGACTTAAGCAGTTTATGTTCTGAGCTGTTATTCTGGAAGTGCTATTGAGAGTCTGTGGCCCAGTCTGTCATGGTGCAAACTCCCAGCCACCCCAACACTCAAATGGCTCAGTCAGAAGGATCACGTGTTAGAGACCTGGCTAGGCTATATAAGGAGCCTTGCTCTCCAGGTTATACCTTAATCGAAAGTAGGCTATCACCTTTTTTCCCTTAAAGCCTCAAGCTAGCCATCTATTAAACTCTTTTCATGCTGTATTTAAAATGAAAAACATCAAGAATAAGGTGTGTGTGTGTGTGTGTGTGTGTGTGTGTGTGTGTGTGTGTGTGTGTGTGTATTGGTCATACATGGCAGTGCCTGCCTATAATCCCAGCACTAGGAAAGTTGAGGTAAAATGATCAAAAAATTAGATACCAGCCTAAGCTACATGGTGAATTCCTAGAGATATTGAGCTATGTGGTGAGACCTGGTCTCTAAAGTCAAAGCGAGGAAAGGTCTGGAAGAATGGGGTAATGGTAGAATGCTTGCCTCGCCCATACAAAGCCCCAGATTTAACCACTAGCACCACAAGGAGAAACAAGAAAGTCTTAACACTTTTAATCTGTTTTCTTACTGTATGCCACTTCTGACCAAAAGTCTTAGATGGTCCTTGCATTTTATATATCCTTGGAAGAATTTCTGCCAAGTTAAGAACTTAAGCCATTGTCTTACTCCCCATGATTAGACATGGGCATGCCTTAGAAATTGGCGGATCCCGATTTCTAGCCTAAGAGCCTGGGGACCAAACATTGACACACCACAGTCTTCCTCAGCTAGCTGGTGGGACACTGTTTTATTCCCGGATAGAAACGGGTTTGAAATTATTTTAAATTAGCAGTGATTTGATAGTAAACAAGTGCCTGTTTTCCTAGATGACTTCTTCTACTCTTCATACAAGTATTTTCTTATATGAGAGGAAGTTAAGATTTTTCTTCCATGTCATTTTTTTTCAGTTTTGGCTTTGATGAAACTTGAGTCATGGGGTACCTGAAATTCTACTTTAGGGTTGGTGCTTTGGGGTATCTGGTGAGTTTTAAAATGTCACTCAGTCAGGTGAGCGTAGCATTTGACACAGTGTCTTCAGGGTAGTGTTTTAGAAGGAGCACCATGTGAACCGGCCTCTTGGAGTCTAAACCCTTACACCAGTAATGTGTGTGACCTATGACCCCTGCTGCTGCAGCTCCTCAGCTCTTGGTAATGTTTGCTGTCACACATTGATTTGCTGTTCTGTGCTGCCTGCTGTTTTATTGCTATAGTTTAGTCCAGCAACTCTGCAAAGGAAGTGGCTTATCTTCACTAGGTGTAACTTGCTGAATATGTTACTGTGCCCTCGGTTTTCAGATGTGGAGGCCCTACCTTCTACTTGCCCAGTTTAGCAGGTGCTCAAGTTTGTGAAGGCTTAAAAAATAGCATGAACTTGCATCCAGAGCCAGGATACCAAGCCACAGTTTATTTTTAATGTTCAGGTATATCCTACCTGAAGGAAAACAATCTTTTAAAATACTTTACAGCCTATGTAGTAGAGCATGCCTTTCTCTAATCCTAGCACTTGGGAGGCAGGGACAGGTGAATCTCTGTGAGTTTAAGGCTGTTCTGGTCTATATAGTGAATTCCAGTGTGTTCCTGTATACAGTGAATACAGGTGTGTTCCTGCATTCGAAGTGCAAGCCAGCTGCTGCACTTTGTCCAGTTATCAGGGCAGGAAGCAGGATGTACGTGGGGTTCTCCATACACTGCCTCTTAGCAAGTTCCTCCTCAGATGGAAGAACTCCCCAACAGTTAGATGCTACTGTCCATGTGAGACAAAATACATTTCCTTGTTGTTGTCTTACCTGCCTTCCTCCTCTCCCCAACCCATGTGAGCAATGGCGTAGTGCCCAGCACTTGGCATGGGGTGATGCTTCTGCTACACCTAGCAGATTAGCCTAATGGATCTTTGAAAAGGCTGTTCCTCATTACATCTTGCAAAATAGAATGTGGCCATTTTATTCGGGACCCTTTATTTTGATATGAGCAGCATCACCTTGTTCCCTTTTTCTTAGTTGCAAGAACATCTGCTTCAGGCTGGATGCTTTGAGCCACAGTAAAGGCTGAAAAAACATCACACATGAAATCATGCTCATTATTTTATAAACTTAAAATATCTTCACTTGGTTACTGTAGAAGATATAAACTATTGAATAGTTGTTATTTCCTACAGGTACATTTGGAATTAGTAAAATCATGTTCTGACTGCTTTCAATGATTCTCATTTTGTAGACTGTTTTTGGGGAATTGGAAATATCTTTATCTTTAGCTATAATTGTAACTATCTTTGTTTTGTTATTGGCATATTAGCCAGGAATTTAACATTCTGTTTTTTATGTATTGCAAACTTTTATAGTAGAATGGTGATGGGGGATGTCCTTCTGTATATCTGTTTCCCTTATTGGTTGATGAATAAAACACTGTTTGGCCAATAGAGGCAGGAAGATAGGTGGGACTGGGAGATGAGGAGAATTCTGGGAAAGATAGGCAGAGAGGTACCAAGAAGGGATGCCACGGAGGACCAGGGGATAGGATGCGCCAGGTATTCTCTGGTAAGATAAGGCCATGTAGAAATACACAGATTAGTAGTTATGGGTTAATACTTAAGACAGAGCTAGCCAATAAAAAGCCCTAGCCATCAGCCAACAGTTTTATAATTAATATAGTGTCCATGTGTTTATTTGGGGCTGAAACAGTGGTGGGAACTAGCAGGACAAGAAAAACTACAGCAACAGAATGGTCTGTATTAGACGGTAATATGGTGACATTTATAAAAATGAAACTTTTCCTTCCTGTTATAAACTGTCTTAAATTTAAATGATTTATTTTATGTGTAGGTTTTGCTTGGATGGATGGATGTACACTGCATGACTGCACGTATGCAGTGCCCATAGAGGCCAAAAGAGGGCACTGGGGCCACTGGAACTGGGGTTATAGATGGTTGCCAGCCATCATGTGGGTGCTGGGAATAGAACCCAGATCCTCTGGAAGAACAGCCAGTGCTCTAAACAGCTGAACCAAACTAGGGCCCTCTGCAGGAGTAGTATGTGCTCTGAATTGCACCTCTCAAGCTCCACAATAAATGTTTTAAAGTACCATTTTCCTTAACTTCCTTCTGAAAACTTGATGATTTTACAGTATTGTTGATAGCAAGGGAGACAAAAAAAAATTAGACTAATTTTTTTTTAATTTAAGCATAAAGAATCTTCAGATTTAAAATTTGGGTCAGGGGCTGGGATTATAGCAAGCTCAGTGATAGAACCCATGTGTTCTTAGGTTTAAACTGTAGTTCAAATGGATCACAACGTAGATTAATTTCTTCTATAGTTTGGATGTGTTTAACAAGGCTTTGAACTCATAATTTATGTTCATCCCTTTTGGTCTCTCTGCCCAGCATGTATATACATGAGTGTTATTGTACTTATCCTCACAAATGCCTGTTAGTTCACTCTAGGGGGACAGGAACAGGAGAATTACTGGGGTCTGCTGGGTTCTGGCCTCACCAAAAAAAAAAAAAAGAAAAGAAAAAAAAAAAGGCAGACTTTGGGGGAAAACCTCCAGTCTCAAAGGAAAATGATAGAGGCTAGCACACAGTACCTTCTTCTGGTCTCTACACAGTGCAAAAATGTACACGTGTATGCACACACAAACACACACACACACACACACACACACACACACACACACACACGAAAAAAATACCTGTTGAGAAAAGATAAAAGACAACACTTTAAATGTGGTCATTCATTAGGGAGTGCTCCATGGGTCAGTCTTCCCAGGAACTAGCTCACGCAGTACCGCACAGAAAGGCAGGCAGTTCAGTGCTAAAGTGAACACTCCAGGGTCTTCTCAACAGAATGGTCATATTCTTCTTTAGATTTCTGCAGCACGCTGGATATCCTAATTCCTAGAACTTAACATTTACTGTAAAAATAGTGTAGTTCTCCCACAGAATTTCAGCTATATGCTTGAGTTAATATATAAAGAACTTTTTAAATAGGAGTCATCAAGATGGCTCAGTGGGTAAAGGTGCCTGCCTGTTAAGCCTGACCATCAAGTTCAGTTTACTGGACCCATCTGGTGGAAGGAGAGGATCAACTCCTAACATTTGTCCTCTGACCTCTGTGCTGTGGCATTAGTATATAGGAGTTTTCCTGTCCCACAGCTGCTCTCAAATAAACACAGAGACTTAAATTATTATAAATACTCAGCCAATAGTTCAGGCTTATTACTAACTAGCTCTTACATTTTAAGTTAACCCATATTCCTTATTTATGCTCTGCCACATGGCAGTACCTTTATTAGCATGGCATGTTCACCTCCTGCTCCCTCTTCGTCTGGCTGGCAACTCCAGACTCCGCCCTTCTTCTTCCCAGGATTCTCCTAGTCTGGCTCTCCTGCCTACCATTATTCTTTCTGTTCAGCTATTGACCAGTCAGCTTGTTTATTAAACCAATCACAGAAACACATATATTCATACTGTGTAAAGGAATATTTCACAGCATAAGTGAGCCTCCCCTAACTTATACACTAAATGTAATAGTAATAAAAAAAAAAAATTAGAGCTGGGGTTACATTTTAAAATGAGAAAATTAGGTGCCACTAAGTGTAAACATTATGTTTTATGACATGAATATATAAGTTTTCCCTTCAATTTCTCATTTTAGGTCTCAGCCGATTTCTTCTCCAGTCATCCTCCAGTTTGGTCATGCAGAGACCCTCCTGCCGCTGCTCTCGCTCATGGGCTATTTCAAAGATAAGGAGCCCCTGACAGCATATAATTTTAAGGAGCAAGCCCATCGAAAGTTCCGAAGTGGTCACATCGTACCTTATGCCTCGAACCTGATATTTGTGCTTTACCATTGTGAAAACGCAAAGACCCCTCAAGAAGAATTCCAAGTACAGATGCTGCTGAATGAAAAAGTGTTACCCTTGGCTCACTCACAAGAAACCGTTGCCTTGTACGAGGATCTGAAGAACCACTACAAGGACATTCTTCAGAGCTGTCAAACCAGCAAAGAATGTAACCTACCCAAAGTGAACATCACATCCGATGAGCTGTGAGGAGCTGAGGACAGGCTCAGTTCAGCCATGCTTTCCTGAGGGCAACTGTGTTTGCAATGGGTAGGCAACTTCTTGACTGAGAAAGCTTTCAAGGCTTGGGTGTTGTGGTGTATGCACTCTGGAGACAGGCAAGAGGATCTCTGTGAGTTCAAAGCTAGCCTGATTTACATAGTGAGTTTCAGGCCAGCCAAGGCTACATAGAGAAATAACCATAGATTGCTTGGTCCTTCTGTCTTTTTGCAGAAAATAATAGTTTTAGGATCTGGACATACGGGTAAGACGTGACTTTCCCTGGAGCAGCTTTCTTCGGGGCAAAAACCAATCCAATTCAAGGAAACAGCTGGCCAAGCAAGTGTTTACAGAGCTGAAATTGCCCTAACTTAACCTAAGAAACTCACTGGGATGGAACATTATTAGAAATTGACACTTGAGAAATGTTGGATACCAAAGCACAGTGTCCGCTGGATGATCTGTAATTGATTGAATAAGACAGGGACTTCAGTGACCATGTTGACGTCCTTCCTTCTCCTTCACGTAGGACACTGCTAGCACAAATGACATCACTTAATCATGATTGTGGTAAAGTGGGAGCCTGACTTCAAAAGAAAGTCTAATATAGTTCCATGTAGAAGGGAGTTTGACATGATGTTAAGAACCAGGCTGAAGCAAGACTGAAAGTGTGAAATATTTTGCTAATATTAATTATAAAAATCTTTAAATTGGAAGTTGAAGGAAATTACTGATGAAATTTTTAAATTCCAAGTAGGTCTTGCAGGGTCATCTGAATTCCATCAGGCCTGTGTCAGGTGTGCAGTGATGACACAAGGCACACTAGGCAGACAGATGCCAGTATTTCTACGTTTATTGCCTAGTTGTCTTTTTCATTCCATCATGACTTTCCTTTTTATGTTTTGTTATTACATAAAGTATCTTTTGGTGGTTTGGATTTTTCTTTTTTTAAATAAAGACTATTCTGTCTGATTTCATTGTATAAATTTAAACCTGTTTCAAAGAAAATCTGAGTTCTCTCAAATGCCAAAGTGTTTGCTACAATAAATAGAGTTCTTGAGATTTACTACCAAGTCATTTCTTCATTCAGTTATTGCTAGTAAGGGGTTGGAATTTCAGGTGTTTGGCTTGGCGAGACAAACTTTGTTTCTTCTAGTGAATGGGCTATTTTAATGCCTCTTTCCTAATTTGTATTCACTTTCAAGGAGGATTTGTTTGTTTGTTTGTTCGTTTTGTGGAAGTGTATGGTTAATCTTTTCAAAGCATATCAGTTAAATCTCAATTTAGCATAATCTGATGCATAACTCTATAGTTCACTTTTGAGGAAAGGAACCCTCTGAAAACAAATCCACAGTGAGGCTACAAAATGTATCTGGACAAACCATCACCTGTGATGTACATGAGGACATTTGCAGCCACATTTCCACTAGTAAAAGAAAAAATCATTGTAGGCCTTAAAGCTAAAGTGATACCATTTTGGTACCCGTCAATATGCTTTCTAGTTAATGCTTAATCCGATAAATTTTTTGGTCAGTGGAACTATGTACTAATTTAGTTAATAGTAAGATTATGAACTAATTTAGGCACAGTTAAAAATGAGACTATGCACTAATTTGGGGACACAGTTAAAAGATTTTTACTGCTTTCTTTTGAAAGTAAACCCTCCTTTTCTTATTTTGTAAAATATAACTAGAGGAGCCAGCAAGATGGCTCAGTGGATAAAGATGCCTGCCTGACAACTTTAGTTTGATCCTCTGGGTTCACCTGGAAGGAGATAACAGACTCCCACGAGTTGTCCTCTGACCTTCCCAAGTATACATGAATGCAGCTTCCCAGGACTCATTGAGTCCCTCAGCACTATATTGGAATTCCTGATGCATTGGGCTTTGTAGCCTGAGAGAAACAGGTTCTCCCCTCTAGCCACTGTGGGGATTACCTGGTCCTGCCTATAAGCCATTACCAGGCTATAAGCCATTCTAGTGTACTGCCACACATTCACATATTCTCTCAGTTCTAGAGAGGACCCTGCCCAACACAGACATGATACAGATTCATCTACCTATTCTTTCAGAACACAAATCCTGCAAAGGAGGTGTGGTTTAAATGAAAATGGTCCCATAGGCTCACATAATTGAATGTTTGGTTCTTAGTTGGAGGAAGTGTGTCACTGGGGGTAGGCTCTGAGGTTTCAAAAGCCCACACCAAGCCTAGTCTGTCTCTATGCCGCCAACTTTGGATAGGATGGAAGCTTTCAGCTACAGGTCTAGCTAGAACCATGCCTGCCTGCCGCCATGTTCCCTGCTGTGATGGTCATAGACTAACGCTTTGGGACTAAGCATGTAAGCATTCAATGCTTTCTTTTATAAGCTGCCTCAGTCATGGTGTCTTACAGAAAAGTAACTAAGGCAGAGAAGTTGTCATTGATGCTGCAAAAGGATGCTGGCTTCAGAGTCACCTCAGGATTCTTTTCTTACAGAATGTCCCTGGCTGTTAACATACTGGTGAGTGTTAACATACCACTGAGTGTCTTTCCAGGCACTTTTCTGTCTTGTTAGACCTGAGTTCTTCAAGAAGAGTCTCCTGTGGCTACTATTAATCGAGAGTATATTTAACATTTTGAGGTGAAACCATGCAATCTGGTGTTCATCGTAAATGACAATTAAATACAACTGGGAAGTAATTGCATTTGTAAATTAGAGCAGATAAATGGAAGCATTAGGAAATTATTTTAAAGTGGTGCTTTATATTTTGTCACTTAAATATGCGAACTAATTGTATTAAAATCTAAATTATCAAAAACCTCACATAGAAGCCATTGATCTCAAAATGCCTTTCATAAAGCGGGGTTAGTTGTCACTTTGCTGTCACTGAGAGTACAGCTGGCACATTGTGTTTTCACTCATGGTTATTCCTGCAACGCTCTTGAGAATCCATAAAAATAATGAGCACTGCACTCATCCTGTTTTACCAAAATGAACATTGTAACATAAGCTTTAGATCCCGACCAGAGAAGAGCAGTTCTGAGGACGTGCATGCTTCCCCAACCCGGTTTTCCTCATTCACCAGCTAGAGATTTCAACCAAAATCTCTGTGGAGGGATCGTTTCCTGGGTATCAACAATGGACCAAAGGAATGATTTCACTGAATCTGGCTTTGTGAACCTTTGAGGTTATCAGGCTTACTTAATGGAACACGGACAACCCTGAAACACCTGTGTCGCCAGAAGTCCCAACCAAGCATGGGTGACAACCTCTCAAAAGCTGTAAAGACAGAGCCCCCTTTGGTTAACTACCTCCTGCCCATTGTAGCACTCCCTGAAACCATCCCATGTGCAGCTGGGCACAGTTACATGGGGGGTACTGACGCTCAGGAGGCAGGGCATGGCTGGACTAAGTCTTTGGTGCTCCTCCCCCTGCCTCCTATGAACGAATGAGAACAGGCGCATTCTTGCCATTATTCAAAGCTGATGATTCAGATACTAACCTCGATGTTATGCTTACAGGGTAGCATTCTGCAGCAACCTTACTATTTAAGAAAGAAAAAGGAAAGGAGAGGAGAAGAGAGAAGGGGAGGGGGGGGGAGGGGAGAGGAAAGGAGAGGAGAGAAAAAAGAAAAGAAAAGAAAAGAAAAGAAGAAAGAAAATGCTAAAAGCATGGCTAGCAGCCCTACACGAGACTTCAGAAACCCCTTTCCACCAACTGAAACCTCTGTATTACTATGTATTTCATAAGCACTTTTCTAGATGGATACCTCTGTTCACTGGTATTTGCTCAAACACATGTGCAAAAGTCAGTCACAAGGGAATCATCTCATGTAGTGTAATGATAAACGCTGTAATTCTCCTACCCAGTGATAGATGTGGTGTTAGGTTATTAAATAAATTCTGTGTAGTGAAGAATAGCACTGGGTAGACGTTCCAACACCCAACAAGCATTGGAACAGATAAAGATAAATTTTCCTACTTTTATTCTCATACTGAGCTTAGTACTAGGAGACCCGTTTGGCCAGTGAGAAAATGGTGAAAATTAGTGAGTTTTTTTTTTTTTTTCCTAACACTATGCACCGTCTAAATTTGCTACACTTCCCTCAGGGATAGACGTGGAATTAGGACAAGTTTATTTGGGGCTTTGTAGTATGCCAGCCGTTTCTGGAATACTACAGACTAATACAGACTAATTGTGAATTACTCTATTTGCTTGATTCATCACTGCAATAAGTGTGTTTTCTAGATGCCACTGACCTTTGCCCCTGGAACCACTGGCTGTAATTGTTAAGACCAAGAAGATGGAGGAAATGAAAGATAAAAGCAAAGTATGATCTGTAAATGAATTTTCCTTTGGGCTGCCAGCTCACAGGGAGGGAGGGAGAGAGAGGGGGGAGAGACTTACCATATTATAAAAGCTCGGCCTTAGCTTAGGCTTGTTCCTAACTAGTTCCAACAATGTAAATTAGCCCATATCTTTTCATCTACATTCTTTCACGTGGCTCCATTACCTTTACTCTGCACTGCCCATCCTGCTTCCTCTTCATCCGCCTGGCAAAATCTATCTTCTTCCCAGAATTCTCTGTCCCAGAAGTCCCGCCTAACCTCTTCCTGCCTAGCTAATGGCCATTCAACTCTTTATTAAAGCGATCACAGTGACACATTGTCACACAGTGTAAAGGAATATTCCACAACCACAACTGGAGCCTCATGTACAATCTCTTCAGTTTCTTCTGTCTCCCAAGCCAGCTGACTATGCCACCTAGTCTAGAAGGCTTTTTCAGTTAGTCAAGGGGTGGGACAGGCTCCTTGGTTCTTTTCTCTTAACTACACTTACTTATGTTTTGGGGGTGGGGAGTGAGAGTCACTATGCACAAGCGGAAGTCAGAGAACAGCTTGTAGGAATTGCTTCTCTCCTTCCACCATGTGGGTTGGAACTCATTGTTGGGCTTGGCAGCAAGTGCCTTTACCCTCTGAGCCACCTTGCTGGTCCAGGCCTATTGATTCTTATATTAAACCATATCATAGAATTGTCTCTAGTTTTTCAGAGCAAGCAAGGCACAACTCACACATTGTTGGAGCTTTTAAAGCAAGGTGCAATCCATACCTTGATTTAATTCCAGACACAGCTAAGTTACAGCACAGGCTTGTTTTCCCTTTTATTGGTTTTACAACAAACCTGTTAGGGCAGTAACTATGAATGTGTTATGAGGTTAAGTAGAGATAAAATATGACGGGAGCTCATATATTTTATGTGCGCACTGTACATTAGTTAATTAGGTCTTATCCCTGGTTTTATATGTCCTCAGGGGAACTCTCAGAGAAGGAAAATGTCCATATTTGATCTACATCTTGCTCCTCGTTCAGGGACACAGCTGTCATTTACGCAAGCTACCTCACAGCCTCACTCCTTCACCTGCTGATTCTAGAAAGCCGGTTGGTTGAGCACAGGGGTGGCAGCTGGCAGATGCTTTACCAGACAGCCAGGATGCAGAATTTTAGGGAGGACAGAAAATCCAGGGCCTTGTCACCAGCTTGCCATCTGCTGCATATTCGACCCATTGTCAAGGACCTCCACCCCACCCTACCCCATCCCTGCATTATGGAGTATGCCCCTCTGCCCGTTGCAGTAGCTTCGTGTGTTACAGTAAACATGACACCATCACTCCACTGTTTAACACGAGTAGACCTGTTACAGACACTGCTAAAATTGTTTCCCAATTAGAGGACTTGAATGGAAAAACTCATTTTCCCAGCAATAAGTCTACCACCTAATATGTGACCCCCACATGGGACTTTATGTCAAGTAAGGAAACTTCTAAGGCAGGTGAACAGGGCAGAAGGCAAAAGCAAACAGCTAGAGAAGGCCGCAGCTAGCCCTGACTAAATCAGGCGGCAGACATAGGCACAAGCAGAGAACCACTCCAGACTGTCTGAAGGCAACCAATTATAATAATGCATTAAAATGATAAAATTTGCATCCTTGGTGGAGAACCAAGATGCTGCTGTGATGCCTGACTTTGCACAAAGACAAGCACAAGAAAGCCTGTGCTGTGCAAATGGGCCAAAAAAAGCCTCCAAAGTCCACTCTTTTTGATAAAGATCCTGTTCAAATATTTTGACACCCCGCCCCCTTCTTTTTGATACAGGGTCTCATGTAGTCCAGGCTAGCATTGGACTTGGATCCTCTTGCCCCAGTCTCTTCAGTGCTGGGATTACAAGCATGCATCCCCACATCTAACCTCATTCTGTGCCCCCTTTAAAGTAGATTGTTCATTAGGATTAAAACACAAGTGCTCTTTATGTATTCAGGCTCTAAATTCTTTATCATATACTTTTAAAATGTTTTCTCCAAGATTGTGATTTCTTTTAATCGACATTATCTTCATGGATTTGTGTTGCTTCATGAGTTCTTCATTAATTCTCATATTCATTATACAAACACCATTTATTATCTCGATGGACATTAGGGTGGTTTAAAGGTTTTGGCTATCAGAATAGTGTTGTTCTTTTGTGGAACTTTTGTGTGTGTTTTCTATGCATATAGTTCTATTCGGTGTGGAGTTTTGAGGCTGTAGAGAAAACATATGTTCATTGTTGCTATTCAGGAACTCAAAATCCAGCATGCTCCAAAAATCTTTGAGTGCCAAAAGACCATAGCAAATAGAAATCTCACTTCAGACTTCATGTGATGGGTCACAGTAAGAGCACAGGCACCCCAAAATTATACAAAATTACCTTCAGCTTATGTGGACATGAAACAGTAAGTTTTGTATTTAGGCTTGGATTCCCCATGAAACTTCATTAAGGATATGCAAGTATTCTGAAATCTGGGGGGGGGGTAATCTAGAATCTGAAATTGTCAGGACTCAGCATTTTGGGTAAGGAAGAAAGGAAAGGGAAGCTCTATATTGCTAACCAGTTTTGCCAAAAACAGTGTGCTAGGGTGCACTGCCATCAATAATGTGTGTTGCCCGACTGCCATTTACCAGCATTTGGTTGCCAGGTTCAGCGTGGCTCCAAGGATGGACGGGACTGGGGGTGGTGAGAAATTGAAGACAAGACAGACATATGGACAGACTGAAAGCTGGGTTCAGGTGGACTGGACTCTCTGATGGAGAAACTGCAGCACCCAATTATATAGAGTTGAACAGAGAGGTAGGGTTATTGCCTACAGCTGAGCAAGGGGGCAGGGTGATTACAAACAGGTTTGTGCATAGAGCTGAGCAAGGGGGCAGGTTTAGCTAATCTTGAAAGGAGCAGTCTCTGTAGGAGAGCAAGGTTCAGGCTGTAATTATCCAGGGAGAGAAAGCTAGGGTGGACATTTTCTGCACACGCTATCTACACACACAACACACACACACACACACACACACACACACACACACACACACACACACACACACACACACCTAGTGAGAGAGAGAAGGGAAAGCTTTGTCATTTTCCCATGGGTCTAAGGCTCTAGGGTCCTTGACATGGCTGTGCCTATGTCAACAACAACCCACATTCACTCAGGACTTCCTCCACTCCCCCACATTTTATATTCCCTCCTTTCAACCAAATGTGCTGAGGTCTCTCAAAGAGGGTTGAATTTGCATTTCTTTGATGAATAATGAAACCGATGTCCTTCTCCAGCTGTCATTATATAACGTCTTTTGTGATGTGCCTGGCTCTTTGGTTTCATTTTGATCATTTGCCATTCCTTGCATTGATTGATTTGTCCCTTTTCGAACTTTCAGACTCCACTCTTTGTCCTTGAGACTCTGGATTACGGATTTGTCTTTAACCTAGGGTGGAAGGGTAGGCTCGAAAGTTCCAATTCTGGAAACTTCTCAGTTTGACTTTCTTGAAACATTTTTCAGCCATCTCTTACATTTCCCTTTTGTGTGACTCTTAGGTATATGTTGGATCCTTTCAGTATGCTGCCCTTTTTTTTCCCCTCATAGGTATATATGTTGGGGTATGTGTGCTCTTACATTTGGAGGCCCAAGGCTGACACAGGGAATCTCCTTCCATCTCTCTCTGTCTTGGTCACTGAGGCAGGGTCTCTCAAATGAACCCAGAGCTCATCAGTATTGCTAATGTGAATAGCCAGCTCACTCTGAGGATTTCCAGTCTTGAAACACAGGAATTACAGATGGACCTCCACAGCCGCCCGGCATTTATGGGTTCTGGGACTCTAGACTCCCATCCTCACACTTGTGTGGGAAACACTTTGTATACTGAGTCATCTCCCCATCCCAAATCAGTCCTCCAAGGTTCTTTGCTGCTTTTCTCTACTTTTTAACCCTTTGCCTCCCTCTGGTGCTCTCTGGGTAATTGCCTTACTACTATTTAACGAGCATTTATCCTGCTGAGCTATCACCTCAGTCCTTATTTATGTTTAACATTTCTTTCTAAGATGGGATATTGATTATGTTGTTCAGGCTGGTCTCCAACGCCTAGCTCTAGGGACCACCCCCCATCTTCCCTAGAGCTGCATTACAGGTGTGTGCCTGCCTGTCTGGCTTACTTTGCATCATCTTAACCAAAAGGCCAATTATGCATTTAAAGTTTTGTGTCCTTCTGAATGAGAGGAAACATTATTGAATTTCTATGAACCCAAATTCATTCATCTGAAAAAAGTTTCTTAAAGCCTTTTAATTCTAAATATACATTTACCCTATAACCTATGACTGTATCCATGTTCACTTGGCTAATTTGGGGCTTAGGAAACCATAAATGAAGCTCTTAATTGGTCTAAATAATACAAACCTAGAGTCAGATATAGTGGAAAATGCTGAGAGATCAGAGAAAAGGAGCAAGGCAAAACCACCTTTACCTCATGTGCTTCCCATCAGAGAAGAGAGTGTGTTCCTATTTCTTCCAGCTTATATCCTCTCTCCACCCAGCCATCTTACTTCCTGTTTGTCTGTACAGACCTCCAGAACTCTATGGTTCGATAGTGGCAAGCTCCTCCTCTGATCTCCAGACAGGCTTTATTTGTACAAGCAAGATGTCACTACAGGAGACTTTGAACCTCTACTTTCTGGCTCAAAAGTTGTTTCTGTCATACTTATCAGAGAATCAAGACAGCTAATCCTTGGCATGGCATACACACCCTTTGTCGATAGCTAGGGAGATTTCTCTAATCTTCACTGGAGGCAGAGCTGGCTCATATGTCGTACGTACTCTGAAATTCCATACATAAAACCAGATAAGATTCTGAGAGTCCAACCCCTCTGATATGGGAGTTGCATCTTACACAAAGAGCAAAGGGTAGAAATTGAGAAAGAAGTGTTTGTCGTGGTGGTATTGACCTCAGGGAGCAATAATCAGATAAACCTGTGCCTGCCCTATACCCAGAAGAGGTGACTGCCATGGGGTGGTTCTTGTAGCATAAAAACAATGACCACATGATCAAGTAAGAAGAGCTTAGCTAGTTAAAAAAAGAAAAAAGAAAAAAGAAAAGAAAAGAAAAGAAACCTGTTGCTTTTTCTTAATAATTAAACCAGCTGAATAAATAAAATCCACAAAACAGGAAGCTTTTAGGGGAGTGATGAGTTGTGTTGGTTTTTTTTCCCCCAGCTAATTAAAGAACTCAGACTTCTGCAATGACATGCTAAGAGTCAGTGCACGGAGTTGCTTAGAACACTAGCCATGAGCAATAGGGAGGGTATGGGTCCCCTGTGTCCCCTGCAGCAAACGAGGGGTGTGACTTGAGGAGCCAGTCTCCCTGTCTCCCTCATGTTTGCATCTCATCTTCTCATTCTCTTCTAGAAAACGAAGGAAGTTCCAAAGAGAGAAGAACAAACACAGACAAAACCCTTGAATCATGAGATCTGGATTTTTTTTTTTTCTCCTTGAATTCTAGTCCTTTGTGCTTGAACACAAAAGATCATGATTGATTGAATTGGTGCAATTTCAAACTCCAAATAACAGCACACCTGCTGTAATAATCCGATTTAAGTTTTAAAGCTTGACAGGGGTGGTTGAGTAGGAATTTAAAGGAACAGCTCAAGGTTTGGGCTCTTGCACGACCAAAAAGCCCTCTAGCAAGTTGGCCCTCAACTGGCACCTATGCTGGTACAACTGGTAATCTGGGTTGGTAAGTAAAGGGATGTCTGGTGGGCTCCGTCTGTCTGTGGCCAGGCCACCGCCTGGCTATGGGCACGGAGTGGATTGTTATCAATCTGGATAATTCTGTGCTGTAAGCATTCCTGCTTCTCATGAGGGCGGCCAAACATTTCCCACAGCAGAGGAGCACAGGTGGCTGGCTACCTGACTCCCAAGTGTTTTGTGCAAACTAGTTGGTTTTATTTTCCCTAGTTGGTATCAGCTGCTAATCCCCACCCCTCTCCTCATCTCCCCCCACCTCCCATCCCTTCATCTTCTGCCAAACAACAGGAAAATAGGGCTTTATAAAGACTCAGCTGAGGGATAGTGGCTTGGGTCAATAGAATCACTGCTCTGACTCAGCTCTGAGGAATGGGGAAAAGGACAAAGGACACCTCCCTTCTGCTAGCTATCTGCACACAACGTGCGCACACACAGACACACACACACACACACACACACACACACACACACAGACACACACACACACACACACAGACACACACACACACACACAGACACACACACACACACACACAGACACACACACACACACACACACACACACACACACACACACACACACACACACACACACTTCTGTTTCCACCTCCCTCTGAAGGAAATAGGGCCAGGTTCAAAGCCAGGAACTGACAAGGAGAGGATGTAAGCTCCAGGGGAGGTAGGGACTGACTGCTTTGAGGGGCTCACCTCCACAGACAGGAATCTCAGGGCTCACAGTCACAGGTAGGAATCCTGGGAATAAATCTAGTGAACTGAGTAGGCTTTCTGTGTGAGCAAGAGCCCGTTACATCACAGAGGCTGAAGGAAATGTGTTGAATGGATTGAATGAGTTAAATGTCTGCACCTAAACAAGGCGTTGTTCTTGGCTCTGTCTTTTCTCTCTCTTTACCCGGGCTAGCAATCCCAAGGCTTGCTTGCATACACCTCCAGAGAATGCCTGGACCAGCTGAGTACCAAATGAGGAACACATCGCCTGAATAAGTTGGTTCTTCACTAACTTCATAGTGCTCCCTAGTCCCCTAACCACCTTTGTTCTCCTTTTTTTTTTTCCTTTTAAAATTTTCAGATCCAAACAAACGGGTAAGGCTTTGTGTTGTTTTTTACCCTTTTCTCTTTTGGCTCTTTGGGGGGGGGCACCACTCATATCCCAAATAATCACACATGGAGACTTAATTCTTATCTGGCCTTAGCTTGGTTTGTTTCTAGCCAGCTTTTCTTAAATTATCCCATCTATCTTTTGCCTCTGGGCTACTTTCCCTATTTCTATATACCTTTCTTTACTTCTTACTCTGTGGCTTGCTATGTAGCTGGGTGGCTGGCCTCTTCTGTCCTTCCTTTTTTTGCTCCTCAATCTCTTTTTCCTGATTTCTCCTATTTATTCTCTCTGCCTGCCGCCCTGGCTATCCTTTTTCCTGCCTTGCTCTTTATTAGACCAATCAGGTGTCTTAAACAGGCAAAGTAAAATAGCTTCACAGAGTTAAACAAATGCAACATAAAAGAATGCAACATATCTTCACATCATTAAACAAATGTTCCACAGCATAAACAAATGTAACACACCTTAAAATAATATTCTACAACAGCTTTGAAAGGTTAAAGCTAATGAAGCTGCATTGGTCAAGCTCCACGCTTGCATTTAGTTATATGAAAAGAGTCTTCTACAAGGCCAGTGCAGCTCCTCAGGTCTGTAAAGAGGCTGTGGCCAGAGTCTCCCATCAGGCATTGGCCTAGCCTCTGTGCTGTTGCTGTTTCCCTTGGGAGTATTAAGTTAGAAGGGGTCCAAAAACAACCAGAAGAGGAAGACAGTGTTTGAAGTCCCGAGTTCCTGCCATCCACCCCTCTGTCTATAAATCCCTGTTGCTTTAATAGGCCTTGAATTATCCCAGGGAATCTGTCTATGGAGAAGCTGTGGTCAGAAGCTAACACTGAGTCCGTGTGCATATTAACTTACTGTTCATTTGTCTGTGTAGTACTGAGAAGTGAAGAAGAATAGCACGAGGCGTCAGCACACTGTGCTTCCTGTGTGCTGGGCCCTAGGCTGAGCCCTTCACCTGCAATCCCATTAAGACTGTAATCTTTGAGGCAGACACTCTGGTCACCTCCACTTATAAGTGAAGAAAATGGGACTGATGGAGAGGTGCCTTGTCCAAAATCAAGAAGGGTCAGGGGTAGGACACAGACCAGAGCCATCTGACTGGATCCGGTGTTCCCAAACCTTGATTGTCCCTCCAGCCGGTACTTGTGTGCATACTGCGGCCAGCCTGGTCACTTCTAGGATAGAAGGAAGTTCCTCTGCCCCAAAAAGCAGAACCACACTGCAGGTTTGATGTTTAGGGTTCTACTGTTAGACTTCTTTTTAACCCCAGGCTTTACCTGGTCCATCAAGTGACATAGCAAACTCCAACTGTCATTTCCTTGATGTGACAGACTGTATCAGGCATGTTGCTGAGTGGATTGTTTGCATTCTGTACTTCCAACTAAGGAAAGGGTTTAACCCTTGTTTGAATCCATAGAAATCATCTAAATCTGTCAAGCTTGTCAGTCATTCCTAAATAAGCATAAATATCCACCTCTTGTGGCATGGATGTGTCATTTTGGAAAGGACATTGGCTCAACAATTGTTTTTAACTGGAAGGTTTCAGCAAGAAAGCCAAACAACATAAGTCCAAGGACAACCAGAGAGAATAGAGTGTTCCTTTCCTTAGTGAACTGATGTTTTACCACCCCAAAATTGGCCTCAGTCAAGTGATGAGCAGGTCAGCCAAGGGAGAGGAGTTCTGTATCTCTTTTGAATTCTCCAGTTAGGTATGTCTGTTCATAAATGAGAAAAGACAGAGAAGCCCTACATATAACAGATATGCAATTAACTTTAAGATGATCTTTTTAATTCTGGAATAAAGTCAAGTAGAGTAACATCCCTATAGATCAAGCACACATATCTCTAGCAATTGAAATGACTTTGCAATTTGTGTGAAATTGGCTTTATTGTACATTTTGCTTTTATTTTTATTAGTTAACTAATTAATTTGTTCCAGAACAATCACTTTTCCCCTCTCTCCCTCCTCTCCTCCCAGTCCCTCTCTCCAATCCACCTCACCCCACCCCCATCCCTCCTCCTCCTTTTTCTTGAGAAAAGGGTAAGTCTCTCATATCAGCCAGCCATGGTATATCAAGTTGCAATAAGACTAGGCACCTGCTCTCCTATTAAGACTGGATGAGGCAACACAGAAGGAAAAAAGGGTCCCAAAAGCACGTAAGAGTCAGAGACAGGCCCTGCTCCCGCTGTTAGGGGTCCCAAAAGCTACACAACTGTAATACATGTGCAGAGGGCCTAGGTCAGTCCCATGCATGCTCTCTGATGGGCAGCTCAGTCTCTGTGAGCCCTTATGAGCCTAGGTTAGTTGTTTACATGGTTTTCTTGTGGTGTCTTTGGCCCCTCTGGCTCCCACAGTCCTTCTCCCCCTCTTCCACAGGATTTGCCGAAGTCCACCTAGTGTTTGACTGTGGTTCTCTGCATCTGTTTCCATCAGTTGCTGAATGAAACCTCTCTGATGAAAATTGGGCTCGGCAACAATCTATGAGTATAGCAGAATATCATTAGGAATCACTTCATTGACTTTTTTTGACAGCCATGCTTGGTCCTATCCTTGGCCTCTGGACTGTCCAGCCTCTGGGTCCTGGCCATTTAGGCAGTGTCAGGAGTGGGCTCCCTCTCGTGGTATGGATCTCAAGCTGGACCAGTCATTGGTTGGCCATTCCCATAATTTCTGCATCAGCTTTACCCCAGCTAATCTTTTAGGCACAGCAAATTGTAAGCCAAAGTTTATGTGGCTGAGTTGGGGGTCCCAGTCCCTCCCCTGGGAGTTTTGCCTGGTTCCAGGAGATGGCTGGTTCAGGCTCTGTGCCCCACATTGCTAGGAGTCTGAGCTATGGTCACCCTCATAGATTCGTGGGAGTTTCCACTGTGCTAGGTTTCTAGCTCATCCCAAAGATGCCCCTGATTCCAGTTGTCTTTCTCAGTACTCTCTTCTATGGGAACTGGAGGGATCAGGTTTCAGACGATAGAAGGAGAGAATATTGGCTTTTTCAGATGACTTGCCTGAAGTTCACTGAGCTCAGGCTCAGGCTTCTTCATTTCTTCCTCCTTGCCTTCAGGATATTTATGAATGTGAACTAATGCTGATTCACCCTCAGATGTTTCATTCAAGGTAATTATGCAATAACACAAGTTACAACTGTATCAAAGGTCACAGAAAAATAGCAACACAAAAGTGTAATTAGCAGTGTTCCCAATTAAATAACATAGGGAATATGGTTTCTGAGACCAAGGCTAGTTTCTAATACCTGCTCTCTGATGGTATTCTCCACAGACAGAGAGCCGCTGTCTCCCAGTCAGTACCCTCCACACAGGCTTTAGCATCTGATGCCAAGAAGTGGGGGTCATCCCTTCACTGAGCTCTTCCATCCTAGGCACTGGGAACCTAGGAAACGTCCCTATTTCAGGACACCGATGGCCTCCTAGGGACCAGTATACTGTGCAAGTGCTGTTATGTTATCGTTTAGAGAACTCTTCTTGGGGTGGTCAGTGGATGCTTCACAAGGCATCAGATGGGCTGAGCTATGAAGGTCAAGTGTTGATTACCAGGAAAGAATAGCATCTGGTACTGACCTTCAGCATGATGAAGAGCTGTGTTTTGCGAACAGCAGAAGTATAAACACAGTTGATTTGTATTTGGACAGCACTGAATACTGATTCTACTGCATACCAATTATATATTCTTGGTATTATTGCCTTCTCTGGGCTTCTGTTTCCATATTTATAAAAATATTCTGAATATTTTCTATAGCTTTCTATGAGTACCAAAAAAAAACCATAAGTAAAGAATATAACAATTGAGACTAAGAGTTAGCAAATAAAAAATACAAGATGGCCATTTAAATTTATTTTTATGAAACAATCTTTAAGCAAATGTGTACCCCAAATACCATATAGCAGATATACCAAATAATTATTTATCTGAAATTAAAACTTAACTGATACCCTGCAGTACTGTCCAATAATAAATAACAATAAGTGAACCATGTCTTAAGTTGGTATGATAAGTATTTTCAGACTAGGGGGTACTGAATTGAAGTAAATAAGAGTTTTGAACAAAACAACAGACTTCAAACAGCATGTATACAAGAGGGACTTGTGGGAGCAGAAGGTAAAGGTTATCTATTAGTGTTAGAATTCAGAAGTTTCTCCAGGAATAAAGAACATATTATCTTAAAAAGTGTTTTCTTCGAATTGGTTGGTAGCACCCCACCACCAAAACCATGCCACATTTGAGAGAACCATGGGTCATGGCAGTGGGAACTGAGGTGTGACACCAACTTAGAAATTTTCATCGGACTGGAAGAGTACAGTTGCTGGCTAATAGCACAGCTAGGTTTCAGTTTCTCAGTTGATGATGGATGCTGCAGGTTAAATCAGTTAAAAGTCCCACAGTCTCAGTCTGTGCCTTCAACTATGGAGTGAAACTCAGAGAAGGATAAGTCCCCTCCTCACAAAGGCTTACCTACAATCCTGTTTTTAAATCTCTAGAAGAAGCACTAACATGAGCTCATTCTACTGCATCACTTCCTGAACCGTGATCCACGAAGGCAGGCCGGTTACACCACAGCATCCCCAGGAACTGGAAAACAGGAGGGTCCACTTATCATTTGTAAATGGATGAGTCAGCATGGGCTGGGCTCACCACGAAAGGTCTGATGAAATTCCTTAGTCTGAAGTGGGCCTGAAACAAAGATCTGGCTGAGCAGGAAATCGTGGGCTTCTTCCTCATCCTCAACACGGCTGCCATTCACTGTGAACCAGGCCTGGAACACAGTGCTTTACAGTAATTCTGTTCAAACCTTCCAATGACTGATGGGGGATGTCCTTCTGTGTATGTTTATCTTATTGGTTGTTGAATAAAGCACTGTTGGCCAATAGGGAAGAAAGAAAGGTGGGACTAGGAATCAAGGAGGATTCTGGGAAATGTAGTAAAGAGAAGTCTTGTGACCCAGACAGGAAGTGACATAGCAGGCAGACTCAGAATAAAAGCAGGGACAAGCAGGAAATGACTCTCTTCTTCCTCCTCTCTTCTCTGTGGAGCCTCCATGTGATCCTGGGAAGAGGATGCATGCTGCCACCAGCATCTTCCATAAGATAAGTCTTCATAAATATATAGATTAATGGCTATGGTTGATAAAGCATAAGCAAGCATATAAGAAATCCTAGTCATTGGCCAGCAGCATTGTAACTAATGTAAGTCTCTGTGTGTTACTTGGGGCCCTAATGTAGCGGTGGGCAGAACTCAGGCAGCTGGCGGAAAGATTTATCATTACAAATGACCCTTAAAAGTGAAGGTTTAACCAGCCTCAAAGCCCAATTTTATTCTGTAAATCAGCTTAAGAGTCATCTCTGGGAGAACTTTCTTAGCCAGCCTACCAAGAAACATTCCTTCCTGTTCCCACTCTAACTCAGCCTAAGTCCTTTCACAGGACTGATGGTTCCTAGTGAATTTACAAAATATCTCTGCTCCATCTGTCTATAGTCCAGTTACTACCATGTTTCCAACACCCATCAGCCAGCTCATTGCAGGACCCAATTAGTATTTGTCAGCCATGAACTTTATTTTCAGGTTTGTCTGCACAGAATCACTGCAGCTTTAAAAAGGTAAAGTATCGTCACATCTATCTCGACCAACAAGAAAGACACGACCACGACTCTTCTTCAAGAAGTTTATTCAGGAACCTTGTACATCAGCTTCCGCTCAGCTTCTACTTCAGCTTCTCCTAGCTTCACTCCCTACTAGTCCCCCCGGCAAGCCCTTAAAAGCAATCTCATTACCCAATTAACTCACGCCACCTGGCGATCCCGGATAGGTCACAGCTGGAAGAGGCACACCAGATCCACTAAGCGCTTCCAAATAAGGCTTGTTTACAGCTAAGCTCCATCTCCCTGGCATCCAGCCAGGCACCATCTTGGGGCTGTGGCTCCCCACAAAGTATCACACACACACACACACCACATAAACATACCACACACAGAAACACGCATATATACACGCAAAACACATAAACACGCCACACACAGAGACACGCATACACTCACATACAAAAACACACATACCACACACGCAAACACACATACACACATACCATACATACACACAAACACACATGCAATCTCAAAAACACAACCATGAAGGCCTCACTCCGCAGTCACCAGATCCAAATGTCTACAGTAGATCTGCATCTTTGTTTCTTCCTTCCCTTCTTTTCCAATTCTCTCTCTCTCTCTCTCTCTCTCTCTCTGTGTGTGTGTGTGTGTGTGTGTGTGTGTGAGACACTGCTGAAGATGAAAATGTCAGCGAGTGCCTGCCACTATAAGGAAACTGTAAAGACCTTTGTGGAACTCTGAAGGATACTATCATGGCTTGCATAGAAAACTGCCCAAAGTAGTACGTGCTGATGACTTGCTTGTTCCTCAGCTGGTGGCACTCTTGGGAGGTGTTTGGTTCATGAATGCACTGACCTCACCAATGTGATTAATCCTCTGGTGAATTCCCAGCTGAGTGGGCTGTCAGAAAGTGCATCAGGACACAGATGCATGTTTATGGAGGGTACTTCTTGTCCCTGGCTGTTGTGCAAGGAACAGTCTCTGGTCACATGCTTCTACCACCTCTCCAATGATGGCTAGCTAAAGTAAATTGTTTTCTACTACAAACTGATTTGCTTGGGTATTTGGTAACAATGACAGAAGTGATCAACACAGAGACATTTTTCCTCCATGCAATCTTTCAACTAAAGCTTTATAGGAGTTTCTCTATGAAATATGCTGGCCACATCCTTTACCTCAATGCAAATATATCTCACCAATTTGAAAATAAGAACACATCACCATATAGTTGTATTTCTATTTCTATTGCCCTTAAACATAGGCCATTAAGAGTGGCCTCATTCAAAGTAAAAGGTAGGAAGTATAACACTGAGATACCACTTATCTACCAGAGGGCAAACTGCAAAAGCTTGACAGCATATTTTCTTGGCCACCTTACAGGAAATTAGCTTCTGTGATACACCACTGATAGGAATGCAAAATAACCCAGGAATGGGATTTACTAATTGCTGACAATGTTATACTCTTTATCCCAGCATTCACACTTTTAGAAATTTACCCTAAAAGCACAGCACCAAAATATGAAACATTGGTAGCTTGACAGCAAAGCAATGTGCTGCACTCAAGATTTTTCATTGCAGTATCATCTGTAATAGCAAAGAGAAAAAGTAAGACTCTCTGTCAGTAAGGGACTGGTTGAATAAACTATGCCACTAAGAAATAAGGAAGCCCCCAGTGCTCTGGTGTGAAGCAAGTGCTACAATATTAAACAACAAAAAAAAGTAAAGTAGTGTTTATAAATATGCCACTATCTATGTTAAAAATGAAGGGAAACAGGAGTAGATTTAAAGCACTTTTAGTACTTTTAAATAATGGAAGAACAAAAAACCTCAACAATGGCTAGCGTGGCATGATAACATTGAAGGTGCAATACTGGCATGCATACATCAGTGGTAACCAACAGCTCGATAATTGAACTTAAGACCCACCCAACAAGAGGAAAACCACACTTGGTACTGGAAACCTAGGCAATTACTCAAGGCTCTTGAAGTCATGAATCCTGGAGAAGAACCTACAACTGACACTTTACTAAGCCAGCATAATTCATAAACTACATTCTAAATATTTGTCCTTATGCCCACAGACAGGTGTATCTGTCACCCCTCATCAGAGAAACTTCTCTTTGCAATAGATGGAGACCATCACAGAACTACAGCTGATCAAAATGTAGAGTTGTGCGGCACAGTCCCAACTGATACATCTACAAAACAGCTTCTGTTACCTAAGGCCCAGAGATCATTATGGAAGAGGGTGCAGAAAGAGTGTTAGAGCCAGAGGAATACGGAGTTTTCTGTTGTCTCCTAATGATGTCAGAAGCTACCTCTAAGAGGTCTCACCACCATGGATTCAAAAACCAAGAACTGAATAAGTATGATACCAATAGATATGCTAACATGGATTGAGGATAGGTAATGAGGTCTCAGCCCCTAAACAAAGAACTACAGGCAACTAAGGAATGCTGACAGTGGGAGAAATATGCTTCTCCAGAGAAGAACACACCAACTGGTACCTAATACCAAATAGCCATCCCTGGAAACATATATACAAGTGACATTATACAGACTGAGGGTATTGTAGTTATGCATTTAGGAACACACACACACACACACACACACACACACACAAGAGCTAGTTCCAGGACAAGCTCCAAAAGCTACACAGGGAAACTCTGTCTTGAAAAACCAAAGAATAAGAATAAGAATAAGAAGAAGAAGAAGAAGAAGAAGAAGAAGAAGAAGAAGAAGAAGAGGGTGTAAATGGGAGAGCTCAGAGGGAGGAAAGGGAATGGGGATGATGTAAGGATGTTGTAATCTCAAAAAATTTTAAAAATTACTTTAAAAAGTCCTTCTGAACAACTGGGAGAACATATTTATAAATATTTATTTTATCTGTAAATGAAACGTCTGAGTAATAACTTATGCCAATAAAATATAAAGAATCCTCAAACTGTGGAAGCTGGAGCGATGGCTCAGTGGAGATTAGTGCACACCACTCCCACAGAAGATCCACATTCGGTTCCCAGCACCCATATCAGAGGCTCACATATGGTAGATGGCTACAGAGCATTGCCAGGTTTTATGCTGCTGCAACTGTTTCTTGTCTTTCCACTGTTTTTTGTGAGATGTTATATGGGATTGGGGGAGGCACTGTGGTTTGAACCTAGAACCGCATGCAATCTAGGCAAGTGCTTTACCACCAAGCTATCCCTTTTAAAACTATTTTGAGACAAAACCTCAACAAGTTATCCAGACTATCCATGAACTCACTCTGTAGTCCAAGAAGGCCTTGAACTTTCATTCCCCCTGCTGTGGCCTCCAGTGTAGCTTGAATTACAGACCTGTGCCAACTCACAATATTTTGATAGGAGAGGCCGGGAGGGTGACCCATGTGCCCTGGTTTTTGCCCTCAGGGACCTGGGCCTTAGACTCAACGGAAATGTGTCTTCTGGACACTAGGAAACTTTCCCTACTTTCTAATTTGCCTCTGGCAGATAACATTGACTGCCACTCTTCAGTGGGTTGATCAAGGTACAAGGGTAACATTACAAAGTTCTTCAAATCGGTTACAGTAAAATAATAATCAGATGGCCATAACCTTGTATGAGAATTCCTTAGAGCACCTGGCTAAAAGCATTTCTGATGAAATTATGGACTGGCATGTTGGTCATCCAATAGGAAGTGGGTAACACTAGTTAGTAGGCATCTGTTCAGAGATCAAGAGACAGAGAATTAATATGGATATTCCTGAATTTGCAAAGAGAATTTGTGTTGTCTCTAGAATTGCCCATGTTCACCATAAGAGTCCCAAAGTGAAATGACCACAGTATTTAAGAGCCTGTGGGATTAGGATCTCATTCATTCTACTCTTAAGCTGATTCCCCACATTTGCGCTATCTCTTTGTGAGGCACCAAGGACACAGAGATGAAACTATTATTCAGTTACTTGGTATATTTTCTTTCAGAGCAGAGAATGCCAAGAACCAGAATAACTCAAATCAGTGACCTCAAACTCATCTACCTGTAGAGGTCTGGGAGCATAAAGCCCAGTGTCTACAGTGAGCTGGACCCTGAACACTGACGAGGGCCAGTTCCTCACTGTGTCCTTGGGGATAATTTAGACCCAAGGCTGCTCAAGTCATCCACTTTGCGTAGGTATGCACACACGTTCCTGCAGACGCGCATTGTGCATTGGGTTGCACATACCCTGGTGCATGTGCAAATGAAGGCCAGTGTTTATTGTTTGGTTGTCTTCCTTAATCACTGTCAACCATGTGTGTGTGTATGCATGTGTGTATACGTGTGTGTGTGTGTGTGTGTGTGTGTGTGTGTGTGTGTGTGTGTGTGTGTGTGTGTGTGTGTGTGTGTGTATGTATGGTTGAAACAGGTTCTCACTATGTTTCCCAGACTGACCTCCAATTCCTGACAATCCTCCTGCCTCAGCCTCCTCCCTCAGCATCCTGACTAACCAGATCACAGCATGTATCATAATACCCAGAAGTATTTTGTAGTCTTACACTATCCTATACTGTATAGCTCCATTTATATGAAAGCTCAGAGTAGACAAATAGACAAATACATACACAAAGATCCAAGAAGTTTAGTAATTGCTAGGATCTCTCAGGGATGAGATAAGAAATGCTTAAGGTTTCTTTTTGGGGGGAGGGGAAGAAAATATTTAAAAATTGTACAATGGTTCTATGACTCTGCAAGTTACTAAAGCTGCTGATCTGTGTACTTTAGAAGATGAACTTTATAGTAAAAGAATAAAACTCAATAGAGCTGTTACAAAGATTAGCATGATAATGATAAAAATTTTATCAGTTTTTCAGGTAATATTTCTCGAAATTATCCCACCTAATCAGAAACCTAATAATTAGCAATAGTCAACAAATTAAACTGGGTGTGGTGTGCCTGTAACTCCCACACTGGGTAAGCTTGAGGCCAGACTGGGCTACATAGAGACCCTGCCTAGAAAACATTGACTATCAATGACAACAATGATTACCATGTACAAAGGAGGATGTGAGGGAGAAAAGGTTGGAATAAAAAAAAATGGGCTGCAAACAAAACAAAACAAAATATAAAAGTTGTCAGAGGGTTGTCAGAGGAAGTCCCTGTCCCTGCTGTGGTCTGGTGCAGGGGACTTTGTATCAAGACTTCCTTATCTGGTGTGCAAATGGTTCACTGTCCAAGAGCACACAGTTAATGTGTGACACCAAAGCCATGTGTCCTGGTGCAAGGTGCATCTACCCACAGAGGACCCCACTTTCTAATCTGTAAAAAGTGCTGTGTCACCTTTTAATAACCATTGATACCGGAAAATAATAATAATCAGGCAAGGGACAAGTGATGACAGCTACCACAGGAGGAAGTGGTCACCAGATGTGGAGCACTTAGAGAAGTCTGCCTAGGAAATGTACAGGGCTTAGGCCATGAAGACTGAGACCAACTTGAATGCATAATTCAACATACAGCAGGGTCATGTTGACATCTGCAATGTTGGGAGAAGGCAATGCAAGCTGAGATGAGGAGTGAACGGCAAATGGAGGCAAGAACATGTGGCCCAGGTCACTCACTCAGCAAATATTTACTGAGCCAGTTCTTGAGACAAACACTTAGCTCCTCCACACAAAGATGTGTATTGTGATGTATTGTATATACTGTGAATATATGTTTGTCTTATTGGTTGATGAATAAATGCTGATTGACCAGTAGCCAGGCAGGAAGTATGGGTGGGGCTACCAGACTAGGAGAATTCTGGGAAGAAGAAAAAAGAAAGGAGTTGCCAGGGAGATGCCATGTAGCTACCAGGATGGTAGGATATCAAGCATTGTCCAGTAAGCCAAAACCACAAGAAGATACACAGATTAATATAAATGAGTTAAGTGAGAGCTAGCCAATAAGAAGCCTGAGCCATCAGACAAACAGTTAACAATTAATATAAGCCTCTGCATGTTTATTTGGGACAGAAAGGCTGTGGGACCAGGTGGGACAGAAACACCATCTATAGCCTACTGAGAGAGGACAACTCACAATCATGCCACAGTGAGGCATGTGTGAGAGGTACAAGGCTGGAGGTTCTTTAGGAGCTGGAGCAGAGCAGAGTTCACAATGGGAGCATTTTCACCCTCCAGATGGTCTAGAGGGGACCCTGGCTAGGGAGTACAAGTAGAAAGAGAAAATGTGAGAGTGCTGGCTTTTGCACATAAAGCTGAGAGGAGCATAGTCTCTCTATGCTCGGACGTTGTCAGGACTTAGAGCCTGCAAAACAGATTTTCTTTATGACTATCTAACTGTCCCCAGGCTAAGGTGTCCACCAAACTACATATGAAAAGACTGGAAAAATAGCAAGTATCCCATGTTTGATTCTGGCTTTAATTTTGTATGCTTAAAGTATGAAAGAGGGGGGCTTTAATCTGATTTCTGTTGCTGTGATAAGTACTAGGGTCAAAAACAAATTGGGGCACTCTTCCTTCCCCCTCGGCCGCCCTGACCTATCCTGAGCCCTACTCCTGCCCAAGGTCCCCATCAACCCAGGATCTCTCTGGGTCTGTGGCTGCAGAGAGCGAACCTGTCTGCATAGAGTGGACCCGCCCAGACAGGAAGGACCTCTGTGAGGCTGGAAATACCTCACTCTTCCTTCCCCCTCTGCTGGCCCAACCTCTCCTGAGTGAGGAGACTACCAGGAGAGGCAAGACCATTCATATCTGCAGACACTGAAGTCTTGACCCACACACACCACCAGGTGGTAAGAGGAGATAGAGAGACCCCACCTGCACCCCGGAAGAAGAAATGGGCAGAAGGCAGAATAAGAACACACTCAACAGAAAGACCAATATGATACCACCAGAATCTAGGGACTCCACACTAGCAAGATCTGAAAAGCACAACACAGAGGAAGAAGAGAAAGACCTAAAAATCTACTTCATGAAGATGTTTGAGACCCTTGAAGAAGAAACAAGACAATCTCTTAAAGAAATAGAAGAAAAAGCAAACAAATTTAAGAAATAAGTAATTCTCTTAAAGAATGTAAAGTAAAAACAACCAAACAAGTGAAGGAAGCACTGGAAAGAGTTCAAGGCATGAAAGCTGAAATAGAAACAATAAAGAAAACACAGAAAGAGGGGATGTTGAAAATACAAAGGCTGGATAAACAATCCAGATCTAATGATGTGAGTATAACCAATAGAATACAAGAGATGGAAGAGAGAATCTCAGTTGTTGAAGACTCACTAGAGGATATACAGTCATGGACTGAAGAAAATCTCAAGTCCAACAAGTCTCTAACAGAAAATATCCAGGAAATATGGAACACCTTGAAAAGTTCGAATCTAAGAATGATAGGTATAGAAGAAGGTGAAGAAATACAGCTCAAAGGTACAGAAAACATATTCAACAGAATCATAGAAGAAAACTTCCTCAACCTACAGAAGGATATGCCTATGAAAGTACAAGAAGCTTACAGAACACCAAATAGACTGGACCACAAAAAGACTCCCCTCACCACATAATAATCAAAACACCAAACTTACAGAATAAAGAGAAAATATTAAGAGCAGAAAAGGAAAAAGGTCAAGTAACATGTAAAGGCAGACCTATCAGAATCACACTTGACTTCTCAATGGAAACTTTGAAAGCCAGAAGGTCCTGGATAGATGTCCTACAAACACTAAGGGAACATGGTTGCCAACCCAGACTACTGTACCCAGCAAAGCTTTCAATCACTATAGATGGAGAACACAAGATATTCCATGACAAAACCATATTTAAACAATACATAGCCACAAATCCAGCACTACAGAAAGTCCTAGGGGGAAAACTCCAACCCAACAAAGATAACTACACTCACAAAACATAGGTAATAGATAATCCAACTTTACCAAACAGGAAAAGAAACAGGAGGGTGAAATACACACACAATGACACCACCAACAATAAATCCAAAACAAACAAGAACCAACAATCAATGGACATTAATATCCCTCAATGTCAATGGTCTTAACCTGCCCATAAAAAGATACGGGCTAACAGAATGCCTACGAAGACAGAATCCATCCTTCTGCTGTATACAAGAAAGACACCTCAACTTCAAAGATAGGCATTGCCTCAGAGTAAAGAGTTAGAAAAAGATTATCCAATCAAATGGACCCAAGAAACAAGCTGGTGTAGCAATCCTAATATATAACAAATTAGACTTTAAACTAAAATCAATCAAAAGAAATGAAGAAGGGCATTTCATACTCATCAAAGGAAAAGTCCATCAAGATGAAGTCTCAATCCTAAGCATCTATGCCCCAAATATGAAGGCACCCACATTTGTAAAAGAAACATTACTAGAGCTCAAACCACACATAAAACCACACACACTTGTAGTAGGAGACTTCAACACCCTGCTTTCACCACTGGACAGGACCACCAGACAGAAACTTAACAAAGAAACAAAGGATCTAAAAGAAGTTATGACCCAATTGGGATTAACAGACATCTATAGAACATTCCATCCAAACACAAAAGAATATACCTTCTTCTCAGCACCACAAGAAACCTTCTCTAAAATTGACCACATACTTGGCAACATAGCAAACCTCCACAGATACAAAAAAATTGAAATAACCCCCTGCATCTTATCAGATCACCATGCTTTAAGATTAGAATTCACCAGCAATACAAATTGCAGAAAACCTACAAACTCATGGAAATTGAATAATACCCAATTGCACCATTTCTGGGTGGAGGAAGAAATAAAAAGTGAAATTAAAGACTTCCTAGAATTTAATGAGAATGTAGACACAACATACCCAAACTTATGGGACACTCTGAAAGCAGTGCTAAGAGGAAAGCTCATAGCACTAAGTGCCCACATGAGGAAACTGGAGAATAGTCACACAAGAGAATTGACAGGACAACCGAAAGCTTTAGAACAAAAAGAAGCAAACTCACCAAGGAGGAGTAGATGCCAGGAAATAATCAAACTGAGGGCTGAAATTAATAAAGTAGAAACTAGGAAAACATTACAAAGAATCAATGAAACAAAGAGGTGGTTCTTTGAGAAGATCAACAAGATAGACAAACCCCAAGCAAACTAACCAAAAAGCAGAGAGAGAGCATGCTAATTAACAAAAACAGAAATGGAAGGGGGGATATAACAACGGACACTGAGGAAATCCAGAGAATCTTCAGGTCATACTTTGAAAACCTGTACTCCACAAAATTCAAATATCTAAAGGAAATGGACAATTTTCTGGATAGATATCACTTACCAAAATTAAACCAAGATCAGATAAGCAGTTTAAATCGACCTATAACACCTAATGAAATAGAAGCAGTCATCAAAAGCCTCCCAACCAAAATAGCCCAGGGCCAGATGACTTCACTGCAGAATTTTACCAGAAATTCAAACAAGAGCTAATACCAGTACTCCTCAAACTGTTCCACACAATAGAAGCAGGAGGGACATTGCCAAACTCTTTTTGCGAGGCTACAATTACTTTGATACCCAAGCGCACAAAGATACAATTAAAAAAGAGAACTACAGACCAATATCCCTCATGAACATCCATGCAAAATTACTCAACAAAATATCCAAGAGCACATCAGAAAAATCATCCACCATAATCAAGGAGGCTTCATCCCAGGGATGCAAGGATGGTTCAACATATGAAAATCCATCAATGTAATCCACCATATAAACAAACTGAAAAAGAAAAACCACATGGTCATCTCACTAGATGCTGAAAAAGCCTTTGACAAAATCCAGCATCCCTTCATGATAAAGATCTTGGAGAGAACAGGAATAACAGGAACATATCTAAATATGATAAATGCAATATATAGCAACCAACAGCCAACATAAAACTAAATGGAGAGAAACTCAAAGTGATTCCTCTAAAATCAGGAACAAGACAAAGCTGTCCACTCTCTCCATATGTCTTCAATATTGTACCTGAAGTCCTAGCTAGAGCAATAAGAAAACAAATGGAGATCAAGGGGATACAAGTTGGAAAGTAAGAAGTCAAACTTTCACTATTTGCAGATGATATGATAGTCTACCCATGTTTTGGTCCTTAAATATATTTTTCCATGGAAAATATTTGGAGTTCTTTGAAGAAATGGTTTTCAAGTCTCAGGCACTAAGCATACATGATGAGTCTTCAAGATCTTATAGCAGAAAACAAGGTCACTACCAAAAATTACTAGGATTCTGTCAGAAGAACAAGGCAGACAAAGCAGATACCACTGGCTAATGATCTGAGAACCTGCACATGAAATCAACTGACTTTTCTGTTTAGCTTAAGAGTGATTATTGCCATCTTCACAAAATATAAAAATCTGGAGCATGCTAAAATAACGGAGGAGAAAATCCCTGGATTCTGACCCTCCACAAATAGGAGTTAGTTGTCATCAAACTACCAGAAGCAAAGAAAAGAGAACTTAGTGGAGGAAGACCATTGCAGGGCAGCAAGAGGGAACTCTAACAGTTTAAATTGTCTCTTCCATATCTCTCACTAACCAAGAAGACAGCTCACACTTGAGACAGCTCTTTTGTGCCAGAGATAGCAGTACAGACTTTATTTGCAAAACATTGTGTGTGTGCATTTTACCTGTCTGGTGGCTCCCTGGAAGAAAGACTCAAACGCTGTGGAGTATTGTGCTTGACTTTAAATAGCTCAATGGCTGGAGCAGGTTACTGGGTAATATTTACGGAAAGCCTTTCAAGGAAGACTTACTGGTTGCAGCAACCTATGAGAAGGGATAGCAGTTGGTACAAGCAAAGAACAAACTGAACAGCTTTAGTAAGGAAAAGGCTCACAAAAGAGGATTTTTAACATGACTTCTGTAAATCAAGGAAATGTGAAGTCATGTGCATGCTAAGAGCTGAACGTATGCTCTGTAAAGGCCGGCCGGCACTTCATGCTGCTGGCTTAACTTCATAGTTCACACAAGCAGAGAATGAGGCTGAGGCACTGGAGGACTACCCCCACTCCCACCCTCCAGAAAACCCCTAAGACTTAATACATCTTAATTTGCTTCTAATAAAACTGGTCAAGAGAAAAAAGAATATAATAAAAAATAAAATGTGGAACTAATGCAATTGGATGTGTTCTGAGAAATTTACTTTTTTCAACAAAAGAGTGTTACTTATCATATCATACTAATAAATGATCTAATTAAGTATATCAAAAAACAAATGGGGGGGGGAGAGAGTTCATTGCATTTTACAATTGATGTCCACCATGAGTGGAAGTCAGGACAGGAACCAGGAGGCTGAAACTGAAGAAGAGGAGCTCTGTTTACTGGCTTGCTCCCCTGGCTTGCTCAGCCTGCTTTCTTTTTCTGTTTTCTTTTTAACTTTTAATGATTCTTTGTGGATTTCACATCATGCATTCCGATCCCACTTATCTCCCTGTCCTCTGGAATCCACCCTCTGCCCTTGCAACCGCCCCGCCCCCAAACAAAACCAAATTTAAAAGAGAAACCAAAAACAAAACAAAGAAACAAAAACAAATCAAAAAAAAAAAAAAAAAAAGGAAGAAACCTGTCGTGGAAGCTGTAGTGTGGTCCACTGAGACACACAGTTTACCCTTTAGTCTGTTTATCTTTACTTGCAAGTGTTCGTTACCACAAGTCATTGGTCTGGCCCAAGGCCTCTGGTTTCTTCTACACCACCAATAGTGGACTCTCATTGGTGCTCCTCTTGGATATCCTGTTGTTGTCCTGTGTCATGGAGATCCTGCTGTTTTGGATCTGTAGGTTCATCCCCTTCACATGCTCCAACAGTTCATAAATTTGGTGGATGTTAGGATGAAACAACTTATAGCCCTTGTTCTGGGCTTGGGTGGTGGCTGGGTTGTCAGCTCGCCAACTCTCCCTCATTGGCACTACCTTTATGAACTCTCTAGCAATGCTTGGGCAACTTCACCCAATGCAGCCTATAGCCAGGGATCCTCAGATCCAGGCCCCCCTCACTCACATCACCAGGGCCAGTTCTACTGTTCTGCCCAGGCAAGGTGCGGGGCCCTCTCTCCCAACTGCTTTCTTACACTATCCAGGATAACCTGCCCAGGGATATGCTACCAAAAACAGTCTGGGCCCTTCTACCTCAGTCATTAATCAAGAAAATGCACTCACAGGCTTGCCTTTAGGCAATGTGATGAAGGCATTGAGGTTCCTCTTCCCAAATAATGCTAGGTTGTGTCAGGTTGAGAAAAATCCAACCAGGACAAGGGGACAACTGACTTCACACATGAGCTAAATGGAAATCAAAGTAATGTTTCCAAGGCTTGGTTATTAGTGAGGATAGGAAGTGTGGAACTCTCATGTAGTTGAACTTGAGTGTCTTCCTCTGTCTTCATTCATGAATACGAAACACTGAGTATATTCCCTACCTGAAACTACATGGAGATTCTCTGAAAAGGATTCTTTGTTTTTAGACATGTACTGCTGTAGCCAAGGCTGTCCTAGTGTACTCTTTGCGACTCAGTCTGTCTTTGAACTTGTGGTAGTCCTTTGATCGAAGTTGCCCATGAGCTGGGATTGCAGGCATGTACCACCATGTAGAGCTAAAATGATGCTTAAGAACATGGATGTGCTGAGTAGTTTTAAATCAGCTTGACACAAGCTAGAGTCATCTGAAAAGAAGGAATCTTAATGAAGAAAAAGCCTCCATAAGATCCAGCAGTAAGACATTTTCTTAATTAGTGATTGATGGGGAGGGCCAAACCCGTTCAGATGGGGGTTATCTCTCGGCAGGCGGATCTCTATGAGTTGGGGACCAGCCTGGTCTACAAGAGCTAGTTCCAGGACAGCCTCCAAAGCCACAGAGAAACCCTGCCTCGGAAAAAAAAAAAAAAAAAAAAAAAAAAAAAACATTTCCTCTAGTGAGCTCAGATTTGAGTAAAGATAGGCTATTTTAACCCAGTTTCTCTTTGGTAAGACTCGTCGCTGAGTTTATGTTTTTCTTACTAGAGTTAAAAATGAGTGGCATAAAATTTACCACTGATGGGGCTGGGAGGTTGGTTCAGTGGGTAAAGTGCTTGCTAGACGAGCATGAGAACCCAAGTTGCAATTCTCAGCACCCATGTCAGGCATGACCCTGAACATCTGTAACTCGATTGGGTGGCCAGAGGCAGGAGGATACCTGGATTTCACTGGCCAGCCAGTGTAGCTGTAGGCATGAGCTCCACGTTCACTAAGAGGCCTTGTCCTGGAAAATAAGGTAGAGAGTGATTCAGAAAGACATCCCAACATTGAGCTTTGGCTTCTGTAGGCACACACAGGTGCACATTACTGCATACATGTGCAAATACATTTCCAGCATATGCATTAATTTGCCATTGAAACCATTTCTTAAATTTTGTGTGCGAGTGTATACAGTATGATGCATGGGAGGAGGTCATAGGGAAACTTTGGTTCTACCTTGTTTGAGACAAGATCAGTTGGTTATTTTCCTGTTTTGTACAGCAGGCATCCACCTGCCATCTGCCCATGGGGCCACTGGAATTGCACACACTTGTAATTCGTGTCCAGATTTTACATGGGTTTTGGCTATTCAAACTCAGGTCCTTGTTGCTTGCATGACAAGCATTTTTGCCTATGGAGCCATTCCACTATCCTCAACCCATTTTTAAGTGTACAGTTTGGTAGAATCAATTAAATATCCAAGTGTCTTTGTTAGGGTTTCTATTGCTGTGAAGAGACATGATAACCACAGCAGCCCCTATAAAGAAAAACATTTAATTAGAATGGTTTACAGTTTCAAAGGCTTAGTCCAGTATCATCATGGCAGGACATGGTGGAACGCAGGCAGACATGGTGCCGGAGAAGTTGCTGAGAGTTCTACATCTTGACCTTCAGGCAACAGGAAGTGAACTGTGACACTGGGCATAGCTGGAACATAGGAAACCTCAAATCTCACCCCAACAGTGACACACTTCCTCCAACAAGGACATTCCTATTCCAACAAGGCCACACCTCCTAATAGTGCCATTCCCTATGAGCTTATGAGGGCCAATCATAGACAACTCCCACAACAAAGTTGTTAAAGCTGTGACATGATTTCCAAAACCTTCATTAACCCAAACAGAAAGTCTGATCATTAAGCAATAACTCTATTTTTGCTTCAAAAATTCTAATCTTTCTGCCCTCATCAATTTTCCTACTCTAAATATTTCATATTTTACACAAGAGAAATCTACATAGATTTTCATTTTGTGTCTACTTTATTCCCTGTGCTTTCATTCATGTTGTAGCACCCTGAGAGTGTCTTCCTTCATGGCTGAGTGACCTTCTACTGTGTGGGCAAGCACATGGTATTAGTCTATTCATCTGATAATGGACTTTGAGTTCTTTTCACCCTTGACTTGAATATTGCTGCTATAAACACAGCTGTACAAAGAGATACTCGAGTCCTTGTTTCAGCTTGAGTAAATTCCTAAAAGTAAATTGCTGAGTCATATGACTAACTTTGTGAGGAATAGACTAAACATGGTAGCACCCTTTCACCTTCCTTCAGCCATGTACAAGATTTCCAGTTCCTCTGCCTATCCACCCACTGTTGTCTAAACTTATTCGCTGAGCCAAACTGCTACCATCTTTAGGAGTTCAGCAGGAACTGCTTGGAAGACATCATTTCTGCTGAGCTCCTTTAGAACCGAGCTGACTTTTGAACTTTTCTTATAGAAAGAGGGGCAGAGAGGATCTTGGGACCCTCCTCTGAGTAGCCAGCCACCTCTCCCAAACAGTTGTTTGCAATTTTGCCCTAATTGGTTGTGGCCTCTGGGATCTTGGGGAAAGGCTAGAATACATAGATAGAGAAAAGCTGGGAGAGAGGGGGGTTCTCTCTATGTAGACATACAAAAAGCTACCATCCCTGCTGGGTAAAGACTTTTTTGGGCAGCTTTTATAGGGGGAACCCCAATAATCCTGTAAATAACCCTCACCTATGCTCGTTAAGAAAGTCCAATCGATTTACTGGTACCTCAAAGTGAATGTTGATAGCATATACTTTGGTCTGTTATTGGGACCTTAGGGAAGTGGGTACATACTGTTTGTCTCCCCCAGGAAGTGACACCAACACTTTGATTGCATACCTTTTAACTTATAGCTATCTTGGGGAGGGGGAATGGTAGCTCATTGGGATTTGATTACAATTACCCACTTCCTAATTCTGTTGAGCTTCTTACGTGTGCATATATGGCTTTTGGAGAAATAGCTGTATAACATCTTTCTCCACTTTTAAGTCCAGTTGATTTTGTGAAGTGTAGAAGCTCCTTATATGTGCAAATATTAACAACATATCAGATATGTGACTTGCAAGTATTTTCTCTTACTTTGTAGGTTGTCTTTTCACTCTTTTTGAAAGGACTCTAACTGGGATGGAAGTCTCACCTGGAAATAAAGAAAAAAAAAAAAAACACGCAAGAAAGAGATATGAGACCAAAGTGTAAAAAGCAGTAAGACAAGTGAAGAAACCCATATGCACAAGTGTGTGGAGCAAGAGTTTTCTATGAGACTTGGCCTCTTACTTTCAGAGTGGTGTGCCCTCTACTTCATTTCATCTTTAATCTGAACTGCTAAAAATGAACGACAGTAGTGATTTCCAGGAATGCGTCTGAGTCACGCTGCCCTAGGCTAGAGTTCCAGTTTAGTTTATTACCCATGGGCAGGATATAGCATTTTATCTGTTGAAATGTAATCTACTAATTTTTTCGTGTTTTTTAATCTATTACTTTTGGAGTGATTAAAACAAAAATAAGCCCGGCGGTGGCGGCACATGACTTTAATCCCAGCACTTAGAAGGCAGAGGCAGGAAGATCTCTGTGAGTTGGAGGCCAGCCTGGTCTACACAGTGAGTTCCAGGACAGGTTCCAAGGCTACACAGAGAAACCCTGTCTCGAAAAAGTAAAAAAACATATTGCAAAGAATGCATCTGGTGTGCCTGGGATATAGAAAGAACTCAAAAGGTGTTAGCTGTGGGGCCATTGCTTTGCTTCATGAATATGCTTCCTGTTCTGAGGTTATCAGCAAAGCCTCGAGTAGATTTATAGAATTTATGACGATAAAAGTTCTTAAGTTTCAAAATTTGCAGTGATTTGTTGCAGACCAATAGTTAGCTAATATGCTTTGTAAACTGATGAATGGGTGTGTGAGAAGCCCCACTAGGCCTAATGATGACAGGCAGTGTCTGCCCAGGATGCTGAGTTAATGGCCTTGGAAATGGAATCACACAATTCTACAGGTGCTAATCTGAGGTTCACAAATGTTAAGCAACTTGGGAAGCGAGAGCTAGGAATATATCTTTATTCATGACTCTAGTACGAACCACATCCAAAGAGGCAAATTGTTGCACTGATATAATCCATATTTTTCTGATTTTTTTTTCTAGTATAGATCTGACGGCTCACAAAATCAGGATGTTGAAGGCAGTGAGTGGGGTGAGAGAGCTTCACAAAGCAACCAACTGTCCTCTTGATTTCTTTTTATTTGTGCACTGGAAGTCTTGAGAAAGAAAATTGAACACATTGTAGAAATGGATACACAGGAGGAGGAAGTCAACCTGTGCAATCACTTGGCAGGGAGTCTAGGTCGATTCGGAGGCTTGGGATGCTGTCGTAAAATCCCTCAGAGGTGCTTCTGTCAAAGGGTGACTCACAGCTGCGGGGCGGCTCAGGCTTGCCGTTCATCTACTCCCAGCCTGTTGCTGGTTCCAACCTGTTTTCATGACTTTGGTTTTGCCATTCACTGGCTCTTTTTCTCCTTGTCCTGACTTTCGTTGCATTTTTTAATATTATTAACTTTTACATATATTTTCTTCTTCTGTTGTTTTATATATATATGGATGCAAATGTTTCCTTTGAACATTTAAAACAGAATTAAATGTTGACTTTCACTAATGTCTAAATGTCTATTCAAGTGGTTAAGACCTCTGCACAGGACACTTCTCTCCCCAGCCTCCTGCTAACACTTTCTGAAGTTTTGGCTCCTAATTGTGGATATGTATTATTCATTTGGATTTATTGCTATATTCTTTATCATTTTTAAAAGTTGCATTTTATTCTTTTTTGACAGACAGAGAAACAGAAAATGAAAGCAAGAGTGAGTATGCATATGTGCCAGGCTGGCCTGGAACTCACAGAGATCCACCTGCCTCCACCTCCTGAGTGCTGTGACTACAGGCTTGCTCTTCAGGCTTGAAGATCAGGGAAGCAAAGCAGCCAGCCACTAGCTCTTACCTTAGCTCAGATCAGAGGGCCGATTCTCCAACTGCTCCCAACTTCACTGCTCCTCAGATTCACTCAGATTTTTAGGCTCTCCTCAACGTGGCTAGAGACTAACTCTCAGACTGAATGCCTCTACCTTTTATACCTCTCAAATCCTGGGATTAAAGGCGTGAGCTCTGATTCACTCTCCAGTAGCCCAGGATGGTCTTGGACTCAGAGATCCGTCTACCTCTTAATCTTGAGTCCTGGAATTAAAGGTGTGCACCTGGATTCTATGGCTTACAGGTATGGGCTGCTTTGCTATTTTGATCCCCATGACTTTCATAAAGTATAAACAATATACCACCACATCTTGGCATTCACTGCCACCTGATTATAGTTCTTTGAGGACTCCTAGGATCTCTTCACTAGGACACTTGCTTTCCAGTCCAGCATGTTCAGAGACCAAGCAAACAAGTTTGTTTATGAATTCATTGAATTAGAACGATGCCCCAAGTGCCTGATGCTTCTAGGGAAGGAGCTACGAAGATGCTCTCCACTTCACTAGTTTACCATTTTTGCAAAAGTGTAGTGTTTGGACACTGATCTTAGACCAGTGGTTCTAAACCTTCCTAGTGCTGCAATCCTTTAATACAAGACCCTAGACCATAGAATTATTTTATTGCTACTTCATAACTGTAATTCTGCTACTTCTATAAATCATAATGTTAATATATGATATGCAGGATATCTGATATGTGGCCTGTGTGAAAGGGTCATTTGACCCCCAAAGGGTCGCGGCCCACAGGATGAGAACTGGTCTTAGAAAGTATTATAAGAAATGGCATCCCTTTGGAGAAGGGCTGGGAAGTTATTCTCTTTATTTTTCCCCTTCAGACCTACCTAAGACATAGGTTTGGAGATGGAATATGACCAGACAGACAAGACAGGACATGTAGAACAGGTGGCCATGGATTCTGGTATCCACGGGTTTCTAATCCGAAGGATAAATAGTGAGCCAACATCAGCGGCAGGAAGTAGTGTAGACTCAGCGTTGGCTGTTGGAAATCTGAGTACTGCAATCTGGTGAGCTGTATTTGCTTTGGAGGAGATTTAACTTCGCCCCCCTTTAGGAGCTGTAGTCTGCTTGCTGTGAGACGAAAGACACTAGAGCTTCCAAAAGCCCCAGGCTTTGCTAGACGGTTACTCAATATGGACTAAAAACCAAACACTGGGCAGCTGGCTCCAATTAGCCCCAATGAGCATTTATTTGGATACTAGAGAAGTATCCAACTTCAGGAAAGAGCAGAAAAATAAAATGTACCATGGTTGCATCACTGTTGACCTTATTTTCCACTTCTTCCTAAGCATATCCTTATTTTGTAAAGATTTTCTTACCATTTGCTCTGCTCCTTTGCTAGAATTTTCTTAGAGATGTATGAGTAACTTACATCTTCCCTCACCCTGGGCGAAGGACTTTGCTAATAATAGATTGACAGTGCTAAATGTTAACCTTAAGCAACTTGATGGGTTATTTATTTTTCTGTAAGTTTCAGAAAAATTGTTGTGTCGAGGTATCAGCAGGAATAAACAGATTTATCAAGAAGCAGTGTGCCTGTTTGGCCTTATAACTGTTGACACTGGCAGATGTCTGTTTGTCATCAGAAAACCTGTTTCACAAGGGGATTTTCATTCTGTTTGGGACAATATATGACTCAAGTGAATCACTAAAATATTTTCCAGTGATTATTAATAACTTGATAAGTCAAGTTATTAATGACATTTCAAAATTACATTTATTAGAAGAATCTGTGCAATAAAAATGATGGTTAACTATTGAATGAACTGTAGAAACTACTGGTATAATATGTGAGATTAAAGTACAGATTCTCCAAAGTTTATTTTAAAACCTAGGGAGAAAAAAATCAAACTCTGCCCTTGTCTATGATGTGAGTGGCTTCACTCAACCATGTTGTTTCTGACAGACCCCCTTTTTATACATGGCTATTCATATGGTTTCCCAAGTAATCCTAGAACTGAATCAGGATTTCTGAGTGTGTTAGGTGGGAGATGTGTTTTGGTTTGACTATAAACGTAAGATTATTCTGGTCTTAAAGAGAATCACCAGGCTCGCTGGTAGACATGAGTAACTATTGAATGCTATCAAACCCAGGTAGGCAGAGTGGTAACCCTAGTCCTGGCTTAAAGCCGACAGTGACCTCTTTAAACATGGTTTAGCTCATGGCTCAGCTATTGACAGAAAAAAAATAGTTCTTGCCATTCAGACAGAACAATTTTCTAAAGTTTTGTTTGTCTAATATGTACAGGTAGAGATGAGCCATGTTATTTGTCTAAATAAACAAATGCATAAATGGCTTTGGGTATCTCAATAAGAAATTATGCATGCAGAGTATTGATAAACTCTTAACAAGATAACTGGCTGAGTGCTCATTTCGGCAGCACATATACTAAAATTGGAACTATACAGAGAAGATTAGCATGGCCCCTGTGCAAGGATGACATGCAAATTTGTGAAGTGTTCCATATTTTTAAAACCTCAAGTCCAACAAATCCCTAACACAAAATATCCAGGAAATATGGGACACCGTGAAAAGACCAAACCTAAGAATAATAGGTATAGAAGAAGGTGAAGAAACACTGCTCAAAGGTACAGAAAACATATTCAACAAAATCATAGAAGAAAACTTCCCCAACCTACAGAAGGATATGCCTATGAAAGTACAAGAAGCTTACAGGACACCAAACAGACTGGACCACAAAAAGAAGTCCCCCCGACACATAATAATCAAAACACCAAATCTACAGAATAAAGAGAAAATATTAAGAGCAGCAAAGGAAAAAGGCCAAGTAACATATAAAGGCAAACCAATCAGAATCACACCCGACTTCTCAATGGAAACTCTGAAAGCCAGAAGGTCTTGGATAGATACCATACAAGCACTAAGGGAGCATGGATGTCAACCCAGATTACTGTACCCAGCAAAACTTTCAATCACTATAGATGGAGAAAACAAGATATTCCATGACAAAAATAGATTTAAACAATACATATCCTCAAATCCAGCACTACAGAAGGTTCTGGAAGGAAAACTCCAACCCAACGAACATAACTACACTCACAAAAACACAGGCAGTAGATAATCTAATTTTACCAAACACAAAAAGAAGCAGGAGGGTGAAATACACACACAATGACACCACCAACAATAAATCCAAAACAAACAAGAACCAACAATCAATGGACATTAATATCCCTAAATGCCAATGGTCTTAACTTACCCATAAAAAGATGTAGGCTAACAGAATGGATACGAAGACAGAATCCATCCTTCTGCTGTTTACAAGAAACACACCTCAACTTCAAAGACAGGCGATACCTCAGAGTAAAAGGATGGGAAAAGATTTTCCAATCAAATGGGCTTAAGAAACAAGCTGGTGTAGCAATCCTAATATCTAACAAATTAGACTTTAAACTAAAATCAATCAAAAGAGATGAAGAAGGGCATTTCATACTCATCACAGGAAAAGTCCATCAAGATGAAGTCTCAATCCTGAACATCTATGCCCCAAATACGAAGGCACCCACATTTGTAAAAGAAACATTACTAAAGCTCAAACCACACATAAAACCACACACACTTATAGTAGGAGACTTCAACACCCCCCTTACGCCACTAGACAGGACCACCAGACAGAAACTTAACAAAGAAACAAAGGATCTGAAAGAAGTTATGACCCAACTGGGGTTAATGTATATCTATAGAGCATTCCATCCAAACTCAAAAGAATATACCTTCTTCTCAGGGCCACATGGCACCTTCTCTAAAATTGACCACATAGTAGGCAGCAAAGCAAACCTCCATAGTTACAAAAGAATTGAAATAACCCCCTGTATCTTATCAGATCACCATGCATTAAAGCTAGAATTCAACAGCAATACGAAAGGCAGAAAACCTACATATTCTTGGAAAATGAATAACACCCAATTGCACCATTTCTGGGTTGAGGAAGAAATAAAAAAAAAAGAAATTAAAGACTTCCTAGAATTTAATGAGAATGTAGACACAACATACCCAAACTTATGGGACATTCTGAAAGCAGTGCTAAGAGGAAAGTTCATAGCACTAAGTGCCCACATGAAGAAACTGGAGAAAAGTCACATTAGAGAATTGACAAAACAACTGAAAGCATTAGAGCAAAAAGAAGCAAACTCACCAAGGAGGAGTAGATGCCAGGAAATAATCAACCTGAGAGCTGAAATCAATAAAGTAGAAACTAGGAAAACATTACATAGAATCAATGAAACAAAGAGTTGGTTCTTTGAGAAGATCAACAAGATAGACAAACCTCTAGCTAAACTAACCAAAAGGCAGAGAGAGAGCATGCTAATTAACAAAGATATGACTAAGAAAGAGAACTACAGACCGATATCCCTCATGAACATCGATGCTAAAATACTCAATAAAATATTGGTGAACCGAATCCAAGAACATATCAGAAAAATCATCCACCACGATCAAGTAGGCTTCATCCCAGGGATGCAAGGATTGTTCAACATATGAAAATCCATCAATGTAATCCACCATATAAATAAACTGAAAAAGAAAAACCACATGATCATCTCACTAGATGCTGAAAAAGCCTTTGACAAAATCCAACATCCCTTCATGATAAAGATCTTGGAGAGAACAGGAATAACAGGAACATATCTAAACATGATAAACGCAATATACACCAAACCAATAGCCAACATCAAACTAAATGGAGAGAAACTCAAAGCGTTTCCTCTAAAATCAGGAACAAGACAAGGCTGTCCACTCTCTCCATACCTCTTCAATATTGTACTTGAAGTTCTAGCTAGAGCAATAAGACAAGAAAAGGGGATCAAAGGGATACAAATTGGAAAGGAAGAAGTCAAACTTTCACTATTTGCAGATGACATGATAGTCTACATTAGTGACCCGAAAAACTCCACCAGGGAACTCCTACAGCTGATAAACACATTCAGCAAGGTAACAGGATACAAAATTAACTCAAAAAAATCTGTAGCCCTACTGTATACAGATGATAAACCCAATGAGAAAGAAATCATGGAAACATCACCTTTCACAATATCCACAAGCAACATAAAATATCTGGGGGTAACACTAACCAAAAAAGTGAAAGACCTGTACAATAAGAACTTTGAGACTTTAAAGAAAGAAATTAAAGAAGATACCAGAAAATGGAAAATCTCCCATGCTCTTGGATAGGTAGAATTAACATAGTAAAAATGGCAATCCTACCAAAAGCAATCTACAGATTCAACGCAATCCCCATCAAAATCCGAACACAGTTTTTCACAGACATTGAAAGAACAACACTCAACTTTATATGGAAAAATAAAAAACCCAGGATAGACAAAACAATTCTTTACAATAAAGGATCTTCTGGAGGCATCACCATCCCTGACTTCAAGCTCTATATAGAGCCATAGTTCTGAAAACAGCTTGGTATTGGCACAAGAATAGACAGATAGACCAATGGAATCGAATTAAAAACCCAGATATTAACCCATGCACCTATGAACACCTTATTTTTGACAAAGGTGCTAAATCTATACAATGGAAAAAAGATAGCATCTTCAACAAATGGTGCTGGCACAATTGGATTCGGACATGCAGAAGATTGCAGATAGATCCATACCTGTCACCATGAACGAAACTTAAGTGCAAGTGGATCAAAGATCTCTCCATAAATCCAGCCACACTGAATCTTCTAGAAGAGAAAGTGGGAATTACCCTTGAACAAATTGGCACAGGAGACCGATTCCTGAACATCACACCAGTAGCACAGACACTGAGGTCTGCAATAAATAAATGGGATCTCCTGAAACTGAGAAGCTTCTGTAAGGCAAAGGACACAGTCAGTAAGACAAAACGACAGCCCACAGAATGGGAAAAGATCTTCACTGACAGAGGGCTGATTTCCAAAATATACAAGGAGCTCAAGAAGCTAGCCACCAAAACACCAAACAATGAAATTAAAAAGTGGGGTGCAGAACTAAACAGAGAATTTTCAACAGAGGAATCTGAAATGGCTGAAAGACACTTGAGAAAGTGTTCAAAATCCTTGGCCATCAGAGAAATGCAACTCAAAACAACTCTGAGATACCATTTTACACCTGTCAGGATGGCTAAAATCAAAAATACCAATGACAATCTATGTTGGAGAGGATGTGGAGAAGAAGGAACACTCCTCCATTGCTGGTGGGAGTGTGAACTTGTAAGACCACTCTGGAAATCAGTATGGCGGTTGCTCAGAAAAATGGGAATCAATCTACCTCAAGATCCAGCCATTCCTCTCTTGGGTATATACCCAAATAGTGCATGTTCATACAACAAGGACATATGTTCAACCATGTTCATAGCAGCATTGTTTGTAATAGCCAGAACCTGGAAGCAACCTAGATGCCCCTCAACTGAAGAATGGATAGAGAAAATGTGGTACATTTATACAATGGAGTACTACTCAGCAGAAAAAAGCAATGGAATCTTGAAATTCTCAGGCAAATGGATGGAACTAGAAGAAACCATCCTGAGTGAGGTAACCCAGTCACAAAAAGACAAACATGGTATGTACTCACTCATATATGAATTTTAGACATAGAGCAAAGGTTTACCAGCCTATAATCCTCTTCACCAAAGAAACTAGGAAACATGAAGGACTCTAAGGGATAAATAGACCCCAGGAATGGTTAGTGGCATGGACTCCTGAGCTAATTGGAGCATGAGGGTAGGGGAGAGGGTGCTTCCACAATAAGAGCATGAGAAGAGGAGTAGAGGAGAGGAAATGGAGGAGCAGAGATATTGAGTTGGTGGAAGAATAGAGGAGAGACAGCAGGATGAGAGATACCATATTAGAGGGAGCTACTATAGGTCCGAGAAGAGATCTGGAACTAGGGAGATCTCCAGAGACCTACAAGGATGACACGATCTGACAATCCAGGCAATGGAGGAGAGGATAACCTGAAAGCCCTTCCCCTAAAATGAGATTGATGACTACTCTTTATGCCATCCTAGAGCCCTCATCCAGTGGCTGATGGAAGCTGAGACAGACATCCACAGAAATACACTGAGCTGAAATCTGAATTTAGTTGAAGAGAGGGAGGAATGAAGATCGAAGGGGTCTGTACCAGGTTGGAGAAACCCACAGAAATTGTTGGCCTGAACAAGGGAGAGCACATCAAACCCAGATGCTATCTGGGAGGCCAGTACAAGACTGATCCAGCCCCCTGAACATGGATGCCAATAAGGAGGCCTCTGCACTCCAGGGAGCCTCTGGAAGTGGATTAGCATTTTTCCCTGGTATAAGAAGAGACTTTGAGAGCCCATACCATGTGAAGGGATACACTGGCCCTGGATACATGGGGAAGGGCCCAGGCCCAGCACAGGAAGATTTGTTGGACTTTGAAGAGCCCCCATTGAGGGCCCTACCCTGCCTGGGGAGTTGTAGGTAGATGGGGTGGGGGGTAGCATGGGGGTGGGGGAGGAGGGATGGGGGTGAGGAGAGGGAGAGGGAGAGGGAGAAGGGACTTACATGTGAAACAAACTTGTTCCCTAACTTGAATTAATAAAAAAAAAAGATAACTGGCTGAGCATTAGTGCTCTTTGGCTCTTATATGCTGTTAGTTATTCCTGTGTAACAAACTATTCCAAACCCAACAGAGTTAAAATAGTGACTAATTATTGCTCAGGAGTTTATCATCAACTCTATAGTTCTATTCATTGTGACTAAGCCACCTCATGAATCTTCAGTCAGCTGGAGTTCGTTTATAGGCTACTTTTCTGGTGTAGGGTTGGGCTTACTCAGAGTTTTAGAGCCTAGCCAGGATGGCTAGAATGACTCAATTCTGTTCCATGTCTTTCATTCTTCATCAGGATAGTATATGTTTGTTCACAGGACACTGAAACATTATATATATATATATATATATATATATATATATATATATATATTTTTTTTTTTTTCAAGGGGTAAAATATAGATTCCACTTTTGTAGGTAGGGATTAAAAGTCACCATGCAAGGGGAAGTTAGGGCAATTGGGGCCAGTTTTACAATCAGCGTCCTGCCGTGCCCTCCACTAACATAGAGTACACAGGAATCTACGTTTTCTGTTTCCTTTAAATTTCAGATTGAAGTTTGCCTTTGATTCTTTCGTGGCAAAGGTATGAGAGAGACTGTGTGTGCAAGTGTGTGCCTGTGTGTGTGTGTGTATGCATGCTTTGCATGAGCATTTGAGTGTGTGTGCATGTGTACATATTTGTGTTTCTGTGAGTGTGGGTCTGTGTTTGAGTGTACTTGCATGTGTGTACATGTGTATCTGCGTATGTAAGAACTGGGATAGATCACAGACTCTTGAGTTTGACCTTCTGGAACCCAAGACAAAGCAGCAAGAATGGAGGGAGCTCCGCCATTGGGATTGATGCTTTCTGGAGAAAGAATCCAATTGGCCTCTGGATTGGTGCCCAAACCTTTGCCAAGGGAGATCCAGGTTCTTTGGTTCTGAACTGGTTCACCAAGGCTACACACAGGAGGCTAAACAACTCCTTAGAGTCAGGCAGAGGCAGGTAAATGAACCACTATCCCCTACAGAACTTCAGTGATTCAATCTTATTCAATAAAAGCCAGTCACAGTTTAAGTCACCCCCTGGTGGGCAGAGAGAACCAGTGGTCATTTCCTCTCTTCCCATTCCTCTCTGTGAAGAACACTGGAAAGTGTGTAGAGGCAAACGACAAAGATTATATGGAGAGGGAAGGTGATTCTAATGTGTCTTTCATTTGCTCTGTCAATGACACTGACAATTTGCTTCTTTAACTCGTGTCTGCCCTGGCCGAATCAAAGTCAGTCTACAGATAACCATGTGTCCTGTGACTCAAAAAAGCATGGGAATGTACCAGTGAGAGGAGGCTTGCATACGTTAGAAATGCTTCTAGTTGCTGGTGACTTTGTCCTCGTAACAGTTATCGGTCTTCATTGGGGTGGACCAGCAACTTAGAATTCTTCAAGGTCCACAGCCTCATCCCTTTCCACACCTCTGTCCTCAGTGTAGCAGTGATAGCTCATAGCAACACAATAGTCCACACCATTATGTCCTCACAGGACAGCACTGATAACAGCAGAGAGAGGAGAAAAGGAAAAAATCTTGGCTTGCTGCTCTGCACATAATATCCTTGACTGGGCTTCCCAGTTAACACCTTGCTGAGTAAAGCATGACTAACTCCAGCCAAACACTATAGGGAGGTAATGAACTCGCCCTGATGGGCTGAGACCCATTTCAGTTCAACCTCCCATACTGGGTATACATTTCCACCTGTGTTTGACATTTATGATCCTTGGCCTTGCTTTGATTTTCAACCAGGGGTGGAATGAGGGATGGCTTCTTGGAGCATGTGACTCCTCATTTGGGAAGGGCCATGCTTAGACTAGCATTCTGCTGGTGCTGCCTTGAAATTCTCAATCATTTATAGACAAAGAGCCCTGCCCTCTTCAGTTTGCCTTTAATTCTGCACTGCCAACTTTTAGTTGGTCCTGGCCAACCCTTTCTTGCTTCCTTCCCAAGCCCATGCAGTTGCTTTCTCTCCCTTGCTTTCCTGGGTGCTGAGTCAGCTGGTGAACATGATCAGTTCAGAAAGAAAAATCTACCCAGGGAAGGATGGAAAACAGTGAGAAAATGCTCCTACATCCCAGCCATCAAGGTATTCTGCACGCTTCCTGGAAGAGCCTGAGGATGAGGGGGAGGGGTCTAGGTAACAGTGGTAATCTTGATAATACACCCTTCTCTGACCCACTTTCTCTGGGTCAACTTGCAAATAAACATACATGCAGCCTTATCTCAAATTCTGCCTTCGGGGAGTCTGAAGCTCAAACACCATGTGAATAAAAATCTATGTCTTTCTAAGAGGAAGGCTATGTAGCTGTTGACCCGTTGGTAAGCTGTACACACAGTGCCAGCAGTGTTGCTTATGGCATAAGAAGGAGAATCCAGTTTAGAGATGCTATCTCTGGCTTCCAAACTAGATACAGTCAGTGTTCATTGAATGCCTACGATGTCCCAAGCGCAGTGCTGTTTTCCAATATGTTGCCATGTTAGTTGCACAGCTGTTCCCTTTGTCTCCATCTGCAAGATAGGCACAGCAAAGATCAGAACCACGAGAGGCTTCCCTGGGACAGGAAATGGATATGGATTTTTTTTTAATTAAGTTCTATTTTTACTGTGTGTGGGGGGGTGTAGCTGCTGTCCTTGGATTCTCTGGGACTAAAGTTACAAACAACTGTGAACCGACATGAGGGTTCTAGAGATCAAACTCAGGTCTTCTGGAAGAGCAGCCAGTGCTCTTAGCTGCTGAGCCATCTCTCCAGCCCACAGATACAAACTTTTAATGGGAGTTCTCTGGACATATTTCCTGCAAGAGCACCATGACAAAAAGAATACTTTAGCATGGGCTAAGAGGCTGGCCCTAAGCCTGTGCCACTCATACAGGACCTCACTGCTCCTGCAGAGTGCCCTGTGAGCAGGAAAGCCAGTGGCGAAGCTGGGCTTTGGAATACTATGTAATAGTTTCCCCAGCAGTGTTTCAGGGTTGTGGCAATGAAGCAGGCTTTCCTCTGGGCCTTTGAATATTGTATAAAAGTTTCCCCAGCAGTGTTTCAGGGTTGCGGCCAGAGGCCGGCTTATAAATTTTCTTTAAAACCAGAGCAACCTGGCTCTAGTATTTTCCAAGCCTGGCTAGACAGATGGTTCTATTTTGCTTTGTCACTTTAAAGGGAGTACCCTGGCCTTTTGAGACTCAGTGCTGTGAGGCAGGCTACACTTGGAGACCATTCTGGATAACGAGGTCAGGCAAACATTTGAAGAGACAGACCACAGACTACAGGGACACCACTGTCTTTTTCCAGGACAAGCTGGTGAAAGAAACCAGACATCGATCCAGACAACGATGTCTATGACTGAGGCTGAATTGGGAAAGGGTGCCAGGACCTGGCTAGCAGTCAGCGACATGGCTGAAGAAAACTATCACGTCATTATTCTCAAAGGACTTATTTTAGTACATGGTCTGTGAGGTGTGACCCTCCTCTGTGGAAACTTACTAAGTTGTCAGCACAGGATGAATTAAATTGAGTGACAAATTAATAAACTACACATATAAAATTTCCAATAGAGACACTCAGATTTATTTTTATTATATATGTAAATTATCTCAGAATTTATGATGTCAATCTCCCTGAGATTTTTTCCTCTCAGTTGATAAGACATTGGCAAAATGTTCTCAAACCCTTTGTGGCTCTCATCTCCCATCAACAGAAAATCTTGTGCATGCATCTCCTATACACTAGAAATTATATTGCTTAACTGTTTCACTGATATTACTATATATATAATGTGGGCTGGGGATGTAGCTAGGTTGATAGTGTTTGCCTGGCATGCATGAAGAATGGGCTTCAGCCACTAGCACTGCATAAAGTTACAGGAGCATACCTATAATTATAGGTAGTGGTAAAAGAATCACAAGTTCAAGGTCATCCTTAGCTATACAGTGAGCTTGTGGCCAGCTTGGGCTACATGAGACCTGTCTGAAAAATTAAATACAAACAAAAAACAAATAAAGTGACAATATTTTGTGTATACTGGACAATACTTTGTGTATAAAGGATAAGATAAACATTAAACCATCTTAAAGGCACATTTAAATTAGGGTCAGCACAAACATCTCTGCTTTAGCAAAAAGTCATATGATGAAATAGACTTCTTTAAAAAAAAATCAATCATTGGTTCAAAAGTTTGGATCAATTCAGTTTACTATAATACCATTTTTTATTTTATTAAGGTTTTATTTTGGTGGTTTTTGCTATACTCAGCAAGTTATACATTATCACATTATACATTATCACTACCTAATTTTTCTTACCCTCAAAAGAAACCCATACTCATCATTACCAGTCACCCCAAACTCCCTTCCTCTCTCAGCCTCTAGTGACCAGTAATCATTTCTGTCTCTATGGGTTTGCTGGACATTTCACCTAAGTGGAATGATAAAGATGTGATACAGATGTTTCTTGCTTCATTAATGTTATATTAAGATTTATCTGTGTTATAGTAGTGTGTATCTGTACTTCATTCCTCTTCAGGGCCAAATAATGTTCCAGTGAATGGATGGACCACATGTTCTTTGCCTCTTAATCAACTGATGGCTAATTGAATTCCTTCTACTTTGAACCTATAAAGAATAATTGTGATTTGAATATTTCTGCCCAATATTTTTGGATTTATGTTTTCTTTATTTTATGTATTAGAATAAGGGTAGCATTGCTAGCCCATGTACTAACTAAATGTTTAATCATTTAAAAAACAAACCTGCCACACATTTTGCAAAATGGTTACAGCTTTTTATAACCTCACTGCCCCCACAACAATGTATGAGGGTTCCAGTTTTTCCAAATCCATGTCAACATTTGTCATTTTCTGTCTATTTGATTATTGTCATCATGATGGTTGTGAATGGTATCTCATTGTGGTTTTGATGTACATTTATCAAATTACTAATGACCTTGAGAAATTTATCATGTCCCTGAAATTTGTTTAGCAAATTCTTTGTCTAATTTTTGGTTGAGTGGTTTTCCTACTACTAAGTACTTAAGAGTTCTTTATATAGTCTCTGTGTGGATACTAGACCTTATCAGATATGATTTATGCTGCTTGTTCTGTGGCTTTTTACTTTCTACACAGTGGCCTTTAAAGCACTAACCTTTTAAAATTATTTTATTCTATGTGTATAAGTATTTGGTTTGCATGTATGTGTCTGGTGCCCTCAGAAGCCAGAAGATGGCATTGAGTCTCCTGGAACTGGAGTTGCAAATGGTCGTGAGCTGCCATGTGGGTGCTGGGAACTGAACCTGTGTCCTCTAGATGAACAGCCACTGCTCTTAACTGCTGAGCCATCTCTCCAACCACACTCTTTCTTAGAAATTTCACAAACATTTTTTGAGACAGGGTCTCGCTATCTATCCCTGGCTATCATGCTACTGCTTGTTCTATGGCCTTATAGCAATCCTCCTGCCTCCTGGAGGAAGGAACAGAGGTGTATTGGTGGGGCAGGAGAAGAGGGATGGGTAACTCGTTATAATGCCAAAAGCGGGGAGAAGGCAATGGCATTGCCATAGGAAATGAACCAGAAGTCCAGTTACCATGGCAGGCATGTAAGGCGGGAGCCAGTGGGACACAGGACTGTTGAACATGCATTCTGCCCTTGTAGTCATGCATAATGTTGAACCCATTGCTGGCAGGCAGACCTGGTAGAGCAAAGGAGTCCCTAACCAAGCAGATCCACGAGTGCCTTCTGAATCTGGCCTTCAATCCAATGCCACTTGTTGGATTGACAATCATGGGCACATTCAAGCCCATGGGTGATTGTAATGGCTTTCTGGAGTTCTTGTAATAAATAAAATGCTATTTTTAAATACAGAGTGGAATACCTACATGCAGTAGGCACACAGCTATCTTGTCAACAATGATATTACAAGGATTGGCTAAGAAATGGTCCAGAGGGTACATTTCTGACTCTAAACAACCCTCTTGGCTATCTAATTATAGGGAAGCAGTTTTAATATTTTTATAATTTACAGACAACTTTATAGTGCAACATAGTTCCAAGCTATACATCATAAATTCCTTCCTGACTTCCCCTTCTTAGCTCCTTTTGAGAAATATTTCTTATCTATAACTAGAGACACTCCTGGAGTATGGAGGATCAGGGAAAATATTTTCCAATACTTGCTATTTCTGAGAATCTCATAAATGGCTATTGTGTTTACACTGTTTCCACCCTATCTGCCCCCTCTCCAAATCCTCCCATGCCCCCACTCCCTCTCAACTTCATTACCTCTTCTTGTTATACATACATACATGCATATATACATACATATGTGTATGCAAATACAACCTGATGAGTCCATTTAGTGTTGTTCATATGTATATGAACTTAAGGATGATCATGTAAGCTTGGGAAATCTATGGGGCTCAACTCTAGGGAAGGCCAATTCTCCTTCATTAGTCATTAATTGCCTATAGCTGTTTTTACAATCCTTCTTCCCTTCTTCCTCATTGTTCCCTGAGTCTTAGTTAGGTATAGGAGGTATGTTGTAGATGTATCCGTTGGGGCTGGGCACCACACAATCACTTGTTCAATGCAGTTTGATCAGTTGTAGTTTCTGTAATGGTCTCCTTTATTGCAAAGAGAAATTTCTTTGATGAGGGGTGGAAACCACACTATGGGTCTAGGGATAAATATTTAGAATGTCATTAGGAATTATGCTGGCTGAGTAAAGTGATGGTAGTAGGTTTGCCAAGAATCATGACCTCACTAGCCCTAGGTAACTGACTAGGTTTTCAGTACCAGACATTATCTCCCTGTTATTGAGCAGGGCTTTAAGTCCAATTTAGACAGCTATTAGTTACTACCAAGATATGAGTGCCACTATTGCAACTCTAGGGTTATCATGCCACGCTATTTGTTATTGTGGTTCATGGGCATCATATCTGGGTAGAGTTACTGATTGCTTCCCTCCTTTGGAAACGTCTGTGACAACTTCTACTATCATGAAAGCTAAACCTCAGAGAGGAGGGAGGCTTTCAGGTTAGAACCCAGCTCAGATCCTCTGGGTCTTGTGTCTGAATGCATACGTCTTCAGCAGGTAGAGACTTACCTTCAACTTCTGGGAGACAACCAAGGGCAATAGCAATAGCCTATATATAATGTTTGGGAAGTTTCTTGGATTCCCCTGATAAACAATTCAAAGGGTGACTTCTCATGCCTGGAATTGGGGTTTTTGTTAGCTACTCTATGGCCTTTATCAGGAGCATTGTCAGTCTAGGTGGGAGAATTCAATTCCCTATACTCTTCACCTGGGGGTGGGTCTCGTTAAGGGGAAAATATTATTTATATAAACTATCTGAAGTATATTTTAGATGAATGAAGGAGCCTGAGAAAGATGAAACCAGTGCACCCTGCATGTGTGTGTGTGTGTGTGTGTGTGTGTGTGTGTGTGTGTGTGTGTGTGTGTGTACATGTTTATGTGAGAACGGTAAAGGTTGACATCGGGTATCTTTCTCAATTGCTCTCCACCATACTTTGTCAGAGTATCTCATTTAACCTGGAGCTTGTAGATTTGGCTACACTGGATGGCAAGCAAGCCCCTGGGTCCTCCCATCTCAGCCTCCTCAGAGCTGAGATTATAGGTACAAACTATGGCATCAGAGTTTGAAAATTAGTGTCGAAGTTTGAACACTATCTCCCTAGCCCCAGGCTACCCTTCTTGAACTGGGTCAGGCTACCATGACTGTATTTCATAGAGGCATCTGGTCAACCTCCCATGCATTAGGTAGAAAACAGAGAACACTCCCTAGAGAAAAGTGAAATGAGTTCAAGTGGGCTGCAGGCTCAGTACCAGAAGAAGAGAGACTTCAAGGACAGTGTTTTAGAGTGGGATTTTGGAAGAACAGAGCAGGGGCAGAGGTCTCTCATACCTTTGCATCAACAAGAAATGATGCTGTCACCATGAAAATGTTTCTTTCAAAATTCTTTGCTGTGAGTGTTCATTGAGTTCTAATAATTATATGTCTCCACCCTTGGGATTTTATCAAACACATGCTTATTAAATTGAACAACTGAGTAGAACTGAAATAGACTTTATTTTTTAAAAGAAACTCATCTCTAATCCTTCAAGTAGTTTACTCTGGGTAGCTTTCACATTTTTCAGTTAGATACACTAGGGCCTTTCATACCTGCAAATTCCGCTTCTGGAATAGTCTTCAACATAGCAGATCACATTCCCACAAGGGAAAATGCCTTCCTTGCCTGCATACTTCCATCTCTAAGAAGTGTTTTATTTCTGCCTTGCAAAAGATCAGCCACCCTTCCACACTTACCAGCCCAGAGCCAATGTTATTTTCCTGACAAGCACGTAGGATGCCTTCCACACACAAGCCTCTGTGTGGCTCTCCACAGTGTTATTCTGTTTCCAGACAAGACTGTACACTCTGCAGCATCGAGTGGGTTTTGCACTCCTGCCCTGACTCAGGGTGCTTTCCCTGCAGCTGCCCTGAGGTCAGATCCTGCCAGCAAGCAAGTGAAGTAGCAAACCCACCCCATCTTCCTGGTTGTTGCTGTTGACAGTGATTTTACCTGTCTCTGAGATGCCTTTGCTGTCCCTTCTATTCTTTTGCTGTCATTGCAAAGGATGGACAAGCACAGCTATCCCCAAAGCCTGGTTGCAATACTGCCTTTTCCAAGAAAGCTGTTTTGAAATTTCCTCTGGTAGATCTTCCAAGGTGCATATTGGCCTCTGGGGTTCTCTAACTGTAATAGAGATTATTGTTTTGTTAGGTTGGTCGGTTTGGCTTTTTTTTTTTCCCAAAACAAAAGAAATCAAAATATTTTCTTCAATTCCAGGCTTATTATTTTCAGTCAGCATACAAAGTACTGGATTTCATTATGGAGTGTTCATATAGACTTCGTTATTCATCTCCCCCCCCACCCCGCGCCTTCTTGTGGCTCTCTTCCTCTCTTCGCATACTCTCCCCTCTTTGCTTTCCTGTCACATGTATTCCGTTATTCACACACCCTCACTTAAGTTCTCTCCTTCTCCTCTCATGGTCTCCTTTCTAGTCTCACGGCTTACACTCAGACACAGACCCAGCCTCACACATTAAAATCTGGGATCCACATATGAGAGAAATCACTCGGTGTTTGTCTTTAGAGTATAGTTTATTTCACTTAACATAATGGCTTACAGCTTCATCCATTTCATTGCAAATGTCATGATTTCATTTTTCTCCTAAATTTAAGAGAAGTTAAATATTTTCACAGGCCCCTGGGATAGTTAGCTTTTAATGTCAACTTGACACAAACTAGAGTCATACAAGAGGAGGGAATCTCATTTGAGAAAATATCTCCATAAGATTGATCTATAGGCAAGCCTGTGGGGCATTTGCTTACTTAGTAGTTGATGGGAAGGGCCCAGCTCATTGTGGGTGGGGCCACCCATCAGCTGGTGACCCTGAGTTTTAGAAGAAAGCAGGCTATCAACTTGATGTGCCAGGCTTCTTGACTCCTCATGGGAAGCCTTACCCTTTCTGGGGAGTAGATGTGGGGGTGGGAGAGAGGTGGGGGGAAGCAGGAGGAGGGGAGGGAGGGAAAACTGTGGTTGGTATATAAAATGAATAAAAAATTTAAGATTAAATAAACAAATGTACTTACTTTTTGTAATGTTTGTAAGTATCTGCTGAATTAGTGCCGCTCCCCCCCCCCCGCAACAAGTACAATCTTTTGAGTGATGGATGAATCAGTAAGCTTGCTTTCTAAAGTAGGTATATTTTCCAAGTAAAAAGTCTTTATGAAGCTGTGTATTTAACAACCCATGCTGAAAAACTAGAACTACCAATACATAAACTATTTCTTGTGTGAATGGCAATTTCTTATCTAATCTTCTTTATGCACAGAGGTACTTGGGATTCAATGCAAGTCACATAAGTCTAGATGGAATCAAATCCCCTCCACTTGGGTTGGCTTAACACTGCAGGTTGACATGGGAATTCCTGCCTCTGAACCCCTATGATATTTTAACCATTCCATTTTTTGGATATATATATCAAGCAATCTACCATATCTATAGGCACAGGTTTAAATTCTTGATATCATTTTAAAAACAAATGTTGCAGAAGAATGCAAGTTTCTTGAAATGTTTAACATTTTCTATTCATTTATACTTTCTGCTGTGCCTTCTCAAATTGCAAGCATCCAGTGATTATGCCAATAAACACCTTATATATTTATTTAAAAAAAAAGAAAGCAGCTGAACGATCTCTAAGGAGCAAGTCAGTAACCAGCACTCATCCATGACCTCTGCATCAACTCCTGCCTCCAGGTGCTGGCTCACATCCCTGACCTGATTTCCATGGATGATGAACTGTGGTGTGAAGGTGTGAGAAAAATAAACTCTTTCCTCACTGAGTTGCTTTTGGTCCTGGTGTTTCATTACAGCAAAAGTCACCCTAACTAAGACAGTCCCTAAATATATTATGGATTGTAAGCAGTCATTGTACCTAATGGATAATCAGTTCTAAGCTTGTTTTTTTTTTTCCCATGAAACAAAGAGTTGCTATTATTGCTGAGAGTGGCAATCCAAATATAAATTATACAGGTTAGAGACTTACCACTGCTCCAGTCTGAGGTCTCTTGACGTCACTGTGACTCTGTTTCTTCATCTGTAAATTAGGGATAATGTTGTAACCTTGCTTACAAGGCTGTAACTATTTTTAAATGGACTAATATGTTCTGAGACCAATGACTTACACAAAACCTATATATGTTCACTATTATCATTATAAATTATTGCTGATATTAGATGCTCAACCAATAGTATACTGGGTACAATGAAAATTCTTCCCATGCCAAGATAGTATTTTTTAACAATATTAAATTACTGTAAATAAACACACTGCATATATTATTTATATTTTCAAGAAAAGGAGAGAAAAGTCATCTCTGGGAGATGAATCACATCCTTGACAGTGTATGAGTGCCTTGTTGGCATAATCACCTCTCTGAGCTGGAAGCATGTAGCCCAGCTAGCACTACTTTCCCAACAGTGGAAAGAATACCTTCAAAAGCACAGCTTTTGGAATACTTGTGCGAACATGGGACAGAAAGCTTTCTCTGAATCTCATTCCACCATTGACCACATCACACTTTGAAATGTCTCCTGGAAACTTCTGCCCACCTTGGCCTGTTTCCACGTGTTTAGTCCATTGAGAACCAGGACCTGCTTGTGGACCTTACCTAGCAGTGTTTCCTCCGGCTCCTCGCAGGGTCTCCTCCTCGCAGGGTCTCCTGCGCTCCTCCGACCTGCAGAGCCTCTTGTAGACCGCCATTTTCTCTAGCAATCGTGTGGCCCCCACACACAAAACTTTTACCACCTACAACTTTAATAGGCGTGTGATTTCATCCAATTCACTGACATATTCTTGCCCAAGTCTGGGAAGGAAACCTAATTAAGGACCACTTCCGAGTTGAATACTTTTTTGAATGGGGTTTTATATATTAGCACCATTTAACTGAGGTTAATGATGAATCACACTGACAGGAAAAGAATTTTTTTTCCTTTTTTCCCATTTATTGAAAATAGATTTTTTTCCCCCTTACATAATGTATCCTGGTTATGGTTTCCCCTCCCTCTACTCTTCCTCGTTCCTCCCCTCCCATCCAAATACCCATTTTCTGTCTCTCATTAGAAGAGAACAAACAAGCTTGTATGGGATAATAATACATAAGATAAAACAAAAAATAACACATCAGTATAAGACAAAACAGACAGATGGAAAAAAGTAAAAGAAACATATATTGCTGAGACCCTTTCATTTGTACACTAAGGAATCCCATAAAAAAAAAAAAAAAAACTAAACTGGAAGCCATAATATAGATGCAAAGGGAAAACACAAAATAAATTAAAATTTAAAATAAGATAAAATTTTAAAAGAAAAAATTTTAAATGATTTTTATGAGACAAGGAACCTCCAAAGACGACATTGAGTTCATTTTCTGTTGGCCATCTACTGCTGGGCATGCAGGCTACCCTTAAAGTAGTTTGTTTCCCCAGTGAGACTCCCTTGGACGAAACTAAATTTCCATTTGCAAGTGGTTATCAATTGGAGACAGCTTCTGGGTTAGGGATGGGGACATGTGTCCACTTCTCCTTTCAGCTACAGGTGCAGATGCATACAGGCCCTGTGAATGCCATTTCAGTCTCTGAGTTCATAAGTGCGTTGATTCTTCTGATTCAGAGGGGCTTGTTCTCTTGGTATACTCTACCCCTTCTGGATCTTATTATTTTTCTACCTCCTCTTCTACAGGATCCTCTGAGCCCTGAGAGGAGGGATTTGATGGAGACATCCCATTTAGGGATCAGTATTCCAAGGTCTTTCATTTTTTGCCTAATGTTTCCCATGGGTCTCTGTTTTTGTTCCCATCAGCTGCAGGAGGAAGCTTCTCTGATGATGACTGAGCAAGGCACTTACCCAGAGTATAGCAGAATGCCATTAGGAGTCACTTTATTGCTAGGTTTTTGTTTGTTTGCTTGCTTGCTTTTTAGAACAGTAATATTTTGTCTAATCCTAGGTACCTGGGCTATCTAGATCCTTGGTCACCAAAGCAGTATTGTGGAGAGGGTCTTAACTCAAGTCAGATATTGCATAGTTATACCCACATGCTTTGTGCCGCCATTGCACTAGCATATGTCTCGGGCAGAATACTATTGTAAATCAAAGGGTTTGTGGCTGGATTGGTGTTTAGGTTTCTCCTTTGGTAATGCAGGGTATCTTCCTGTACCAAAGGCAGCAGAACATTGGGGTGAAGGCTCTATGTAGGCACTGTCTCAACTTCGCCACGTTCAATGAGTTGTGTGGGTGTTGTCCACAGCAATGGAGCCTTGCCATCAGTTTGTGGAGAGCAACCTAATGGAGAGCAACAGACTGGGTTGTTTGGGGTTCCTTTGGGACCCTTTGGCCATCAACTCCATTAGACGTAACCCAGTCCAGGTACTGGATGCTTCATTTGGTGACAAAAGATGTTCAGTTGGGAATCTGTCTCCCCACTATCTGGCAATTTCATTTAGACCACCTTCATATATGTATATATTTTATGAAGCTTCTCCTGTATTAGATTTCATATGACCGCTCAAATGGCCCTTAACTTTAGCTGTCTGTATCCATATTCTCTCCCTTGTCCCCTCCTTCCCTCCACCTCTCCACCCGATCCTCCTGTTCCAGTGACACCCCCACCTACCTACCATCTATTCGTAACTATTCTATTTTCCTTTTCTAGGGCTATCTGTCCATCCCCTTTGGTCCCTTACTGTCTACCTATCCTCTGTGGTTCTATGGATTCTAGATTGGTTATCATTGACTTAACCACTAGTATCCACTTATAAATGAATGCATACCATATTTGTCTTCCTGGGTCTGGGATACCCCACTCAGGATGACTTTTTTCTAGTTCATCTATTTACTATTGAATTCGTGATTTCATGTTTTCAATGGCTGAGTATTACTCCATTGTGTAAATGTGCCACTTTTTTTTTAATCCATTCACCCATTGAGGGGCATCTAGGTCATCTCCAATTTCTGGCTGTTATGAATAGGGCAGCAATGAGTAGGTGGGTTGAAACATCCTTTGGGTATGTGCCCAAGAATGGTATAGATAGATCTTGAGGTAGATTGATTTCCATCTTCCTGAGGAACCATGACACTGATTTCCAGTGTGACTGTGTAAGTTTTCAGTCCCATCAGCAATGGATGAATGTTCTCCTTACTCCATGTCCTCACCAGCATGAGCTGTCACTTGTTTTGTTGATCTTAGCCATTCTGATAGGTGTAAGGTGAAATCTCAAAGTAGTTGGATTTGCATTTGGGAAAGGCATTGTAATCGGCCAATTCCAATCAACATTTCATTCTTCTAGACTGCTGTTGAAGTTGAACTGACTTCTACATGGGCCAATTACTTCTCTTTACCTCCATTCCTTTATCAAATGAGCACAAAAGCATGCCTGCCTTACTTAGTGTCACATGGATTTCACTAGTTAAATGCATGAGTGTCACTAAGAACTTAACAATCAATACACTGGATTGAGGGGTGTGCCCAGGACACAGTCTATGTTAAAGTCCCTTTGTGCCTGTGAATATGATCTTATTTAGAAAAGGCTCGTGACAAGCATAATCAAGTTAAGGCCATTATAGAGGGCTCTTAAGCCAATATGAAGGTTGCCCTTTGGGTGGGAACTGCAGTATTTGGGTTACTGGTTACACTCCATCAACAAGGGAAGCCAAGGCAGTAACTGAGTCGGGATATTGTTTTATAAGGGTATTTGACTGCCAAGATTTATCCTTAAAGGATTCATCTGAAGCTTCTCAGTTTCCTTTGAGCTTGTCCTCTGGAAAATGCACATTCATCTACATTCTTTTGCTTTTCAGAAATTAAGAAATTTACTTGGTGCTGGAAAGATGGCTCAGTGGTTTAAAAGCACTTGCTTTTCTTACAGAGGACCCAGGTCATGTTCCCAGCACCCATATGGCAGTTCACAACTGTCTGTAACTGTAGTCCCAGGGGCTCCAAAGCCCTCTTCTTGCCTCTGCAGGCACCAGGAACAGATATGTTGCATATACACATATACATGCATGCATGCATTTGTACAAAGTTTAGTGCAAAAATTCACAAAATTTAGTGGTAAAATTCACATTCGTTAACATAAAAATAAAATATATCTTAAAAGAGCATGTGTACGTGTGTGTGTGTGTGTGTGTGTGTGTGTGTGTGTGTGTGTGTGTGTGTGTGTATTTGTGTACACATTTTATGTGGAGTCCAGAGGTCGATGTTAGGTGAGTTCTTTATTGATTTCCACTTTATATTTTGAGCCAGGGTCTATTCATTCTGGAGCTTATCAATTCTGCAAGACTGGCTGGCCAGTGAGCTGCAGGGATTTTCTTGTCTCCACATGTCTGCTGCTATGATTACAAGTGTGCACAGCCATGCCCGGCCTTTTACATGGGTGCTGGGGATTCAAACTCAAATCCTCATGCTCATGCAACAATCGAGAAAATTAATTTATTCTCACCGAACTCATCAAATTGTTGCATTTATTATTTTTACTTTTAGAAACTTCCATCTCTGTGAAACATATTTCCTTTGAGAATCGCTGGCCAAGGATTAATAATTTAGTTTTCTGTGAACTTTAAATTTTTCTGTTGCATGTATTTGTGTATGCCGTATGTGTGTCACAGTGTGCCTGTGGAGGGCAGAGGGAGTCTCTCTTTCCACCACATGAGTTTGGGGGATCAAACTCAGGTTATCAGCCTTGCAGCAAGTGCCTTTACCCACTGACCTATCTGGTTGAACTTTTTAAGTCAATTTTCTTATGGGTGGGAGAAAATGGGTCTATTTATTGATTTAATGCTTTTGATTATCTTCTCTATATATTAGCACTCAGGTCGTGAATGTGATGAGCCATACGAACACCAAAGGACTGACATCACAGTCTCTTTTTTTCTTCACCTGACCAACTCTGAGGTAATACAGACCACTGGGAGGAAAGAACTAAGATACTGAAGTCTGATAATCGGGGTGAGGCAGACAAACACACTAAGATGTGGGCAGGGCTGTGAGAAACAAAAGATGGACACAGCAGTTAGCAACAGCAGAGGGCTGAAGATGAACCCTGGAGCAGGGCAGGGGCAGGGCCCACCCATCGTGTGGCCAGTACCAACTTGCAGCCCAGCAGGATGGAAGGGAGTCAGATGTGACAAACACGCCCAGTGGTTAGCACTGTGTGTCAGATTGGCTAGGCATAGGAGCCAGATTTCTCTCAGATTTTCAACTTGATGTTACTAATTAAGGTACTTACAGATGTAAATGTAATTTTTTATTTTTTATTATTTATTTATTATGTGTACAGTGTTCTGTCTGCATGTTGCCTGCAGGCCAGAGGAGGGTACCAGATCTCATTACAGATGGTTATGAGCCACCATGTGGTTGATGGGAATTGAACTCAGTACCTTTGGAAGAACAAGCAGTGCTCTTAACCCTGAGCCATCTCTCCAGCCCGTGAATGTATTTTTTTTTTTTTTTTGGTTTTTTGAGACAGGGTTTCTCTGTGTAGCTTTGGAGCCTATCCTGGCACTCTGGAGACCAGGCTGGCCTCGAACTCACAGAGATCTGCCTGCCTCTGCCTCCCCAGTGCTGGGATTAAAGGGGTGTGCCACCAACGCCTGGCCAGGTGAATGTAATTTTTAAATTTATGTTATGCCTGAGTGTTTTGCCCTCGTGAAGGTATGTGTACCACATGCACACCTGGTGCACTCAGAGGTCAGAAGTTCCCTAGGACTGGAGTTACATATAGATGGTTGTGAATCACCATTTGGGTGTTGGGAATTGACCTTGGGTCCTCTGAACCAGGAGTAAATGCTCTTAACAGCTGAGCCATCCTTTGAGCCCTGTGATGATACTTACATCAGTACCTGTGAGAGTAAAGCAAACGACTCTAGTGTAGGTGATTGGATAATCAGGAAGTCTCGGAGGAGGAAATTCCTGCAAGTTGGCTATTTTCTGGATCTTTAGTAGCCTGCCCTGCATAGCAGACTTCCAGGATCCACATTTTCAAGAGGTAACTGCTTAACAAACAAAAAAATCTCTCCCCACTTCTCCTTTCTCTAGCCTCCCATTTCCTCCCATATTCTCCTCTCCTCTCCTCCCCTCCCCTTCTGTTAAAATTTTGTTTAAATTAAAGATGAAGAAGAAGAAGGGGCTCAAGATGAGACACGTTAACCAGTTTATTAGTAGCCCAGCTGAGTAGGGAGACTAAAGGAGAAGAGAAACAGGGTAAATGGCTGACCACCATGGCTGGTCGCCATAGAGAGAGAGAGAAGAGAAGCAGAAGCAGAAAGAGAAGAGGAGAAAGAGTAGAGAGAAAAGTAGAGAGAGCAGAGAGCATAAACCCGCAGGGCAGGGATTAAAGGGATCCTCTGCACCTGCCTGCAGATTTAGTTCCCATGGAACCCTGGGCTGACCAGGGTACTGCCCGTTCTGCCAGGTTAAAGGGCAGGCCAGCATAATGCCTGAACCTTTCACCTTCCCTCCCCTCCTCACTTCCTCCCACCCTCTTCTTTTTCCTCACCTCTCTTCTCTTGTTTCCCCTTCATTCCCTTCAGTCCCCCTCTTCTCTCCCCGGTCCTCTTCTCTCTCCTCTCTCTCCTTGCTCAATTAAACAGCTACCAAGGACCTTCCCTGGTCCCTCTCTGATTTTCTGGTTTCTGGCCAATGTCTACCACCTGAAGTCAACTGAAAGGGAACGCTTGGATTTTGACCACAGAGGTTAGCAACCCCAAGAGCGAGGCTCAGCTGGCAGCTGGTCTGGAGGGTCAACTCAGGGTTGCCAAACATCAAGAGGAACTTTCCCAAGAGGCATTTGCACAATACAACCCTAACCACTTAGGTACTCCCAGTTTGGGAAAGTTGTGTCCCAGATGGTGAAGAGGGAGTGGTTCAGTAGCTCCGCCCCCACCCTCACCCCCACCCCCACCCCCACCCCTGTGGCCTTTCCCTCACTTTTCCCTGGAGGTCTCCACAGTAGTTCCTCAAGGCTCCCTCCCTACAGAGGGAGCAAAGTTCTTCACACAGCTGTGCCTCTGTAGACACCACTCCATCCGCGTGGTTTTTTTTTTTTTTTTTCCTTTGCCCTGTCCATTAGCAAAGCCGTGTTGATCCTCTCTCACTCACATGCCACGTGCTTTGTGACATCTGTTAAGTCTATTGTTTGGTGGCCCTTGAGACCGCCCCAGCTCTTCTCTGTGTCTGTTCTCTGGTTTGGGTAATGCACATTACACAAGGCCTCCTGCGGTTTACACACCAACCCACTTGCCCTCTGCACCAGGAGCATCCCAGAAAAGAGGTGGCAAATGACTCACGTGCCTCTCTGCAGTCCATCTCAGAGCTAAACAAGTGGTGTCAGAACGCACGGGACCTGTGGAAAGCACTCGGGTCTCTCATGGATGAAGACGCGCTGCTCTTTGTGGACGAGCGGGAAAGCGCAACACTTTGCCAAGCTCATTTCTGACTATATCCTCATTTAGGCACAGCATGCATTCTGAGACAGTCTAGGAAATGTACTGGAGACTTTTTTTGTTGGCGGGTACCTGGTGTCCACCTCGCTCATACCAACTACCCACAGCATGTTCAAATAACCTTGGACAGCGTTCTCAAGCTGCCTGAGTCAAAGCAAAGAGCAATTCAGCAGGAGGACAAGGCTTTGCTGTGTGGGTCCCAGGGCCAGGACAAGCTGTTGTGAAGCTCTTTCAAAACTGCCTGTGTCACTTGTATTCCAGAGACCCCTTTCATGGAACACTGTTAAGGGGAGGATTGTATTTGACACACGGTGTGCTTTAGGGGAGCCTGGGGGGAGGACGGATTTGAGCCTGAAGCAGAAACTGTGGGTGATGCTGGCTCAGGTTCAGGTTCATGCTTAGCAAAGTTTTGTTGTTGTTGTTGTTGTGAGTCAGGGTCACACTGTGTAACCCTGCCTGACCTCAAACTCACAGAGATGCACCTGGTTGTGCCTCGTGACTGCTGGAATTAAATTACAAGCACGTGCCAATGTACTTTTATAATAGCCACCCTGACACTTGCTCCTAATTCCTCCCAGATTTGTGCCTACCTCCTTGTCTCTCAATTTCTCATCATTTTCTTCTTTCTTCTTCCTCTTCTCCTCCCCCTCTCTCCTCCTCCTTTTTTTTTTTATGCAAACAGCACGAGGCTTTATTGTAATTGTTTAACCAGCTAACCCCATGTTATCTCGGGCCTTTCATCCATCCACCATGTCGGGCGGCTAGGAAAGACAGAAAGAAGCCACTGCATAGAGATCTTATAGGACAGCGTAAGGGGAGTGTCTAGGGGTATGCACAGGCTCACGATTGGTGTGCCTCCAGGCTTGGAGGGCCTGCCCTGTGTTGATTGGTCAACTGGTTGTTATGGCCCATAGGCCCTCTCAGGGTGGTTGCTATGTTCTTTGCGTCATTGCTGTGCACTTGTCCGTAAAGCACCCCAGAGCAGTAAAGCATAGCGCCACCAGCTAACTTCTGATTGCTTCCTTGCCACGAGGCAGGCATCTGACCTCCTAGTGACTAGGACAAGGTCATGGCAAGCACATGTTACTGTCATGGATGCTGAAATGGGAAGCTAGTCCCTTCATTCCCCCATTTTCCTTTTTGGAGATTCCAATCATGGAATTGCTGTCTCTCTGGCGTCCCCATCAGGGAGTGAGAGTTATTGGCATCCCCTATGTAAGGGAGTTTATTTTGATTTAGCATTTCAACCAGGGAAAATGGGCGACGTATTCATTCCCATTCTAACTCCTGCTGACTTTGGGACGAAGATAGGGACCCAAGAAGGCTGAAATGCTGGTCAAAAGCACAAAAGGGAATTTAGGCAATGGGGATTCCATCAGGAGCTTCTGGTTGGCAGACACTGTTTCAGAGACAGGGGGTGTCCACATCAGCTGGACTGGTTCACATCCACAGCACAACCAGGGCTCGCAGTCTACTTAGGAACAGCCTGTAGTCAGCAACTGATATACTCAGATGTGTCTGCCAGAAGCAGAAATCTGTTTAAGACATGTTAAAACTGGGAACAGAAGTTAAAACTTATTTACTGAAGCCCACAGTGCAGAAAAAGCAGATATCTGGATCTGTTCAAACAGCAGGAACATATTTATAATTTTGAGTCTTAGCAAAAACTACAGATTTGGGCTAGAAGCATGTACATTTGTCTTCTGTCCAGAGAGCCAGGTATGGATTGGGCAGAGGTGCCTTTTGCCCGATGAAAAGTCCTTTAAGTTTATATTTAGATGACAACCAAAATAAACCTAAAATCCTTTAACTTGTGCCTGAACAGTAGGTAGTCATTACTTTATCACCAGATCTGACTGCCTGATGCTGTCAAGCTGACAACCATTAATACTTTCAGAGATCTAAGAAGGGTAAATTTTATACAGTTTCCAAATCTATTAAAAAAAGTGACAGAAGCCAGTTAGAAGCCAGTCCATATACAGTCAGTCATACCCAAGTCTCTCCATTAGCATTGGAGGCAGAAGTATCAAAGAACAGCAATCTTCGCCAGGCCTATAAGGTGAGAGATTTTTTTTCCTCTCTGTGGAAGATGGACATGGAAAAGACTGTCCTTGTTTTGTCTAAGGAAAGGGGGTGCAATAAATTTTCCAGTGTCCAGCAGCTTTGTCCAGTCTTGGCCAGGTCCTGGCAGGCAGCAGGTATCACATCTGAGCTCACTGGTCAGCATCGTCATCATCCAGGTGCAGGAACTGGGGTGCCTCATAATCTTCTTTGGAGACTTTGGGTTACTGTCAGGATCTGGCAGTCTGTCTGATATTATGAACTCTTAAAATAACATTTTAAATGCCGTATTCTGCAGGTCTCCGAAGCATTAGAGGTCTGTCTGTCTGTTTTAGTTACTTGCCTTAAGCACATAGGTGGCTAGGAAAATCCTTATTTCTGCAATCAATTTTCAGTCTGACTGTAACTGGTTTTAACAGTAAAATATTTGAAACTTAGCACAGTTGAATTTAAAACTGCGGACATGTACACATTTTAGCTGCTTGCTTAAACTTAACTTCTTTTCGAGACAGGGTTTCTCTGTGGCTTTGGAGCCTGTCCTGGAACTCGCTTTGTGGACCAGGCTGGCCTTGAACTCACAAAGATCTGCCTACCTCTGCCTCCCGAGTGCTGAGATTAAAGGCGTGTGCCACCAACACCCTAAACTTAACTTCTGAAAACATAAACTGTAACATCTTATAATAGATTAGCAGCTTTTATAAAACAAGAATTTAACATTGTCAGGCTTTGCTTAAAAAATGATTCTAAATTGAAGCTCTTTAAGTACAAACATTAATAGAAACACTTTAAAAGAACATAAACATTCAAAAAACTGGTTTTAAAAAGAAATTTAAAATCCCTTAATGTCTTTCTGTAATAAATAGAAGCATTAACATTTTAAATCTTAATTGAAAAACTTGTTTAAGATGGTACCTCCTAGTTTCCATGTGGTCACCTTTAGTCAAGATGGCGGTTTAAGTATCTTTTTTTCAATTTCTGCAAAATGGCTACCAGTCAGCCATGTGACCAGCTTGCCATGTGGCTGGCTGCAAAATGGCGGTGACCTGCACCATTGTTTTAGCTGTATGCTTGTAACCGAACTTAGGTTATGCCAGGAAACAGAACATTTCAAAACAAGCATACATAATTTACTTGAGAAATAAACAGAACTTTTTAAACAGAATTAGCTTAATATGTTTAAAATTTCAACTTATATTACCAATTTTTACTATTTGTAAGCATGAGAAACCATAGCAAACAGTTTACATTTTTCTCTGACTTTTAACAACCTTTTCTCTGACCTCTGACAACTTTCCTCTGACCTTCTGTGACTTTCTTTGACCCTCTATAACTTTCTATGTACCTTCAGTTCATTCCTCTGATTTCCTTATGAAGGGACCAGCTCCCCATTTCGGCAGCCATGACAGTAACAGGTGCTTGCCATGACCTTGCCTGGGTCACTAAGAGGTCAGATGCCTGCCTCGTGGCAAGGAACCAATCAGAAGTTAGCTAGTGGTGCTATGCTTTACAGCTCTGGGTGTGCTTTACAGACAAGTGCACAGCAATGACGCACAGAGCATAGCAACCACCCTGGGAGGGCCTATGGGCCATAACAACCAGTTGACCAATCAACACAGGGGAAACCCTCCAAGCCTGGAGGCACACCAATCCTGAGACTATGCGTACCCCTAGACACTCCCCTTATGCTGCCCTACAAGATCTCTATGCAGATGCTTCGAGCTGTCTTTTCTAGCCATCCGCCATGGCGGGTGGATGAAAGGCCCGAGCTAACATGGGGTTAGCTCGTTAAACAACTATAATAAAGCCTCTTGCTGTTTGCATCAAGCTTTCGAATCCATCTGGTGATTGGGGTGACTGAGGTCCTGGGCTGAGATCCTGGAGGCCTGAGCTTCTGGGGGTCTTACACTTAGACATTCTTAGACAAATTTCTCTTTCCCTTTCCCTCTTTATTACTTTAGTCTCCTACATTTTCTCTCATTTCTCAGTCAACATAAAAACTCTTATCAAAGTCCTCCTTATAGTTTTTAATAACTTTAAAGCCATTTTTTTGGAACATCCGGATCAGGCCAGATGGTCACACTGTGTAACCCTGCCTGACCTCAAACTCACAGAGATCCACCTGGCTGTACCTCGTGACTGCTGGAATTAAATTACAAGCATGCACCAATGTACTTTTATCATAGCCACCCTGACACTTGCTCCTAATTCCTCCCAGGAATTATGCCTGCCTCCTTGTCTCTCAATTTCTCATCATTTTCTTCTTTCTTCTTCCTCTTATCCTCCTCCTCCTCTTCCTCCTCCACTCTCCTCCTTTTTAAAAAAGTAATCAATCTATCGAGTCCAATCTATGCTACCCATAGCTGCCCATATAATCCCAGTTGTGGGACCACGCACTGGATGTTCAATCTAACAAGGGCTACATCTGTAACTAAAGCTAGTTCTCCCTCCACTGGAATCCACCTGACCATAGCTTCTTAGTTACGGGTGAGTGCTAGCTAACCCTCCTGCTCGGTGAGGGAACATTGACCTAGTGTGTTCTTCTTTGTTTCCTTTTAAATAAACAATAACGTCCGATCTTCAAAGCAGTTTCCAGAATCTCCCCCAAGAAAAAAGTAGACTTTCTGCCCCACATAAATCCTGAAAGATGATTGCACTTCAAGCCAAAAATTCAGGGCAAACTGGCAACGTCCACCAAGAATGAGCTGCCTATGGTCTGCTTGGGAAAGCTGGGACCAAGAGAAGGATGGCCAATATGGTTCCACAAGGAGAAAAGGGAACGCCATCAAACATGATCTCACAAGAGTAGTCACCTTTAGCTGGGTGTTGGTGGCACACGCCTTTAATCCCAGCAATCGGGAGGCAGAGGCAGACGGATCTCTGTGAGTTCGAGGCCAGCCTGGTCTCCAGAGCGAGTGCCAGGATAGGCTCCAAAGCTACACAGAGAAACCCTGTCTCGAAAAACCAAAAAAAAAAAAAAAAAAAAAGAGTAGTCACCTTTGTGCCACTTCATGTAATTTAAAGTCTGCAAAATGCTACTTGGCAGACACTTATGTAGTGACTTGTAAACAGGACACACGGAACTGACTGATAAAAAAAAAATTCCGTGAGATGTATCCGCACCGTCAGGGGGCCTACCAGGCACAGGGGTGCAAGTGCCTCATAAGGAAAGATCTGCTGGGCAGGCCTGGCAGATTGGAAGAATTGGTGGCTTTTGAGGTGGGATGATTCAAGGGGTAGAGATGGGAGAGAAAGTGGTTTTAGACTCGTGTGGTCAGTATAGATCACCCTCGGCGGAGAGAGACCCTGTCTGTGGGAATAGATTCATTGGGACAAGTGACAAGAAAGGTGGATTTCAGAATGTGGCTTATTAGTCATGTCATAAGAGACTTGAAGGCTTCCATGGTTTGAGTTGGAAAGACATGTGAGAGGCACCAAAGACATGAGTGCCCAGGCTAAGCATGGCAGCGGTGATGGTGGGGAAGACCATGTGATAACTGGATTTAAAGATTTAAAGAGAGCTTGGTGGCCTGTAACTCTGGTGCTTTTAGCTTTTCTTCTCTAACACACTGCTTAGGCTTAAGGAGACCATAGCCACGCCCTCCTCTCAGGATGTACGCTTCCTGGCTGCATTAATGAGATAACCTCTACCATCATAATGCCTGTTGCTTCTTGTAGGAAGCTGACTTGAGATTTTTGCCCCTGCTAATGAAGGTTGTGTGTTGCACTCTGAAGTATTTACCAGTACTGCCTAAAAAAAATGCAATGTAAGCTTGAGTCTTAAAATGTTTTGTACTCTTTGATCTAACAGCTCTGTGGCCAGGAAACTTGTCTCGAGAAACAAGACGGCTATAAAGATTTAGCTGTTAAAAATTCCATCTCTGCACTGCATTGAAAGCTAAACAATTGGAAAAAGCCTAGCTATCTGAAAAGAGAGGGACAAATAAGTTACAAATAAGTTATTGAGGCAATGAAACTACATAGAAGACTATCTGATAGTGTGGGGAAATGCCATACTACTGCGTGCGTTTAGTTAAGGAACAAATCATAAACAGCATGGATTCACTAAAATTAAAAGATAATTCATTAAAAAGGAGCCTAAGGGTTCTTTTAGATGTTGGGTATTATGGATGACTTTGTTTTTTGTCCTTAGGCCCTTCTTCTATTATTGTTTTGTTAAAATTACCTTTATACAAGAGTCGTAAATTACAGTTCAGAACCATTCCTGGTGCTTTAGAGTGACTCTGGCTTCAGAGTCCCAGTTTGAATGAGATGGTTGGCATAGACAAACTCCAGGCTCTCTTGCAGCCCTAAGGCATCATACCACATTATCCTTAGCTTTGGGTGACCTCAAAGCGCTGGGTATGGAATGTGTCCAATTACCTATCACAAGATAAATGGTTTTCAACCCCATGCCTGCCACTCCTGAAGGAAAAGGAGCATTTCTCATGCACGATTCATTTACATCATCAGTATTTGTTGGGAACATTCTAGTTTTGAGTGACAAATATAGGTGAGAAATGAGCATTGAATAAATGAATCTTGAAAAAGAATGTTGCTAAACTTAATAGGCAGGAAAAAAAATGAAATTAACATGAACTCTCGAACTGTAAGATTCAGAGGGAGATTCCGTTTGGGAGGAGCAGGAATCACAGTTCATTTGATGCCACCCAAAGTCTGTCTCCCTCCACATATCTTGCATTTCAGTTGGCTGCCTTGTCTAGTGACTGGAGCCTCAAGGGTACATCTTCCTGGTTTCAGCCTCCACTAAAGGTGATCATCCCCTTGTCAATAGTTCCACGAAAGTTCTAGGATTTCTTTTCTTGGCTCCTATTTATAGTATTAGGACCAGAACTCAGAACACGTCAGGTGTTCCTGAGGTTGCCAATGGTTTTGGTGGAGGATCTCAGTTGTGAGGCATTCTGTGAAGAAAACATCTGAACTAACACTAAGGGTGCTTTCCCAAAGGAAAATCAGAGGCAGGTTGCCTCTAGGAAAGGAAGACATTGTTGCAGAATATTTGTTTAACTATGTAAAGATGTGTTGCGTTTGTTTAATTCTGTAAAGATGTGTTGCTGTTTTACCTTGTCTGCCTAAGGCACCTGATTGGTCTAATAAAAATCTGAACAGCCAATATCAAGGGAGGAGGTCTAGGTGGGACTTCCGGGTAGGGAGAGTAAGTAGGGAAAGGATTTAGGCTTGGGAAATAAAGAAAAAGAGACACCAGGAAGAAACCAAGGGCCAGACAGACAGACACAATGGAAGCAGGAAAGTAAGACATACAGAATGAAAGGTAAAAAAAATCCCTGAGACAAAACACAGATGAATAAAAAGAGGTTAAATTAAGTTAAAAGAGCTAGTAGGCCAAGCCTAAGCTAAGGCCAAGCATTCATAATAAGTCTCCATGTCTTTATTTGGGAGCTGGTTGGTGGCCCAAAGAAAATTCCAACTACAGGACATGGATTGTATAGCGGAGCAGCCATGATAAAAATGCATGGCATGAATGAAGGACCAAAGCAAACTGCCACATTTTCTCCAAGCAAAAACTTAAATTTCAAATAGTTATAAGAAAGAAACTCATGTTTCCTTCCCCCCTCTCTCTCTCTCTCTCTCTCTCTCTCTCTCTCTCTCTCTCTCTCTCTCTCTCTCTCTAAATCTCACCAACTAGTTCAGGCTGGACTCAAACTCATAGTCCCCCTACCTCAGCCTCTCTAGTGCTACTGTTACAGGCTGAGTCACCTTGTCCTATATACTCATAGAAATTTGAATGGAGTTTGAGGGAATCGTTTTTCCTTCTCCTATATAAGGGGAAATACATATTCATTTTCTGAGTCCTGTGAGGATGTGCCTTGGATTAACACAAATGAGTGCAGCCATGGGGCCTCTCTGCTGTGGTCCACGTGCTGCCATTAGGTGAGTTATGCTCGATCTTTGAAAGAAGACTGTACACTTGTGTGTTTAGTTTATGGAAGTGATCCAACAACCTTTGATTATTTGATTGTAAAACCCTTTTGCCAGAAAAGGCCAGAGTGGCAGGAATTCTATTATATACCACTCTGCTGGTAAGATAAAGGAAAAATACAAGAGCTGAAGCTTTCTTTTTTAAGTTTCCTAATAGTTTGATTTTAACATTATGTTTTTTAAACAAACTTGATACAAGCACACAAAGTATTTAAACAGCTTAAAGGAGTATGTTTTCCTTTATGAAAGCAACAGCTGCTAGTCATAGTTTGTGTATCTTTCTAGAGAACTGCAAAGCAAATATAAACAAGGATATGTACTCATCACTACAGCTTCCTTCCCCTTTCCTATCTTTCATATTCTTGCTTTTTTTTCCACTTAGCAATAGATCCCAGAGCCTGTCCCTACTAGAACAGATATTCTATTATGAAGATATACCAGTTACGCCATAATTGTCTTACCCACTTCTCTACTGATGAACAGTTAACTGATGTGTCTTTTTAGTGTGTGTGTGTGAGTGTGCATATGCATGAGTGTGTGTGCAAGCAAACCATGGCACGTGTTCAGAGGTCAGCAGACAACTTTGTTAGATTGGTTGGCTCCTTTAATCTTTATGTGCGCTCCAGGGTTAGAACTTAAGTTCCCAGGCTTGTGAGGCAAACACTTTTACCCACTGAGCCAACTCACTTCAGCCAATGCAATGTGTTTCCCTGTTGTTAAAACACTTCAACGAGGAGCTTCCTAATGAATAAGCCACAATAATGGCAAGGTGCCACTTTGTATTCCCAGCCAAGTTCCAGATGCCCTCAGTTTCCTGTCTGATGGTACCTGTGTCCTCACACTCTGCCCTTGGAGGACTGTATTATATCCTTTCCTCTCACCATTGCTACTGCTGGAGTAGATACTGAAGCTCTGGGTCTAGATTGGTTTAAACGAACTCTTCTCCCAGGCACCAGCTGACCTCTGGTGTGACCATAGTACTATGTCTACTAAGTGATAGGCTAGGTGGAGTAGACCTTGGAAGGCTTCCAGAACAGTGACTGTCCAGCACAGTTGGGCACCAAGTACTCCTTGGGGCACCATGCTCCTCTCTTAGAAGAGAAATCTTGGAGGTTACCACCTCAGTCAACCAAGCAGCTTAGTTTGGGGTGCTTTGACATCTTAGGCACATGCTGGAGGCCTTTTATGAGAGGGCTTACTAAGAACCAGCACACACATACTTAACTTGTCAGAATCCAACATGAGTACTTAGAAAAAAAGAGAAAATTGAAGTGTTGTGAGGAATGCCTTACAAGTCACCCAATAAGCCTGAGATGAGGAGTAGATACAGTCAGACTTGAGATCAGCCTCATATGGGAGCCGAAACCTCTAGTAAGATGGGAAAAGTGATTGCAAAGGTTTGACTCCCCAAAATGAGCCCTTTGTTTCTGCCAGAGGCCTGTGTTCAAAGAGGGCAAGGAATTGGTGCACTGAGGAGAATGAACACAGCATTGGGGCATCTGAGGAAACTGCATTTAGCATTTTCTGCACTAAACTATATACTTAGGATGTACTTGTTTTTGAACTTGAAGAATTTTCAAGGTTACTATTGACAGTATATGAATCTGGCCCTTAAATACTGACGTTTACCATGATCTACATTAGACCTGAACCTCACTTTTGGACCTCACTTTAACTTGCCTGGGTTCGCAGAGGTAAAGTGAATGCCAAGAGTCATAAACTGAAAATAAACAGCCAGAGTAGAGTTCAAAGCCACGATGTTGGCACAGCCTCATCAGCCAATGCCCTTCACGGCTTCCTTATTCACAGCTCTGTCACCTCATACCTGGGAGCATGAGATAGGGCTGGGGTGACTGGTAGACTTCTTTAGCCAGGGTTCTGGTATTTCCCAGAACTGTCAGAGAAGACCGGGACAGATCAAGGCAACCCATGTTGGTGGGTTAACCTTTGGGGGTTTTGAAAGGCCCTGAGCGCCACTATTTTGATTTTTGTTAATTCTAGATTGGTCATCTGATATTTTGTGACTAATCCTCATCCCGAGTTACAGCCTTGGAATAAAGCCCCAAAGGTTCAATAGTATCTTGGATACCAAAACCCTCTCAGATCTGAGATCAGTCCATGTGCAATGAACTTTGAGTTCTTGGAGTCTTTATTGAAGTCATGAACTCTGAAAAGTAAGATGTTAATAATGCAAAGATCACATGCTTTACAAACCCAGTTGATGATTTCCTGGAGATTATGAACTGCACTGAGGTAAGTGAAACCAGTGGCAGTTTGAGTTTTGATGGCTTTTCTCTCAGGAGGAGAAATTGAATCAGTTAAGAAAGAAAGTGATAGAATGCTCTCCAAAAAAGCAATGCCAATGGCCAAAAAAATACACAAAAAGATATTTAACATCAATAATTGGGGGTGGGGAGCAGGTCAAGGGAAAAAAGCAAGATACCACTTCATATTCATTGGAGGTACTTATTTTTTTTTTCTTAAGGCAGACAGTGATGAATAGGATCATGGAGAAATTGGAACCCTCCTATAATGGCTGATTGGATTCTGGTTCAGCCACCTTAAGAAACAGTCTGGCAGTCCTTTAAATGATCAAACATAGATGTTATACTCCTCCAGCAGGCTGTCTATCAGGAACCAGTTCAGGAGTAAACTCCTGTTGTTAGGGATATATAAAAAACGAACATCATACAACAATTTCTTTTAAATCATCAAAGACTTAAAAAACTGGTTATATTTTCTACAAACATTTACGTTCCTCCTTCACTTATACAGAATGATTTTTCCATAAATATTTCCAGTTAATGATCATTTTATTCCACCTAAAATATTTCAAACATATTCCATGCACAGGGGCAGGGCAGGCAGCTTGCCAAGCAGTGGTGAGTGTTGACTGGGGAGCCTGACTCTGTGTTTGAATCTTGGTGTGTCCTTTACTTAGCCCCTTAACCTTCTTGTACCTCAAGTGGAACAGCAACACCACCTGCCGAGTGCTTAAGCCCCTAATAAGTATAAAGCATTACCTTAGTTAAGGTTTCCATTGCTGTGAAGAGACACCATGACCATGGCCACTCGTAAGTAGGAAAACATTTCATTGGGGCTGGCTTACAGTTTCAGAGGTTTAGTCCATTATCATCATGGCAGATGGCATGCAAGCAGACATGGTTCTGGAGAGCGAGCTAAGAATTCTACATCTTGATCTGCAGGCAGCAGAAGCAACTGTGTTTTGCACTGAGCATAGCTTGAGCAAAAGAGACCTCAAAGCCCATCCCCACAGTGACACACTTCCTCCAACAAGGCCACACATACTCCACATCTCCTAATAGTGCCACTACTATAAGCACTTTCAATAGTGCCCAGTGTTCAGCCATTAGCTTCACTGTCTGGATTTGCCAGCTCTGCATTAGGCCTAAAAGAGCAAATCCTAACAGCACACTGTCATGAGGTTGCACCATCTGGAGCATTTGTGTCAGCAAAGTTTCCTCTGGTGCTTTTTCAGCATTTTATGATACAATGACCCATCAGGATAGAATGACTGCTATAGGTGGCCCCACTCTCCTTCAGTCTATAAAGTTTATTCTTAGTAAACATGGGCTATAACAGTGGATTATGTTGGAAGTTTGTGGCCCAAGTGTCATGGTTTTCCTGATAGGACTTAAGACCTGTTGTACATGACAGAAGCCACACCTAGCACTGTTCTTGGGACCAAGAGCCTCCGGCTAGGCAATACCAGGGGAGAGCCCATTATTATTATTCTGTTAAATGGATATAGTATTAAAGTGACTCCTAATGACTTATTATAGCCATACCTGTAAGTTAGGGTATCCCTCAACCTTCATCAGAGAAGCCTCTGCTTGTAGCAGGTGGCAATTAACTGGTCAATGTGCAGAGAATAAGAGTCTGCAGGCTGCTCCTCACCAAATGGGATGGCCACATCACATTCTCCTGTGCCAGGCTCAGTGATTTTCACAGATAAAGGCATGGGGGACCGTAAGAGATAGTATATGACTACACGGAAATGATGTTTTCAAGACACAATGAGGCAGTTGCTCATATGAACTCACAGTGGGTAGAATAGCATGCACAAGACTTGTGAGAGCTCAAGCCACAGAAAACCCCAGGATGCAGTGGGAATGAAAGACCGGCTCGGAACGCTTCTGCATGTCCCCTGCCCCTCTGTCTTCCCCGCCTGTGCCGGTGCTGGGTGTTCTCTCTGGAGCAGGCGGAAGGAGCAGTTAACCGAGGGCAGCGCAGCAGGGACTGAGCAGGGCAGGGCCAGGGTTCGGCCAGGGGCTGGAGAATGCAGCGCGGGCGGCGCCTGGAAGGGGAACTTGAGCTGGGAGAGCAGCGGTGCTGCTTGTCCAGGAGCTGCGAGCGGGGAGCCGCCTCCAAGGCCAAGGACACGGGGGCCGCGGAGCTGCCGGGGCCTCCCAAGCCTTCACCCCGGCAGGGCTCGCGCCCCCGGCCCGCCCCGCCTGGCACCGCGCCTCGGGGCTGGGGCCGAGCAACGAGCACCAGGTGGGCCGGCCCGAGGGCGAGAGCACCAGTTAGGCTGGCCCGGGGCCCCACCCCCACACCCCCACCTGATGAGAAACACTCCATCCCAAGGTCTCCACCCCCAAGGTCAGCTATCCGGACGCGGAGGGAATTGAGTCTGTTGTACCAGACACCAGACCTTGAGAATATGCTGGTCTGGAATGGCTCTGTGTCTCATTTGAACCATCCAATAGAAATGATTCTGTATTTCGCCTCATTTGAAAGACTCTGTGTTTCACCTCATTTGAATAACTCTATACTTCGCCTCATTTGAATAACCCTGTATAGCGCCTCATTTACATTGACCAATGGGAATAGCTCTGTACAATGCCTCATTAGAATTATCCAATAGAATCCCTGCTTCTAGCTTGCGCCTTTTTCCCTATATAAGGACCCCTTTCCCTTGGCTCGGCGCGCTTAGCCACACAGAAGCTAAGTCGCCCCGGGTACCCGAGTCTCTAATAAAGCCTCTTGCTTTTGCATCCAAGTTCGTGGTCTCGCTGGTTCCTGGGTACAGGTCTCCTTCTACGAAAGTACCTCTTTGGGGGTCTTTCATTTGGGGGCTCGTCCGGGATAGAGACCCCCGCCCAGGGACCACCGACCCACGTTTGGGAGGTAAGCGTTGTTCGGATCCGCTGTCTTGTCTTGTCTTGTCTCATCTCGTCTTGTCTGTCTGTCTGAATCCGTTTTATGTATTGCGCTTGCGTTTGTAGTACACAGCTGCGTACATTTGTATGTGGCAGCTCCGAGGAGGAACTGACGAGTTCGGACTCCCGACCGAGGCTCCAGGAGACGTCCTGGTAGCGATTGTAGCCCTCGGCGTGAGGGATTTGTACTTTGAACTTAGATCTATGACTGAACATCTTCCCAGTCTCTTTGGAGAAGGCCCTCGGCTTGAGGGATTTGCAATCTTTACTGGGGACGAAGAAGGAGGGCCCCCTTCTTCGACCCCCCTCTCAATTCTTCCTTTTGACTCTCTGTCGAAACTGCGATGCGAAAACCTGTTCTGTGTTGTTTGGTCTTTGTTTTGTAATTGATGTGCATAAACGCAAATGGATTACTCTTTGTTCCTCAGAATGGCCAGCCTTTGACGTGGGCTGGCCACGGGATGGTACCTTTAACCCCCAAACTATATTTCAGGTAAAAGAGAAGACACCTGAGGTACTCCCCCTGGGAGAATTGACTGAGGAGCCCCCGCCAGGACATCTAAACGGCCTTAAAGTTATTAAGAACTGTAAAAAGGACTTTGATAAAATTTTGATGTTAACTAAGAAATAAAAAAAAAATGTAGGAGACTTAAATAATAAAGAAGAAAAAAAAGGAAAAAGGGAAATTTGTCTAAGAATGTCTAAGAAAGTCAGAGAAATGAACTAAAAGGTTATAGAGGATTAAAGCAAGTCATAGCAGAGAAGATTGTTACAGAAGGTTATAGAGAGTTAAAGCAAGCGGTAAAAGTTACAGAGGGTTAAAGCAAGTTGTCGAAGGTCAGAGGAAAGTTATAGAAGGTCAGAGGAAAGTTGTCGAAGGTCAGAGAAAAGGTTGTTATAAGTCACAAAAAAACCCTGCCTAAGAAAGAAGTTAAGCTACTGTTTAAGGAATCCTGGCACTTAGATGTGCCTGCCCTGGACGCCGACCCACTAATTTGGCCCAGGTGAAGCAGATGATACAGGGTGCGGAGGAATCACCTGCCGCTTTTCTAGAGAGATTAAAAGAAGTGTACAGAATGTATACTCCCTATAATCTGGAAGATCCAAGTCAGGCGACCAACGTTTCTATGTCCTTTATTTGGCAATCAGCCCCGGACATAAGAAACAAGCTTCAAAGGCTAGAAAATTTACAGGGATATACACTCCAAGATTTGTTAAAGAAAGCAGAACATATTTTTAATAAGAGGGAAACACAGATAGAAAGAGAAGAACGTTGGAGGAAGGAAACCCAGGAGACTCTAGAGCAGGTGCTAATTATTTACAGAAATAAGACCTTACCTAGCCACCTGTATGCTTAATGTGTGCTTAAGGCAAGTAATTAAAACAGACAAACAGACCTCTAATGCTTCAGAGATCTTCAGAATATGGCATTTAATCTTTAAAGTTTATAATGTCAGACAGACTGCCAGATCCTGACAGTGACCCAAAGTCTCCAAGGAAGATTACGAGGCACCTCAGTTCCCGCACCTGGACCAGTGAGCGAGATGCTCAGATATGAAACCTGCCGCCTGCCAGAACCTGGCCGAGACTGTGGACAAAGCTGCTGGACACTGGAAAATTGATTGTACCCCTTTGCCTAGACAAAACAAGGTCAGTCTTTTCCATGTCCCTCTTCCACAGAGAGAAAATAAAACCTCTCACAGTATAGGCCTGGCAAAGATTGCTGTTCTTTGAGACACCTGCCTCCAACGATAATGGAGAAACTTGGGTTTGGCTAACTGTATATGGACTTGCTTCTAACTGGCTTCTGTCACTTTTTAGTAGATTCGGATAAAATATACCCTTCTCAGATCTCTGAAATATTACTGGTTGTCAGCTTGACAGCATCAGACAGTCAGATCCACTATAGACTAGTCAGTATGTTAGCTGATAAAATAATGACTACCTATTTGTTCAGGCACAAGCTCAAAATTTTTAAGTTTATTTTGGTTGTCATCTAAGTACAAACTTAAAGGGCTTTTCATCAGGCCAAAGGCACCTCTGTCCAATCCATACCTGGCTCTCTGGACAGAAGAAAAATGTACATGCTTATAGCCCAAATCTGTAGTTTTTGCTAGGACTCAAAGTTATAAATATGTTCTTGCTGTTTGAACAGATATCCAGATATCTGCTTTTTCTGCACTGTGGGCTTCAGTAAATAAGTTTTAACCTCTGTTCCCAGTTTAAATATGTCTTAAACAGGTTTCTGCTTCTGACAAGACATCTGAGTATCAGTTGTGTGGCTATTGACCGGCCTCAGGCATCACTGGTCCTAAATACACACATCAGTGTTCTTCCCAGGTGAATCTCACTCCAGGGCAGCTCAGAACACAGCAGCCAGAGAAAGAGGTGCTGACAGAGGTGGAGGGGCAGCTGGAAGAGTGAAGACAGGGTTAGGAAGCCTGCCTTTTGTGACCTAGTCTAGCCATACTACCATCTTTAGAAAGCCAGTCATCAATCCAGCCCATTCCCAAGGTGACACAACAGGAAATAGAAACAATATGAGTTACCCCAGGGGCTGTCCCCCATATTCACAACTTTGTGCCCTTGCTGATCCCTGGCACCAATCCCAGAAAAGAGTTCTCGGGGTTAAAAGTTCCTGGCAGCAATTGCCTCCTCTCAAAAATTTAAGACAGCTGACTATGACCTATAACGTATCATTCTTGAACATTCTGTGCTTGTTAAGTCAACAACTTAACACATGGCTAGAGTTCTTGCTGTTTCTAGAAAGGTTTGGTTGGCCAGTGAGATGTCTCCGTGGATAAAGGCCAAAACTAACAATCTAAATTCAATCCCAGGAACTCGGATGGTAGGAGAGAATCAACTTCTGCCAATTGCCCTCTGACCTCCAGATGCACGTGTATCCCCCATATGCATACAAATTAAAATAAGACAGGGAAAAACATCAAAGAAGGGCTAGAGAGATGTCTCAGCAGTTAACTACATGTACTGTCCTTACAGAGGACCCCACATCCATTTCTAGCACCCCACACAGGGTGCCTCACCACCACCTGTAACTCCAGTTCCAGGAGATCTAAGAGTACTGGCCTTCTTGGGCACTACAGACACACGCATAAAAGAATTTAGCATATACAGGCTAGCTTTAGTGGTGCACACTTTTAACCTCAGCACTCAGGAGGCAGAGGCAGGTACATCTCTATTCGTTCAAGGTCACAGAGAGAACCTGTCTCAAATAGCTAAAAAAATCATCATCTTAATAATAAACCTTTTACAAAAAAAAAAGAAAAGAGATAACTTTATGGAAAATGAATATTAATTTAAAAATGGATCATGTTTGTAAATTTATATTAAAAATAGCACAGAAGCTGGGTAGTGACACACATGTTTAATCCCAGCACTAGGGAGGCAGAGGCAGGCAGATCTCTGTGAGTTCTAGGCCGGCCTGATCTACAGAACTAGTTCCAAGTTGTTACACAGAGAAACTCTGCCATGAAAAACCAAAAAGAAAAAAAAAAAAAGAAAAACAAACAAAAACAAAAAAAAAACAAATAAATTTAAAAACCCAAAAAACCAAAAACATAGCACAGAAAACTGAAGAAATTCTTCCACTATTCAAAAGCAATTGTTGCCTATTGTTGTTGGGGGGAGGGCTGGGGGAGGGGCATAGAAGCCAGGATTTGCACATGCTGAGCCAGCACTTTACAACGGGGATCTGTACCTCTAGTCCACACAGCTAACACTTGGGAAAGAAGTTGTCAGTGACTTTGATGAATGTGTGACGCTCTAACACAGTAGAAGCTGCAAGAAGTTTCACTTTAGTGAGTACAATTTGTGTAAGTTGTTGGGAAATAGTTCGACTGACTTCCTGATGGTAAATTATTGGGGGGCAGGAGTAGATCAGGGCACGTTCCCAACTATTAAATCATGCTTTAATTACATATCTCAGTTGGCTATGGATTCAAGAATTTGTCAGAAATTAAAGAAAACGTATCAACTGGCTATGTTGCATTTACAATAATCATCTGACGGAATCCGTAAATGACTGCACACATTCCAATTTACCCTACTGATTCCACGTTTGAGTGGATACAGGCAATGATGAGTGGGGAGAACTTTTGACGATTGGGTGTTGCAGATGTGGGGTAGGACTTTCTAGTACTTAGTACTAGGAAGGAAAACACAACACAACAAAACCTTTCCCTCTACTCTTTTAGGTTTAGAAGGTGGGTCTTGGAGTCAAACTAACTAGAGACAGAATAATAAGTTCAAAGGCTTATTTCACATTAATGTAAGAAGATCTGCTTAGAAAATAAGGGAACTTTCCCAGTAGCAGTTAGGTGGGAGAACTTTCATATTGTATTAAATTGAGGGGGAAACTGATTTTTAAAAAGGTCACTTCAGTAAGGTTTATTTGTGCAGATTTAATTTGGTGCCAATTTTTCATCATTAATGTTGGAGTGCCCTTATTTCTTTGGTGTACAAGAGAGGAGGAGAACCCTTTCACAAGCAAAACTGTGTTACCTGTGCAAAAGGCAATGTATTCGCTGCTTGTAGGCAGCAAAGAAGAGAGAGCTGAGAGTTCATAGAAAACTAGCTTAAAGCAACTTGCTTGACATCTTGAAAACATCTGTATTATAGAGAGGGTCTGCAAATTTTGAGGGGGATTCAAGTCACATATATTCTATGCCTTAAGCTGACTTTTAACTAGTCCTGGGTCCTCCTGGGGCTGTGCTCCCTGCTCACTGTTATGGAACAGAAAAGGGAAGATGATATGAATGTAGGTTTTCTGCTTCCACACTTAGGATTCTTTTGGTATGTCCAGTACATTACTGTTTAAAGCATCTGGCCTACCTCTGTATCATCTCTCAAAGAGAAGAGCCATGGCCAGGCAACCACTCATGGAAGCAAACCACTGCACCACCCCACTCGCCTTTAACACCTGAGCCCTGAAGTTTCCAGAGGGAAATAGGAAGAACACTTTAAGATGCAGGCATGGGCATGGACTTTCTGCAAAGGACTCAGGAAATAACTCCAAAAACTGACAAGTCATTTCTGAACAGCAAAGAAGACACAACCTAGAGAATAGAAAGAAGTCATTGTCAATGTAACATCTAACTGAGAATTAATATCCAGAATCTATAAAGAACTAAAAGAGTTAAATAAAAGAACCCATTCTTCTTACAGAAGAAATACAGATGTCCAGTAAATACTTGGGCAGGGAAGTGGGGGGTTCACCATCTTTAGACACTGGGAAAATGCAAACCCCATCTCACCCAAGTCAGAATGAGCATCATCAAGTAAGCCAATGACAACAAAAGCTGGTGCAGGTGTGAGGAGAGGAGCCCTCATTGACTGCTGATGGGAAAGTAAACTGGTCCAGCACTGTGAAGCCAGTGAGAAGGGTCCTCCAAAAACTAAAAGTGAACCTACTACATTATCTGCATATACCATGACTAAGTCCTTACCTGAAGAACTATATGCAAGCATGCTATAGAGATATTTGCTTATTGCTACATTATTCACAATAACCAAGATACAGAACCAGTCAAGATGCCCATCACAACAGTTGACTGGATAAAGAAAATTGGTGTGTCTAGACAATGGAATTTTATTCAGATATAAGAAAGGATTTATGTCACTTGAAGGAAAGTGAATGGAACTGGAGATGATAATTTTAAACAAAACAAGTCAGAACTAGATAAACTAGCATCACATTTTTTCTCTTGTATGCTAATCTATATTTTAAAATTGTGTGTGTGTGTGTGTGTGTGTGTGTGTGTGTGTGTGTGTGTGTGTGGTTTGAAAGCAGAAGCAGTACCACTTGAGGGAAGAAGGGGACATGGGAGGATATGAACAAGGTATATACATAGACAGTACAGGCATTTCACAATATTAATTCTCCCTATTCATGAGCATGGAAGCCTTGCCATCATCTAGTGGCTTCAGTTTTTTTCCTTCACCATTTTAACTTCTCATAGTAGGGGTCTTTTACTTCCTTGGTTACATTTTTTTTAGGTATATCATGATAAATGTATGAAATGTCTTAATGAAATCATTATCTTGTATGCTGAATAAAACTTAGTTTTAAAGATTCTAAAAGGGAAAAATTCTAAAAGCATATTGTGATAATGTCTTAACAGCATTAATGGATTTTTGTACTTCTATTCCCTTTTCCCTATAGTCAGCACCATTCAAACAGGAATATTCTGGTCTCAGAATGGTAAACAGAGAGCAGAAGTGTCTCCTTGGGATGGTGTTATAAGTTTTAAAAGCTCTCTGAGGATGCAGACTAAACAAAGCATTTGGAGAAAGAGAACCCAGCTTAGTGAAACAGTTCTCCATGATAATTAGAGCTAAACGACCTTGCTGAGGAATGCCAGGGTGAAAGTCAGGAATGCCAGCTTTTGTAAGCACTCTAGGGGATTTCTGGACACACTGCAGTTGGAGAACCTTGGAGGTTCCCAGCTGGCTGCACTGCTGAATCACCACAAGGTGTGACATATTCTATGGCAGGCCCCTCCACCCAGCCAGCTGTGGGTCTGGGAGAAAGCAAAGTCTTGGCAGCAGAACCGTTTGGTTATTTGTTTGTTTGTTTCAAGCTCTTTGGGCAATCACAATGACCAGTATATTGTATCCCTAAGAACAAACCTCACCAGTGTCTACCTTGCTCATATCCCCCCACCCATATCCCCCTCATTGGTCCTCTCCTTCCCTAATAGCCATTCTGCTTTCATGTCATGACCCACACCTTTAGTCCCAGCAGATGAAGGCCGATCAATCTCTGTGAGTTTAAGGTCAGCCTGATCTACAGAGTGAGTACCAGGACAGCCAAGGCTACACAGAGAAACCCTGTCTTTAAAAACAAAACAAAACAAAAAACCTGGAGAAGTAAATTACTAGAATAGTATTCAATGTTACCTCCCACACACATACTGTTCTCTTTCTACTTCTGGGTTTACTATAAAACCAGGGTGTGGAGGAGCTACATACGGGGAGGGCAGAGGTCGTCAGAGTGCAGTCCTTGGTCAGCCTCATTTGTGTTACCTGTGAGCTTCATAGAAATGTAGATCCATTGTCCTCCTGGATGCCTGCTAGATGAGAACCCTGAGCAGTGGGTGGGTGGGAAGGAGCAGCGAGTATCCAGTCTTTAAGAGAATAAGGGTACCTCTATGACTGTAGCTGTATTTGGAGTATTCAGTAATATAAATATTACATAAAGACCAAGAAATGAATTTGACAACATTTTGAGTGATTCTAAGTTATTCTTCCATAGCACCTAAAAGTATTTAAATAATATAGGCATGTACATAGAATTATATTTTTTCAGAAAATGTATAGAACTTATATAGACTTTTATTAATACTTTCATGAGCCTGAAGACCTACGAGATGTGGAGCATTATGAACTTTGCTTGAGTATTAAAGTGAGAGAGTGCTCATCATGTTGGTGAAATCCCACAAACTTAGCACTGTGAGAACACTGTAGGCCGGAGGATTGGGAATTCAAGGTCAGCTTTGGCTCACAGTGAGTTTGAGGCCAGTCTGAGCTATGTGAGATCCTGTCTCAAAAAACACTCTATCCCGCCATCATTTATGGCAAACTTCTTTTTTCACACTTTAATTTCTTCAAAAGCCACATTTTCACATATTTGCTCAATTTTAGTCTTCCCCCTCTCTTTTCCTCCTTTCTTTAAAATACAATTCCTAAAAAAATATCCGTTTAATACATTGTCTAAGTAAATATAATTTAATAACTTAAGTTTAGTTGAATATTTTCCCAATCATTTAAATTTCTAAGTACCATGAATTAAGTGCCATGCCACTTTGCTAAACATCTTTTCAAAGAATCCGTTTAAAGTTGAGAAATTCAGTCAATTAATGAACTAATGTCTTTGGTTTACCTCACATGAGAACAATGCGGCTATGCTCAACACTGTATATATGTAAAGGGAAAAGGACAACTTGGCATAGTTGGTTCTATCCTTCCACCATATGGGCTCTGGGAATCGAACTCTGGACATAGGGCTTTGCATCCTCGCCTTTACCCATTCAGCCATCTCTATAAATCAATACAAAGACTACACCATACCTTTGGGCTGGATTCCACCTGAGAAATGGGAGATGAGCATACCTTCTGCCTGGGTTATATACACGACTTTCGCTGTGAGGCAGCTGTTGGATAGCCAAGTCTGCTGTTGATGTACCACATATGGTTTTTCTCTGTGGACTGTACTGAACTCTTAGTGACAGGCTGGGTTTCTTCAGAAAGGAGACCCAGGACAGGAAATGAACATAGTGCACAGCCCAAGGAAGCCTCAGCTGTCAGTCAGGAGGTAGCGTGTCACCCCTATTCTGGCCTCCTTTTACCCTTGAAAACTCAGATCAAACATGAATGTTTTCAAAGTCTGCACCATTGCCCTAGTTTTTAGGTTTTTGCTCTTGCACTTCCTCTGTCCCTCCAGATATCCATTCATTTGGTTCTTCTATAGCCCAGGTAGTTCTTAAACTCTCCACCTTCCTGTTTCAAGCTCTCAAGTAGCTAGAATTATTACAATCCTGTTGGCATCAGATTCAACTTGACCAGCTCTTAAAACACTTCCCTAGTAGCTGGGAAGATGGCTCAGCAGTTAAATCCTAAGTGTACCAGAGTTCAAATTCCCCTGAGACCCAGGGAAATAATGGGTAGGCATAGTGGTCTACCTGTAATTCCAATTTTGGTGTGCAAGAATGAATTCCCAGAGCAAGCTGGCAATGGAGGCTAGCTGAAGTGGCGAGATCTAAGTCTGGTTGAGAAACTCTAATTTAAAGAATTAGGTGGAACAGCAATCGAGACTCTCCATATCAACCTTGAGCCTTCATGTGCATGTGTGCACACATGAAACATGCATACACACCAAATGCACATATTATGAGAAGAAAAAAGACATTTCCTTACACACACACACACACACACACACACACACACACACACACACACACATTTTCCTCACCAGACTTTGGCTGCTTTAGGACATTCTCATCCTTGAACCTCAGAAGTGTTCCACAATTTTGCTGAGGACCTGCCACACAGCTAATACACTCTGATGGGCATGATGAGGAAACACACAAATTCATGTTGCTGCCTGATTGGAACCACATGTTCTCGATTCCAACCTTCTCTCTTCTTCTGTTTCATCTTCTAAAATCAGCAGTGCAGACTTTTGTAATCTGCTGGACGTACCATATGATTTCATGTGTCTCTCTGCCTTTAATTTTTTAAATTCTCATACCACCCACTTTGGAGAAGGGAGGGCTCACAGAGGCCTACCAGTTCTTAAAGTTCCAGGTCATTTTTAATCTTCCCCAAGAAAACCCTAACAGTCAGTCTCCACAGAGAATCAGCTATAGGCCAGACAACTGTAGCATGAGAAATAAATAAGTCAGAGACTGATATTGGGGTTCAAGCTTCAAGCTGAAGATCAGAGAAGCAAAGCAGCTGGCCATTAGCTCTTACCTCTACCTCAGCTCAGACCAAAGGGGCGATCCCCAAACTATTCCCAATTTCACTGCTCCTCAGATTCACTCAGACTGCTATGCTCTCCTCAACCTGGCTAGAGACTAACTCTCAGACTGAATGCCTCTACCTTTTATACCTCTCAAATCCTGAGATTAAAGGCATGAGCTCTGATTCACTCTCTGGTAGCCCAGGGTAGTCTTGGACTCAGAGATCATGTGCCTTTCTCTGGAGTCTTGGGATCAAAGGTGTGTGCCTGGCTTCTATGGCTAACTTGTATGGGCTGCTTTGTTATTTTGAACTCCAGTGGCTTTAATGAATCATAAACAATATATCACCACAGACAACAGACAAATACAGGGTAAAGATATATTGTTATCTTTTGAAGGAAACAAGATTGATGTTGCCTTTCAGATTGATTTTTAAATGCTCTTAATTTTTAAATGATTTTATAAGTAGTATTAATAGCATTATTAGTATTACTTTATGTGTATGTGGTGGGTGTAGACAGAAGTTTCTGTCCCACCTGGTCCTGCTGCTGTTTAGTCCCAAATGAACATACAGAGGCTTATATTAGTTATAAACTGCTTGGCCAATGGCTCAGGCCTCTTATTGGATAGCTCTCTCTCTCTCTTAATCATTAACCCATTTCTATTAACTTGTGTATCTCCAAGTGGTCTTGGCTTACCGGAGAATTCCCAGCATCCTATCGTCCCAGTAGCTACATGGTATCTTTCTCTTGACTCACCCTCTGTGTTCCTCTTCCCAGAATTCTCCTAGTCTGGTAGCCCTGCCTATACTTCCTGCCTGGTCACATCCTGCCTGTCCATTGGCCAAAACAGCTTTATTCATCAACCAATAAGAGAAACTATATTCACAGCATACAAAAGGACATCCCCCATCAGGTGGGGGCTGCCCAATGAGGTGAGAGGAGGGCATCAGGTCCCCGAGCTCCAGTCACCTGCAGATCCATGTTTTCAGGTCCAAATGCTCTTAATTGTAGGCTCCAGTTTATGCAACTCCAAATTGGAAACTATTGTAACTATCTAATGGGGCAGTATGTAAACTCCCATCAGTAGACCCCACACCATGATAGAAGCCCACAGCCCTTCAAAGTATTTTTGACATGTATGTGCTTTAAGTCAAAATAAAACGGATAAGGCATGCCTTTATCATTTTTTACCTGTTCCAAACATGTATTATTAGTTGAAGTGACCAGAATAGAGAGAATCCATTTCTTTTCATGGACTATAAATGTCTTGCCTGGCTATTGCCTGTTTCTGGGAAGCCTTTTCAGAAGTGACAGGACAGGACTTCTTCTTTTTCTCCATTTTTTATTTAAATTAGAAACAAGATTGTTTTACATGTCAATCCCAGTTCCCCCGCTCTCCCCTTCTCCCCTGCCCCATCCCAACTAACACCCTACCTATCCCATATCCTTTTTGCTCCCCAGGGAGGGTGAGCCTTCCATAGGGGGTCTTCAGAGTCTGTCATATCCTTTGGGATAGGGCCTAAGCCTCCCACACACACACACACCGTGTCTAGGCTCAGGGAGTATCCCTCTATGTGGAATGGGCTCCAAAAGTCCATTCCTATGCTAGGGATAAGTACTGATCTACTACAAGAGGCCCCATAGATTTCTGAGGCATCCTCACTGACACCCTCATTCATGGAGTCTGGATCAGTCCCATGCTGGTTTCCCAGCTATCAATCTGGGGACCAAGAGCTCTCCCTTGTTCAGGTCAGCTGTTTCTGTGGGTTTCACCAGCTTGGTCTTGACACCTTTGCTCATCACTCCTCCTTCACCGCAACTGAATTCCAGTTCAGTTCAGTGTTTAGCTGTGGGTGTCTGCTTCTACTTCCACCAGCTGCTGGATGAAGGCTATAGGATGGCATATGAATTAGTCATCAATCTCATTATCAGGGGAGGGCATTTAAGGTAGCCTCTCCTCTGTTGCTTATATTGTTAGTTGGTGTCATCCTTGTAGATCTCCAGACATTTCCCTAGTGCCTGATTTCTCTTTAAACCTATAATGGTTCCCTCTTTTATGGTATCTCTTATCTTGCTCTCCTCTATTCTTCCCCCAGCTCAACCTTCCTGCTCCCTCATGTCCTCCTCACCCCTCCTCTTCTCCCCTTCTCATTCTCCTAGCTCCCTCTCCCCTCCCCCTCAGGAGATCTTGTCCCTTTCCCCTTCTCCAGGGGACCATGTATGTCTCTCTTAGGGTCCTCCTTGTTTACTAGCTTCTCTGGCAGTGTGGATTGTAGGCTGGTCATTCTTTACTCCATGTCTAAAATCCACATATGAGTGAGTACATATCATGTTTGTCTTTTTGTGACTGGGTTACCTTGCTCAGAATGGTTTCTTCTAGTTCCATCCATTTGTCTACGAATTTCAAGATTCGATTGTTTTTGTTTTTGTTTTTTCTGCTGAGTAGTACTCCATTGTACCACATTTTCTCTATCCATTCTTCAGTTAAGGGGCATCTGGGTTGCTTCCAGGTTCTGGCTATTACAAATAATGCTGCTATGAACATAGTTGAACAGAAGGACAGGACTTCTTTATGAATGGAATGCTACCTATGTTTGTATAAAGAGTTTCAACAATTCAGGTTTTCCTCAAACACTTATGCATTACAGCCACGAGGGGGCAATGTGATTGAATTCCTTAATCATGACCATGCATGGGTGGTGTCTCCTTGTTAGATTCCTAACTAAAATGTTGAGCACCCCTAAAATATGTTGGGGAGCCTGTGACATAAATACTCACCAACTGGAATTCTTTGAGTTTCCCCTGATGTTTTGGAGGAGTGGACTGATTCTAAACTATAAAGGGATTGACTAGGATACTCAAGCCTCACCAGTTTCTAGAAAGAAAAGAAACAGGCAAAATTGGGCCCTCATGTGAATGTTGTGAGTGGTATATACAGAAAATGTGGTCCATGGTGGTGAACGCAGTCTTGGAGAGGATGCAGGCACACAGGCTATGAAGACTGTGCCAAATGCATCCCCTCCCCTGCCCGCAGTGAGTCCCTCCAGTTCCTTTGAGGCAGAAGCTTGAGTATAACTTAAGCTTCTGGCTGGCCTTGTCTTTTCACCAGATGCTGTCTTATAGGAGTAAAAAAAAAAAAGGTAGTGGGATGAAAAGGAAAGTTTTTGTTTGTTTGTTTGTTTGTTTTTGTTTTTAAGTGAATTCCCGAGCTAATTTTGACTAAACTAGTAATCTGTGATGTTCAGGGGTCACAACCACCTGGCTTGGATCCAAGGGATCTGAGACCTGCAATACTTCATCTTTAAGAGATTAACAAAATATGTGTTCAAAGTCGGTACTTGAAAATTGACTGTTCTGGGAAAAAACTTGGGTTATCATGGTGTGTCTAAATAGTTGTCCTAGTCATCTTAGTGACGTAAGTGTCAGGTCATTTGGGGAGTCCTGGATTTGAGTCTAGATTCTGCCTCTAACTAGAGATCATGTTCCAATTATTTCCTTTTTTCTGAGAGTCAGAGGTACACTGCTAGAGAGAAGAATTAGGTAAATGATCCCAAAGTTTCTCGTAATCTAGGACAATGAAGATTTCTTTTCCAGGAAGAGGCCTTAAGGATTTACCCCAACTTTCATCTTTGAAAATTTTTCTTTATGAAATAAAATAAAAACACAACAGTAATGCAAGTCGCATGATTTCTCAGTCTGCACTTTATTTACCTTCTCTTAGGGCAAGACTAACAAGATCCAAGATATGGTTGCATCTGATATAAAAGAATTTTCCCCAATGGGACACTGGCAGGATGTGGCTATTTAAACCTCATATATAATTGATAGCTGCTAGCCTGTGTATAGAACCGAAATCCAAACCCATTTTTTTTTGTCCCCAGTTGTGCTGTGAAGAGGTGCTTGCAGTTTCCTCAAAATGAAGAGAAAATAAGTTGGCAGATGCCTCCAGACTACAAACCAGAGGGTTGCCTTTTAAAGTCTGACTCTTGGCTTATTTTTCTTTGTCATTTGTCATGCAGAAGGGACACCAGTAAATAAGTCCCCAGATGTAAAGAAAACTGACCATCTTTTAGAAGCAAATTAGGTATAAAAGAAAAATTCCCTCACCTCTAGAGAAAACTTCTTTTACGGACGGTGGGGTTAGAGAAGCAGGGACCTGGGGGGCCTTCTTGGTTCCTTCTAGGTAACTGTTTTATAGGCCTTTTTGTGTCCTCAGGCAGGGAGTCATGGTACAGGAAACCCACCAACTGCTCCCAAAGGTGCTGGTCAACATAGCTCCTCTCCAAATTACTTGTCCCTAACACCTGGGTTTTTCCAGAGAATGGCATCTCACAAAACCTAAAAGCCATAATCCTCCTCTGAGCCCTTCCCACCAACAGAAGTGCCACTGCAGGGAAATGTTGGGAATGAACAGCAGCTTGGTGTCTGGTCTGCCACTGTCCAGCCTTCCCGGTCTGGGTCTGGGTCTGAAGACTTGACACTATTTTTTTGTGACATGGAACAGTAAGTCCTCTGATGGGTCTGTGCCACTGTGGGCTGGACAGGACCCCGGGCCACAAAGCCAAGCGCAATTAATTCACGAACTTCGGGTTTTCTATTCTTTTTGCTGTAATGGTGATGGGGGGGGGGGGATTCACACTTTGCACCAGGTTTGAATCCCCTCTCTTGGAATATAATCTAAGGAAAGTCTAAGTATCTCAGTAACCTCATTTGCCAAATGGTGAGAAAGGACAAGCTGCCCGAAGCTAGGCCACGATGGTGGCACGCGAGGAATAAGTCACGGTTCCCGGGAGTGCAGAGTAAGCATCCATAAGGTTTAAGTACAGAACAGGCACTGGTGTTCCGAGTTCCACAGCAGCAAGACGGGTGGCCTCAAATGTGCTCGCCCTGAACTCAGTACACCCCAGAGTCCCGGGGATTCTTGTAGGATACGAGATGGAGTGAACTGTGAATGATGCTCCCAGGGTCCAGAGTTTGTCCTAGACCTGAGCTGGCGGGATGCCAGCGGGGAACCCCGCCCTGGCGGCTGCCGGGTCCCCGGGGCTGGGCGCTGCTGGCGGAGCCGACGGGGCGGAGAGGAGCGCGGCGGGAGGAGGAGTAGGAGAAGGGGGCCGGTCAAGGGAAGTGCGACGTGTCTGAGGAGCCTTTTTATACCTCCTTCCCTGGAGCCCGGCAGCCACCGCCGCCATCCGCGTCTCTGCGCCCTGGACCCGGGCTCCGTCACAGCCGCAGCATGTCGGGCGTCAAGAAGCAGAAGACGGTAGGCTGCCAGCCGCCTGCCTGGCCCTCCCCTCCTGCCCTGTAGACTCGCAGTGGGTCCCGCCCTCCCCGGGAGGCTCCGGAGCCGGGAGGGAAGACAAGGGTGCCCGGTGACGTGCAGGGACTGGGGCGAAATCCGCGCTCCCCTCCCCGGGCCACGCTCGGGGAGCCCCTAGCTGCCGGGTGCCTCTGGGAACCGCCAATCCCTGCCCTCCAGAGCCCTCCTGAGCTTGCGAAGTGGGTCCCAACCAGAAAACAGGACCCGGTAGAAGGAAAGTCCCTTCTGCCTCCAGTCTCTGTCCACCCCCCTGTCTTCCACAGGACCTCCGCGCGCGCAGAGTGGGTGGTGGGCTGAGCTTCTGCCAGGTCTGATCTCTGGCCACGCGTCAACGACAGCCACCGGGGTTCTTCTAACTTTTGGACCCTTCTTGGGGTGGACTAATGATAGACTTTCATAGAACTGCAATTATCTAGGCTAACTGGAAGAAATTGCATTTCCATACCGGCAGGCTTTAACCCTCAAGTGTGATTATCTCCCTATCGGCATGCGATGGGGGTGGGGGAGCTCCGTTTGATAAGGAAAATCAGGGGAGGGTTTCCAGAGGCTGCAGTTTCCTTCTCAGCGAATCTGGGCAGTTCCCCTTTTCACGGAAAGATGAGGGCATACTAAAGTTTCTTTGCCGCGTAACAACTCTAAAATTGACATTGCATTCCTAAAAATGACACTGTGCCCCAATAAAAGTGGAGGGAAAGCAGTAGTAACCATAGTTTCTGAGTTAGAAGAAACCTTCCAGACAGTATTTGGGTCACCTCAGATGTGGTCTTTTTACAAGCCTTAAATAAAATCCCACCCAGCTAACCCGCTGCTGAACACTGACCACTAACCACCACATTGCATGCCTCCAATGGTTGTGGCGGTGAGTAAATGGGAAGTCCTCAAACAATTAAACATATACTTGGCGTGTAGTAGGTGTTCAATAAATGGTTGGTATTATTGCTACTCACGAGTGTACTTGAGGAATAGAGTGTTGCTGAGAGCTGGACAAGTGAAAAGGAGAGTAGAGGAGTCAGACAGGAACTGGAGGCGTGCCAATCAGAAATATGGGTGCTCTGCGTTGGGGTGGGGGGACATACTGGACCAGGAAGAGTGTCCAGGAGGAAGGTGGCATCACGATGGGATGGGACAACAGTTGGAATCCAGCTGCCTCTGATGGGTAATTTCAAAGTAGTGGGACCCTCAGTAACTTATGTAATGTGTTTTGTGACTGTGGCTTGTGCTCCTGCATCTCTTGATCAAAGTCTTGTTAGGTGCCAAGTGCTGTATTCTGCTGTAGCAGTCAGTTTTTTGGTTTTTGTTTTTGTTTTTTTATGTCGCTTGCATTTTAGTCTCACCTCCTCACTTGCCTCAAGAACTTCCAGTTCCTAGGAGGAACTTTGTCAAGCATCAGTCAGAAAGTGAACTCTCCTTTTCACACCTCCAGTTAGAAAGAGTCTGTGAAGCACGGGGCTGAGGGCAGGGCCTTTTCCTGGAGCCTGCGGTTACCAGGGAGGAATTTGAGAACAAGCATTTGGTTTTTGTGTTTACACAATTTGAAACTTTTAGTTTATTTTCTGTTGTTGTGCTTCCCCTCCTCCTTCTCTTCTTCTTTTTCTTCTCCTTCTTCTCCTCCTCCTCCTTTCTTCTTCATTCTGAGGCAGTGATCATTTAATACCCAAGAGCTAACTGAAGCAGAATTTCCCAACTTTCCCTTAGCCTAACAGTTATTTTCCAACAACTATCCCAAATTCCCAAATGGCCCAGGATTTGCTGTTAGTCCTGTCACAGGCTGGCTGTGGGTGCACGTGAAATTAACTGTCAATGTTAACTCAAACTGGGTTTTGACACCTTACAGAACAAAACCTTTCCACACGTGACCTCTGAACTCATCGGTTACTTAGGAAACAAGTATTGCCACATCAGAGGCAGACTAGGTAAGGGCTTTCCTTCATGGACTTGAAGAGACCTTTATGTCGCTTTTGATTTCTGGTCAGTAGAGGACAGTGGATTTATATAGCAGCCACCCCAATAACTTCAGATGTTTGTGGGGCCCCTTCTGTGTGCCTGATGGTGGTGAGTGTGAAAACCTGAGAGGAAGACATGGGCTGATGACTAAGTAAGGATGTAACAAAGTAACCTGAATATTGCATTAGCAAATTTTTGTCAACAACAAAATTTTTTTAGATAAATTTTTTAAAGATTTTATTTATTTATTATGTATGCAGTATTCTGCTTCCATGTATATCTGCACACCAGAAGAGGGCACCAGATCTCATAACAGATGGTTGTGAGCCACCATGTGGTTGCTGGGAATTGAACTCAGAACCTCCAGAAGAGCAGTCGGTGCTCTTAACCTCTGAGCCATCTCTCCAGCCCAACAAAATTTCTTTTCCTCAAAGTTTCTGCCTATTTACTGTGTGGATATTGTCTTTCACACTTATACCAGTCTAGGACCAGTAAATGGTAAAGACTAAATGAAAGAATGCATGAAGATGATTCATAAGCTCTAGAAAACAAACCAATCTTCTTTTAATAAAGGAAAGTCGTCCACCCCTTCTGTATCAGCCATCTTTACGATGGAAACAAAGAAATAGATGTCAGTCACATCTCTCTTCTGACCTTAACTCTAGTTCTGGCTAATCTCTAGCCCTATCCCGTGTATACACAGATACCTGGGGAAGGAAAGGCAGGCTGTCTGAGAGACCAGCAAAGAAGGGAAGGCCAAGCCATGTTCTCTCTTCTTGAACAGATTATGTTGTGATACTCTGGCAACTGAAAATTACAACTGAGCTATTCCGTTGTTTTCTAAAAGGTGAAACAAGTAGGTGTTGTGAATGCATGCAAGGGTCACTAAGACCCTGAGGGCTCTCGGTGGCTCTAGCAATGTTTTGCATTTTCATTATTCAAAAATTGGTGCTTTATTTTCTTGGAAGTAGCTACTTTTAAAACCAGTTGAAGACATTGCCTAAGTCAAGACATGAATGTGTAGATGAAGAATCTCTGGGTGGAGCCCTAGCTAGAGCTGTGTGCTCCAATACACTAGGCTTTCTCTCATCCCCACAGCACCCCCTCACCTTGGAAAGTTACTGAGCCTCATCTCCAGGAGAGAAGAAATGTGGGCAGAGCACGTTTTTAACTTCAGGTCTGTTGAACCGGTAAAACTAACAGTCAGGCTCTTCTGCACCTGCTTTGGGAAGTGACCTTCTCGACTATTGTCTTCTCATGTGTAAAATGGGATAAGAGCGACTTAATTATTCTTACCATTTGAGACTGCATCCTATTGTGTAGCCCAGGCTGGTCTCAAACTCACAATCCTCTCGGCTTCACTTTCTGAATGCTGGGATTAGAGGTCTGTGCCACGTTCGCAGCTGACTCCTGTCTTTATTAGCATTAGACTGTACTGTTGTGGTTTGGCATAACTAAAAAAAGCACGGGTTACTGGGGGCTGAGTAAATGACAACTGCTAGAATGTTTAACAAGAGGAAACAAATGCAGGTATATGGGGGCTACAGTTTGAATACTCCCTGTGAAAACCTGGGTAGACAAACACACTTCAGTAAGTCAAATGTTGTACTATTGGTATTTTTGGCTAGCACGCTGGTGAAGACAAGCAGACCACGTATAACTAAATATTGGTCTAACTCTCCTCCACCCTTCCTCTGCCTTTGACTATTTCCAGATGAACCTTCAAAATCAATGTTTTCCAGTTCATGCTATGATTTGCAATAATAGGTCACCTGCTTGGACCGTCACAAACTCAGAGATATTTACCCTTGAGGTTTATGTCTCTGAGCTAGCTATCTTTGTCTTTTATCACCTTCCTGCTAGTATGCATGGCTCCATGGTTTTCTTCGAGCATAATTAGGCTTAGCTCAACCGTGGAACCTTGGGGAATGAGATTCTGAGGAAGGAATCAGTGATGTCAACTTCAGCCCTAAGAGACTTCTGTTTATTTCAAACTCTGCCACTAAACACTAAGGACACCCACTAGGCTGTGGTTGTAACTCCCTAGAGACCTCAGAAAGTCAAGGTAAATAAGCTTTAATAAGATGGCAGGTCCCCAGACCTTTAGTGCCCAGGCAATTTGTTCATGTGACAGCCGAGACAGCAGTGTGCCCAGCACCTGCAATACTGCTTGGCCCACAGAAAGTGCCCGAACCATGTAGAATGAAAGAATTCACAGCTACAAAACTCATCAGGGCCTCAACTTAAAATGTGCTTTTTTAGTAGATCTGATACTTGACGCTTTTTGTTTTATTCTTGTATATTTGCTCATTTTGGGCTAGGGATTTGTCATTATTGCCCCCTAAAAATTATTTCCCAAGAGACTTTGAAGCTGCACACCGTTTTCCAGGAAGAATTTGCTTTTGATCCTGGCTTCACTCCTGGTCTGCAATCTTTAGGACATAACCTCAGTCTTTTCGAAATACCACCCAGGTGGTATGAATTAGAGTTTGCACCTAAGGCCTACCTTGTGGATGCAGCCTTTACAAGAAGTTCTGCCCACCCTAGCTCGCCTTTTGTACACCAGCATTGCTGCCCTCAGAGGGCTAGAAGGTGGCTTTCTCCTGGTTCACCCTTATTTTCAGGGCACAACTCGTAGAAGCCCTTTGTAACAGGAAAGGGGTCTTACGCATGCGTCCCACACTGATTTCTGTTCTATTTCTGCTAATGAGGCTGCTGCAATTAGTGCAAATATGTTCCTGTCAGCAAATACGCCCCATGAGGAAAAAAGTGCCCACAAACTTGCTCTTTGGGTTCCCACTTTGTTCCAGATTTCAGCCTGGTAGTTTCTTTCCATTCCATATCTATATTCTGTTTTTAATTAGAGTGTTTTACACTGTAACAAGCACTTTCAGTTATTATCTATAGAAGGCTAATGAATGAAAACAATAAAAATGAAAGGAAACATGAAAGGAACACGGCCTCTCCTAGATATGGTGGAGGGGAAGGTTCATTGGAGATACCTGTGAGAGTGTAGTCAGAGTCCAGAGTGGACATAACCGGACTGAACTGTGCCATGTGGGAAGAGGAGGAGGGGAAGAGAGAGAAGGGGGGGGGACCAGGTGCGGCAGCCAGGAGGCCCAAAGGTACAAAGAGGTTGAATAACCAAAATGGTTGGATTACATAGGAAGAGCAGCCCAGCCCCCTGGGCTGGAGAGTTTCCGGGGTGGGTAGGTGGGTGGGTGGATCCAGGCAGGAGGACCCTGTAACGGGTAGGGACTGAAGGATGCAGGCACCTCAAGCCATTTGTCCCAGCTTTGAAACCTAACAGCTAACTCATCACTGCTGGAGACACATGCCCCTGCCTCTTCTCAACTCCAATAATCACTAACACGTCATGTCCTGCATGCATCTGAGCATACCTGTGACCGTCTTCAAACAAACAAACAAAAGAGTTGTTTTATTTTTATTTCTGTGTATCTGTGTATCCCTGTGTGAGTATATGCCACATGTCTGTGCAGTCCAGAGAAGAATGTCAGAGCCCCCGGAACTGGTGCTACAGGCAGTTGTGAGCTTCATGATATGAGTGTTGGGAACTAAACCCTGGTCCTCTGTAAGAGCAGCAAGTGCTCTTAACCAATGAGTCATCTCCCCAGCATGTTCCTCCACCGTGTCACTCTTAAAAGGGCATACTCCATGACCAGAGACCTTCAGTCAGCTAGGTAGTCAGAAATAGGAAATCGAATTCTCTTTCCTCTACAAAGGAAAAGAGGGTTGTCCATCTGGGGGTTGGGGTTGTCCATCTAGTCTTGGTGGTCTTGGTGGCCTTTATTCTTAGAGATGTGCATTCCCTGACATACTCTTCGTGTTGTCATCTCATCAGTTTCAACACCTCTCTTCTCCCAGCCTGTAACACCACTGTGTTGCTCTGGTGTAGCCCTGGGACTCTAGGGAAAGCAGGTGGAGCTGGGTAAGTTCCTTGACACTTCCTCACTATGCTCAGGGGTGCAGGTGGCAGTTTCTGCTCTGTTGTGGCTGTGCTGGGACTCTGAGGAGCACTGGGGACAGTTGACATTCACAGAGGACTCTTCCCTGTAAGATCAGAAACACAGCAATGCCCTAACCCTTCAGCATACCTGAAGCCAATGGTCTTCCTGTCTGCCAAACCTAGCGGAGGAGCCCAGCTCCACTCCTTCTCTGTGTCACTTTGTCCTCTGAGCTCCCATTGCCTCTTTTCTAATAAAGATTAAACAAAACCTTCCCAGATGGCTGACTGGTTTGTCTTAAACCTAGGATTTATTACAAATTTGCTCTTCCTTCACAATCCAGCTTCCCCAATCACTATTTTCCCCAATTTAGGATAAATAGGTACCTAATAGGAAACTTTCTTCTCTTTCCATGCAAAAGTGCAAGGTATGTAACTAGCCCCTGATGATGCCTGGTGTATGTAGTGTGCCCTGGTGGCTGTGACAACTCTTCCTGTGTTTGCAAGTTTGCTGCTGAAGTTGGTTTCCAATAATCAGTATTGTGAAAGTGCAACTACAGTCTAAGCTCTCTTTGTCTAGTACAAATGTTAGCGTTGGTAGTGAAAAAGAAAATAACGTGGTCTGCTGTGAAATGTTCCTAAAACAGTTATCTAAATGTAGTCTATAAAATGCTGCTTCATTCATAATGTTCATTTCTATGCTGGATTAGCATTATCTTTATCTAACTAGCCAATATATGCTTTACATATTTCATTATTAATATTTCAATTTTGCCAGGCATGGTGGTGCACACTTTTAATCACAGCACTCTGGAGGCAGAAGCAAGTGGATCACTGTGAGTTCAAGGCCAGTTCAAGCTAGTTCCAACCCAGGCGGGGCTACACAGTGAGACCCTGTCACCAAATATATATATATATATATATATATATATATATATATATATAATTTTAATCAACCAAGCAACTATATACAGCATAATAACACTACAATTACTTTTCTTAGCCTGTATCTATACCCTGCTCCAATCACTGTTGATTGATGTATGGACAATTTATGTCTTCACAATTTCCAATAAACCTAGCAACTTAAGAGGTTCATGATGGGGCTGGAGAGTCAGTGGCTCAGCTGTTAGAAATACCTGTTGATCTTCCAGAAGAGCCACTTTCAGTGCCCAGCACCTACATCAGGTGGCTCACAACAGCCTATAGCTCCATGGCACCCAATATCTTCTGTTCCATGGACAACTATGCTCATATCACACACACACACACACACACACACACACACACACACACACACACACAGAGAGAGAGAGAGAGATAGAGAGAGAGAGAGAGAGAGAGAGAGAAGAGAGAGAAAGAGACACAGAGAGACACACAGACACACACATACACAAACACACTCAGATACACACAAACACACACACACCACACAAACACACATACACACAGACACACACAAACATACACCATACACACACAAATATTCACACACTACACACACAAATACACATACAAACACACCACACACACACACAAACACAAACATACCACACACACACACACACACACACACACACACACACACACACACAAGCCAAAATATTTTTTAAAAATTAGTGATTTTCTTTTAAGTTCCCTGCTGAAGAGTCCTCTGTGTATGGCTCCCCTTTCTCCCAAGGTCTTTATCCTGTCCCTTTTAGGTTCCTGTCAAGGTCTCATTTATGTATTTGTCTGCTGACTAAGCAAACATGTATGGCATGACTAAGCCAGGAACTCCACTTGCCACAATTGAGTCTAGCAACTGAAGTCCTACATTCCTTATTTATAGATTTTAGTCCATCCAAATGGCCTACGTCTACTTTAAACATGGCATTTCCTTTTTTTCTAAGTGAGATGCTTGTACCCTATTCACCCACAATCCTTACGACCTGTGAGCCTTCTGCCCCGTGAGTTCTGCAGCGGGCTCGAATGAAAAGCAATAATTTCCAACTGACTTTCCTTATATATTTAACCCTTCTTTCTACTAAATTAAATTTTACATGTGTGTTGTGAAGGATTGAATCCAATGCCTCATGCAGGGTAAGAAAACAAAATTTCTACTACTGAGCTGAACTCTCTGTTCTTACCTTTTGAGACAGAATCTCATTAATCTTCTCAGTCTGTCCTAAACAAAACTTAAGCTAGCTACTGTGTGTGTGTGTGTGTGTGTGTGTGTGTGTGTGTGTGTGTGTGTGTGTGTGTGTGTTTTCAAGGAATAATAACATTACAGAAAATTAAGGATCAACCTCTAATGTCTTGTATTACAGCTGATGCACAACAATCAAAAGCTTTGTTAGCTCCTGGAGCCATCTTGGTGACATCACGTTAGACTGCAATCCTGACTACACAGCATACGCCTAGTACTTTTCTCTTTATCATATGTCCTTTGAAAGTAGCCCTACCCTCTCCCTACAATTTTGTCTTGACTTCTAGTCACCAAGAAATGTTTTTTATAAATAAGATAAATATTAATATTATCTCCTCATTGATTTATCAGTGAGTGAGTCACATACATTCCCCACTCAAGGTTAGCACTTTGTTCTAATCTTCTGGAGATAGAAATACAGAACAAAGTACAGTATTTGAAAGATGTGGTTTGGCAATGCCAAAATATTCGAGCCAGTTTGTCTTTAGAAAAAGTATATTCACACATCCTTAAACCCTCTCAAGCCATTTTGGATTGCTTTTTTTTTTTTTCACTTTTTTAAATCTAAAAAAAAGGTATCAGAGCTAGTAGTGCAGTTACTAGAGTGCTTGCTAAGCATTTGGAAGTCCTGGGTTAGCCCCTGTGTCAGTGCTGCAAAACTGGGCTTGGCGCTAAAACAGCTTGCAATGGCAACCCTCAGGAGATGGAGGCAGGAGGGTGGGAAGCTCAAGGTACGCCTGGAATACTTGGGACCCTGTCAGAAAGGGAAGGAAAGGGAAGGGTGGAGAGAGAGAGAGAGGGAGAGAGAGAGAGAGAGAGAGAATTGCCTCATGGGCAGTACAGATAAAATCATACTAGGCAAAAGCTGGCCTGAGTTCAGGTATACACTTAAACCTCTGATTAGAGTCATCTGTTTACCCATCCATTGCTGTTGTTTCCCAGGTTCAATAGGCATCAGGAAATTGATGACAGTGGTCACAAGGCCCCTGGGTATATCTGCTTAGTTCACTGAGTCCCCAAAGAGTATTTTCCCCCTCATTTATATCAGTAATTACAGCTCTCAGTCCACTGGGTCCCTATTACCACAGTGTTTTGAGTGGCTACCCAAAAGAAAAAGAAAAACATTCATATCCATCCCTTGGTTTAAATGAGCCATGCAAATAAAAGCTGGATAATCCTAACCATGGGGTCTGCATGTTTATCTGGAGTTTCACTTTTTGAACACGTTTTGTGACAATACAAAATTTGCCTCTGCTGTGATCTATCTTTTTAACCAGTATTTATTAAGTACTTATTTACCTGGCACCAATACTGGGGCATTGTACACATTAGTTCGCTCAGTCCTTACCAAGCCACCAGCAAGTGGATGACAAACAGTCCAGAGGGAGCTTACTCAGCTGAAGTGAGTACTTCTTTAGAGCCACTCACAGAAGCAGCTAAGAGCTTGCTAGCTTCTCCCTAATTAAGTTGTTAATGTCACAGAGGGAGTGAGGCCCCATGCCAAGTAGCAAGCCCAGTTGGCTCAGATAACTTAGGATATATTACCGCCTCATTGAACAATATTTTGGCAGCTATTTACCCCTGATATCTCAAGACAATAATAATGAATTCAAATTAAAAGGCATCCCTCAGCACTTTTTTAAAAGAGTAAATGCTATAAATGAGTGGATATATTCTGTTCCCACGATCAGACACATCTCCTTTCTCAGGGTGGCAGAACTGAATACATTTTCCAGATATGGGCAGTAATTTTTATGGCTTAGCCTTACTGCTTTGCTAGTATTCGGGGAATATGGACAGAATGGTTAGTTTCCATGAAAGCTGGCAATAAGTGAGCCAAACACAATTTATAGATGATAAAAGGAAACTAGAAACTAGACCAGCAGTGGATTTTTTTTTTTTTTACAGTAAAAATTTGACCCAACCGGAATGCAAGGCTTAAGAGTTCAGGCCACCAGATCTATTTCCATTTCACTGGGAAGCAGTGAAGAGTTGCTAGAAGTCACGGGTTTGTAAAAGGCATCTGATGTAATGTTTGCAAGAGAAATTTGGGGGCATCATTTTCTTCTAGCGTAGTACAGGGAAGTTCAAGTATTTTGTCAATACTGAATCCGCATCGCAAGGCTGGCCTAAGTTCCCACTCCTTAAAGCCCACTGTGGAAGAGCATGGAAGAGTTTGTTGTAGAGGGAAGTGGCTGAGTATATTGCAGGAAGTAAAACTGGAGTTTTTGCTGGAGAAGAATTGTACTATTTAAATGAAAGGAATAGTGGCCACTGTGTAAACATTGACTTTCACTGCCCATGAATTCACAATGGAACACAAAAGTCTACCAGAAGGATGCATCCTCTTGGTACAGCCACATTAAGTAAATGAGGAAATGTGGGTTAACATCTTTCATTTTTCCCCCTCAGTGTTGACACGAAGTGCTGTGGACATCCCTTGTGTTATTAAGTCCATTGAGAATGTAAACTCCCTGGGGATTTGGAAGGGCACATGGCAAATCTGATGGGCTTGGCTAAGTAGGAGAAGGGCCGTAACATTTGTACAGGGCCTTTCCATAAAGTGTCCCAGCTCTTCCTCACTGTAATCTGTGGAGTAGTTGGCATTCTTAGATTCATTTGTTCTGTTTTCAACCAGCCCGACCCTCCCAGTTAATAGGACAGATGTAAAAGACACTACAATTGTGAGAATGGATACTATTTGGTTATTTAAAACACACATTTCAATTTTGTCTTTGTGGATACAGATTAACGAAGTCAAGACATTTCAAAGATGAGGGTCACACAGAAAATGATTTTCCTCAGGGACTATTTGGAAAGTTGTATAAACTTCAGAAGATGTGGATTTTAGCAAATGTCATTAATTGGCAATAAATGTTAGCTTGGATAAGGCCCGGTGGCTAGGTTTGGAAACAGTAGTCTTTGGACTCAAACTCACCATTTCACCTTAGTAGTACAAGGCTTTATTGTTCCTGTGAATGAATGCATGTACTCAAGAATAAGTGTACTTCCAAATAACTGCTGCAACTTACATGTAACTCTAGACCTTGCCTTGTTCATTATGTAAGTGCTTTACAGTTGAGCATTCATGAGTTACAAGGTCCCAAAAGCCAACTAGCTCTGGGCCTGTCTGGGATGTCCTGGAGGTTACATTGGCATTTCCCGGGCTCAGCAAAGAATTGTAATCTTATGTGGTTCAAGGAGCCCATGTCATATACACAGCCTGATTAACAGAACCAATTGGAAAAAAAACAAAACTTAAGCAAATACACAGAGGTAACACAATACAGCCTACAGCAGAGGTGAGTGTTGGGGGCCACTCTGATCCCTATTGAACCCTCTGTGCAAAGGGAGTCACACATTTCAGGAGCCTCAATTTGAAGTGTATTGTGTTTCCACAGGGGTAACTGTCCCCTTGTGTTAGAGCCGGGTTCCTCTGGGTATATTTTTTTTTTCATCATACTTGTCAAGGCTCTATTCATGCAGTTTACTAGTTACCCCCGCAGCTCTCTGTGAAGGGTTCACTTCGAGATCACTTGTCATAGATGAGGACACTGAATTAAAAAGATGAAGCAAATAGCCGGCTGATAGAAGCCTACACTTCCTCTCAGACAGAGAGAAGCTAGAGATATCAGGATGGCGTCTATAATGAAGGGCCCTTCTTATCGGTACTTAAGTTCATCGTGAAGTGAACCATGAAATGGCCTGGCTTTCTTTAGAAGGCCCAGGGTTGCAAACTGTTATAATCACGTGGATCGATTCACCTAATGACGCTTATTTTTATGTGGTTCAAATCCAGCCCCTTACTTCCTTTGGTGGCCTCAGTATTTCTTTATTTTTAGAAGGTTTAAGGAAAAATCAAAGAGGGGCTTCCTCCATGATTCACAGCTTATGAGACATGTGAGAAATGAGAATTTCCGTGTCTATAAATAAACCTCGTTGGCACACAGGATGCTCATTTTAAGATAGCCACAGCTGCTCTCCAAGCAGTTTGTCACCAAATCTGTGACTCCTGCAAAGCTCAGGACATATGCTGTTGGATACCTCAAGAAGTGTTTTCCACCTCCTGCTGTGGGCTGCTGGGGGTTCTGTGTTCAGTTCTGATGAGGAGGCCTACAGGACATTAGTGCTCAGCTGGAGACGGCTGCCTTTGGAGAGCTGAGGGCAGAGCTGGACTTTATCAGCCTTGCTACATTGCCACTGTTTTGATTAGTTAAAAAGATATATGCTGTTTTAGAATTTTTATGAACCTTTTTCCTGTTTCCTGTTAGTGTTGTTCAGGTTCATTAATTACAATATTCTCTCTGTAGAGATCTGTGGGATTATCTTTTTTAAAGTACATTTATTTATTTATTTGTTGGTTGTTTATGGGGTGCATGAAGTTCTTTGTCATGTATAGAGTTCAGATGACAAGTTGTGTTAGTTCACACTGTCCACTATCTGTCCTGGGACTTGAACTCAAGTTGTTAGGCTTGGGTCAGACGCCTTTGCCCACTGAGCCATCTCGCCAGCCCATTTTGTAAAGTGTTATTTCTATAAAGATCCATGGGGGTCGGGGGTCAGTCTTAATGAAGAGGTTAATGTGTGTGTGTGTTTTTTTTTTTCTGAATTCTGTGACTCCCCAGGTTTTTGCTTCCAGATGCATGCTAGGCTGCTGCCCAGAGCTGAATTCGGGGCTTACTTTGTCTTTGGTGTTCGTGAGCTTTAGTGACACTTCATTTTGTGTCCCTGGTTTGTTTTCTCTTTTTGTCTCCTCCCCTCTGATTTATCAACTTTGCTGAACATTTTTAAAGAATTATGCAGAACACTAGAAGTGTGCAAAATGAATAATAAATGCATATGAATTTTAGTTGCAGAGCTCCGAAGAGCCTTCCATTGCTGTCCTGTGTCCAAGAGCCCTTTGCTTTCTGTAGCCATCTTTAGGGTCAACGACCAGTTCATGAAGTTATTGAGCAGCAGGGGCCTCTTGGCTAGGTCCCCCACCCTCTTGGAGGCTTTTCAAGAGGGCTCATTGATGTAGGACCAAGTTTCCTCACTAAACTCCAGAGAGTTCAGCATTTCAAACTTAAAAGGGGAGAGTGTATTTTACACCTATAATTGAAATTCAACATACTAAAAGCAGCAACAAGAAACTATAGTATTTATAACCATGTTGCCAATAGAAACCACAGATGTTTGTACATCGTATCACTAAATGCTGTTGCAGATACTACAGAGTATCTGAGCTCTTTATCAGTACAGCTCTTTAAGATTGTTGCTATAACTCTCTTTATAGGCAACAAGATCTTGTCATTTAATGCTGATTGATTAAGTATATTTATTACCGGGCTAGAACTTGAAACACTTAGATAATTGTAACTCAGTTTTTGTGTGTTGCAATCCTCTGTGCTTTAATGCACTTAGAAACTTTTGTTTTCCTAAGAAGAGGTCTGAGGCTAACAAAGATTTTGTGTTTGTTTGTTTGTTTGATTTTTTAAGATTTTATTCATTTATTATGTATACAGTGTTTTCCCTGCATGCTAGAAGAAGGCACCAGATTTCATTACAGAAGGTTGTGAGCCACCATGTGGTTGCTTGGATTTGAACTCAGGACCTCTGGAAGAGCCATCAGTGCTCTTAACCTCTGAGCTATCTCTCCAGCACCGTGTTTTTTTATTTTAGTGAGGCAGGGTTTTATTTTATTTTATCTTACAGGCTAGCTTCAAACCTGTAAGAGTTTCAAATGAGACCCTCCTGCCTCAACCCCCACCTCCCAAAGGGATTCCTGATTCAGAAAAGGAATTCAAACATATGGGCATACATGTGCTTTACACACAATGTCAGGGCTTCACAGACCCCTGATAAGGCCAGCACCTTGGGTGTGCATTTTAAAAACCCTTGCTCCATTTGGTGAACTTCATGATTCCAGATCATATGAGTGAGAGCTTGATTTACTTTTTAAAAATTCCTTTATTTTATGTGTATAGATGTGTTTCCTGCATACACGGCAGTGCACCACATGCCTGCAGTACCTGTGTAGGTCAGGAGAGGGCGTTGGATCCCTTAGAACTTGTGTTGCAGATGTTTGTGAGCCCTCGTATGGGTGCTAGGTCCTCTAGAAGAGCAATCAATGCTCCTAACCACTGAGCCATCTCTCTCGGCCCTTACTTTTGAAGGCCTCATTCACATGACTTCATTATAGGAGTTGAATTATATCGCCTTCATAGTCATCAGTTTTGGTGCTACTGGCAGCAATTGTTTAGAATTTCCTTTTCCTCTCCTTTAGCACATCCCCTTGCCCTGTATCCTGTGGTGCTCAATATTTTCCAGTGACAAATTAAATACCTATCATTTCACAGTGAATTATAGTTTGTATTGAAAGTGTTTCTGTGGGGCTGGAGAGATGGCTCAGCAGTTAAGAGCACTGGCTGCTCTTCCAGAGGACCCAGGTTCAATTCCCAGTACCCACGTGGCAGCTCACAACTGCCTGTAACTCCAGCTCCCAGAGTTAAAATAAATTATTTAAAAAACAAAAATAAAAGTATTTCTGTTTTGGATTTTTAAAATATGCCATGCATGTATTTCTTAGATTTGGAATTGGTAAGAAACACAAATGCTGGTACAGTTCAGTAATGCCTTTCATATCATCCTGTGCCTGTATTCAGTCAAGTGTATTTATTATTCATGCACAAAGAAGCCGAGGTTCATCTGGACACTAATTGCTTGCTCATTGTTATGTGTTATGGACATAGGTTAGAAAGTGCATTTTCTTGTAACTATTCATTGTGATCTGAATGTGTCTCTTACTTTCCTGCAATCTGGGTGAGAGCAGAGGTTATGGCCTGTGTTCCTCAATCCTACAAAGTCTGGATCCCATTTCCAGGGTATCTGACAGGACTGGTCTGTGTTGGAACAAAGTGACAGTCTTTAAAAGCTCATGAGGAAGTTCCTCAGTCCAGCCTGGCTTGATTCCTCATGGAAAAGGGAAGCTCCATGGCATGCCAGGGCCCAGCAAGGCAATGGTCAGCGGCTTCTTTCTCCCTCAGAATGCCTTCTTTTCCCTTCCCCAAAATCTCTCAGGCGTTTGACAGCCGATGCAGACCTCTGTAGTCACCACGCTCCTCACAGAAAATGTCAAACTGAACACCCAGCTGGAGCTTTCCCAAACTGGCCCTGTCCTTCCTTGCCATGACCAAAGGCACTCTTTGCTCATCAGCTGTCCTTGAGTCATTCCCTGTCAACTTCCCCTATTCTGTGACAATGGAGTACCACTCTAAGTGAGTAGCTGTGACTATTTACAAGGTAACGTGCACGATCTCACTATTAACCCATAACTGTGAGATCAGGAACAAATCTAGAAGAATTCTCTTAGCACATATAGCAGACCTGAATGTTCCAAAGGTGAGCTTATCTTTCCTCTGAGTTAGTTTAATTCTGGCATTCATAAATTAATTTATAATCTTTGTATCTTTTCATCCAAACCCACAGATACCTGCCATTGCTTTAATTGTTCATGGTTGTTAACTTTATCACATGAGGATTAAAAATTAATGTTACCTTACATATCTGTAATCTTCATAAAGGTTATTGACTATCTGTATGAATAAACCAAAGGGCAGATGCGTGTTGTGGCTTACTCAGATTAGATAATCCAAGTTTATAACAATTTTTTAAATATTTGTGTGTGTGTGTGTGTGTGTGTGTGTGTGTGTGTGTGTGTGTGTGTGTGTGTAAGAGAGACAATGGAGGCCAGAAGAGGCATCATACCTTGGAGCTGGAGTTGTAGTTTTCGAGCTGCTATCCAACGTCAGAGTCAGGAATTGAACTCAGGTCCTCAGGAAGTCTAATTACTGTGCCATCTCTCCAGCCCCTTGTCTCGATTCTTTCTGGTGGGTTTTCTGCTCTGTAAGATTATTTGCATTTGGAGGTGGGCAGCAGCTTCCTCTTATGTTTTTCCCCCTTTCGTATTATTTTGAAGTGAATTTAGTTATACTATTTTTTAAATAATCTTATTTAATTTTTCATTTTATGTGCATCAGTGTAAGGGTGTCAGATCCCCTGGAACTGGAGTTACAGACAGTTGTGAGCTGCCATGTGGGTGCTGGGAATTGAACCGGGGTCCTCTGGAAGAGCTGCCAGTGAGTGCACTCAACTGCTAAGCCATCTCTGAAGTCCCCTAGTTATACTATTTTGAAAATGAATGTGTATACGAAATTTTAAATTTGTGCTTTCTCTTTCATTTTCTTATGTAACTCTCTGAATGGAAAATGAATGTCAGGATACTTGGGACCAGAAATAAGAGATGAATAGGCTTGGTGTATAGGAACTCGGGTGGATAGACAGGAAAAGTGATTCTTCGCCAAGCCTCTTCACAGCCCTGTGTAGACACAACACAAATAACTAGGGAAATTGCCTCCCCAGGGAATCTCTGTCTTGTCTGGCTCATATGCCTTGTTGTAAGCAACATAATAACACCTTTTTGTATGGCAAAAGTTCTTTTAGAGTTTTACTGGAAGGCTGAGGAGACAGCTCAGAGGCAGAGAGAGGCCTTCACCTATCATGAGCCCCAGGTTCAATCTTCAGTAACGACAAGAAAAATAAAGTTACCACTGGAAGTATGGTTACTGCTGTCTCTGTAGGTTAACAACATTCACTATGTAAGGTTAACACTCTATGTTTACTTGTGGACCGGGCTTTGAGCCATGCTGTCTCTAAGGTCAAAGGTCAGTAACAACTGAAAGATGAAGGTTAAAAAACACATCCATGGAGCTGAGAAAATAATCTTGTTTTGAAGATATGCTCAGCCTTGTAAATATAGATAAGAATTTTAAGAACCGATTTTAAAACGAAGTTTTAAAACAAGCACAAAAATAACACAGTACCGCAGAAAGAAAATGTACCTATTGTCTCAGAACGGTGATGATGTACACTCAGATACCTTCACGTGTTTTTAATATAAAAGTATTTTAGAGGCTGGTGAGATGGCTCAGAGTAAGGGCACTTGCTGACAAACCTGACAACCTGAGTTTGATCCCTGGGACACACGTTTTTTGGAAGGAGAGAACAAACTCCCACAAGCTGTACTCTGACACTGACACAGATGAGTGCAATAAAAAGGTTTTAGATATTAAAATTTCAAAACAAAATCAATGGATAGGTACCTTGGGAAGTAATATGCAGCTCCTAGAAGACATGGCTATTTTCCAAAAATATCAAAAGCCTTTTAAACCAATACTGTCTAAACCATGCAAACTAATGCATACATCTAGGCAAGGGCATAAATAGCAGACAGTGCCACACACCCACGCAGGAGGCTGAAGAAGGATAGTCACTGCAAACTTGTGGTGATCCTGGGACACACTGCAAGATCCCATCTCAAAAGTAAATAAACAATAATGTATAAAAAATTTAATGAAGGAAAATAAGAGCTTTAGAAAAGTATAAGTGGCTCCAAATGTATGAAAACTACCCAGTCTCCTGTATTATAAGAAATGAATTTGTGAAAGTAAGAGATTTGCTTTTCGTTTCTCAGTGGGCAAAGTTAAAGGCTTTTGCCAGTGTGCTGTGCAGGAGAGGCTCTGAGGAGAGTCCTGGGACACGCCCAAGCAGAACAGTGTATTATCAGTAGAGCCGTCACAGCCTGTCAACATTTAAATTAATGCATACGTGTTCTTTAAGCTAGCAACTCAAATTCTAGTACTCATTTATTTAAATAAAGATCTTGCATGTAAGCTGTCTTACTGTTGTCGTTGCTTGATAATATATGCACAAGAACACCTTTGACATCTATAATGACGAAAGAAGCAAGGTGAACGTCAATGAATAGGAAGATTGTACTCTAGACTATGTCCCTGTAATAATATAGGCATGGTGTAGATTGATTTCAAATTATTAAAAATGATTCAATGACATAATATGCTAATGTTGCTGGCTCTCCAAGCACTTTGTTTAGTAAGATGTAAAATGATACTTATAGTCAAGTAACATTTTGGGCAAAAAAAGAAAATACATTTACAAATCCATTTAACATCTCTAGAAAGATATGGATTAAACTTAACTGCATTATTACTTCCATCAAAGAGTAATGTATGTAGATTTACCCTTCAAAGAGAATTAAAAAGTATGTAGAGAAAAGAAATTAATGTCAGGCAGTGGTGAGCCCATGTCTTTAATCCCAGCACTTGGGAGGCAGAGGCAGGCATGTCTTTGTGAGTTCAAACCCAGTCTGGTCTACAAAGTGAGTTACAGGACATCCAGGACTTAAACAGAGAAACTCTGTTTCAAAAAACCAAAAACAAAAAGAAAAGAAAAACAGCTTATACATACAAATAATTTTTATGTATAATGTATTTATAAGGAAACTTATAAGGAGAGACCAAGATAATGGATACTGTCAGGAATGTAGAGCAGTCTCTGGATTTTATTTTAAAATTAGGTTTGTTCTTTGACAATTTTATGCATGTCTATAATGTAGCTGACTCCTCTCCCCCCACCATCTCTTGTCTTCCTCCAACCTCTATCAATCCCAATTGCCTATCTGTCCCTTCCCCAAATTTAGGGCTTTTGGCTTTGTTTAGTGTAACCAAGGCCATTTCTGAGACCATTGGATTGGAACTACCCATTGGAAACTGATGGAGTCACCAGTGCGTATATAACTGAAGGCACAAATTCCCCCTTCCCTATAGGTAGCAATTAGTTCAGCAAGAATAAGGCAGGAAGCTGAGATTTTTCACTCCTTTCCCAATTAAACTTGCCATAGTCTCATGGATGCCAGCAGAAAATCTGAAGTTTCTGAGTCAGAAACACTAGACTTTATTGCTCATGGCCTGGCAAGCATTATGATCACCCAACGTGTGTCCTTTCTTTGTCTGCAGCCTCCCTAGAGGCCACATGAACAGACATTCACATGCCTGCATAAACATTTCAGGGGGAAAGCCTAAATACAACCTCAGCCTGAACCTGAACCCTGAAAAGACAGACTAAGTGGCAGTTAGCCTCACTCACAAAACGTGCAGGGACACGATATGCTCTAGGTCTTCTATCTGTAAATCAGTGCCTTCATATACAGACATCAGCAAATGTAGTTAAAGCTTAGAGGCTAAAAGTAACTCAGTGCCTTATGGCTCTTAGTGGAGTTGTATGGGGTTTGTACCTATTTCTTATTAATTAGATGATTGGCCCTGGATTTTGCTTCTCTAACCCAGATGGGAATCAAAGGTCACTATGGTCACAAATTCAATTTTCCTATCTGGCCCACTATTTCAAGGACAGGTTATTGGTGTGCTGAGGTTAGAAATCTCAACGAGTCACTGGGACACCTTCTTATAATCAACTGCAGCTGTCACCATGTCACCTTGGCACTTTCCGAAGGCTTTGTTAGGCTACCGGGTTTGGGAATGGCACCATTATTTTCCTTCTCACTGGAGTGTGTCTCCCATGTTTGATCTCAGTCTAGCTCAGTGCCACACTGAAATCCATCTGAGGTCTGTGCTTTGTGAGTCTGAACTGCAAATTTGGAATTGGAGGTTCAGTCTTGGCTTTGGCACCTGGCTAACGAAGTGTGTGGCTGGAACAGGCTCTCATTCATCCGTGGAATACAGTGGGCTTCTGTTTCACAGTTTGGGGTGGGCCAGTAGGAGCCATGGTGGGTCTCCTAAAGGATGAATTGGCACCCTGTTAGGAAGGTGTTAAGTCCCTCCGGGGTCACCTTGAAATGCCCTGTTTTTGTTGCACCAATGACCCATATTTTATGACTTTTGATTTAAAGATAATATACATGAATAAAATATGTAAACGTTAAGTATACTGCTCACTATATTTTCATGAAGTGAGCGTGCTTGTATAACCAGCACCCACATGTGGAAATACAGTAGCTTCCTAGTGCTGCCCTCCTGCTCAGTGTGACCATTTTGAACTCTCTTAAACAGAGTTCCACTTTGCACATTCTTCTATGTATGTTTCCTTTTGCCTCGAGTTAAACCTATGCAGCTATGTTACACAAATTATGGGTGCTCAGAATCTGTCCGTCCCTGTTACTGATTTTGTCCCATGTTGGGGGAGATGCTAATGTTTGGAAAGTTGTTATAACTTTCACAAACTGGCTAGGGAAGAGGTAGCTTCTAACCATGCTACCACACAAGCAAGAATGGTCAGGAACACCACAACCAGTGCTGAGATGGGGACACAAGGCAGTAGAGTCTTCCATCGGGTGACTAATATTCTATTTATTTACTGTGTATTTCTTAGAGCCTAACTTGTACACTCATGAGTGCTGTGAAATCTAGACATGGCTTTGGAATTCTTGAACTCATACTTACACAGAAATTAAAGAGATCACCAGGCAACCAGGCATGGGGGTGCACACCTGTAATCCCAGCACTTGGGAGGCAGAGGATGGAATATTGACAGACTGAGGCTAGCATGGCTCAGTATCATGAGACCACTGTATCAAGACAGAAGGCTTCCCAGTGAGAGGAGTCATAATGTCGAAACTAAGTGTTAGAGTGGAAACGAATTGTGTATGATTTCAGGCATAGTCAAAATTTCAACGTTTAGGATGGTTATAAGAATTTTGAGAGATTCTAAATAAAAGAGGGGAATGAGCTAGTCTCTCATGCCTTTCATCAATGATTGTGGGTCTCTCTCACCCACATGCCCACGACAGTGTGTGTGTGGTGTGTCCATGTTTGTGTGCCTAGACATGTGTGCATGTGCATATAGAGGCTATAAGTGAGAAGGGATCTCTCTCTCTGAACCTGGAGAATACTGATTTGGCTAGCCAGGCTGGCCAGCAAGCCCCGGGGGTTCCTCCTGCCTCTGCCTTCCTAGCAGTCGGCCGACAGGCATGTGCCACTGTGCCTGAGTTTTTACATGAGTGCTGAGAAATAAACTTGGGTCTTCACGTTTGTATAGCTTTTACCTATACTTTACCTACTGAGTCGTTTCTCCAGTCCCCTAATTTGACAGTCACCACTTGTGTGTACAATGTCTATGTGTACATGCTCATGTATGTACATGTGTGCTCACATGCATATAAAAGCCAGAGGTCAGCATCCAGTGTCTTCATTGGTTGCTCGCCACTGACTGTTTGACGCAGAGTTTATTACTGAACCTGAACTTCACACACTGGGCTCCACTAACTAGCCAGCAAGTATCCTATGCTATGGCCTCCACCTCCTAGCCCGGATGTTACCAGCACCACCACAAATGACATTTTATGAAGGTGCCAGGTCCTTGTGCTTGTGTAGCAATCAATTTACCAGTGGAACTCTCTCCCCAACACCGAAGAGAGTTTTCTTAAAGACAGCTTCACTGAGGGGTAATTTTCACACCATTCTAACTAGAAAATCCACAGATTCCTAGAAAAGTTGTAGAGCTCCACAGCTACTGCCTTGATTTCAGAACCTGTCTATCAAACCACAAGTCCCCAGATCCTGGTACCACTGCTCTCATTCCTGAGCTAAGACCCAAGAAACCGCCAGTACTTTCATCTCCAGATATTGTCCTATTCCATTAGTGAAATGATAGGATACGTGGTCTTCTGTGTCTGTCTGAGCATATTTTCAAGGTTCATCATACAGAGTCAAGTGACAGCACCTCATTCCTTTGTATAGTGGGTAGGACACTATTGCATAGACAGGCTTTTTTTTTTTTTTTTGGTCCATTTACAGGTTGATAGACATCTGGGTTGTTTCCAGTGTGGAGCTGTTGTGCGGGAACTACACAAGGGTTCTGCAGCACAGTAAAATAGCTAACAAAGCCAACTTATTTGGTCCGTGCCTTATCCTCCCTTTCCCAACCAAGAAAGCACAGGAACATCACAGGGACAAATATGAGGAATCTGGTTTGTGAAGCACTGTAGTGTGAGTTCTAATAGGTCTCAGTAATAAAAGCCAGGAATCAGATGTAGGGGAAAACACTGAGAGATCAGAGAGATGAAGGAGCAAGTCACAGCCACACCTTGCCTCGCCAACTTCCCAGCTGAAAAGAGAGCAAGTTTTTGTTTCCTCCTGCCTATAATCCTTTGTCTGCCCAGCCATCTCACTTCCTGTCTGTAGAGACCTCCAGACTTCTATGGTTAGCTAGGGGCAAGTTCCAGTAGCTCTGATCTTCCGACGTGCTTTATTTGTACCAACAAGGGATCACCACAAAGCACTGACTCAACTCATCTTCATCATCTGTGGTTGGTTTTTACTTACAGATTGAAATTTTAGCAATCTGAGCCATCATATTTCAGTTTAAAATTAACATGGTACTTCACAGCCATTCAAAACTTCTCCTGCTTTCTATAGGGATTGATGGGAGGGCTGGCTCTAAAGTTTCTGACTGTTAATAAAGTTTTATTTCCTACCAGTCAGCAACCAACTGCACTGCTTCACCTAAAAGAATTGGCGTGAAATTTTACCCTTCAGGTTTTCATCTTCCAGTTTAGTCCACTCTCTATTTGTTGTCTTCATGACATGTGTATTCAATCAAGCATTCAGAAAAACTTGACATCTATGTAAATAATGGGGGGAGGTAGTATAAATGTCTTGTGCTTTTCAAATGCTGTTTTTACCTTGTCCACTCAATGAATTTCAGGCTTGTATTTTTATCAATAAATGCCATATCTGTTTTCCATTTTGACGTTTGTCCAAGAAAGGATCTGAACTTCCCGTTGGCCAGGATAGCCTGATGCTCAATTTACAGAAGAACAAAGGGTAGCACTCTCGATCCGCTAGAATCACGCACCCACTAGACCAGCATTGCTGAAAAGCTAACAGAATCACAAATTTAAGGACAACCTGGGCTACATAGTGAGTTCAAAAAAGGCTTGACTGCATAGCATGATTGTGTTTGTTTGTTGTTGTTTTTTAATTATTTTTCAAGTTAAAAAAAAAGTTCAAGTTCATTCTGGGAAGATTGTCCATCTCAAAAACATGGGATTTATTGAAATTTTAGGATTAAGTCCTTAAAATCACTTTATTGGACAAAAGACATGAAATATGGTACTCAAAAATGTTTCAAAAAAAAAAGAAAGGAAATGCTCACTACAAACAAGCATTAAAAAAGTGAAGAAAATTCCCACCTCTGGTGTCAAGCCATCTACCTCAAACATAGATGCAGGTAGAGTGGATTTTAGAGGTGGGATGTTGCTATGCATCTCTTTATCCTCCCTGGGTGGTGACTGCAGAAGCCATTAGAAGAAAGAGTGCTTAGGAAATCATGGGCAGTTTGAAAGTTTCTGAATGGAGCTGAGCTGCTAAAGAGAAGGTATCTTCAGGCCTCTCCTCTCCATTCAGGATTGAAAGCAGAAGGCTCGCAGCTTGTAGATAGCATTTGCACTTGCCCTGTGGGTTCTGAGGATAGAGCAGAGTGTGCAGCTTCTCATATGTGATCTAGACCCAGACACACAGGAGCCCACAAGGATGTTTTTAGATACTGTGGTCTTCCTGTAAGTGCAAGGGACTATGCCTTGGCTCACAAGGCTTCTGTCACCGGACTGGAGTACAGCAGTGTGAATTTGCAGTAGAGAGCAAGGTGGCTGCTCCCTGTGCCTGCAGGATTGTGTTAAAAATGTTTTTGTCTTTGGTGTGGATTTGTGAAGGCTCAAACCCATGGTGTCATTACAAGTTATTTCCAACTTCTTCCATTTATTCAAATGCAATAGCTTTTGTCTACTAGGTACTAGCAGGGAAAAATGAAGTTGACCTATAGTCCACATAGACTTGTAAATACTATATTGTAAATACTATATTGTATCAGGACATGTCAACAAAATGCAGCAAAAATAGGTTTGCTCAATGATTTAATTGCACGATCAGTGAAAACTGAATGTGTTGCTGCTGCTATTGTTGTTGGTTCCTATTCTTCCCTCTCAGGAGCTAGATTTTTGTCTGGACTAGGAGAATAACGATTGTAAAGTTTCCTCTTGTATGCATGTGTGAACACAATGAAAGAATGTGTGGCTTAAAACATGTTAGATGGTGAACCATGCTATCATTTCAGGTGTAGTCTCAGAGGTGAGCCACATTTTTCAGGTAGGACTCTAATCTCCTAAGACTGCTTTAGAATCCCCAGGGAGCAACTGTCATGTACCCATGACAGGTCCCATTTATAGTATGACTAGTTCACTATAGTCGATACTGAGGTTTAAACTCTATGGATTATTTGCTTAGGCTGTTTATGAGGTGTAGATAAATGGAATCTTACAGTATGTGTTCTGTGACTACCCTCTTGCAGTGACACATCTAAGATCTGTCCTTAACGGTTATGTCCCTTGTTTATTGTCATTATTGTATCATATTCTGTTGTATAGACATCATGATTTGTTTCCTCGGCTTCCTGTTGATTGACAGTTGGGTTCTTGCTGTTATTCTATCCTTTTTTGTCTGTTTCTTTGTTTTGATTTGGGTAGTTCATTTTGGATCTTTCACCAAGTCTCATTCTGTAGACCAAATTGGCCTCAAACTCCCAGCAATCCTTCTGTCTCAGCTGCCTGGGTGTTAAGATTACAGGCATGAGCTACCATGCCCAGTTTTCTCCCTTGTTCCGTGTAAAGGATTCAGGTGTGACGATTTGGGAGCTGAACGGGTGATACATCCAGCTTCCACAGACTCATCTCTAACCTTGGCACTAAAGCCTTGTCCCGGGGTCATGTTTTCTCTTTAGGAAGAAGCTCCCAAGTGGCTCCATATGTTTAACTAATACATCTGAATCCGAGATGACCCTTTGCTGACTCAGGCAGGGCTTCCCAATTCCAAAGCATATCTAAAAGTTGGATTGGCTCCTGACAGGAGGTTGGCACATCTTTAGGCTGTGGTATCTTTGGCACCCTCTATTTTGGTTCCATTTTTACCACATGGAGAATGAAGAAACCTAACGAAATTTTCCTTTTGCTTCACTTTTGTTTTCTTGATTGAAGAATCCACTTGACCCATGTAGCACTTTTGTTTTAATGTTTATAGGAAAACAAATGTCAAGCTATATTTTGTTTTGCCTTGCTTTGTCTATTAAATCTATTAAACTGTTTTGCTTTGCTTCAGCTATAAAATCTTCACAGAAGCGTGTGCCTTGCCATTTCACCCAGAGACACATTCAGGTAGGAACTACAGGCAAAGTAGTGGGTGTCAAGAAGCCTCTGGGATGGAAATAAAGGGGCATGAATGTTTCTCCACTCTCAATTGCTTTCGCTGTATGATACGAGGTCCTGCATCATTCCCTGAGCATTTCAGAACAGTGTGGAAGTTTGCTAGTTCTACCAGTGTCCCACTGGCTTGGTGCAGTGACGAGAGTGCCTGAGGAACCCCCAATGCCGCCTCCGACCAGAAGCTACATCCTTACTAGTCCAGAGTGTATCCTAGTCCTTGCTTCCTCAATGGAAAATAAGGAGCAGTTTTTTGAGACCTTCCAGTCTAATTGGGGGTGGAAATTAATGACACGGGTGATTAGGTATATGTGTACAGATTGTTTTTCTCTGACTAGTTCACTAAAAATGTGCAGGCTGCCCTCTGTAGAACTTTGTCCTTTCCTTTCACACACTCCTTTCCACTCTAGAATCTGTGAGTTGTGCCAGCCAGAAGAGGCATGGCAGATTTCCAAAAAGAGGATGGGGGTGGGGGATCTTTACTCATTGGTTGATAGAGGGGGAGGGTGCTGCTGTGGTGGAAAGTCTGAATTCGGTGGTTCTGGGATCTGAGGTTGCATTCTCTTCCCTAAGATCCCATTCACACCCAACTCACACACCTTCACAAACTCCATTTACCTTCTGGCCAGCAAGTCCGTTTGCAACTAATTTCAAGCCCTTATACAGAAGCTGAATATTCTCAACATCAGATATCAAGTCTTGGAGGAAGACACCTAAAGTCCAAAAGTGTATTATATCTGCAGTTTCAAAATCAGCTGTGGAAAAGTAAGCTCTAAAGACCAGATGGGTTGCTCTCCTACTATGCTGGTGGTTTTGTTTTTGTTTCTGGATTTTTTTTTTTTTAGCACTGAAAAGATTGAAACCAAGAACAGATTAACATCAGAGGAGAAAGACATTCCTTTGAAATCAGTTCCTAGAGAGAGAAATTTATCAGTGACATAAAAACATGGACGAACAAGGCAGAGAGGGAAACATCTATAGTATTCAGATGGTGTGTGTATGTAACACATTGCAAGACCAGGCCTTATTTTCTGAGAGGTTAACCCTTACTAGGATGCTAGATAAGATACAGGAATGTCTAGATAAATTTGAGTTTCAAATAAATGAACAGTTCTGTTAGTGTCAAATATACCCAAAGAGCATAATGAACATACTATATTTTTTACTCTGGCAACTTAAATTGATTAGGTGTTTGGTGTTTTTAATCCCCACAGTCTCAAAAGTATTTGCTGAGTACTTACTACTGGTATGATGGAAAAACTCAGAGGCCACCCTAAGGGGCATATGTCAGAGCTACTTTCTGAAGCTCCACCCCACAGTTCTTGGCAAACAGCTGGTGCTTAATAAATGCTTTGTTTTGCTTTTAACTTTAAAGTAGATGGTTCAGTGGTTAAGAGCACTGATTGCTCTTCCAGATGTCATAAATTCAATTCCAGCAACCACATGGTGGCTCACAACCATCTGTAACAAGATCTGGTGCCCTCTTCTGGCGTGCAGACATACATGCAGGCAGAACACTATATGCATAATAAATAAATCTTTAAAAAAAAAAGTATGATTCTTACAACAAAAGTGTAAGCACAAGGTCACATACATGAAAGATAATGTAACTATCAGTATCTTATTTAGGGTTGTAACTCGTCAACTTACTTAATAAACTAGATCATGCAAGTAAAGAATTCAATTACTAGCAAGTCACTTTTACTTCAATAAGAAGTGGTGATCAGCCAGGATAAAGTAGTGACTAAACAATTTTAGTCTTATCAGAATTTTTTTTTTTCAAGACAGGGTTTCTCTGTAACAGCCCTAGCTGTCCTGGAACTCGCTCTGTAGATCCTCCTGCCTCTGCCTCCTGAGTGGTAGGATTAAAGGCATGCACCACCACCATCCAGCTATATATTCTTTTCTTAAGTTTAAAATTTGCTTAGTATTATTTATTTGATACAATACACTAATTCTAACAGCAGCTTAATTGATGTATAATCACCATATAAATATTTCAATATTTGATGTATTCCCTTTGCTGAGTTTAGACATATATAAATCAACTTTGTCAGGTTTTTAGCCATAAACTATATTCAAGTCTATAGCTATACATACCTTAAAACATTTCTTTGGCGCCTGGCGTTGGTGGCGCACGCCTTTAATCCCAGCACTTGGGAGGCAGAGGCAGGTGGATCTCTGTGAGTTCAAGGCCAGCCTGGTCTCCAGAGTGAGTGCCAGGACAGGCTCCAAAGCTACACAGAGAAGAAACCCTGTCTCGAAAAACAAACAAACAAACAAACAAACAAAAAAAAAACAAAAAAACATTTCTTTGGCTGGAGAGATGTCCCAGTGGCTCAGGAACTGGGTTCTGTGCCCAGCACCCACATGTCAGCTTACAACTGTCTGCAACTTCAGTTCTGGGGGATCTGATGCCTTCTTCTGGCCTCCAGGGCACCAGGTACGCACATACACAAAGATGAAACACTCTTACATATAAAATGAAAATAAATACATCTTTAAAAATGAAGTGCTTGAGCCAGGCGTTGGTGGCGCTCGCCTTTTATCCCAGCACTCAGGAGGCAGAAGCAGGCAGATCTCTGTGAGTTTGAGGCCAGCCTGGTCTCCAGAGCGAGTGCCAGGATAGGCTCCAAAGCTACACAGAGAAACCCTGTCTCCAAAAACCAAAAAAAAAAAGAAAAGAAATGCTTATTTTTCAGAATTATATATGTATATACAATGAAATATGACCATATCTACCACTCACTTCCCCTTCCAACTCCTCCCATGTTTCCCAAACATACCCCCTCCCAACTCATAAATTTTATTTCATTTGTATGTGTGTGTGCGCGTGAGTGTATGGGCATGCCTGTGCACATGGTGAGAGCAGCATCGAGTAGTGGATTCCTGGAGCCACTGTTCTACTGTTTGCAGGATGCCTGCCTTGTTAGAAGGTGCCGTTATCTGCCTAGGCCTCATGATTATATGGCAAGGGCTTGTTAACTGCTGAGACATCTCTTCAGCTCTCTATTTGCTAAGTTTTGGGTCCTATGCTATTCCAGGCACATGAATTCAAAGGCAGATGTGAGCAGAGAAACTCCTAAAGACAACCATTTGTGGCCCACGTTTGGACGTAATGGCTAGTCTTTCCTAGATGGGACTGAGCAGTGAAATTGTCTGAGACACTTTGTTGTTGATGGTGCAGTTTAAACAACAAAAGCCTCCCACAGCCCTTGGATGCTACTTCTCACCAGCTGAATCAGCGTTTCTTAGCGAGGGCCCTCGGAATCTGTATTTTCCACAAGGAGAAACTAGGTTGGGTGGAGAAATCCGCGAGGAGGCCAAACAGGATCCTGTGGGGCTAAGAGGAGGAAGTTACACCGTGAGGCCGTGAGTGGGAAGGGTCACTGGACTCTGGCTGTAGCTTTTAAGCCATGTGTTTACTTAGTCAATGAGTGAACAAATGTGCAGAGAAAGAGTACATGCCAAGAGAGGAGAACTCTGGCCAAGGTTTAGAAGCCTCATAAGGAATATCCTGATCCAGAAAGAAGAAAGGGATTCAAAAAAAAAGAAAAAGAAGAAGAAGAAGAAAGGGGTTCATGGAACGGTCACCAGAAGGGCCCAGCATGGTGCCATGTTTCTATAACCCAACACTGGGGAGGCTGAAGCAGGACTAGTTCCAGTTTGAAGGAAGATTGGGGTGTTTAATAAAACCGACAGGAGGGGGGCGATGGGAAAGGCTGAAAGCAGTGGCTTGTGTCCCAACATGAAGCTCATGGAGGATCACTCTGAAGGCCATAAGGTCTACTGTAGGAGTTGAAGCCAGGGAAACAAGTGTACTTTGGCTGTAAAGGGGACTGAAGGGAGAGAGACACGGAATCCAATTGGAACGGTGTCAGGGGGCTCCTGGGAATAACCTACTAACAGGGGCAGGGTGGCTTGAGAATAACTGGCTGGACTTGGTGAGAAGGTTTAGAGATAAGCTGGTACCTTGTGAATGCAGAGTGAAGTGTGTGAGGATGACTCCTCGGATGATGATAAGTAGCAGTGTGAGTTATCGCCAAGGGGGGGAGGGCAAAGACAAGAGGATGAGTTCCGTCTTGATTGTGCGTTTCAGTGGTTGGAGAGGACCATCAATACTAGGCATTTGGGTATCTGAAGATACAGATTTGGGATTTCTAGCAAAGTCTTGGGAACAGGTGTGGTCACTGAGTGTCCTTTGCAAGTTCAGTAGAAAGCCAACTGAAGAGAGCCCTGCTATAAAGAAGGTTGGGTGGCTTAGAAATCAAATCATGTCTGCACTAAGAGCCCTTTCTGGGATCCTGAAACTTGGAATCCATGGGAAGAATTAGATACTGAGGTGGAAAAGACAGGCAGAAGTGGTAGTAGGTGCCCCTTAGTCTCACCTTTGATACAGAGGGAGGGAAAATGCGTGATTCGGTACACAGCCAGAGGCCTTAATAATGACCCAGTCCAGAAAACTGTAATGATTAGGAGAAACCCTGCGTCTGAAATACCAGACTAGGGGAACAGAGCCTCTCACTGCCTGGCTTGTGGAGCTGTAACGTGGGTGCAGATGGGATCCATGTGCTGTGAAAATAGATACCGAGTACTGTAACTACCCATCTCTCCTTGAGACAAAGGCTGTAGAACCGGAGTTACTGGCAGGGAATCAGCCCCTGGTGGACTGGCTCAAATGAATCATTAGGAACACTTGGTTATCACCACCTGAGGTTCCCACAAATATCACAGTCTGAGAAACAATGGATTCTATTGTCTCAGTGGTTCTCAACCTTCCTAACGCTGCAATCCTTTAATACAGTTCCTCCTCTTGTGGCGACCCCCCCAGCCATAAAATTATTTTCACTGCTATTTCATAAGAATAATTTCACTACTGTTATGAACCCTAATGTAAATATTTTTGGAGATAGGGGTTTGCCAAAGGATTGTGACCCACAGGTTGAGAACCACTGGAACAGACAAAGGACACGCATTGAGGGAATGAGCATGAGTGATTCAATGTCTGTTGCCCGGTTCACTGAATCCAATAGCATCAAGGGCGCATGATAGTTGAAAGTGAGGTTGATTCAGCAGGGGCCTTGGGACTACTGTGGGACTTTAGTGGCTCCCCTATGTCCCATGGTGAGATGTGATCTTTACAAGGTAGGAAAGGCTTTGGCTGATTTGGGATGGATTATAAATTGGGTTTGAAGGTACCAAAACAATGCAGAGAAGATGAGCAAAGGCCAACCAGACAAAGATGTCTGTCTAGGTTTACTCTAACACAAATATAGCAAGGTTTATGTTGAGCCAGAGTTCTAAGAGGGGAAAAAAAATAGCAGAAGACTGATGGCTGTGCTAGCGAGCTTTTAGGAATGTTTAAAAACCAAGCATGGAAGACCATGAGACATTCATAAGGAAGAAGATGAAGTTCCTGGATGAGTTATTATCCCCACCCTCAATAGGACGTGTAAATTTCTCCCTGGAAGAAAGTATACTGGCTGAGGGCATTGTTTATAGGTGTGACCAATGGAAAGGCAAGGGCCATGTGCTGTCGTGGAGCCTGTCAGAGATGGGAACCAGCCCCAGAAAAGCCTGTTCCTTCTTGGGCCTGGGCCAGGCCACACAGCTCGGCTGAGTACTAAGACCATAGGATTGGCCGAGGATCGATGTGTAGTGGCCCTGTGGCAGCAGCAACACCCTAGGAGCTGCCTGCAAGTTAAGCAGGGTGCCCCAGGATACAGTTTCCTGAGCCATCACCCATGCTGTAGGGGCTTTTTTTTTTTTTTTTAATGTTTTAAGTAACTTCATGCTTTGTCAAAATTTCTTTAGTTTATCCTCCATGCCCTATCTGAACTTAATAGGAATTTTTCATGTCTCCCTAGGAAAAGTCATACAATGTAATTGGTGCCAAGCACCCTTTATGAGAAGATTTTAGCCCAGCGAAACAGGGATGCCTGACTGGAAGGGACATCTAGGAACAGTGCTATGCCTTTTCCCAGGAGTGGGCAGTAGGCAGGATGTGTCACAGTTGGCTCCAGATTCTACATCTGGAGACTTGAGCCAGAGGTGGTGGGTCTTCAGCAAGTTCTACAACAGGGTGTGTTCTGAGAACTGGGCAGACTCCAGAACATAGAACAGAACCAAGACTGAGAGCATAGGAGCATACCGCTGTGGCTCAAAACAGAAGCCCTGGGGTGGGGAGCCTGGCCCTTCCTGCAGAACGCTGCATAAGAAAGGCCAGGCTGAGTAGTCCTCCACCTAGAGACAGTTCCACAGTGGCATCTCTTCCAGCTGGTATCAGGTTTGTCTCTGTATACTGCACAGACCTCTCGTGCAGACTTCAGAAGAAATCTAACAGCGCACACACTCCAGGAAGGAGAGGAGTGCCCAGGTTTCCCCCTGCATCACGTGGCTAATGCTTGGTTCCTGAATTTGCCATTCAAGATTCTCCAGTATGTTCTTATGTTTTTCAGAACTTGAGGAGTGGGGGGGGGGGGTCAAATAGTGTAAAACCCCCACATACAATTTTTTCAGATCTTATGTTTTTTTTCTTTCTTTTTTAAATCTTTTTAAAAATAAAATTATTTTATGTGCATTGGTGTGAAGGTGTCAGATCCCCTGGAACTGGAGTTACAGGCAGTTGTGAGCTGCCATATGGGTGCTGGGAACTGAATCCAGGTCCTCTGGAAGAGAAGCCAATGCTCTTAATCACCGAGCCATCTCTCCAGCCCCAGATCTTCTGTTTTAAAGATGCTCCACTTAAAATACATTCGTGTATTTTTTAAAGTGTTCAAATTATCATCCATCTGGTGTCAGTCTATGCTTTCTTATTGGTGGCTTCCAAAAGTCCAATCCTGTCCGTTGTCAGGGTATTTCCTCTTTAAATCATTATCTTGCAGCCAGGTATGGTGGCACACGACTTTAGTCCCAGGACTCAGGAGGCAGAGGCAGGCAGATATCTGTGAGTTTTGAGGCCAGCCTGTTCCATAAATGGAGTTCCAGGACAGCCAGAGCTGACAGAGAAACCCTGACTCTAAATAAATAAATAAATAAATAAATAAATAAATAAACAATCATTATCTTGTTCTCAGTGTAATCTATTCAACAAAGCTCTCAATGATAGGAATTGGGGAGAAGGATACATTTTATCTTTAAAAAATTTTTAATTTCTCCTAAACATTTGATCACAATTTTTATTTAATAAATCCTAGATTTGAACCATTTCTCTATTGCACAATTGTTCTTTTGGCAACTGGTTTAATGTATTCCTTTAAGAAAGTTGCCAGCTCTTTTGTCTCAGTTATCATCACTGGTATTTTTTTGTTCCTGGACACCTAATGTGGCTTTGTTTCTCCCAATTCAAGAGTATTTATATATGTTTTAGGGAAGTCTGCCTAGCGTGATAAATAGTGTCATGGTTTGGATGGCTCTGAAGTGTCCCCTGAAGGCCCAGATGTAAAATGTTTGCTCTCTGGCCTGTAGCTCTATGGGAAGGTGGAAGACCTTGGTTGGAAGGAGCTAGGTCACTAAGAACTGTGCCCAAGGGGGTCCTGGGACGCTGGTCCCTTCTCTCTGCTTCCTGGACTTCATGAAGTAACTAAACCTACTTGCTATGCTGTGTATGGACCTATTCTGATACTGAAACCACAGGCTACCATGGACTACTGTAGCTGTTTTTTTTTTAACTCTTTACTCTTAGCTCTTTGGGGGGCCCACCGCCCAGGTCCCAAATAATCACACGGAGTTTTAGTCTTTCTTGTGTGCCCAGCCTTAGCTTGGCTTATTTCTAGCTGCCCTTTCTTAACTTAAATTATCCCATCTACCTTTTGCCTCTGGGCTTTTATCTCTCTCCATTCTTTCACCTTTCTTTCCTTCTTACTCTGTGGCTGGCTGTGTAGCTGGGTGGCTGGCCCCTGAGGTCCTCTTCTCCTTTCCTGGCTCCTTGATCTTCTCCTCCCAGATTTCTCCTATTTATTCTCTCTGCCTGCCAGACCTGCCTATCCTTTCTCCTGCCCAGCTATTTGGCTGTTCAGATCTTTATTAGACCAATCAGGCATTTTAGACAGGCAAAGTAACACAGCTTTAGAGAGTTAAACAAATGCAACATAAAAGAATACAACACACCTTTGCATCATTAAACAAATGTTCCACAGCATAAACAAATGTAACACATCTTAAAATAAAATTCCACAACATGACTACAAACTCTAAAGCCATTAGCCCAAAGAAACCTTCCTCCCTGATAAGTCATTATCTCAGGATAATTATTATTTATTATCTAATAATATTAATTATTAATAATAATCTATTACTATCTAATAATACTAATTTCTGTCACATCACAGAAAGCTGAGGGACAAAATCAGTGAATACACTTTATTGTGAAAACCGTCTGTCACACCTCACCCATTACACCTAACTCCAAGAGAAAGGAGACAACACTTATGGGTTCCAAAGATTTTCAATAAATCTCCACCTAAGTGGGTCACTGGGGCTTCAGGACAAGGATCCAAGAGCTTTGTTGCTCCTGTCAACCTCAAGCAAGGGCAGAAGTGGGGTTTATAAGCATAAAAATCGCAAACATTTGTTGCCAAGTTACGGTCATAATTTTCACCAATTGGGATTTAGAGATTGGGTGCTTCCTTGAATATTCCATCATTGTCAACTGATACACAATGCAAACCTTTTAGTACAACCAACCAGGCTCATTTGTTCCTTCTGTTGTTAGGAGCAGCCATGATGCTTCTAGAGAACTAAAGATGCTAATGACCATTCCAGTGGTTTAGGGAGGAGGCTGATCGGTCATTGGAAAGTTCTCAGGTCCCCTAGGGCTTGGGAACCTTATTTCACCCTGCAGGTAAAATGGAGTCTGAAGTCAAAATGGCAATACTCAGGCCAAGGTATCCATGCCTGCTCCCGTCATGGAATGAACATGGTCATCTGTCAACTTCCTTTATCAACTTCCATTGGTCTCTTTACACACAATCCTTTAGAACCATTTTTTCTCTACATAAACTCCTTAAACACACACACATACACACTTTAGAAAACTACCCGTTCTTTGTCTTAGAGTTTTATTGCTTTGAAGAGACACCATGACCACAGCAACTCTGTTTTTTGTTTTGTTTTGTTTTGTTTTTTGCAACACATTTTTTTTTATTAGTTCAAATTAGGAACAAGCTTGTTTCACATGTCGATCCCTTCTCCCTCTCCCTCCCCTCACCCCCGTCCCTCCTCCCCCACACCCTACCTACCCCCCACCCTATCCACCCTCTACTCCCCAGGCAGGGTAGAGCCCTCAACCAGGGCTCTACAAAGTCCACCACATTATCCTGTGACCACAGCAACTCTTATAAAGCAAATATTTAATTGAGGTGGCTCACTTACGGTTTCAGAGCTTCCGTCCATTATCATCATGGTGGAAAGCATGGCAACATGTAGACAGATGTGGTGCTGGAGCTGAGAGTGCAGGCAACAGAAAATTTACTGAGACACTCAGTGGTATCCTGAACATAGGAAACCTCGAAGCCCACCCCGACAGAGATACACTTCCTCCAACAAGGCCACACCCACTCCAACAAAGCCACACCTCCTAATGGCGCCACCCTTAATGAGATTATGGGAACCAATTACATTCAAACTACCACACTCTTCTTCACTTAAAACTTACCTGTCCGCCAGTAACTACAAGACTGAAACTGAATAAATGAATGTTCCCCCGGGGGGTAACTGCACCAAAGCAGAGAAAAATTGCCTTCAGTGGCTACTAGACTGTACTACTTAGGTAGCAATTAAAGGTTCCGTAGAGTAGCCAGTGTGATTAAGTGAAATACTTACAAATGCTGGGTAGCCTTGCAGCACTTCACTGAGCATGTTAGAGGAACTCTGTGTGCAGGGACTGGCCCTAAGGTGTCAGGGTTATCTGCTGTGGGTTTGCCTTGGGATGGCTATTGTCCTGTTGGTTGTAATTTACCTCAGAACTTGCTTTTCCCTGCAAACTGGGAAACCCTGAAAGCAGTCTATTTTCTGGTTACAAAATCCTAATTTAACACTGAAAAATCAGAATGTAGAAACAAGATGGAAAACAATGGCCTAAAATTTCCTGAACATAGAATGCTTGCTATTAGTATTTCTGTTGTTGATTTTAGCCTTATGCAATAAATGTATTTTTAAAATCTAAGTTTAAAGGGACTAAAGAGATGGCTCAGAGATTAAGAGCATTTGCTGCTTTTCCAGAGGACACAAATTCAGTTCCCAGCACCCATGTCAGAATCTTACCCCCTCCTGTAACTCCAGCTCCAGGGGATCCAACACCCTTCTTTGGCCTTCAGGGACACCCACACACATGTATGCATATGCACACATAGACACAAATAAATAGAAAATAAATCTAAAGAGACAAAACTAAAGCTAACTTACTCTGCAAACTCTCATTTGAGCCTATGGCATGACCCATTTTCAGGTGGGAACGCACAGGCATCATTAGGAGATGCTACAATCTCCTTAATTCACAAGCATCTTTATGGTTTCTCATTTTATGACCTTTCAACAACGTTGCTACAGATAGTTTTGAATAAGGATTTCTTTTCCCATGTTAGGATTATAGGGATTCTTTTAAAGCTGGAGTGTGGCAGAGAAAAGTCAGAGGGAAGCCTCTGAGTTCTCAAGGAAATTTGCATAGTTTTACTTCCACTGGAGGAACACTTAGCAGCCAGAGAGCAACAAGAGCTTGGTGAAACAGCCCTGAGGTCACTAGTTCAAAAGCCAGTAGGTTGTTCTTAGGGACACTGTGGTTTGTTGCACTGTGCAGGGAGCACCATGGTGAAGGGAAAACTCAAATGCACTTCTTACTTTTTTTTTTTTTAACAATTCTTGAGTCCTCACAAGCGGCTTTTGTACCTGACTTAAGCTGATGTGCACTTTCTGGATTCCTCATTCCCTAGGGGCTCTTCCCTTTGCGACACTCCTCACTGTAACTTGGCTTGGCACTGGCTATAGCTCTGGGATTGCCCCACCCTCCTATGAGCATATTGAAGTTTTTCCCTCAGGTTATTCTCTTCCAGCCACACTATGTCAAGGCTGAGGCTTTCTGCCAAGATCCAGGGTGCCTCCCCCCAAGTTGCAGAATTTCTCTGACTCTCTTCTTTCTGCACCACCAATAGGAGGAAGGGGAGTGTCAGCAGAGGAATGCTCCCCCTAGGCTGTGTGACCTGGATTCTGAAGAGCTCATGAAGTCGACCTGGGCAAAGGCCTTACCCCTCTTCTGGTGACAAAGTGCCACTCCAAGAGAGGCAAAATCAGGGCAACACATTAGATAAAATGAGGTGCCTTTAATTGGGATGAGCCGGGTTGGGGTGCTTCCTGGGTGAGCCCCCATAATCTGACCTGCAAGAGCAGCTGCATCCTGGTTGCCAGGGAAATTCATGATCCCATATTAGATGCTGTCCTTTCTCCTGTCTGGTGTGATCAAGAGCTGCACCATGCCAGCCAGATCAACCCCAGAGAGAACCCACACCCCAGAAACTCCTAAATCTGGATGGCCTAGACCGCTGACTGTCATTGTGTCTCCAGCTGGTTCTCATTAACTCTAACCGCCTTAGCCACAGGAGGCATCCCATTTTTTCCACCCCAGAGGAACTTGCTGTGTGTCACAGCCCAAGGGATGAAGCAGCTTCCAATCCAGGTTTGCTTGGCTCCAAGTTCCACACTAACAACACTTTTGTGCTTGCTGAAGGGAAATTTCCTTGGCCCAAAGATCTAAAAGAAACAGGGACTTTTGAACGATTTTTCTTTGAGACCCAAAATAAAAGTATGTCACCAGCTGTGAGGTTCCTGCTAGGTGACCATGTTAGACGGGCACCGAGGATGAACTATGCTTCCTGTCCACACAGGGAGGTAGGCAGTTGCTCTCCTCATGTGTGTGTTACAGAGCTGTAGAGCAAGTCCTTATGCTGCCAGTGATTTTTCTTTTCAAAGCTTGGAACACCACGAGCTCTTCGGAGACCGCAAAGCTTCCAATGGGGAAGGAGCCTTTTTGGCCACCCACCCATCTGTTGTTCAAGCAGCGTTCAAAAATCTATTTCTATTTTATTTATTTGCCTTTGTAAAACATAAAGATTGATTTTGTGCTGGTGGTGGTGGCGCATGCCTTTAATCCCAGCACTCGGGAGACAGAGGCAGGTGGATCTCTGAGTTTGAGGCCAACCTGTCCTACAGAGCAAGTTCCAGGACAGCCTCCAAAACAATACAAAGAAACTCTGTCTCGAAAAACAAAACAAACAAAAACAAAACAAGATTTATTTTGGAAATAAATAAGCAAAATATTTTGCTGAACCAAAAGAACTCAGTACCTGGCCATCTGAAAACATCTTTTTTAACATTGCCATAGTGAAAAAGAAAATGTATAAAACTCATGATTAATAGGCAACTACAGGAGCTGAGAGATCGCTCCGTGGATAAGAGCATTTGGTGCTCTTGCAAAGGGGTTGTATTCAGTTCCCAACATCTACACTGGAGGGCTCACAACCTGTCATTCCAGTTCCAGTGGGTCCAGCGCCCTCTTCTGGCCCCCTATGGCACTGCACAGATGTGGTGTCAATATACAGAAATGGGCACACATACAGATAAAAGCTGTATTTTTTTTTTTTGCAACTTTTAAAAGCCAGGTGTGTTATGGTGGCACATGCCAGTAACCCCAGCTACTTGGAAGGAGAATGACAAGTTCTAAGCCGCCTCAGACTTCACAGCAAGCTTCAAACTTTCCAAAGGACTGGAAAAAGCAGCTGAATTGCAGGGTTCTCAGACAGCAGGTGTGAGGCCCTGGTTTCAAGTTCCACCACTGTTAGTTAAATAAACAGTAAATAAGTAACTATAGCGACATGTTAGAGCAGTTTCTGCTTGCAGATTGCTGAACTGGTTTTAAATGAAAAAAACTTTGGGGGATGGCATCAGTATGGTGTCAATGTACTCACAGAAGAGTAACAGAGTTTGAGTTGACTCTGGATTTCCGCCCACATGCAGAGAAAACAGGGCCAAAAGAGACAAAGTAATCTTTGGAGCCCATGTGCACAGGTTGACAGGACACCAGAGTCTAATGTCCTGTAATTACAAGCTGAGTCCTTTCCCAGAAACATATCAGCTTGGAGCAAGGTGGTTCCCCTGTCTGAAATCTTATGTGCTTCCTGTTTCCTTACCTATCATGAAATGTACACCTTAATCGTGCCTTCTGTAAAGAAAACATAAACATCTATCAAGCCTTTATCAAGACAGAAACACTGCAGTCAACCCACAGGCAGCTGCTGTCCTAACACCGTTAGCTTGTTTCCCCTACTTTGGGACTTCCTATAAATGGAATCACACATACATAGTTTTCCATTAAGACTTCCTGGGGTTGACATAAGGCCTTCCATTCATTCCATCCATGTTGCACATATCAGCCATCCATTCATTTTGGCTTCCAATAGTGTTCCATTTTGTAGCCCTTCTACTGATTTGAGCTGGGCTTTTATTTCAGATGTATGTGCCTTTTCTTTAATTGATGACAATCATTTCCAGGTTTTAGCCAAGTAAAGTTGTTAGGAACATTCTTGCACAAGTCTTTTTAAGGACACATTTCTCTTTAGTAAATAGACATAGTGGAGGTAAACATTTCATTTTGTAAGACAGTTGTTCTTTTTTACACTCACACACACACACACACACACACACACACACACACACACACGCACGCACGCACACACAAGCACACATCAGTATAGGAGAAATACTAACTGCCATTAGATGGTATTGGTATCTTATTTTGGTTTGGTTTTGTATTTCTTTGGTAACTGATGAATTTGTGCACTTCATGGTGAATCTGTAATATGATTCATCAGACCATTTTTTTATTTTTATAATTGTAATTAGATCAGTTTTAAAGTAGAAACAAGCTTCTTTTTTATATTAATCATAGAGTTTATTATGGCAGGAGAGCAAGAGGGGGAAAAGGGAAATGGAAGAACAGAGCAGGACAGAGAGTAAGGGAGACAAATTAGTGGTCGACCCCTGGAAACACAGAGAGAGAACATAAGAGAAAGAAGAGAGCAAAAAAAAAGGCAGAAACCAGCTTCTTTTCCATGTCAATTCCAGTTCCCTCTCCCTCCCCTCCTCCCCTACCTCCCAACCCTAATAATCCCTTTCTGCTCCCCAGGGAGGGTGAGGCCTTCCATGGGTCATCAGACCATTTTAACACTGAATTTTTTTATATGATTGACTTGCAGATACTCTTTATATGCTTTCATAATAGTATACATTATATGTATGCACGTTAGGGGAGGTGTGGTGTGTGTGTGTGTGTGTGTGTGTGTGTGTGTGTGTGTGTGTGTGTGTGTGTGCCCTCGAGTACGCACACTCTCTTCTTTCCTAGGGAAGTGGAGATACTTCATTTTCTTATCAAAAATAATGCCAAGGACTCTGCTGGTTTGGCACCCAGGATTGTCCTTGCACAGAGTAGGAGCTTAATAAACACTACTGAAAGAATCAATGAAGGAGCAGAAGAACCAACTGACTTCTAGTCCTGATAATTTAGACACAATAATCCTGGTTTAATGACATAGCAAAGACGGAATAAAGAAATGTGAGTGTTCTCCTTGAATTATAAAGAGATTGATGTGTCCTAGTGCAGCCCTGTCAGGTGTGCTGGGAGTGTCTACCACCTCCAGGTTCTGACTAGATTTGTCTGATGGGGCACCAGAAAAGCACTTTTGAAGACTTCAGTAGTTAACCTGGCTGATACTCTCTCTCGTACCTGGGACTACATTCCTCTTGACCCCTTCAGACACATTGTCATGCTTGCTTCTGCCAGCTGCCCCATGGAGGGGTTCTACCACACAAAGAGGCCTGCCCTCCTCCCCGGGGTGTCCTGCCTTTCTTGATCCCTCCAAAGGTCCGGAGGCTCCTACTTCCCTCTGGTTTTTGAAGTGAATGAGTGTAACCCAATGTCTGCAGCCTTTCATGGGGGTCTCCAGTGAATACTAGCCAGCAGCACCCACATTTGGATGGCTTTTTGGCGATGACAGAACATAGTCACTTCCTTATCCATATCCACGTCAACCCACAGACAGCTCTAGCTATAGCCCCCTTTGGCTTTTTAGTATCTAAAGGGTGATATGGAAAAGAGATGATTTGATTTGCTTTGCTCTCTGAACCATGTAGCCCAGAGTTTCCTAGGATCCACTAGAACTTGTTCCAGAAAAAAAACGTTGATGCTTTCATCACTCTGCCAGGTATAAATGCACATTAAGCTCATTGAGGGGCAGGAAGGATGATGGCTCAGTGGCTAAAGTGCTTGGCATGCAACTTCAGGACCAGAAGAGGAGTCAGAAAGAATGCAAAATCTGGAGGGGGGGGGAGAAATGTGTTCTTCTGGATATGGCTATTGCACTCATGAACTCACAGCAGCTCTGGTTATCTGCACAAGATGAAGGCAGCCAAGAAGGGGGCAGGAAGGAGGGAAGGGCCCATAAGGCTCAACACCTAACTCAGGAATGATTGGCTATTGACAGCTGCTAAGGGAAAAGAATCTGTAGGCAGTTTTTCATTCCGACTGCCAACTCCCAAATAACCATACAGAGATTTAATATTAAGTATAAGTGCTTGGCTGATAGCTCAGGCTTGTTACTAACCAGCTCTTACAACTTACATTACCCCACATTTCTTATCTGCACTCTGTCACGTGGAGGTACCTTTCACAGCACAGCATGTTCATCTTGCTTCTTTCCACATCTCCTCGTGACTCCTCATGACTCCCTCTGCCTTGAACTCTCTTTTTGTTCCCAAGTCCCACCTAACCTCTACCTGTCTAGCTATTGGCCATTTGGCCCTTTATTAGACCAATGAGTGCAACAAACATTCACAGTGTACAAAAAGATTGTTCCACAGCAAGAAGTATTCTCCTTTGAGGTTGTGGACACTCGCCCATGCTCCATTGGATGACCGCATACCCATGTACTATATAGGAAGTGGGCTATGGAAAGAAGGAAGGAAGGAAGGAGGGAAGGAAGGAAGGAAGGGAAGGGGGGAAGACATGAAGTTGGGAGGGAAGTGTACTTGGGGGAATTGGGATTTGGAGGAGGGAAATGTGGGTGGACATGATATTTAATTGCATACATGTATGATTTCTGAAAGAGTAAATAAAATAGACACATGAAAGAAACAGAGAGGAACAGAGACAGAGAGAGAAAGAGAAAGACACACAGGGAGAGAAAGAGACAGAGACAGACAGACAGAGGGAATAGAGGCAATTTTTACAACTCAGAAATTACTACATTACAGACATATATGGGTAGTCCCAAATCTGTTGATTTGCCTTAAGTTTCTTTCTCTCCTGAATAACAGGTTATATTGTATAAACATACACCCAAACTGTGCTTACTGTATTAACTGTGCTTACTGTATTATTTAACCTTTTACTATTAATTAGGCATTTTACCTTCCGATAAAAATTTACATGAAGATCTCATAGTCTATTACCTAGCTAGACTGATGTTACTATTGTAAGACCCCCAGAAGCTCAGGCCTCCGGGATCTCAGCCCAGGACCGCGGTCACCCCAATCACCAGGCAGACTCGAAAGCTTGATACAAACTGCACGAGGCTTTATTATAGTTTAATGAGCTAACCCCATGTTAGCTTAGGCCTTCCATCCATCCACCATGGCGGGTGGCTATAAAAGACAGCTCCAAGCATCTGCATAGAGATCTTATAGGGCAGCGTAAGGGGAGTGTCTAGGGGTACGCACAGGCTCAGGATTGGTGTGCCTCCAGGCTTGGAGGGCTTGCCCTGTGTTGATTGGTCAACTGGTTGTTATGGCCCATAGGCCCTCCCAGGGTGGTTGCTATGTTCTGCATGTCATTGCTGTGCACTTGTTCATAAGGCACACTCAGAGCCGTAAAGCATAGCGCCACCAGCTAACTTCTGATTGGTTCCTTGCCACGAGGCAGACATCTGACCTCCTAGTGACTAAGGCAAGGTCATGGCAAGCACGTGTTACTGTCATGGCTGCTGAAATGGGGAGCTGGTCCCTTCATTCCCCCATTTTTTTTTTTTTTTTGGAAATTCCAATCATGGAATTGCTGTCTCTCTATGGTCCCCATCAGGAAGTGAGAGATACTGGCATCCCCATGCAAGGGAGTTCCTACTTACTTAGCATTTTAACCAGGGAAAATGGGCGGCATATTCTTTTCCATGCTACTTCCTGCTGACTTTGGGACGAAGTTAGGGACCCAAGAAGGTTGAAATACTAGTCAAAAGCAAAAAAGGAATTTAGGCAATGAGGAATCCATCAGGGGCTGTTGGCAGACTCTGTTGCAGAGACAGGGGTGTCCACATCAGCTGGACAGGTTCACATCCACAGCAAGTCTAGGGCTCGCAGTCTATTTAGGAACAGCCTGTAGTCAGCAACTGATATGTCTCAGATGTGTCTGCCAGAAGCAGAAACCTGTTTAAGACATGTTTAAACTAGGAAAATAAGTTAAAACTTATTTACTGAAGCCCACAGTGCAGAAAAAGCAGATATCTGGATATCTGTTCAAACAGCAGGAACATATTTATAATTTTGGGTCCTAGAAATAACTACAGATTTGGGCAAGAAGCATGTACATTTTCCTTTTGTCCAGAGAGCCAGGTGTGGATTGGACGGAGGTGCCTTTGGCCTGATGAAAAGCCCTTTAAGTTTATACTTCGCTGACAACCAAAATAAACCTAAAAACCTCGAACTTGTGACTTAACAGTAGGTAACTCATTACTTTATCAGCTAACATGCTGACTATAGTCTTGTGGATCTGACTGTCTGATGCTGTCAAGCTGACAAACATTAATATTTCAGAGATCTGAGAAGGGTATATTTTATCTGAATCTACTAAAAAGTGACAGAAGCCAGGTAGAAGCCAGTCCATATACAGTTAGCCATACCCAAGTCTCTCAATTATCTCTGGAGGCAGTTGTCTCAAAGAACAGCAATCTTCACCAGGCCTATAAGGTGAGAGGTTTTTTTCTCTCTGTGGAAGAGGGACATGGAAAAGACTGACCTTGTTTTGTCTAGGCAAAGGGGGTGCAATCAATTTTCCAGTGTCCAGCAGCTTTGTCCAATCTTGGCCAGGTTCTGGCAAGCGGCAGGTATCACATCTGAGCATCACGCTCACTGGTCCAGGTGCAGGAACTGGGGTGCCTCATAATCTTCTTTGGAGACTTTGGGTCACTGTCAGGATCTGGCAGTCTGTCTGATATTATAAACTTTAAAGACAACAATTTAAATGCCATATTCTGCAGGTCTCTGAAGTATTAGATGTCTGTTTAGTTACTTGCCTTAAGTAACTAAAGCCACATTAAGCACACAGGTGGCTAGGTGAGGTCTTATTTCTGTAATTAATTTTCAGTCTGACTGTAACTGGTTTTAACTTAGTAAAATATTTGAAACTTAGCACAGCTGAATTTTAAACTGATAGAGTTACCTTATATTCCTTAAACAGTAACTACATGTACACATTTTACCTGCTTGCTTAAACTTAACTTCTTTCTAAGACAGGGTTTTTCTGTGACTTTGGAGCCTGACCTGGAATTCACTCTGCCAATCAGACTGGCCTTGAACTCACAAAGATCCACTCTGCCTCCCGAGTGCTGGGATTAAAAGCGTGTGCCATCAATGCCCTAAACTTAACTTCTGAAAACATAAACTGCAACATCTTATAATAGATTAGCAGCTTTTATAAAACAAGAACTTTACATTGTCAGGCTTTGCTTAAAAATGATTCTAAATTGAAGCTCTTTGAGTACAAACATTAATAAAAAAGACATTTCAAAAATATAAACAATTAAAAGAACCGGTTTTAAAAAGAAATCTAAATTCCCTTAATGTCTTTCTGTAATATATAGAAGTAGTAACAATTTAAATCTTAATTGAAAAACTTGTTTCTAAGATGGTACCTCTAATTTCCATGTGGTCTTTAGTCAAGATGGCGGTTTAAATGTCTTTTTTCAACTTCAGCAAAATGGCTACCAGTCAGCCATGTGACCAGTTTGTCATGTGGCTGGCTACAAAATGGCGGTAACCTGCACCATTTGTTTTAGCTGTAACAGAACTTAGGTTATACCAGGAAACAGAACATTTTAAAACAAGTATACATAATTTACTTGAGAAATAAACAGAACTCTTAAATCAGAATTAACCTAATGTCAAAATTTTAACTTATATTACCATTTTTTTAAAATTTACTATTTGTAGACATGAGAAACCATATCAAACAGTTTACATTTTTTTCTCTGACTTTTAACAACCTTTTCTCTGACCTTCTATGACTTGCTTTAACCCTCTATAACTTTCTATATACCTTTGGTTTATTCCTCTGATTTTTTAGACATTCTTAGACAAATTTCTTTTTTCCTTTTTCTCTTTATTATTTTAATCTCCTACATTTTCTCTCATTTCTTAGTCAACATAAAAACTCTTATCAAAGTCCTTCTTAAGGTTTTTTAATAACTTTAAGGCTGTTTCTTTAGAACACCTAGATCAGGCCAGATAGTTCATCTGCCCCAGCTCCATGTGCTCAAGGCAGAGACCTGGGGGGGGGGGGTGCTGCTGTAAATCCCAGACCCTCTGCCAATGCATGGGTGGAAAAAAAGACCCCCGTGGTTTCCCTGCATACCATGTGTGTGGAGCACAGAGAAGGCCGGGCAGCCAGGCAGATGGTGGCCTTGCAGCCATGTGCTCAGGGCAGGGAAACTCCCGCCACAAGCCAGGACTCATGGCAGGATGGCAGTTGGGGCAGAGACAGCCCCACTTCGCATGCCTCACAGACCAGCAGGTGAGGATAGAAAAACAGACTCACCTACATCGGCTAGGCTCAGCTGTGTGGGCCACAGCAATGGTTGGAGGTCAGAGTAGCAGCCTCAGGGGACTCTGCTGCAGGACATTCTAACCCATGGCACATGGCAGAGGAACTCCTGTCCCATGCCACATGCTCAGGGCAGCAAGAAAAGGCCCCTGACCCATGCATGCCATGTGCGTGGGCAGTAGGGACAGAAAGAGATGCTTAACACAGACTAGGGATCTATTCAGAATTTCAGATGGCTAGCCCTGTGGAGATCAACTTGATCCAAAACCAAGTCTCCCCTAAAGATTTCAGAAGGCTGCCGCCAGAACCTCCGCCCTAAACAATTCTTGAAGGCCTACTTACAGATGTCGCTAGAAACCCTAAAAAGGACCTTTACATTTACAAAATTAACAGAACCAGCAGACCTGAAAACATAAAACTGACATAGCACTGAAAAGCATGCAGGCAGGGTGTGGATTGCAAGAGATCAGATAACATAGATAACAAACCTGCTCAACTGCCCAGTCCAACCCTCCAGGCTTTACAGAAACCGTACAGAAACAAAGACTGGAAAAGAAAGTTACCTAGTGTGGCGCCACATGACTCAACGAAAGGAGGTGTCGTGGTGGATCCTGAATTGAAAACCAACAATGAAAACACACAGAGACAGAATAGACAAAAAAGAACAGACGCCAACCCAACCCATTGCCACTTATAAGGCAATGGCGCCAGGAAGACGGGTGGCAGAACCAGGCGCCTACAATTGCCGCTAACTGAGGAGGGTCCAAGCGTCCTTGGCCCCCGTTCATACCTCCTGGGTGTCCTCAGGGCAGCAGTCTGTGATCCTCCGGGCACATCTCCCTATCACAGTTGAGGTGAAATCCAGGGATGGGGGTGGTTAGTATGGAGACAGACACAAACAGCAAAAACAGAAGGACAGACACAACAGAGAGGACAAACCTCGTGGCAAGCCAAATTACAGACACAGACATGGCACCAAACCAAAATTACAGAGCGGGAGGGAAGCAGAGTCCAGGGGGCCAGTTGCCCCTCCGAGAATCGACACTACATATCCTTCCTTTCCCCAGACACCTCAGACTTTCGTCCAGGGTGGGACCAAGGGTCCCAGAACACGTCTGCTTCTGGGGCACGTCTGCTTTCCCTATGGTCCAAATCAAATGACCTTCGGACTTTCGCCCAGGGCAGGACCCAGAGTCTCAGGACATGTCTGTCTCCCCCTGTGGTCCAAATAACCAAATACAAGTCCTGCGCAGGCACAGATCAAATTCAAGTTTGATTTGGCACCAAACCAACAAAACAGCAAGAGACATAACAAGCAAACATGGACATAACTTTGAACATATAAGTTGTGAGCTTGATTGATCTTACCTCCAAGATCGAATCCACTCAGGTGAGGGGTGGTCGAAAATCCCAGATGAGCCCCCAAATGTAAGACCCCCCCCCCAAGAAGCTCAGGGCTCCGGAATCTCAGCCCAGGACCGTGGTCACCCCAATCACTAGGCAGACTCGAAAGCTTGATACAAACTGCACGAGGCTTTAATATAGTTTAACGAGCTAACCCCATGTTAGCTTAGGCCTTCCATCCATCCACCATGGCGGATGGCTATAAAAGACAGCTCGAAGCATCTGCATAGAAATCTTGTAGGGCAGCGTAAGGGGAGTATCTAGGGGTATGCACAGGCTCAGGATTGGTGTGCCTCCAGGCTTGGAGGGCTTGCCCTGTGTTGATTGGTCAACTGGTTGTTATGGCCCATAGGCCCTCCCAGGGTGGTTGCTATGCTCTGCACATCATTGCTGTACACTTGTTTGTAAAGCACACCCAGAGCCGTAAAGCATAGCACCACCAGCTAACTTCTGATTGGTTCCTTGCCACAAGGCAGACATCTGACCTCCTAGTGACTAAGGCAAGGTCACACAAGCATGTGTTAGGCTGTTATGGCTGCCAAAATGGGGAGCTGGTCCCTTCACTATAACACAAATACATCTGTGTGGTGTGTGAACTGGCCTCTGTGCCTCATAACTGGCACATTTTAATTTCTGTTGGGGACTTGAAAGGCTACAATGTTCGAATGTTGACCCTGGGAAAGTAGAAGAAACAGAGTTTAGTCCTTTTGAGGCAGTAGCCACTGTGCTTAAAAACTAAACTCTTCCAGGTTCACTGCTGGCTAGGTAGGGAGAAGCCATGTTGGTTTGCTTTCTTTTCATTTTGAGACATTTCACACTATAGCACAGGGTGATCTGAAACTCATTATGTAGCCCAGGCTGGCCTCAAATTCCAGGCAACCTGTCATGGCCCGGCATGTCTCAGCCCCAAACCATGGAAGCCATAAGACGGGGGAGCATGGACTTGGGAATTCCTAGTAACCCAACAGCGATAAAGACCAGATGTAGGCATCTTGTCATCTTTAGAGAGCTCTCAGTTCCATGCTGCAAAACTGGAGTCTCTGCTTTATTCAGCATCTTCCTGGCTGTTTCCTAACTGTGCTTCCCTGACCCTGAGACCGTGTCTCTTCCATCTTCCTGGACCCTATCAGACGATCTCTCTCAACCTTCCCTCCACCAGATACCCCCTAACTCTATCTGTCCTCACTTGTCACTACACTTAGCCCTCTGCCCTGGTGCAGGCCTATTCAAATGCTTAGTTCTGTAGAGATGCAAACTAGGAGGCATTCTCCACTGAGGCTATGCCATTCAATAGCAGATTAGTTAGCATCTGCAATACAATTATAGACTGGAGCTCCTGGTTACAGTTACTGGAACCAGAGGTTTGGACCCCAAGACACTTTCAATAGCACAATATTTGGCTCCCGACAGCAACCCTCCTGCCTCAGTCTCCCAAGTACAGGAATAACAGGTGTGAGCTACCACATCCAGCTTTGGCTTGGCTAAGACTTTATCATGTCACCTATCTCCATAGGTACAGGATGGGTCAAACAGCTCTCACTAGAATTCCCCTTGCTGCTGGAATATTTGGTTGTTACTATTCAAGCCCACAGGATGTGGGGAGAACATGCATTTAAAGCTGCAGACATTTCCCTCTGCCTCCTATAGAAGGTACCCAATTTTAAATGCCCTCCACCTCCTACAGAAGGTACCCAATTTTAACTGCCATGGAATCAATTATGACAGACTAGTTGAATAGTCTGAAAAGGGCATGGAGGTTATTCTAAAGGCAGAGTTCAGACAAACTAGTAACATTAATGACTGGTACTCTATTTGCCAGTTCTAAAGGCCAGAGACATAATTCTATTAGTTATATAGCAGATTGTATTCTATGAGTCAATGTGATATTACATAGTACTTCAAGATTAATTATTTTATGGAAACAAAAATTCTGCTGGCTTATGTGTAGATAAATGAGTGAGATGGAAAAAGTTCAAGCACTGGGAGATGGGAGGGACATTTTTCAAATATGTTTCATAGAAACTGTTACATACTTCAACTCTGCAATTTAAAGTCAAAATGAATGTATATGCTTCATGTAAAGCATATGCATTTTACTAATCAAGTATTATGCTCAATCTTATCTTCTTTTGTAGGATCAGCAAAAATCTACCAATGTCGTCTACCAGGCCCATCATGTGAGCAGGAATAAGAGAGGACAGGTGGTTGGAACCAGAGGAGGATTCCGAGGATGTACCGTGTGGCTAACAGGTATACACACACACACACACACACACACACACACACACACACTTTTCCAGGTACCGTTTTTTAAGATGAAAATTGATATTTGACATGATTTTAAGGAACCCGGTGTGACACATTGTGGTGTCCAAACCAGGACTAGGTTCAAGTGTCAGACGAAAGCCTGCAGATTTAATTAAAAACCGGGCCATTCAGCCATTTGTACTACGTGTGTCTGTCCATTTTCCAGGGAAAGAGCAACCTTATATACACTTACAGCACAGTGGAAAAACCCCAGGTGCAAGAGCTCGTGGAAGAGCTCATGGAGAGACTCCAGGTGTAAGAGCTCATTTTTTTGATGACAGTGGGCAAGGCCCAGTCTGTAGCCAGGAGTAGAAAACAGGATGTACTTGTGGTTATTGGTACCCAACAACATATTACCCCCCTAGTAGATGTTTGAGGCTTAACAGAAGTGTACTGAAGAGTTGTGTAGCTGGCTGACTGTCAGTCATCACCACGAGAACCAGAGCCTGGTGGGCTGCGGGAGGTTACTAGCTATCAGTTACCATTCTTTGACAGCACAAGATGAAACAAGCAGATAATGACACCTTCTTGCAGCTCTAAGGAGCTGCTCATATTCACCCCTAAATCCATTTCCTGCCATGACAAAAGGGCTTTTCCTAATTCAACCATGAATATTTGGCAGTCTTTCAGGGTACAGATGTTTCAAGCTATTTTTCTGATGTCGTGACATTCTGGGGGCCTATTCCACTATCAAACTGAATCTGTGAGAAGGATCCCTAGAAATCTCACCTTAGCAAGGTTGTCTTCTGCCTGTAGAAACATTGCTGTTATTGAGATGACCTAGTGAATGTCCCCTTTCTTGTCCTTTTCATTCCACATGTCCCAAGGTTAGGGGTTAGTGAGAAACTTGCAATTAGGCTTTAAGACCCCTACCACCATGTCTGAGTTCTTACCTAGATAGATAGATGATATAGCCAGGCTTCAGAAAGTGGCATAACCAGGCTTCAGAAAGTGGCATAGCCAGGCTTCAGAAAGTGGCATTGCCAGGCTTCAGAACGGGAAAGCCAGGTTCACTGGCTTTGTAGACAGGACTTTCCAAAAACAGGGAAGATACTAGAGACAAAAGTATGTTTATTTGGGCAGTGAGAGAGGTGTGTGTGCTATTTTCTGCTCGCGCAGGCAAAGTCTAACCAAGAATGTGGACAAGCTGGAGGACCTACCTGAATTTCTCCTGACGATTTCTATAGGCTACTTACTGTGTGCTTGCACTGATTTTGGTTTGTGAGACAGGGTCTCCCCTGCTTTACCCTTTCAGTGTAGGGTTATAGAATTGTGATACACATTAGGTTTGTTTTGTTTTGTTCCTTGCTATTCTTGAATTTTTCCTGGTGCCTGTGGTTTCCTGGTTTCCTGGTTTCCTTCACAGCTGGTATTTGCATCAAAACAACTTCATCTATCCTCTAAGGAGAGGTCAGACAATGGGCATGGAACCCCAAGTGCCAACATGGTGGACTTGCTTGCCTATTGTTCCTCCTGTGGTGTTCCCCTAGCTCACTCTGTGAGCTTTGGGTTGTAGTAGCAGGGACATCTGTATTCCGAAGGCTCCTCATCTGCAATCTGCTTGCCTTTCCCAGCTGTTTACCAGGGAAGCACTTCTGTGTGGAGACAGACACATGAAGTTCGTGTTCTCTAATGTGCACCCCTTTGAGAAGGAAAAAAAAAAACAAAAAACAAAAAGAACTGGTAGGCAGGATAAGTGGAAATGTAAAGGGTTTATTTCCCCTGATTTTTCTTCTATGGGCTTCAGAGGTTCAAGATCGGTCATGTAGACCAGACCACCCACATATGCTATGTGACTTTGCACAGGTCATTTAACCTCTCTGAGTCCCAATATCCTCGTTTGTAAAGTGCTCATGCCTGGGTGTTACAGGTGGAGCGAAATGAAATAAACTGTCAGTGTTCTCAGCCCAGTGCTTGCCCCTTGCGAGGACAGTGTCAGTCTGATGTGTTATAGTACACACCCAGTGGCCTGGTCACATGCCAGCTGTGACTGAGGCTAGGCCCTTTCTCTCCAACAGCTGAGACAATGGGAGGAAATTTTATTTCAGTGTTATGATGCAAGAGAACAGGCCAGTGAGTCAAGGTTCCTACTTTGCGTTACCTACAAACTGGCATAAGTTATATGAGGAATGTCTCACTGAGATCTATTCAAAAGAAACGGCAGGGGTTCAGTGGATTCCCAGAACCTTCAGTGGACACTTCTTCTATGCTCTCTTGTTAGACTTTTAAAATGGGTCTGCAAACCTGGGGGCCAATTTATTTATCTCTTGCAGATTCCCTCCCCCTCCCTCCTCCCTCCTCCCTCCCTCCCTCCCCATGCTTCCTTTCCCCTGAGCTCTGTCCTAGTTTTGCTGTGACATTCTCTGCACCCTCCCATCCCCAGGTGCCTTCTTGCCTTTCTTTCCTCTTTCTCCCCCACATTTTTCCATTTCCACATCGAGTTCTGTGCAGTTGCAGCCTTGTGTCTTGGCATATTCTTCATGCTCAAAGATCTTTAGGACAAGTGAACTGTGAAGGTGCAAGCTTTCCGGGGTAGGTCAGACCCTGAGCCCTTAGGTCATTTGTGTCCCCACCCCTGCCATATTCTCCTTACCTAGAAAATTATAGAGTGGCCTGGCCATACTGATATTATGCTCGCTGTCGCATCTGTCTTCACATAAAGACATGAAGTGTCTTTAGATCAGAGCAGGCATGCACCTTAAGAACTCAGAACCTCTTCAGCCTTGGCCAGCACGAACACCTTTGCGTTTTGACAGTCTTTTTTGAAAACTCTTGCAGCCAAAGGGCCATGAATGGGTTCTAATGTCCAGTGGCTACCCAGTGGGATCCACAGGGAGGTGGACTTACCAATCTTCTGGGTGTCAGTCGCCCTCTCCACTAAGTGCTCCCAGAAGAAGTACGTCTCCTGTCACCACAGCTTTGCTTTCTCAAGAGCAGGCAGCACCTCAATTTGTAAGAACACCTTTCTTTCTTTTTCTTTTTCTTTTCTTTTCTTTTTTTTTTTTTTTTTTTTTTTTTTTGGTTTTTCAAGACAGGGTTTCTCTGTAGCTTTGGAGGCTATACTGGAACTCGCTCTTGTAGACGAGGCTGGTCTCGAACTCACAGAGATCCACTTGCCTCTGCCTCCCGAGTGCTGGGATTAAAGGTGTGCTCCACCAACGCCAGGTGTAAGAACACCTTTCTAATCTTTAAAAATGTTTACAGGCAAAACAGCCCACAGTCTATGCCATCAGGTCTCCCTATGTACAAACCCTGGTTGCTTTGAAAAACTTCCAAAATTCAAGATAAATGTAAGAACTCGGGTTTGTGCTCTTTCCAGATCCTAATGATTTTTGTTTAAAGCGAGAATATTGTTAAGAGTTTAGTTTTGTATAATGGTGCCAGGTTATCTCATTGGTTTTCATCCTTTGAGGGACTTTGGTTTACTAAGACAATGGTTTCCTGGAGCAGAGGCTAGACTTGAACTCCCGATTGTCCGGTCTCCATCTAACAAACGCGGGGATTACAGGCTGGGCCTATAATCATGTTTCACCTTACTCTGTTTTCATCTTCTCTCTGTCCTGACAGGTCTCTCCGGCGCTGGAAAAACAACCATAAGTTTCGCTTTGGAAGAATACCTTGTGTCCCATGCCATCCCTTGTTACTCCTTGGATGGGGACAATGTCCGTCATGGTCTCAACAAGAACCTGGGATTCTCTGCCGGGGACCGAGAAGAGAACATCCGGCGGATTGCAGAGGTGGCCAAGCTCTTTGCTGACGCCGGCCTGATCTGCATTACCAGCTTCATTTCTCCATTCACAAAGGTAAAAGATTTGGCCCCGGAGACTGGAGAGATGGTTCAGAGGTTAAGAGCACTGGCTGGTTTTCAGGAGGTCCTGAGTTCAATTCCCAGCAACCACATGGTGGCTCCCAACCATCTGTAATGAGATCTAGTGCCCTCTTCTGGCCTGCAGGCAGAATACCGTACACATAATAAAAAAAAAAAAAAAAAAAAAAAAAAGATTTGGCCCAGGGCAGGGGGTGGTACACCCACTTCCTCCCTTTCTCCCTCAGCAGTGCCCTGCAGCCAATGGACCTGGGAGGTCAGACTTTCACTTGCCCACCCATTTCCCCCTCTCCTCATGTGCCCTGCATTTCCTCTGTTTTGCTATCCTCTGTTTTGCTATTGGTTATGTAATGAGAGCTGCCTCATTACCAGAAGTTAGTGCCCCAGTTGACAGGAAGCCTTTATGAGTGACTGTCACCAAGGACATGTGGTCAGAGTTGAAAGAGTTGAACAAGACCTCCATGGCCTGTTACTTCAGTTGTCTGAACGAGAATGTTTATGTGGCCCAAACAGGGCAGCCAGTTCAAAGTGTCAGCTTTTGTGGGTTTAATGAGGACAACACAGACCGGGGTGTCCTGGGTCTGCTCTAAAGCAGGAAGTTTCTAGCAAAGCCTTCCTGTTTCAAGAGCCAAAGCCCTGCTAAGGGGGAGCTGCGTTCTGTAGCTGCTGTGGGAAGTCCTTCTGTGTGTTTACCAGAGTGACTCTGGGCTTTCTGGAAGGACTCTACTGGACACATGTTACCTCGAGACTATCAAGTCCAAGTGTACGCTGTGTTTTGCCATGAAGGATCTCATTAGGAAACTGTCCTAATCCATTTTCTCTCATAACAAAATTCCAGACTTGATGAATTTAGGAAGACTAGAGGTTTGTTTGGCTCATGACTTTGGAAACTTTGGACCCCAAGAGCATGGTGTCAGCACCTGCTGGCATCTGATGAGAGCTTCATACTGTATTTCATGCAACAAAGAGCAAGAGTTAGGCTAATTCAACACCCCGGCAATTGACCACCTCCCATTTTGCTATGTACGTCCCCAGGCCAGGCTCATTCCTAATCCTCTTGCCTCAGCCTCCCAAGTGCTGGGATTAAAGTTGTGCCTGTTCCCCACCATATCCCACAGTTTGTTTTTCTTGTTATAGCCACAATCCCTCCCAGATGACCAAGTCTAGTCTCAGTTTCCTCTAAAGGCTCCACCTCGAAGAACCATCCCTATATGTGCTCAAGGATTAAATTTCGAACACTTGGGCTGGGAAGTGGTGGCCTACGCCTTTAATCCCAGAACTCGAGAGGCAGAAGGAGGCAGATCTCTGTGAGTTTCAGGCCAGTCTGATCTAAAAGCTACACAGAAAAATCCTGCCTCAAAAACAAACAAACAAACAAACAAAAATTCCAACACATAAAGTTTGGAGACACATTCAAATAATACCAAACATTTTTTTGGGTGGGTGTGATAGGGTCTCTTGTAGCTCAGGTTTGGTTGGCCATGAACTCATTTTGTATCCAAGTCTTGGTTCTTTTTTTGTCGGCGGGGGGGGGGGGGGGGGGAGGTCGTTGAGATAGAATTTTTCTGTAGCTTTAGAGCCTGTCTTGGAATTCACTTTGTAGTCCTGGCTGGCCTTGAACTCACAGAGATCTGCCTGCCTCTGCCTCCCGAGTGCTGGGATTAAAAGGATGTGCTATTCTTGAACCTCCTGATCCTTCTGCTTCTTCTGCCCTAGTGCTGGGATTATGGGTATGCCCCTCCACTCTGGGCTCACCTTCTACAGTTGTAAACACTCTGCTTTTCAGGATCGTGAAAATGCCCGCAAAATCCATGAGTTAGCAGGACTCCCGTTCTTTGAGATCTTCGTAGATGCGCCTCTAAACATCTGTGAAAGCCGAGATGTGAAAGGCCTTTACAAACGAGCTCGAGCTGGAGAGATTAAAGGTATGAGAAGTAGCAGCAGCTTTGACAGTTACTTACCCTGCCAGTTTCTGGTACTGTCCTTAGAAATCTGTCGGGAGCTACGTACCCTGTGTCACAATTGCATCAGCTCACACTTATGAAAGCACAGTGTGTTCAGGGTGTGGGGGGGGCGGTTATTAAAATGGGGGGGTTGTCTTTGAAGAACGGCACCTCAGGCACAAGGAGTAAAGTTCAGAGAAAGAATGCACATTGCAAACAGACTGGATTTAAGAATGGGTTTCACTGAGTTCCCTCCTTGTCTTCCTTTTGGATCCCAATCAGCAGTAGAAGGCTTGCTTTTTGCTAGATATCATGGCTAACTTGAGGCTCTCCATATTGAAAAATATAGCTGAAAACTTTCTTGTCTATAGCGAGAGGTCAAGCATGATAGTTTGAACTTCCAGTCATAAATTACATTTCAGTTTAACGTATTATTGCAGTGTATATTATGTCTTATTGATTAAGAACATTCTTCCTCGGGCACAGATATGATTTAGATCTTATACCCTGCAGGGTTCACAGGCATCGATTCGGATTATGAGAAACCTGAAACTCCAGAGTGTGTGCTGAAGACCAACTTGTCTTCAGTAAGTGAGTGCGTGCAGCAGGTGGTGGAGCTTCTGCAAGAGCAGGTAAGAGTGTGTATGTGTGTGCCTGCGTGCGTGTATATGTGCGTGCATGTGTGTGTGTGTGTGTGTGTGTGTGTGTGTGTGTGTTGAAAGAGAACCTGAGTTTGGTCATTAAAACCCTCTCCTTACCATTCTCATTTGTGACTCTTGCCAACTCCGTTTCATTGCAGAACATTGTACCCCACACCACCATCAAGGGCATCCATGAACTCTTTGTGCCAGAAAACAAAGTTGATCAGGTCCGAGCTGAGGCTGAGTCTCTCCCAGCATTATCAATCACCAAGGTAAGAGAGCACATAGTAGCCAGAGGGACTCAGGGTTAGTGTCTGACATTATAAACTATTATACAACTCCTCTTTAGAACTACTGTTATTTGTATGTTTTGTGTAGCCTCCCCCAGTGTGTGTGTGTGTGTGTGTGTGTGTGTGTGTGTGTGTGTGTGTGTGTGTGCATGAGTGGAGTCAGAGGACCACATGCAGGAGTCTGTTTTCTCCTTCCTTCCACTATGTTTGGAGATCAAACTCATACTCAAGTTATCAGGCTTGCTTTTAGCCTCTGAGCCATCTTGCAGGCCCTACCATTTCTTGTGACTGTAAGAAATATCTAGTAAGGATGAGTCTATGAAGACATTCGCCATCCTCTCGACTTCTCTCTGACTGAGAAAGCAACAGCCATGTTTGCATAGGACAATTTGCACGGCTCCCCTACATCGCTATATGATGAAATAGAGGCAGGGTGCCAGGGATACAAATGCAACCCTGATCTAAAACAATGTGAGCCTTCCTGCTGTGTGTCTTCTGGCTCTGTTGATCGATACGTGCAAGCCCATGAAACTTGGGAAAGCGGTACTAGTCTTGGCTGGATGCTACTCTAGACTCTTCACCGTGAAGACCATGCTCTGGTGCTTAGAACTGACTGCTACCTCTGCAAAATGACAGCCACCACAGACAAGAATTAAATAACCAACAGGTCCAAGAGAAGTCTTTTGGAAAAGTTTATCACTAGCAATCAGCTCACACCCACAAGGTGCTCTGTGGATATCCTCTTAAAGAAAACTGTCACCAAAAAATATGTCCTTAGACACCCAGATATGAAACCCAGAGCCATATAGGACACTAAGGTCAAGTGTGGAGAATATAGATACAAGGTATGCAAGATCAAGTTCTTCCAGAAGCTTCCTCTGCAGATTGGGTCCTTCCCCCCGAGAAAAGGGGATGGCAGCTTCATTTGCATTGATCTCATTAGCTGGAAGAAGTGAAATGCAACCCCAGCTACTGACCAGCTTGTAGCATTTGTATGGACCAGACTTACTTGTGCATACAAGATGATCAAGTCTCTATTGCTAATTTTTTTATTTTTCATTAGAAATTTGCAGATTTTTATGAGGCATGTTGCTTCAGCTATTTAGGACCCCACAAACAACTTATGAACAGAGCTCCTTGGTTCTGTAAAATGAACCCAAGCACCCCTGTACTCTAGACAGACAAGTAAGCCTGTCAAAGCAGTGCAGGGTGACAGTTCCAACAACAAAATGGTCTGCAGGGCAGAGAACTTCAGAACCTAAGGAGTGACTCCTCAGGTCACGGGGGTGACAGGAAAGGTTTCAGAGCAGTGACCGGTGTGTTGCGTTTTAAAGGACCAACAGAGCTTTGCAGGTGGCCAAGAAGATGGGTGGAACATAGCCTTCATCCTCCGATCAACCGCAAGTGCTTGTGGGTTCCAATCATACATTGCCTTGAGTGTTGGCAAACTAATCCTAACTGGGGTGGGAAAGGAGCTCGAAGTCCCTCCACGAGCCCCAGGAGCTTAAAAGATTTGCATACCACGATAACAATGTTGGCCTTTACCATAGAGTCAAAGGCTTGCTCAATTCAGTCAAATGGCCAGCAAGTACATCTTATGTAAAAGCACAGTCAAACCCTCATGTTGTGAGGGGGGAAAGGACAGTGAATTTTTAACTATGTTGCACATGGTGGGAACAGTTACAGCTGAACATATTTAAATAATCTCAATGTGGAGTCCTGTGATCACCCACTTACAGGAAAGTCCCAGACTTACATATAGCTGGCCCTTGACTCAGAAGGCCATGGAGTTTTAAATGGGGACACTTAGAACATGGGAGGTTCTCCTCTCACCCTCCTGCCAGCTGAATAGGGAGACATACCCTGGGGCCTGAGAAAGAGAGGTGACCGACACTTCCCCTTGTTTCCTGTGTTTTCCAGCTGGATCTGCAGTGGGTGCAGGTTCTGAGTGAAGGCTGGGCCACTCCCCTCAAAGGCTTCATGAGGGAGAAGGAGTACTTGCAAATTATACACTTCGACACTCTGCTGGATGGTATGTTTCATGTTGTCCCTTACTGCTTATTAAGAGTCTGCACATAGACAGGACTGTTAACCCCTGGTTTGCAAATCCTACTTCGAGAATATTTAGATTGTTTGCAGTGTGTCCCTTCTACTATGTCTGTTTCCATTTTTAGGGATTTTTTTTTCATTCTCCAAGGATTTATTATTTAAAACCAAGTTACTGAGAAATGAAAGCTTTACTTGTACGTGAAGCCAAGGAAAGACTCCAACCCTGACCCCCCCCCCCATATTCTTTGCTGGATCTCATAGTCAGAAGCTTCATTTGGGAGCATCCAGGAGCAGTCCATCAGTTTTACTGACTCACAGGGAACTCCCTTCCTCCACATTGCTCCCATCACATGGTGTCACAGAGCCTGCTTTCCTTGTTGGCTGTGGAATTGTCAGTCTCAAACCCTTACATGGCATACTTGAAGACTGTTTGACCCTCTGAACCCTGACAAGAGAATGTGATGGCACCCTTCCAACCACAGGGTTACGGTTTTTGAAAAACTATTCTGGTCCAGATTGGAAGCAAGTGCTACCCAGAAGAATCCCAGGCTGTTCTCTAAGAATTTCCTTCCTGGAGTCTCCTGAGGTCCTCAGACATGGGTTCTCTATTCCAAGACGATGGGGAAATGCTTCCAGGTGGGGAAGGGGTGCTGGGAGAAACCTGGACAAAGCTTTAATAGGAAGAAAGGACCAAATCAGATACCTAGTGTTTGGAAAGATACTCTGGGGCTTATGGGGCTACCTAGGGAATGGCCTAGAAGCAGAATTCTCAGACTGACCGGGGCACACCTTCATCCTCTGCTGTAACTAAGCATGCCCTACAACTGGAAGCCTTTGTTTCTCAAATTAAGTAACAAGCCAAAAGCACACTTTAAGTCTAGCTTGCTGTAACAAGTAAGTACTGTTTTACTTAATCTTTATAAAATCCCTAGCAGTTACCCACTTGTCAGATGAGGAAACTGAGCTCAGGGTAAATGACTTGCTCACATTCACACTGCTTAGAAGTGAGGCCCCAAGACCGGAGTCAAGACCCTTTCATGTCTGCTGCCCCTTCTACACCAGGCTGCCCTCTTGCTGGCCTTTCCAACGGACTCCTTTCCAGGAAGCCAGGGTGCCTAAACAAGGAAATAAGACATTAATCTTGATATCTTCATTTGACACTTGCTGAACACAGCTGCATCAAGGACATGCTGTTGAACCCAGCAGCCAGCTATATCCAAGATGTTGACTATGAGTGAGCATCCCAGATGGAGAAGTGACCACAGGACAAGGTGGGGGGACCACACTGAAAGAGGAGAGCGCATTCCAACGAGTGCCTTGTACAGGAATTTCTCCATAAAGAAAGATGCCTGAGTGGTAGATGGGGCTGCTGGGGTCAATGTCAATGGAAGTAAAGGATCCTTAGCCTGAGATCCAGGACAAGAGAGCAAGGGCTTGTAATCCAAGCTATTTTGAAGGATGAGGCAGGAGAACCACGAGTTCAAGGACTGCTTAGACATGTTAGTGAAGCCCTACCTCAAAATAAAAAGGGAAAACAGGGACACAGCTCTGAGGTAGTACACTTGCCTAGCATGGGTGAGACCCTGGGTTCAATTCCTACTACTGAACAAAGATATCACTGATATCAGACTCTCTGTGTCTCAGTTTCATTTTGGCCTAACTAGAAGTAGAATACAATAGCAGGTAAAAGTGTGAGTTGTGAAGCTGAGCTGACTGGATTTATCTGCCAGTGACTGGCTATGAACCTGCCAAATTACCTCAACTCATGGGGCTTAGATCCCTCGCCTATATGATGGAGATGGTAATTACAGTGCTACCTCCCTGCGATATTGAAAGTTTAAGAAAAATGCTCATCCAATAGTAAAGCCCCAGACAAGTTAGCTAGTAACACAAACAAACCCCTACTACTGACAGTTAAGAGCGCTTGAAAATTTGAAGTGGCTTATCCGGAGTCCTACCGTCTTGAGTCAGCCCGGACAGTTAGTCACTAGCAACAGCTTCCTTCCCAGCACTCAGATATGGGGCTTCCTCTAGCTGCTGTGGACAGAGAGGCCCTGAAGAGGGAGGGAGCTTATAGAGCAGATAGGACAGCTTCTCTGAGGCCGATGGCAGAAATGTCTTCTTCCCACATCACTTTAAGCCAAAGCACTTTGAATTTCCCAGGCTGCGGCATCTCGGGGAGGCCACTTGAGCTCTTACACTTCCCATGCCATAGTCTCCTTCAAGTACATGCCTGGTGTGATGGCTTTGGACTAAGAAGACAGTTAAGCTCCAGGATATTTATATATATTATTATTATAGATTATAAATTTGTATATAATGTATATATATCATAAACATATATATATATATATATATATATATATATATATCAGAAGGCGTAGTGAGATATCATCCATACAGATATTACCTCACGTTAGACAGCTCACAAAGGTTTGAGTCACCACCATTGACACTGAGATGGCACAGCCGCAGCCACACATCTTTCTACCATCAAACTGTAAATCTCTTGGTTACTTACAACCCGAAAGCAACAGATTTCCTTTCCACCCTATCTCCTATATTTTGTTAGCTTTAATTAACTGAAAGGTTCACAGTTTACCCTGAGTCTAAAAAGTGCAATCTGTCTATTTAGCACAAAATCAAAACTAAACAATCCCCCAAAGCAACCATTGGTTCATGGTCGTAGCATTACAAGTTACTACTTTCATGTCAATGTCTTCCGTAACTTTATCTCTTGCTGGAAGTGTAGTTTCAGGGTTGTCACAGACCCTCCTAGGATAAATGTCACAGATGTTGGCCAATAGCTGCTCAGTGGGATGAAGACAACTCCATTATTTAAAATATTCATCAGGAACCTTCCAGGCAGGAATGAGGGTCCCCACATATATTTGATGTAGGTTACCCCATTTAACCTGCATGAAGCTGTTTAGTCTTCATGAGGTAGTAAGTGTTAGAAAGGGCAGAAATCTCACTTGAATTTGAATTTAAATCTAGGGTCTGATGGTTCCAACAGTTGTATCTATTTTCCCAGGCACCCCATCAGGTCCTCTAAGCACATCTGGGTCTCTACATTCTAGGACTGTCCGTGTCTACACGGTTTTCTGGTTTGGAAACCGTGTGGCAGTCTTGCCAAAATTAAAAGATTGACTAACATGTTTTACCATTATTTCAAGTAGATATTCTTTTTGAACGTTTTAGAGTGCATTGAGCAATATTCCACAAAAAAATGTATTACTATATATTTGGTGTCATGTGCCTGTTTTTTAAAAATAGCATAAGAAGGAGCTGAAAATATACTTGCATGCGGTATATGTGAAGTTCCATAATAGGAATGTGTTCCTTGATACTGTTACTTCAAGATTCTCATGGTGGAGACCTGAAAACATGTTTTTTATGTTTGTATTTCTTTAGGCGTGGCCCTCCATGGTATGTACTTCACCCTCCAAGTAGTTAAATTATTGTAATTAGATATGTTATGTTAATTTTAAAAAATTATTGAGGATATAATATTTAAAAATCCAAATTAACCAGTTGGAATTGTTCAGTTCATAGTCCAACCAGTTATAGTAAAACCATACCACACTGTTCTGATTATTCAAGTACAAACAACAGGAAATTTCTGGTTCAGATGAAACTGTTATTTTTTATGTTGAGTTTAGCTAACATAAGCAAACCTTGTTTCTAAATTATCATTGAACATTTTGTTCCTGAGTTCTTTTAAATTTATGATCGTCTAATGACTTCTGGTCCCCTTTCAGTTCCAGAAATTTGAAATTAAATTTTTCGGTATCATTAACAAAACATTTTTAGTCAATGAGGCAATCCATTTTAGATTTAATTTAAAGTAAATATATCTGGTTGGACTGTGTATGATCATTCCTTGTTTGTTTGTGATGTGTGATTATGCATGGACTTAATTGCAAGCTATCATAATTGATAGTTACAGAAGTGAAAACCAATATAAATGTGGGACTATAAATGTCTACATTGTACCAGAATGAGGTAAAATTCCAAACATGTTATTTATCTTTGATATTATTTTTATCATTTTTTCCTTTAAAAAGCCTAATTATGTAATAATGCTAATTTCATTTCTTGGGGGGAAAAAAAGGCTATGCAACCAATAAACAGATCTACAATGCTAAAGAGAAAAGGATTAACAACTGTTTAAAGCAAAAGAAAAATTATTCAGTTAGATAGGAAATTATCTGTTGGATGTCCTAAAGTTAAAAGCAACAATACTCTTCCAAAATGAGATAAAGCATAAGGAAATAAGGCAACCCTTAAGAGAACTGAAGCATGTGAAGGGAAAGACCAAGGGCTCAAGGAATGTTGGAAGCCACAGAGAATGCTCAGTGCAGCTCAACTGTTGGATATGTTTATGTATCAAAACAACTAGAGGGGCTGGAGAGATGGCTCAGTGGTTAAAAGCACTTATTGCTCTTGCAGAGGACCTGGGTTTGGTTCCCATCACCCACAAGGAAGCTAACATCCAACTGTAACTCTAGTTCCAAAGAACCTGACACCTTTATCTGGCCCCCTGAGGCACTGCACACACATACATGGAGGCAAAGCATCCATACACATGAAATAAAATAATCTTTTTTTTTTGTAACGAATAGGCTGTCAACAACATAACTCAGTGGTTAAGAGCACATGCTGTTCTTGCAGAGGGTGGGAGTTTGGTTCCCAGCACCCATGTTGGGCAGTTCACAACCACCTGTAACTCCAGCTCCAGGAATCCAGTGCCTCTTGCTACCATGGGCACTTGCTTTCACCACCACACAGATACATACAATTTAAAAATAAAAATAAATCTTGTAAAGCAAAGTAGAGAAAAGGGCTGGGACTGTAGTTCAGTGGTAGAGCGCTTGCCTCCCCGCATGAAGCAAAGCCCTGAGTTCAATCCCCACTACTGCCAAAACAAACAAAAAACAAAAATCAAGAGTAGAGAAAGATGACGGGGAACCAAATGAAGCATCCCCATGCCCATGAAGAGTTGCAGTTGCAGGCATATGGGAGCAGTGGGCACTATTACTTAGTAGAGCTCCCCAGGTTGAGTCTTTTATCCTGCATCACTGTGGACGTTCACTCCATCAGAATCTGCCACTAGGAAACAACGTATCCTCCAGATGTCAGTGGTGACAGCATGCTGGCAGGGCTCGGCCTCCTGACACTCCCTTTGACCTTTGCTTTACTTCAGTTTAATCAAGTCTCTGTGAGCAGAACTGAGCATCTCGGCCTCTCTCCCCACAGAGAGCATGATTTCTCATTCAAACTGGAGCATCCCTGAATCCCAGGATGTTCTTGGTTAACCTCCCCTTTCCTGGTAGATTTAGTTTTAGTTCATCACAGACTTCTATTGATACTGTACTTTATAGTGTGTTCACCCAAAAAACTTGGGGAGGTGCTCACTGCTAACTCGTCTTTCGAGAACTCCCCACTTTGAGTTTGGGGTTCTCTGCAAAGGGGCTGGGTGCTCTGGCTTCTAGTGAAGCAGAGTTACTTGAGCAACAAAATCTTCCTGTAGGCCATCTAATTTGCAATCTTTAATGGCATCTACTGTACACTGTAGGCTTTTATGGGCGACCGGATGTCTTTATTGCTGGCAGTTGCGGTCTGACCTGTGACATTCTTTTAGGGATTACTAATTTGAGAGAGTTACAGAGGACAAACTGGTATGCTTGCTGACAACTGGGCTTGTAGCTGTAGGGAGTTTTATGTCCCACGGGAACGCAGCTCAGATCTCTACAGGTCAGAAGCACTCTAAGTGGACTTGACATTTCAGGACTCCGGATTCTCTGCCCCTGGAGGCTTTCCTCTTTCATCTTCCTCTCATTTTCTCCCAAACCCTGACCTAATGCTGAGTCTTTCGTGTTACATGAACCAGAGCCCTCTGTTTTCAACCATAAGCACAGCTGAGAAAGACAGACTAGTTACAACTTTGAGCACACTTACAAAAGGGAAATGAAAGAGGCCATAGCCTTACATGTTTTCACACTGTCTGGCATCACTAAGAAATGAGAACCAGTTTTTATACTTTTAGCCTTCAAACTGGAAAGCAACTACATCTTTTTAACCATTTTATCTAAAAATTCTTCAGTGTTCTTACTTTTTTTGGGGGGGAGGGAGTTGAGACAGAGTCCCAGATAGCCCAGGCTAGCCTCAAACTCACTATTATAATCCAGGATTCCCCTGAAGTCCTAATCATCCTATCTCTACCTCCCAAATTTTGGGTTTACAGGCATGGTTACTACACCTGGCTAATTTCATATTAAAATAGCAGCAACCCCATAGCTGGTCCTTGTTGTACAGCCTGTGGTCCCAATGTTGGAAAGTTCTATCAGCAGCACAAGGTCGTCCAGCACCGTAGCTCTAGGGAAGTTTTTGAGACTCCATCTCAAAAACAAAGTGACAGCAACAAAATGAACCCCACCATCTTTAAAGCCTCTTATCCACTCACACAACACACAGAATAGCTGGAGATATACCTGAGTGGTACCCTGCTTACCTAGCATGTAAAAGGTCTTGTGATAAATCTCCAACTTGACCAACACACACACACACACACACACACACACACACACACACACACACACCTCATCAGGAAACTTGTGAGATACCTGTGGGTGTTTTGATTTCCATAGTAAGATACTTTCATGAATTTGTAAATTTTTAAGCTTATTTGTCTATGCGAGTGTATGCACGTGAGTACAGGTGCCCACAGAGACCAGAGGCATCTGATCACCCTAGACACCCTAGAGCTGGAGTTATAAGTGGGTGTGAACTGCCTAACATGGGTTTTCTGCAAGAGCAGTGTGTGTGTGTGTGTGTGTGTGTGTGTGTGTGTGTGTGTGTGTGTGTGTGTGTAGACTGTTAACTGCTGAGGCATCTCTGCAGAATGCTTTTAAAAAATATATCTACTTATCAGTGTTCTCCAGAGAAACAGAACCTGTGTGTGTGTGTGTGTGTGTGTGTGTGTGTGTGTGTGTGTGTGTGTGTGTGTAGATTGCTTTTAATTGGCTCATGTGATTGTGGAGTCTAGCAAGTTCAAAATCTGAAAGGTCATCCTGCAGGCTGGAGACTCAGAGGGAAAGATGCTGCTACCTGAATTGCCTCTTCTGGGGAAATGGGTCTCTTTTCCCCAGGCCTTTCATTGATTGGATGAGACCCACTCACATCATGGGGAAAGATTTTCTTTATTCAGGACCCACTAACCTAAATGTCAGTCTCATCTAGAAGTAAAACTCATAGAAACACTGAGAATATTTGCTCAAATGCCTGGGCACCATGGTCCAGCCACATTGACATATAAAGTTAACTGCCAGGTCCTATCTGGGATTTACAAGTTTTTCCTTTAGGTTGACCTGTGTCAAAGATGTAGCTTCTCTGTGTCATATACAGAGGGATTGGAACAGCCAGATTCCTCTAAATTTCTTCTAGACACTTAGCAGCAGTGAGATAGTCTTACTCTCTAGAGAAAGTGCACACAAGTTTAGTAAGTGGCTTTGTACCACTTTCCACACCCATGCTCTTTTAAAAGATTTATTTTTATTACATACATATGGGTGCTTTGACTGCACTATGTCTGCGTACCACATGCCTGCAATGCCTATGGATGCCACAAGAGGGTGTCTGATCCTCTGGAACTGGAGTTACAGTTGTTTGGCAGCTGTTGTGTGAGTGCTGGGAACCAAATCTGTTTCCTCTGCAAGAACAGCAAGTGTTCTTACCCATGGAGCAACTCTCCAGGCATGCCCTACACCAATGTGTTTTGAGTGATGGCTTTAATTGTAGCTGAGCCAGCAAGACTGTGATCCCAGAGAAATGAGATGAACAGTGTCTGGAAACATTTGAAGATAGAGTTTCATCTAGACCAACATCAAGGGGTTGATTATTGCTTGTCTGGGGTGTGAACTCTGTGATTTTTTTAATCTTTCTTTTCAGTTCAGTTATGTTGGTAATACCCAACACTGACACAGGTTCATTTCCAAGACCAAGAACTTTCGGTTTGTCCATTCTTTATTTGACTGTTTTTTTTAAGATTTTATTATTTATTATGTATACAACATTCTGCTTCCATGAATATCTGCACACCAGAAGAGGGCACCAGATCTCATTATAGATGGTTGTGAGCCACCATGTGGTTGCTGGGAATTGAACTCAGGACCTCTGGAAGAACAGTCAGGGCTCTTAACCTCTGAGCCATCTCTCCAGCCCCTTTATTTGATTTTTAAAGAGTAAAACTTAGAGCTGGAGAGATGGCTGAGTGATATAAGAGTATTTGATGCTCTTTCAGAGGACCCAAGTTCAGTTCCAAGCATCCAACTTCGGAGGCTCGCAGCCATCTAAAACTTCAGCTCCAGAGGATCTGAAGCCTTCTTCTGGTCTCTGTGTATAGACACACACACACACACACACACACACACACACACACACACACACACACACGCACGCACAATAAATAAGCAAATGAACTTTAAAACAACAAAAGACTCCACTCTTCATAGTGCACACACATACACAATAAATAAGCAAACAAACTTTAAAACAACAAAAGACTTCACTGTTCATAGTGTGATAGGGTCAGGACCAAGATTTAAAAAGGCAAGCCAGATGAGGTATCTCCATTCTGCCCCCCAAAGCTAGATTACTTACTGAGGCAACCTACCTCAGGAATCGGTCAAGGAGTCCCCATCACAGTCTTAGAGATACCAGAGGAGCAGCATGTCTGTGCTGGGCTTGGGTCCTGATGCCCAAGCAGAGGCTTCAGAAGGAGGACTGTGCACACATTAACCATCCCTGAAGGATGCTTACCTTGGATCTGGCACTCACGTATCACATGGGTCTTTCCATAGATGGAGTCATCAACATGAGTGTTCCCATCGTACTGCCCGTTTCTGTGGATGACAAGGTGCGGCTGGAAGGCTGCAGCAAGTTTGCCCTGATGTATGAAGGTCGGAGGGTGGCTATACTACAAGATCCTGAGTTCTATGAGCATAGGAAAGAGGAGCGTTGTTCCCGAGTGTGGGGAACAGCCACTGCAAAGCACCCCCACATCAAAGTAAGTACAAAACCTGTGTGAGGACTTTTTAAAGGGGTGTGGGGTACACTAGGGTGTGTAATTGCACATATCAGAGATCAGAGGACAACCTTGGGTGTCATTTCTTCAACCTCCTGCTTGAGACAGGGTCTCTTACTGGACTGAAACTTTGCCAGACAGGCTAGACTAGCTTGCCAGCAAGCGTCTTCCTGTCACTGCTTCTCATCTTGCCATCACTGAGACTGTAGACACATGCCACCGCACCTGGCTCTTTATACGGGTCCTAGAAGTTAGAACTCAGGTAGCTGAACCATCTCCCCACATGGAAATTCTTATTCTTTTTTGGGGCACGTGTGCATATATGGTATATATGTTCATGTGTATGCATGTACACATACATGTGGAGGCCAGAGATTGACATGGGGTGTTTTCTTCAATTGCTCTCCACCTGTTATTTTGAGATTGTCTCTCACTGAACCTGGAGCTCACCAGTTTAGCTGAGCTAGCTGGCCAGCAAACTCCAGGATATGCCCATCTCTGCGCCCCCCCCCCAGGGCTAGGATTACAAAGATGTGCTGTTGCACCCAACTTTTTACCAGGGTGCTAGGAATCCAAACTCAGGTCCTTCCTCATGTTTATGCAGAAAGACCTTTACTGCCTGAGCTATCTCCCCAAATTCATGGTTGAGTAAAGACATATTTTTTCAGAAGCCAGGTATGATGGGTCAAGCCTATGAATCCCAACAATAGGGAGGGAGAGGCAAGATCAGAGGCTAGCCTTAGTTAAATAGCTAGTTTGAGACTATGCTTGGTTACAGAAGACTCTGTCAAAAAAAAAAGGGTGGAGGGGTACTTTTGTTTGAAAGCTGGTCTTGATCTCCTAAGTTATCAGATCTTTGCCTTAGATAAATAGGACTAGGCAGATAATAGTCTAGCACCATGAGTAAAGGATCAAAATCATAGCTGAAACTAGACACAAAATGATAACTAGAGCTTGCAGCCCTGTTCATGTTGAAAGTGTATGAAGAACACATGTAATGGACCCAAACAACCCTGAAAACAACTCAGAGTTTATGTTTGGTGGCCAGTGAGTGGTTCAACGACATCTTTCCATAAACAAAGCTCAGTACACATAGTGATAAATTCCAAGAAGTAAGATACTACATTCTCATCAGAAGCTGTTCCTCTGACTAGGGTCATTTAGTTCTCTCCTCCATAAAGCCAAATCATATCCCTCAGCAACCTCTGACTGCAGTTGGTATTAAAGTGGGAGTCAGGAGGTACAAGGAGAGCCACTTGGTAAAGTCCATTTCCCACAAAATTCTGTGAAACTGAATGCAAATCCATCCTGCATCCAAGATACAGGCATCAGGGTGGAAGCAAAAGGAGACATTACTAATCTAATTTGACATCTTCAATTCCTCAGCTAGGTTAGCTTTCAAGATCACAGTACCATCATGAGCAGCAAAGCCCAAGAGGCTCTCAAGGACCTTGTGATGGGTCAAGTACCGTGTTCTTCATTTCTCTTTTGACAAAAATATGAAGCCAAAATATATTGAGCAGCTTTTCCAGACCTATAACTTTGCAGAAAAAAAAAATCTGCTGTGAAATGTTACAAAATAGGAAAGACATTCTCAAGGCCGAGTTAGTAGCCCTTGGTGCCTTCTTAATCAGAACAGAAGAAAGAGCTCAGAGAGCAAGGGAAGCAGGTTTTCCACTTACTGGACACAACCATCAGCCTTTGAGATACACGTCTCTTGTCTTTATGCCTAGGCAGGTCAAAGTCATCTGGGCAGTTTCACTACCCCCACCCCCTGCAGTCTGGCAGAAGGTCTTTGAGATAGCTGCTCCAGGAATATGACATTCTGCCTTCAATGACATCTCTGACCATTTCTTTTCTGATTGTAATCACACAGGATTGGGGCCTTATCTTTCTTCAGTGGCCTTAAGAATAACGGCCTATCATTATCTCTGCTCAAAGATTTCACCTCTTTGGGTCAAACATCTTAACACCTGCTTGGCTTGCACTAAAGACATAAAACTAATCTCAGATAGTGCCATGGGGAACCTGAGTGACTATTTCTTTTCATCTTGTCTTGCAATATATGTCAGCAGTTGCGGTCAGATTCTTAGAAGCAAGGGAGAGTGGCGGTGTGACCTGTGTCTTTGACAGTACTGTCAGGGACTCTACACTACTAGCCATTAGAGGAACTAGTGGTAAGAAACGGTCATAGATAACTGGAGAGAAAGCATTAGTCCACATATATTACACTTGGCTTTCTGGAAGGTATGTTTGGGGAAAAAAAATAACATATGAATTTTATTGGGTAAAGAACTCTTTTTTTTTTCCTTTTTCGTTTTTCTAGACAGGGTTTCTCTGTAGCTTTGGAGCCAATCCTGGAACTCACTCTGTAGACCAGGCTGGCCTTGAACTCACAGAGATCCACCTGTCTCTGCCTCCCAAGTGCTGGGATTAAAGGCATGTGTTGTCATACCCCGGCTAAGAACTCTTATTTTTAACACCCTGAATCTCACACTAATACTTTAACACCGTTTTTTTTTTTTCCTTTGAAGACAAAAGTCTTCTAACAGTTTTATTCACAAAAGTAACTGTGGCCCTTATATTTTCAAATGGAACAGAGAATGTTTGCAGAGAATGGTCAGTTCCCAAGGAAATGGCCTGCCTCTGTTCCACAACTCCTTACCTAGGAGTATTCCTGAACTTAGTGTTCTATTGCTGTGGAGAGACATCATGGCCACTGCAACTCTTATAAAGGAAAGAATTAATTGGGGCTTGCTTACAGTTTCAGAAGTTTAGTCCCATTGTCACTGTGGTGGGAAGCATGGCAGTGTGTAGGCAGATATGATGCTGGAAAAGTTGAGACCTACATTTGCATCTGCAGGCAGCAGGAAGAATGAGACAATGGGCATGGCTTGAACTTTTGAAACTGCAAAGCCCATCCCCAGTGACATATTTCCTCCAAGGCCACACCTACTCCAACAATGCCATACCTCTTACTTCCTGTCAAGTAGCATCATACCCTACTGACCAAACATTGAAATACATGAACTTATAGGGGCCATTCCTATTCAAACAACCACATGACCCTTCTACTCAAGAAGTCGCTTTGAGTCACAAAGTATTTCCATGCTTTCATTTTGGGGAACAGCTAGAATGTGTGGAAATAATGCTTGGAGGAAACCCAGCATGTTTTATCCAGGGCACTCTCTCATCAACCAGTAATTTCTCACAATTCCTTTGTAAAGTAAGAAAAATTATTACATTTATTTTAAAGATATAGAAAGTAAGAGAACAAAGTATGTCTTCCCAATAAAAGGCAAGAACAGAAATTTTTGTAGCCCTTGTATCCACAGGAAGACCAGATAGACAGCAAGATCAGTGGGATAACCAGAAAAACCTTAAAATTTGCACAGATTATGCCAGCCATCATGGCTCACACCTGCAGCTCCAGGACCAGGGAGGCTGCAGCAGGAGGATCTCAAGTTTATGGCCATCATGGGTTACATAACAAGACCCTGCTTCAAATAACACAGAGCAGGTCTCACAGATTCTGGCTGGACTGGCATTGGGCCAGGCTGGTCCTTGGGAGTTTGAGTTGCCCGTGATTTGCACATTCTGTACAGTTTAAGAAACACTTGGTTACAGTTAGTGACAGCTTTATCTAGATATGCCCTCAAAATACTTCAAACTCAACATGCCAGCCAATCCCTAAACTCACTCTCCTACCCAGCAGCTCTGTATGCAAGCACTAAACCCACAAACAAAACCTACATGCCATTCTTGCTCTTCCTCCTTCCCTGTCCTATTCGGTTACCATGTTCTGACAGCTCTTCCTCCAAGCATTACTCAAATACATTCACTCACTCCTGTTCCAGTTTGGGCCAGATTTCACATCTTCTCTATTTCTTGAGTTATAAGTGTCTAATCCATTGTCTATTCTTCAGCCAGGGTGAACTGTTCAGCCTTTATTTGGGATCGCCTTTGCAAAAGTTTACCTTTTAGCTTGTACCACTCGCAGCCATACATTTCTGCTCCAGACACTCCAGAGCTGGTCATGACATCACCTTTGCTCCTTCTGCTCCTGCAGCTTCATCTTACTTACTGCTTTCTGGCGTTAGTCCCACCTCCCCTGACTCACAGGTATGACTCAACAGTCTTCTATGTCCTGCCAAAACAGTGTGTACTGTCCATACCTGTCACAGGCATTACTGAGGGTGATGCTGAAGTATCAGTCAGGGGGCCACTGAGGAGAGCCCGTGGATGTGGTAAAAAAGAAAGCTTGCTTTTCTCAAGTTCCAGATTTGGGTTCTGGCTTTGGCACAATAGCCATGGGCACCTAGACTCTGCCACTTCCTTTACTTAAAACGGCCTTTTATCTGAAAACTACGATGTTAACCTCGCATGATCTTCAAGTCCCTTTAAACCTTTGTCAGGTGGCTTGGAAGGAGGTGGATGTTTCTAAGCCATTAAGTACCGAGCCTTTCTTCCTGAGAGCTGGACACAGGTCTGGGGATAGTCTGAGCACCTTAACACAGAGTACCTTTGGAGACTCCAAAGGATACTAAGAAGATAGTTTCAGCATCGATCTTCACAGACATGGTTCTACTCTGGGTGGTGAAGAAAGGTGTTTCAGTGCTGTCTTCATCAAAACAGTCCAGTGTAAGGTTGACCCATAGAGTGCAGAGTGTTACGAAACTCCTAGGGATCTGGGTCAACTCTTTCAAAAACCCCTCTAAGCAGTGAGGACAAAGTCATTTGTAATACTAATATTTGAAAATATGAGTATGCAATGGTTTGCCTGAGGACAGAGTTTAGAAAGGAGGCCATGAAAACAGAGACAAATCCATTGCACAATTACCTCCATGGTTGCTCAAACTCAGTGCCATGTCTTTTTTGTTGCTGTGAAGGCTATTCTGTGCCACACAAGATGCCAGCTGCATGCTTTGGGTGCACTAGATTCTACATAGCACAGCCTTTCTTATTCCACTTGTGACAATAAAATTAACTGAAGATATCAGATGTGACAGCAATCACACTAGGCTAACCCTCTATTCTCTGAATCCTCTGGGATGCAGTCATTATAAACATCAGCATCTGGCTATAATGGGAAGCTGAACCAAGGCAATACATTATGCCAACTTTTTTCTACTAGCTATTTTGTAAGTAAGCTTTCTCAGTCACTCTTTCCTCCCTCAACTGTATTAACATTTTAGAGATTCATTTTGTCCTTGGATGGATGACATCATATGTACTCTTTTTGTGACTTACTTCACTTTCCCTGTCCTCAGGGTTATCTGTGTTGTGACTTTTTTGTTGTTGTTCTTGTTTTGTTGTTGTTGTTTTTGTGAAACAACTGTCGTACTTTCTCAGGATTATCTATGTGGAAGCATAGGGCAAGATTTCTTTCACATTAAAGGCTTGCCTTTAATCCCAGCACTTGAGAGGCAGAGGCAGGTAGATCTCTGTGAGTTTGAGGCCAGCCTGTTCTATAGACCTAGTTCCAGGACAATCAGGACTACACAGAAGAAACCCTGTCTGGAAAAACATAAACAACAACAAAACACCCCCCCCAAAAGGCTGACCTGTGTTCCATCTTTTATGTATCCATTCATCCACTGGTGGACATACGGGTTGCTATGAACATTTGGAGATTTGAATGTGAAAGTCTCTCTTCAAGAAGTAGGACTGCTGGATCAAAAGGTTATTCTAAGTTTTGTTTTGGTTGGTTGGTTTTGGTTTGTCAAAACAGGGGTTCTCTGTGTAGCTATGGAGTCTGTCTTGGCACTCACTCTGTAAACCAGGCTAGCCTCGAACACACAGAGATCCCCTCCTACCTCTGCCCTCTGAGTGCTGGGATTAAAGGCATGTGCCACCACTGCCTTGATGGGGAAAGTACTTCTTTGTATGTTTATCTTATTGATTGTTGAATAAAATACTGTTTGGCCAATGGCAGCAAGTTAGACAGGACTAGGAGTCAAAGAGGATTCTGGGAAATGTAGAAGAAAAGTGGTGATCCAGGCCGGAAATGACATAGCAAGGAGACTCATATTTAGCAAGGAGAAACAGGAAGTGTCCCCTTTTCCCCTTCCTCCTCCAGTGGCACCATGTGAGCCACCGGCAAAAGAGGGTGCCAGTGAAAGTCATCCTCTATAAGATAAGTCTTATAAAATATATAGATTTATGATATTTGAGACTGAGCTAACAGATGAAAATCCTAGTCATTGGCCAAGCAGCTTTTTTCATCTTTTTAGAGTCCAGTGCATAAGGATTCTTTCCAATCCCTCACCATTCTCACCAGTACATGCTTCCTGAGTTTGTTTGTTCAATAATGGGCATCCTAATGGATATGCTACTTTGCCTCATTTGGATTTCATTTGCTTTACAGTTGGTGGTAGTGGCTATTTGCAGGCTTTGGACATTTAAAGACCATATTTGGAGATATGTCTACTCAAGATTTTTATTCGATCTTTTTTTTTATATGTTTGTATATGTTCTTGAGGGGGAGTGAGTGAGTGTGTGGCCATCAGAGAACATGTTGGAGTTGGTTCTCTCCTTCTACAAAGTAGGTCCCAGGGATCGATAGCACCTTTACACGGAGAGCTATCTCACTAGCTCTGCCATTTTCATTGTGAGTTATTTTACTTATCATTGCTCTGGAGGTGTTTTCTGTTCTTTTTATGAGACATGATCTCACTGTGAAGCCCAGGCTGGTCGCAAACTCACCAATTCCCTGCTCAGCCCCAAGTGCTGGTGTTACAGGCACATACTATTAGACACAGGTTGTAGGAATGGCCCCTTATGATGTCATAGGATTTGGAATAGTCACCCTATGTACAGATTCCCTTTTTACCCTGTTTGTCTTTTAGATCAAAGAAGTTTTCAGGTCAGGGTAGTCCCAACTTTCTATGTTTGCTTTTATAGTCTGTGCTTTTGGTGCTATAGCCAAGAAGTCACTGTCAACCCCAATGTGATGAAGACTGCTCCCTTTATTTTATTAAGCATTTTATTATAATAGTTATAATTTGGGGTCTTCTACGTTTATCACTAATCCATTTTAACTTTTGCACATAGCATACAGGGCCATTTCATCCTTTTGCATGCGGGTATCTAGTTTCCTCATCATATTTGCTCAACAGGCCATCCTTTTCCACAGAGAGTGGCCTTGGCATCCTTAGCAGAGGTCTTTTGAGAAAATGGGAGTTTTAGCTGTCTGTTTTGCACTATATACCCAATTTTTGCTACACTTTGCTGCTCACTGGACTTTCTTTTATCTTTAAAGTGGGTATAAATGAAGGAGGCTGTGTCTGTGGGTGATTTCCATGGAAATTGTGCTAACCAATAATTACATGGTAGAAAAACAACTTTTCCTCCAAACTTTGGAGTTCTATTGAGAACATTATAAAATATATTAGACAATACTAGGAAGGTTCCAGTAGAGGTTCTCAGAGCATGGCTCTTAGAACTCTAGCACCTTGCAGTACTCATGACCTTGCTGGAGAACTCCCAAGTGCAGAACCATGTAACAGTGTTAGCTTTTTCTTCCTGTGTTGCCATTGGCGTGGCTGGTACAAAGCAATAGCAGGCAAACTGCTGGTGCCTTCATCAGTTAGGACAACTGTACTACGAAGCCACCAGCTTCCCTGAAGAACACTCCTTATGATGCTGTAAAAGTGATCTTTGAGTACATGTGTTTTTCTTCATAACTTATTGCAAACAGGGAAATTTACAAGATGCTTCTGCTATACACCCCAATCCTCGATGGCTGGTGTAAGGAAAAATTCTTGTCAAGTTGTTTGAGTTTTGGGGAAAACAGCCATTGGAACACCACTGAAACCCTGGTGTCAAGAATGTGGGTTGACAAATGCATGTCTTCAGACTTGGATATTTAGCAAGCTTTTTTTTTCTTTTTTTTTTTTAATGAACAAAATTCTGTCGCTTCAAGAAAAACAAAGTACTTATTAGTTGCCAACGATCAACCTTGCGGTTTCAAACAAAAACATTTATTTCATTACTATAAGTATGACAGCAAGTTCATACTTAGAAGATTTTCTTCTGAGACTATCAGTGATGCTAACGTGTGTGTGTGTGTGTGTGTGTGTGTGTGTGTGTGTGTGTGTGTGTGTGCGCGCGCGCGCGCGCGCGTGCACACGCGCAGCAATTCTAAAATATGTCAGCCTTTGAAGACTGACAAACTCAGTGAACCAACATTTCTAGTTGACCAGCATGTTATAGTAAAAATAATAATAGTACCTGGGCAGTGGTGGTGCATGCCTTTAGTCCCAGAACTTGGGAGGCAGAAGCAGGAGGATCTCTGTGAGTTCGAGACCAGCCTGATCTACAAGAGCTAGTTCCAGAACAGCCTCCAAAGCCACAGATAGATAAATAACAGTAATAAAATAATACAATATAATAGTATTCTTGGGTAAAATAATCATTCAGGGCTGGAGAGATGGCTCAGTGGTTAAGAACACCACTGCTCTTGCAGAGGATCCAGGTTCAATTCCCAGTACCCACGTGGCAGTTCACAACTGTCTGTAACTTTGGATCCAGGGGATCTGATACCGATGCACATAAAATAAAAGTTAAATAAATTTTAAAAAAAGAATCATTCAAAAAATGGAGTTTTAATAAAACAGAGTATGAAAAATAAATATAGTTTTAAATTCCACACTGAAATTTACCTTTAAGAAACTAGAATTGGGAGACTGGGGAGATGTTTCAGTTGCTAAAGTGATTGCTATTTGAGGAAGAAGTTATGAATTTGTTTGTTTTTGGTTTTTCAAAACAGGGTTTCTCTCTGTGTAGCCCTGGCTGTCCTGGGACTTGATCTGTAAAGCAGGCTGTCCTCAAAATCACAGCGATCCACTTGCTTCTGCCTCCTAAGTGTTGAGATTAAAGGCGTACACCACCACCACCTGGCTAAGAAGACCTGAATTTTACCCATCCTCAGCACCCTTATACAAGACCCATACATGGCAAAACCTGCCAGTAATCCCAGTAATGAGGGAAGTGGAGTCAGGAACATCTCTGGGCCTTGCTGGCTATCCAGGCTAGCTGAACTTATGTTAAATGAACAGAGTGTCTCAAAAATAAGGAAGAGATGGCAAGCTGGCTCCGGGGAAAGACAAAGCTAACCAACTGAATTCAATCCCTGGAACCCACATGGTAGGAGAACAGATACCTTTAAGTTGTCCACAAATACATACACACGTACATGAGCACACACACACACACACACACACACACACACACACACACACACACACAAATTTGCAAAAGTTTAACAAATAGTGATATTGATCAAGGAAGACAGATGATGTTGACCTCTGGATTTTACATGCATGCACATGCCATACACATATAGTACAGAAAGGTGTCTCACACAAAGGGAAACTAGTGCTTAAAAGCTGAACATGGTAGTAAATGCCTATAATCTTATCATTCAGGAGGCTCAAGCAGGAGAATCCCCATTTGGGGGCAAGTCTGGGTTGCACAGTAAGATCCTGTCAAAAAAGGATGGGGGGGGAGCAGTACATGTGTTAGTGTCAAGGAATATCCACAATCGCACAAAAATGCTATTCAAATCCTCTTCCTTCTTCTAGAAAACCTCAGTTGGGTTTTCTTTATATAGCCAGCCAAAACTCACTGGCTCGGATTAAATGCAGTAGCTATGAAAAGCTGGCTGTCTTCTATTAGGTCATACAGAGTGGCAAATGGGTAAAAGTAATGAAGTCCTTCCTATTTGGGGAAGAGAATGGAGAGGAGTTTATTTTTTACATGCAATAGCTTCATTACTATTTTTAGATGAAGTTTCTCTGTTTTAATTTCTAACATGGAAACTGACGGATACAATCCATATAAACTGAAGCCTTGTGGGGAAGGTCCTTAATTTTTGTGTTGTGAGAATGTGCTGCTGGGACTCAACCAGGGCCCTGTCTGTGCTTCTGCTCTACGCCCCCAGCAACTCTGGTGAAGGCCACAAGTTCAGAGGTTAAAGGTTTGATAAATGCTATTAGAAACGTGCAGAATAGTAACTCAAGATGAGTCACTAAGTAAAACAGCCAAACTGGGGAGGAGGTTCTGCCAGGACAGAGCTTGCTGCCCAGTTATGAGGACCCTGAGTCCCATCCCCTCAGAACCCATGAGAAATATCCAAGTGGCCAGGGAGGTTAAAGACAGGCAGCTCCTGGAGGCTCACCAGCCAGCCAGTCTAGCCAAATTTGCAAGCAACAGGTTCAGGGAGAAATTCTGTCTCAAAAAACGAAGTGAAGAGCTATTGAAGAAGTTCCCCAACTCTGACCTCTAGCCTCCACATATGCAGGCATTTGTACACATGAACATGTGCGCATGCGCGCGCGCACACAGAGACTTCAAATAAAATGTAAAATTCAGTATAGTTACTATTGGCTTCAATGGTTTTCCTTCTAGATGGTGATGGAAGGTGGGGACTGGCTCGTTGGTGGAGACCTGCAGGTGCTGGAGAGAATAAGATGGGATGATGGGATGGACCAATACCGCCTGACACCGCTGGAGCTCAAGCAGAAGTGGAAAGACATGAATGCTGGTATGTAATCCAGTGCTACTGCATCTGCCAATACTGCTTAGCACTGTAGTCAAAAAGTTAAGTGTATCGGGAGTGGTTTTTGTTTTTTGTTTTTTAATATAGAGCCTGGCATTGAATTTCTTATGTAGCCAATGGTAACGCTGAATTTTTGATCCTACCTGTGTTCCCAAGTGCTGGGATTACAGCATGTGATACCAGGCCTGGGTGAATCAGCGTTAAAAAAATTTATCTACCTTTTAATGGTGTGTTGCGTGGGTGTCTGTGTGGGTGTATGTCACATTTTGGGGGAGGGTGCCAGAGGGTCTGTCTGGTCATATTCCCCTGAAGCTGGAGTTCTAGCCAGTTTGTGATCTGCCTGACATGGGTGCTGGGAATCCAACTTGAGTCCTCTGAAACAGTAACACACAGTCATAATCTTGGTGCCATCTCTCTAGCCCAGCTTCTTTTTGTTGTTGTTGTTGAGACAGGGTTTCTCTGTGTAGCCTTGGTTGTCCTAAAACTAACTCTGTGGACCAGGCTGGCCCCCAACTCATAGAGATCCACCTGCCTCTGCCTCCCGAGTACTGGGATTAAGTGTGAGCCACCACTGCCCCGCTGTGTGTTTTTTTTTTTTAACATGTGATAACATCTATTGGTTTGTTCATATCACAGTTGTGCTGCACTCACATACAGAACACTATACAGTAGCTTCAAGTAGGCAGGAGCAGAGTAACTGCTCAAGTGCATCCATTAAGTGCAAAAGCGGACTGCAGACACACACACACACACACACACACACACACACACCACAGGCACACAGACACACAGACACACAGACACACAGACACAGACACACACACACACACACACACACACACACGCACACGCACACGCACACGCACACGCACACACACACACATGCATGCACAGGCACACACACATGCACACACTCGCGCACACACAGACACACACACGAGCGCACACACGCACACACCACAGGCATACTTTGGAAAAAAAAAAGTTAAAAAAAAAAAAAACCCTAACCTACTTCTGCACAAAAGACTCTGGGAGCACCAGACTGCCAGTGACACCACCTGCCTCTTGGGGGTGGCAGCAGAACACGAAAGGAAACCTTTTCATTTTTCATTGTATACATTTTGAGAGAGATGTGATTCTCATTTCAGGCTTTTATATAATTCTTGGTTTTCTGCCATGGTTATACATTAATTACATTTTGGAACCAGAACAAAGTAAGACTTCATGAACGCATCCCAAGTGCAGTTTTCATCTGTAGATCGTCGCCCCATGCACTATGTGCTCTATATGCAGGCTCTCACGGTGATGATGAGCCTACAGCCGGTGCAAGAGGACTGGTGTTTCAGTAAGGGCGCAGACAGCACCTGTTTGAATTCCTGAGTTGTGTTTCTCTTGTGTGGCTTCTTGCCTCTGCATCCCATCTTATCCAAGCAATTGACCAGTGCTGATGGTGTTGGACTAACATCCCTAACCGCTTAGGCACATTCTCAAACTATCAAGACTTAGCAGACTGAATGGGAGAATTGAGCAAGCACTGCTTCATCTTTCCCGCCTATTCTGATGGACAAGCAACATAGCTCACTTGGAACGTTGGCTTTTCCTTCCTAGATGCCGTGTTTGCTTTCCAGTTGCGCAATCCTGTCCACAACGGTCATGCTCTGCTGATGCAAGACACCCGCCGCAGGCTCCTGGAGAGGGGCTACAAGCACCCAGTCCTCCTGCTACACCCTCTGGGGGGCTGGACCAAGGATGACGACGTGCCTCTGAACTGGAGGATGAAACAGCATGCAGCTGTGCTGGAGGAAGGGGTCCTGGACCCTAAATCAACTGTCGTTGCCATCTTTCCATCTCCTATGTTGTACGCTGGTCCCACAGAGGTGAGCAATTCCCTGAGCTGGGTAAAGGACTAAGAACACAGCCTAAAACTATTTGCAAATTGTGGGCTCACTCTTAATGAGCAGATTCTACAGCCTTCAGGTTACTCTTTCCCCCATCCTCGCTTAACTTTTTCATTTTTGTGTTTGTAAGGATGCTAGAAGCATTAAGTCCCACATAAACACATCACTTGAACAATATGGGGATGGGAATTGTGACTGAGGCAGGCAGGTAGGTAAGCACAGCTCACCTGGAGTCAGGGCAAGAAGTATTTAACCATGTTGCCTTTCTCGTGCTGTGATGAAACACCATTGCCAAGGCAACCTGAGTTTATGTAGCTTATGGTTCCAAAGTGATGAGTCTACTGTAGCAGGGAAGCATGGCAGCAAGCAGCAGGCTTGGGACAGGAGACGGAAGCTGAGAGCGTATATCCTTTACCACAAGCATGAACTGAAGCAGAGAACACATTGAAGTAGATGGAGCTTTTTAAACTAAAGCCCATCCCTAGTGAATAACTTCTTCCAGCAAGGCTGTATCAAACAGTGGTACCAACCTGGAACCAAGGGTTCCGACGCCTGAGGCTAACAGGACCTTTCTCATCCACATCACCACACCAAGCTAACGCTGATGTATTATTTCTAAGTACTCTATGTAATTCACCATGCCCCACAAACTTCTTAGAAGGGAGAAGTGTCCTTACAAGGCAGCACCATCTTCCTATCTTGGTGAGCCCTCCAGTGGTCCTAAGAGTGGACTGTGATGGACAGGATCGTGATTAACCCTTCCAAGTGCCCCAAGCTGAGTTTAATGAATGAATTCTCTTCAGTTGTATTAGAGTTCCACACCTTTCTACAGCTCTCCTCTCACCCTTTGTATTTCTGTCAGAACTTTAAATATGGCAAGTATGCTAAGCTAGAATCAACACTTACATATGAAAGGTAATTGGTTCACTACTGGCAGCTAAGGATTTTGAATATCCCTTAAATTTTAGTTTGTCTGAAAACAAGAACATGTAATTCCCAGTTCTAACAGTAAGTATTCCTGAGCTGCTTGCTTTATTGAGAGATTAAAGGATACTGTCCCACCCAACACAGCCCACCTTGAAAAGTGCTCAAGGCTTAGGGCTTCCTTGCTACTTTTAGTTGACCTGCATTTCTGAATTACTTTGAAAGCAAAATTAAGGAATTGCCATGAAGAGAAACATGTGGCTTGGACTCATGACCATCATGACCCTATGTGATATTTTCCAGGTCCAGTGGCATTGCAGATGCCGGATGATCGCAGGGGCCAATTTCTACATCGTGGGCAGGGATCCGGCAGGAATGCCCCACCCTGAGACAAAGAAGGACCTCTATGAACCTACCCACGGGGGCAAGGTCTTGAGTATGGCCCCTGGCCTCACTTCTGTGGAAATCATTCCATTCCGAGTGGCTGCCTACAATAAAACTAAAAAGGCCATGGACTTTTACGATCCAGCAAGGTAGGTTTCTAGAGAAAATTTTAGTTGACATGACAATTGGCATGAGGCAAAACTCTGACCCTCTGGAAGTTTCCAGTCTGCATGCTCCCAATTGGAAAAACACTCCCTTGAGAGTTAAGACCCATTTTTGCACATGCTGTGTCCCAAAGTTGTAGCAGAGTCCTCTACTTGTAGTTCTTGGTACATAAATATTTCTCTTTGGTCTATGGATGTAGCTTCCTAATAGAACACTTGTCTAGCCATGTGCACAGCACTGGGCTCGATCTCCAGCACACCCACAAAAAGTTCTTCAAGTGGGCATAGTTGCACATGCCTATTATCACAGCACAAGGGAGGCAGGGGCAGGGTGACCAAAATTGCACCGCTATCTTTGGCCAGGCTGGGCTATATGAAACTCCAAGACAGTAACAAAATTGTTCCTTCCCACACATATGGTTCCTGTGTACACTGTGAGCACCTAGTATTTTAAGGAAGTATCACAGAGAAAGTTTCAGTGAGCATTTATGATTTGTTCATGCCCCATACTAAATTCACACAAGATAACCTCTGGCATGAAGATATGAGAGCAGATGTCCAAGACCTGCACAGACATCTGCCTTTACTCCTCTTTTGTTCTGTGAGATTCTGAAGACAGAGAACTGCCCATCTTAAAGCATGCGGCTATTTAGAGAAAACCCATCAACTAATCCCAGGGAACTTTAGGTCAGCTGTTACTTACCTCCACTGAGTTCTTTGTTGCTGTACCGTGACAGGCATGATGAGTTTGACTTCATCTCAGGAACTCGTATGAGGAAGCTGGCCCGGGAAGGCGAAGACCCTCCAGATGGCTTCATGGCCCCCAAAGCATGGAAAGTGTTGACAGATTATTACAGATCTCTGGAGAAGATAAACTAAGTAGCCCTGGTTCTGGTCTCTCTGAAATGCTCTTTGACTAACGATTTTTTTCTATTTTTGTGATTAAATGCTTTGTATCCAATTGCTCCTTGACGACTAATTTTAAAGTTAGTATTTTGTAATGAGGTAAAAAGTTGTGTCTATAATTTAAAACAGACTTCATTATGTATATGAAAGCCACACTGGAGACTAAATCTTAGGTAAATACATTGTTATACATTCCAGAATGAAAGCAATTTTGTCAGATTTCTTGAAAATGTGACCATGTGTCTAGTTGACTTGCCCAAAAACAGAAGCACACTTAACTTTGCCAAGCTGGAACTTACTGGAAGTAATAAACCATACAACAGCCTCTTCTGTGTAAATGACCAAAAAAAAAAAAAAAAAAAAGAGTCTGTCAGCCTGAAGGACATGTGGCTCACCTCATGACTATAAAGTCTTGCTGCCCAATGTATGAGTTGAAGACGCAACTGGAAAAAAATATGTGAAGATGTGAATTAAATCTTAAAGAATTATGTGACTTACTTCTGTTGTGAAAATGGCATGGTCTTGCAGGAAGAGAAGTTCTAATGACCTTCTATGAATAGTAGCTCCAGTATGGTGGCACTTCCCAGTAGTGTAGTGTACTTTGATGAAGAGAATTCCTCCCAGGGACTAATTCTCCATCAGGGCACCCTGTTGAAAACTACATTCCCCACACTTTGCTGTGGCCATAGTTATCTTGAAAAGGCACCTATCTGATTGCAGCTGTAACCAAAACTGACCCACATATTAGACTGAGAAGCTAAAACTGTTGTTTTCTGCAGAAAAGGTTTTAAAACCCAAACCTCATCTGAATGCATGGAGATGATACATAGGCTCTGAGAGCTGCTGAGCACCGTAACACAGAATGGACATTACCAAACCCTGCTGACACGGAGCGCCCAGACCACCACACTCCTAAGCTAGGTCCCTGTGAAGCCATTTAATGAAGCTCTCCTGGAGAATGCTAAAAAAGCAGGTCTTCTTGGAGACACAAAGGTTCAGGGTATCCCAAAATCTTAATGTTACAAGTTTCTAGACTGCGCCTGTTGTGAGAAATCTTTTGATAGTTTTATTTTCTAAGAGGTAATTCTTGCATTTTTATGCATGGTCCATTGTTGCCAAGGAAAAACGTAACAGTAAAGAAAAACATCTTAAATACAGGTTTCTCCAGAAGAGACCACAAACTGAAAAAAGAAACTGATTTTTTTTTTCATACTGCCAGTTTTTAAAAAAAAAAAAACGCTAATAAAAGCTCTTTTGAGAGTAAGTTACATACCATGACCACAGCAAAGTGAGTCTTCAGCTGTATAATGCCTGTGCTCATTTCTGTCACAGCTACTCACCGCTGCCTCTAAAACTATGTATTCAGTGAGAACATGATATTGTAGTGCCTTACCAAATTGGAAAAAAAAAAAAAATGTGGTTTTAAAGACGCAAAAAGCTGCCTTTCTTTTCTAGTACTAGAGTTAGTATAACTGTTTCAGTGTCCAACTGATGCTTGTTCTTACTTCAATAAATCTCTCAAAGACCAGGCAAGTCCTCCTGTCTTGTAATGCTGAATACTGGCTGGCCACAATGGCTGCTGATGGGGATCACGACACTGAGAAATAACTCTTTTAGGGCTTTATTAAGAAGCGGTTCGCCATTATTCATGTCATTTTCTAATGTGAACTTCAGATGTAAATGACTCATCATCTTAGCTAAGCACTTGCTTTTCAGAGGAGACTGGGTTGCTTATGACTCTGTTCTTCAGAATTTCACTGCAAGACAATGAAGCCAAAGCCCTTGTTCTCATAGGAACAGATCTGATTTACAGAGTTTCCCCAGCTTTACCAACAGACTTAAACATAATTAGGTATACATTCCCCCTCAGCAGTCCCAGTAACTGCACTAACCTTAGCAGCTGGTCGTGTATGTGCCTAAGGCGGTACACATTTGCACCCGTACCCTCAGCGGCCTTCAGGCACACAGCTGTTGCTTCTTCCTAAATGCTTGATTTATTTCTAATGGTGTCACATATTTTTTTTCTGCTGACCCTCATCACAAACAGTCGTGGTGTAATAGCCAACTCAAAGCTATTGTTTGGTGCTAGAGATGTGGCTCTGTTGGTAGAGTGCTTGCCTAGCATGCATGCAAGCTGGGTTCAACTCCCAGAACGGCAGAAACCAGGTACAGTGGCATATACTTGTAATTCCAGCATTTGAGAGGTGGAGGCAGGAAGATCACAAGTTCAATGTTTCCTTGGCTATACAGTGAGTTTGAGACCAGCCTGGGCTACAAGGATCCAGTTTCTAAATAAATAAATAAATAAATAAATAAATAAATAAATAAATAAATGGTGCCATGTATAGCTCCTCTTTGTTTTCTCCCCAGATCTTACTTGATGGCTCCTATTAGTAATTCACAGGGCAAAGTAGACCAAGAAATGTGTCCATACATGTATCAACAGGTAAGAGGTACTTCGAGGTCATGACATTCTTCAGGAAATGTGAACAAATCCTGGAAAGGCATACATTAATCATTTTGTCACACCTTACATCAATATTTATCAGGCCCTGGTATTTCCAACCCAAGAAACAAATCTTGGTTCCTCAAAAACAGCGTTTGCAGTTTTGTTTCCTCATTTTCCTCTTTTCTATTAGGCATTGAGTCTAGTCAGCATTTATATTCTGCATAACTGTCTTTCCGAGCAAGAAATCAGTGAATCGGACAAGATAAATTGGTGGTTCTTATGCCTAAAGGGTTAAGGGAACTGGCAACTGTTGAATGACTTGTATCTCCTGTCTAGCTGCTGATAAATAGACAAGGTTTGGGAGCCGACTACAGGGATACTGAAAGAGTAGCCACTGATCTCTCCTAACGCCATCATCCATGTAGTTTCTTGGTGAATACTGTTATTGGGTCATACATAGAACACAGTTACCAAATGAAGATGGTATTCAAGTAATTCACAGTATGCATTCCAAAATACTAATTTTGGCTTACACTGTAATTTAACTTAAATTATCAAAAATAAATGGGTCACTTGCTAAAATTTGAACATTTTAGCCAGGTTCTAGGGAGGGAAGAAAAAAACAAGGCTAGCAAAACACAAAACACTTCATTTAGCTATCAAAAAAACTCTTGAAGAAAAGCCCTTCAGAGGTAAACTTGACCTCACCTTGGCAGTATTAGTGCAGGAAGTGGACTAGTGTGGATCCAGTGTGTGAAGCTGTGCGCCTGCCTGAAAGGAAGACTTATACAAGGGTAATTCAGGCAAGACTCAGACAACAGTGTACCTGCTGGGATGGACTGAATCTAGAAACACACCACCCACAACAACCTGCTGGGCTACAATTCCCTCCTTTGGATTTTGTCAAGAGCATGTCAAGAGAGTGCTAGATGCTTTGTGGATTCTCAAGATGACTGCATTCTACCTTTTAGAATTAAAAACAAATGAGAACCAGAAATATCTGAGGGTGTAACCCAAACTCGTCCCAGCTCAAAACAAACAAGATCAAATGGATGATGTATGGGTGAGTAGGGGCTTGGCTAAAACCGGTCAACTCCTTCAGTTAATGCTTCAGCACAGGTCCAGTGCAACCAGGACTACAAGGGACAGGTAACATCTGCCCTTCAGTCTGTCATGGGGAAGGACCTGTACTCACTGGAAATAAAAACCTGTACTGTACTTCATTTCCCATAGCTCTCTATACCCACCAGACAGTATAAAAACTTGAACAATTAAGCTACTTTACTTAGTAGAGTTGGACATGATAACCAGCACTCCCAGTGAAGGAACTTAACAGGATCCCATGTAGCAGTCCTTGCAAGCCTGTCCACAGGAAAACCTCATTTTCTGCATGCCCACTTGCTACACCGCCTTTTATTTACCTTGTTATCTGTGGCATCTCTAAGTCAGCTGGCTATGTGCCACTCTTGTTTATCTTGCATGCTCCCCGCCATGCTTTTTAGGGTGAACCACCACTCCAATGCCAGTCATTTCAATAAGCCGAGGAGTTCTTGGGGCAATGCACTGTTTGAAGAGTTCATGCAATCCACTAGAGGATAAAAATGAAGGCCTTGAGCAATCTTTGCTATAAATAAAACCCATTTAGAGCTCAATATTTGGAATCCTGGTTCTTCAGCTCCCCTTTGATCCCCATGAGTCCCACCCACTTCAAATTATTTTCTAGATTATCTACAGCTGCCAAGAGACTCCTGAGTAGATAGTCTTAGACAGGCCTGTGAATAGACATTAATGCCATACACCCTCTGAGTGTCTCACTCGTTCTGATAAATTCTGAAATTTTTGCATCTTTAGAACAACATGGTCTATAAGATTTCTTGGTTACAACTTTATATGTCAGTTATCAATTTGTTTTAGTGTTTGGTTTAAAACGGAGCCAAGTTGCTGGGCATATGGCACTAGGGAAACAGGCAGGAGGTGCTCGAGTTTCAGGATAAGCTAGGAGACCCTATCTCAAAACTAAACACCTGAGCCATCATGGTTTGCAAACCTGTGTTCCCGATGCATCCCACACAGTGCTCTAACATTCATTGCACTTCAGTTCAGAGCACAAAAACTAAAATGTCTCAAAGCACATTTGTTTTTATTCATATGTGTGTGTCATGTGATGCCGGTGCTTGCAGAAACCAGCAGGGGGCCTTGAACTCTTTGCAGCAGAGTTAACAGAAAACTGTGAGGGAGGGCACTGGGTACTGGAAATCAAACTTGGATCCTCTGGAAGAGCAGCAAGCACACTCCTAATCGCTGAGCCCATCTTTTCAGTCTCCTCAAAAAGAGGTTTAGAACTAAATATTAGACACTCACATAAAACACCCACACACACACCAGAATTTTAGTGATGATACTCTTACTGGACATTAATATGAACAGTGCCAACATTTACCAGGTTTACTAGGATATCTTCAATTCAGACTGTGAAAAGATTTCCTCTGGATTTGAATTCATTTGCATGAAGTGACTCTTATACACATTAGCTACACTTTAGACAATTCAGTTAGGAGACTGTTTCATATGGTTCAAGTCCTCTTGAATATAATTCCAAGAGCATGCTGACTGGTTATTACTTTTAAGTGTGGGGGGAGGGGGGAACATGTGAGTGCAGGTGCCCAGAGAGGCCAGAGGCAATAGACTCCCATGAAAATGGAATTACAGGCTACTGTGAGTAGCCAGACATGGGTGCTGGGAGCCAAACTCAGGTCCTCTGCAAAAACAAACAGTACATACTCCTAACTATTACATCATTTCTCTAGACCTCTATACAGAATTTTTCCAGTACATAAAGGATTCTATAACTTTCAGGTACCAAGATAATGCTAGAATTTTAGGCTAAATCCTCGGTTTTTTTTTTCTTTTGGAATCCTTTTTAATACTCTAACTAAGACTAAAAAAAAAAAAAAAAATGTAACTATATATTACCCAATCTGTTTCATCCAGAAGAACGCCATAAAAACTGTCCACAAATAACCCACAGTAGGAAAAAAAAACTCCTACCAATGTTATTTTTGCACAAGCAACTGATCAAGTGCCTCAAGACACTATCATCTTGCATCAAACCCATGAATTAAATAAAACTAGTTTATTATGGTCCATGCGGAATATTTAGATTACTCTAACCCAGCTCTTAATGAGTTCTGGATCTACCGGCAGGTAGGGAGTGGGATTCAACAGGAAATAAATAGTAAAAGTTGACACTAAACTTACTCAAGCACTGAGTTTATAATCCTAATTTTAAAAGGCATGGAAACAGCAGCAGACACCAAGACCTACTGTAAATCATCCAGCAATGAGATTTCAGAGAAACATCACATAGGCAAGCCTTTTCATTTTAGTCCCTTGAGTGCAGACGACAGAAATGGCTTAGAGACTAAGACACACTTGTGCCAACAAGATACCCACATTAGTGTATAAATAATAGCACCCATACCATGAGAGCTAACATTTGAGCAGTAACTGTGCAGGTCCTCAGCTGAGTTACTCTGCTATCACAATGACTGACTCCCTCAAGCAGGTACCAGAGTTGCCTCATAGATAAGTAACAGAAACAAAGCAGACAGTCTTGGAATGTATAGTTCATTAGCGGCAAGTCTGGTTCTACATATGTGAAATGTCTAAAGAAGAATGGAAATTATAAACTGTAAAAAGTTATTTAAGTCATATGAAAATAGTTTTGCTTACTTTATGGCTCAATGTCCCTATAAGAGTCATGGCTGTTGGGATTACTGTATTTCTCTTCATCTGGGACTAGAAACATAACAAATTCACTACTACAATTGGATAATCTGAATTTAATAAATGAAAAGAAACAAAGTATATACAACACTCACATCTAAACATGCCATTACATTAAAATCAAATTACTAAAACTCATATTAAAACAGAATAATTTAATATTAAAATGTCTCCTGTAAAAGTATGAAATCTCAACTGCAAGATAAAAACTGTCCAAACATAGATTTTATAAACAACAAAAAGCCACGATTTAAAGTAAGTGAAAAAGATCAAGGACTAAGTGGGAAACAGAATCAAAAGGAAGGACCTTTTATTGTAAATCATATAAAAAGCACATGTTTCTTGGGGTCTTGTATCAGCATTCACCTCACAACACCTTCACAATCTTGCATGACTTGCATTTTGTTAGCCTAGGCATTCTCCTGCATTCTCCAACCACCAAAGCACAAATGGAGCAATAAAGTCCAGTAAGTCTTGTGAGACACAATACCAGAGAAAGTAATCCAATAAACCCATGAAGATTTACTTGTCAAAGAAATAAAACAAGTAATAAAAACAAAAGCATTTTTGCCATAATTTAATCTTTCTGATGATTCTGAGGCACCTAAAGATTGTGCTGTGGCCATTATCTTCTGCTCTGTTGTATGCTGAGGTGCCTGCAACAGAATTCTGGTTACTGAGGTCTGAAAACAGAACAGTTTTATATGTAGCATATAAATATGTAGTCACATAGCATCAAGTGACTACAGATACAACACAGGAATTCTGATGTGTATATTTGTACAATCTAAACTATGCTGAGAAAATTTTTTAATTTAAGTTACAAAATGAGTATTTTTTAGCACATTTAATAATGACTATTTATATAAACTATCATTTTGCTTGGGTGACCAAATGAAATTTGAACATAATTAAAGAACATGTAACTTCTAAACAACATTTGAGGAACATAGTTATAGAACTGTTAAAGTCATGTACACATATAAAGAGCACTGAGGTTTCTCAAGCCCACTGTTGTGAAAGGATTCAATCCATCTTAATGTAAATCAGTGTAAAACTTAAAAGTGTCTACTTGGTGTCAGAGCATAATGAGGTGAAATCCATGAGTCTGCCTACCAATCAACCACTCAGTGCTGATGACTGAGAAAGCCGCTTTGTTATCTGATTCCCCTGACAACCCCTATAATCGAGACACATGCACATATTCAGATGTGGTTCATTCAATCAACTGCAGAGGAAATTTTCAACTTACAAGTGGCCAAAACAAGTGACAACTAGGAATGGCTGAATCACTGTACCTGTCAGATCTTGCCTTAAATCCAAGTTATGCTACAGACTATCTATCTGGTGCTTTTGGACTCCATAGTTGGGGTTTAAAAAACAAAAGCTTCTGTATTTAAACCTATCTACAGAATATCAAAGAAAAATGTCGATATTTACATTGATATACACTCACACATACACACTCACACTCATACTCACATGTCGAGAAACCAGCACCTAACCACATCCCACTTCTCACTAATAACTCAACAAATTATTACTTTAAGACCAGCTTAGACTCTATAAGGCTATAACAGCATATGGCTAAAAAGGTCAAACAAGCACCCACACTCAGGTTGGACTGAACTTCCTCCTCATGATTTCTGACAAGCAGTAATACCGTTTACATGACAGACCATAATAACTTAGGATCTGAGTATAAAACCACAAGCAGGATCTCTCTCACTGCTGTAAGGATGAGAGTACATCCCTTACAAGATCACTCAACTGTAAAAATGATCTTTACTTCTAATCTAAACAAACATGAGTCAAAACATTCTGAAACGCTGCATCCTTTGATTTCTTCATCTTCTCAATTGCCCGATGCAGGTCCTGCTGCTGCACAGGCCGGATTTCATCTTCTTCATGACTAAAATGTAAACAAAACCATCAGATTGCCAAGTCATTTTAGAGTACACCTACCTAAAAATATTTACCAACATTAAAAAGATGCATCTGGCTAAAAATGTATTTGCTTTTGATTATAAAAGCATACCAAGAGTTTTTTTTTTTTTCCCATTCAAAATCCCAAAGACAATGAGAACACATTAGACCCATTCTTCCAGAAATTATCTTTATACAAGAGCAAATAAATGTGTATATTAAAGTCATAAGACATCGTTTTAATATTTTTATTTTATGAGTGTTTGGCTGCATGTACCTTTGTACGACATGTATGTGCCTGGTGCCTTTGCAGGTTAGAAGAGGGCACCAGATTCCCTGGAACTAGAGTTAGACAGTAATGAGCCACAGTGGCGGTGATAGGAACTCAACCCATGTCCTTTTCCAAGAGTAGCCAGTGCTGTAACCCACTGAGCCATCTCTCCAGATTCCTTAAAAGATATTTTTAAAAAGCACCGAGCAGTAACAGGTAGCAAAATAAAACGGCTGTGCAAAAATCAATCACTTCCCACCAAGAATTTAAGAACAGCACATTGTCATTAAAGAATGGCAGCCATCCAAACAGAAACATAATTCCACCTAGAAATCAAGTTACTTTTGTGAATAAAACCAAAAACCTAGCATTCCTGGGCATATATTCACGTACATACATGTATAGCCTTTTACAAGATAGAAATAAAACCCAACATTTTCATTAAGGAACAACTAATTCAAGTCCCCTTTACTTTAATCCTGATCAAACAAACAGAAAACAAAGAAACAAAAACAAACAAACAAACAGAAAACCTGGTATATTCTGCTACTTGGTAGTTCACAGACACTTGGGGAAAAATGTTTCCAGAAAAACAGGATGATTCAAGTCTGACAGCCAAATTACACACTGACATTTTTGGAGCTTTCAGGCGTTTTGCCTTTCATCATTAGTGTAACTAACTTAAGAAAAATTTATTATTCCTTTTAATTTCTTCTGTTGGAAGAGAGACCTTTTGAAGGTAGTTTTATTTTTATTTATTTATTTATTGATGATGTGAAAACACTCCCAACAGGTAAAAATGCTGTGACTGTATCTATGGAAGCACATGAAGGGAGGGTGAGAGCAGTATGGTGGGTGAGAGCCATGCGACTGTCTGGCAGGGACCTCATGCAAAAGTAAACATGAGCTGTTAGGGAAGCTTACACTATAATTAGATGCTGAACACCACAGGCAAGTGAGGGTTACCTGGTATGAAAACTTCAGAGTAAGAGGCACACTCCTTTACCATGACCTCAAAGGGTATACTGCTTTACTAAGAAGTTCTTTATCAGAGAGCTGACATTGTGAAAAAAAATTATAGTGCAGTACTGTGTCAGGAGACAGGCCTTTTGGGACTCCTTCCACAGGAGTTAATTAAGGGATAAATTATTTTTGCTGAAGTAAGGGTGGCAAAAAATGATTTCTCAAACTCACCACACTTTAAATAGATTTCAAGTAAAATTTCCTGATATGAGAAACGGTATGTTGGTAACTGCATTGTTGTCAAGTTGAAGCCCAGCCCACAGCAGCTCCACACTTGGTATGTGTGAAGCTCCTGGAAGAAAACACTTGTTTCTACACATAATTTAGTTTTCAGATACAGAAAACATCTGCAGATTCTAGAGAACCCTGTTTTCCTAACAAAGAGGGCAACCCTCAGTTTTTTGTGACTCATTTTATTGCTTATCAAATGAAATTCAGCATTTTGCCCCTTAATTCTAGACGATCCCCCACAGCAATTTCTCCATTTATAGAACTCCCGTTAGAAAAATGGCAGCTGTGGGTGGGAGATGGCTCAGAGGTAAAGTGCTTGCTGTGAAAGGACGAGGGCCTGAGTTTGATCTCACATTTAAAAAAAAATAAAGGAGCCTGCATACAATCCCAGAACTGGGAAGGTGGTGACAGAAGGATCCCGAAGATTACTGACCAGCCTAACAGTCTAACAGATTAGAAGTCCTGGTTCAGTAAGACCTCTATCGTCTCAAAAACTAAGATACCTAGTATCAACCTGCATACACACACATGAACACATATGTGCATATACATACACAAACATATACAAAAAAAAGGCAAAAAAGGAGGGAATGAGTTGCTAATTCAATTATAGAAATCTATAAGTAGGCTGGTACAGAGCAAAACAACAATTGTCTAATCAAAAAGGTTTGACAAATACCAGAAATCAAGTCTAATAGTTACCTTTCTTCTGATGTAGAATTGACATACTCCCTGACACAGAGGAGAGCAGCATCTCGACACATTTCTTTTAGATCACTTCCTGAAAACCCATCAGTTTCCTGGGCAACTTCTAGAAGATCTACATGTCTATCCACCTTAAATAAACATGAAACATGCTTACAATAAATATATAAAATTAAGCAAAATATTTCCAAATATCCATCTGAGACTTAATATTAAGTATGTTATAATAGTCAAGAGAAATAGAAAACTATTATTAGTTCCATAAAAACTTAGAAATTAAAATTTTTAATTTTCAAAAGAGATACACAATTTTTATTATTTGTCATTACTGTAGAAACATGCACAAGTGTCTTTTCTGGAAGTCTCTTTACACTAAGATAGATCCCTTTGAAGTGCAATGCTTTAACATTCTGTACCTCAGTACTAATTTAATTTAGTGATTGGTTCTGCCCTTTCATCTAAGCTTACAGTAGCCTAGTTAACAAGTTTGTGGGAATTTAAAACACACTAATGTGCAGGCAAAGAAGAGAAAATGAACAAGGAAATAATTTATTTGTGATTATCATCTACAATCAGGTCTCATTTCCATAAGCTCCTTATGGGTATCATTTTCATTTAATCCTGCAAGTAAGCTGAGCAATTTTCACACTCTGTTAACAGTATGGAGGCCAGGGAAGGTTATTCAGGTTACAGAAGTAGGGTCCAATCCCATTTTCTTCCCATATACATATATGCCGTCATGATTTTCTCCACTCCTGTGAAATGCCACCTTTATTAGTCAATTTCTAGTTATGGAAGGCTGTTCTAAGAAGCAGCTGGGCATTGGTGGCACACGCCTTTAATCCCAGCACTCGGGAGGCAGAGGCAGGCGGATCTCTGTGAGTTCGAGACCAGCCTGGTCTACAAGAGCTAGTTCCAGGACAGCCTCCAAAGCCACAGAGAAACCCTGTCTCAAACTGTCCCCCCACCCCCAAAAAAGACAAAGGAAGCTGGGGGCAGGGGCACATGCCCTTTACTCATCACCTCAGCAAGCAGGAGGGGAATTGAAGGCTAACCTGGGCTACCTATGAAGTACCAGGCCAGCCAGCAGCCAAGGCTACCGAAAGTGAGTACCTTTCCCAAACAAACAAACAAATTTCAAAAGGAGACATTAGGATATTATTCATTAGAAGAGCTTGGATGTGGCTCTTCCTTTTTAATTTTTTTTAATTATATATAATAATTTGACAAGCACTGGTGCAAGCTGTTCTTTGAAGGTCTGAAAGAATTCTGTGGTCAATCTATCTGACCCTGGGCTTTTTTAGTTGGCAGATTTTAATTTTTTTGTATTTCTTTAATTTTACAGTATCAGTGTTTTGCCTCTATGTGCACCATGTGTGTCTGGTGACCATGGAGGTTAGAGGAGGGAATAGGATCCCTGGTAACTGGAGTTAGGATGGTTGTGGGCCATAATGCGGATGCTGGGACTGGAACCTGGGTCCTCCACAAGAGCAACAAGTACTCTAAACCACAGAACCATCTCTCCAGCCCCTATTCAGGAGATTTTTAATTACTGCTTCAAGTTCACTGCTTGTTATAGAGCTGTTTAAATTATTTACTGCAACTTGATTTAAATTTAGTAAATCATGTAAAAATCCACCTATTTCTATTAGGGTTTCTAGTTTGGTAAATAGTTTTAAAACTATGCCTTCATGATTTTCTCCATTTCTTCAGTATCTGTTGTAATGTCTTCCATCTCATCTCTAATTTTAATAATTCAGGTCTTCTCTTCCTGAAACCATGAATATATGTAGATTTCTTAGGAAAGGCTATCTAGCTTTTATCCCCAAATGGTTAATAATCATGGGTCTAAATTGTTATGTTTTTAAACTTCTATATATAGCATGTATAATTGCTATACAGTGGATAAGTGACAAATTCAAGTGATGCTGGGAGGTGTATTAATGTTACCTGTGAATGAGTTAGTATCAAATTTGCAAGTTTGGGATTTTTCTTTTTTCTTTTTGCTTTATTTTTGATAACCTGCCCCTGTGCTTTTCATGAAGTATTAGAACGTGACCATACACTGTCATCATGTACTTGAACTTTCGACATAACAGAATTGTGAACTAAATAACTAAATATTCTGTTACAGCAGCAGAAAATAACCTAACATGAAACAAATTAGGATGCTGTAGAGATGGCCCAGTGGTTAAGCACTGATTGCTCTTGAGGAGGTCCAGGGTTCCATTTCCAACACTGACATGTTGGCACCCCAACTGTAAGACATTCTGGGAAACCAAACTGTCTCTTCTGTCTTCCACAGACACTGCACACATATGTTGCACTTAAATCATGCGGGCAGACCAGTCACACACATAAGATTAATACATCGAAGGAAAACAAGAAAGTTATCAGACAAAAGGACGTAAAACCAGAAAGAGCTTCACTGTTATGATGATCCATCAAAAAAATAATTGTTTTGTTCTTTAGTAAGACAAATTGATTCTAAAATCCCCAAAGGAAAAAAATAAAAACTCTTCTGCTGAAGGACAGATAAGGTCTAACAATACAAGATATTACAGCTGTCTCCAAGTGAAAACAATGTGGAGCTAGCACAAAGACTGAAGAGCAGCCCCCACACCCACCCATTACCACCTGTGACAGGTGAGAGTTGACCCTGGGGTCACAAGAGAGAGCTAGCCCCCACCCTCACTGGCTGCAGCACATGAGAAAGCAGCCTCTGCTTCTTGTCTGGCAGCACATTAATGCTGATCCCATTGTTGAGGAAACTAGAGCTGCTGACCCTGTTGTCTAGTGGCAGCTGAGTCAACCCTGAGGGCATGAGAGCAGCAGAATTGCCCCCTGCAGATATTGGGAGAGAGGGCCCTGCACCTTGCCTGGGCAAAACAGTAGAGCTGGTTGGCCCTGGTGATGTGAGTGTGGGGACCTGGAACTGAGGGCCCAAGAGCAGGAGACCTGGCCCCTTTCTGTGCTATAGGCTGTAGCTGTGGGTGAGCTAGCTGGGGCAGTGCTGGAGAGAACGCCCAGGTAGTGACAATGAGGGAAAGCTAGCAAGAAGACCAACTCAGCTACCACCCAGGCCCAGAACCAAGGCTATGAGTTGACCCACCCCAACACCCTGCCCCCCAAATTTATGAACCATTGGAGCATATGAAGGATCTCCATGACACAGGACAACAAAAGGACATCCAAGGGGAGCCCCAGTGAGAGCCCATTACGGTGTGGCAGAAATCAGAAGTCTGGAGCCAGACCAATGACTCTTAGTAATGAATACTTGCAAGTAAAGATGAACAGACTAACGGGTAAACTGTGTGTCATCTCAACAGGCCACACTACAGCTTCTACTCAGAAGACATTAAGAGAGGGAAGATTCCTCAACAAGACATAAGAAACTGGAAAAAGTTTGCAACTCATAGACAAAAGACAAATCAACATACAACCCTATCAATCTTTATGGAAAATAATACTGAACTTTAAAAATGGGCAAAATATATACTTCATAAGAAAAGAAAATCAAACTCTTAAAAATATACAGCAGTACACTTTATTTATATCTTACTGTGTAACCCTAGCTAATCTGAAATGCACAGGCCTCCTGCTTCAGCCTCCTGAATGCTAAAACTGTAACTGTGCACACCATACCCAGTGTTATTTCTTTTCAAATCTAACTTCAGTCTAAAAATACAGTGATAAGCCAGGCAGTGGTAGTGCAAGCCTTTAACCCCAATACGTGGGAGGCAGAAGCTGGTGGATCTCAGTGACAGCCAGGCCAGCCTGGTCTACAAAGCGAGTTCCAGGACAACCAGAGCTGTTACAGAGAAACGGCCTCAAAAAAGGAAAAGAAAGAAACAGAAATAAACACACAGCGATAAAGTAAAAATAAGAAACAAAATGAAGACTTCTTTAATGCACATTCTTATACAAGCATAAAATGGTGTGAAAAAATCACAGTATTTTAATCTGTAAACACACTGCTCTTTAAAAAACTACTTCAAATATATATTTATCAAGTTATATTAACAGCACAGAATTTACAAGCAGAAAATAAATCATAATTCTCTACTTACATTTTCATTTTTCAGGATGAGTTTCAAGATTGCTTCTCTCTGTTTTAGAGCCTAAGACCAGAAAATTTTCCAATTAGCATTTAAAAAAAACTACCGATCAACTAATTTTTGTTTTTCCCTTTGTAAATTATTAGATAATAACTGATAGGAAATGATAAGCTGTTAAGAGGTTAGAGCAAGGTATTACACAGTAGCTATCTGTAGTTAGTCCAATGAATTCTGTTTCTTATTCATGTTGGGGAAATAATACACCTTTAGTACTTATTAAGTAAAAAAAAAATAAAGGAATATATTAAAGCAACAATGTCTTTCCCATTTTTCTGACAAAGGGTATGCCCGCCTGGAACTTACTATGTAGACCAGGCTGGACTGAAGCTTGCAGCAATTTTTCTGCCTCAATCCCACAAGTGCTGAAATTATAGTCATGTAATCTACGCCAGCTTTTCCTATACAGTCCTATGGTCTTCATTTTTTCCTTTCTTTATTAAATTTATGAAGGTTCACCATCACAAAACACCTTTTAGTCACTTTTTAATTAAGGCTTTTCTTTGTTTTAAAAATTAGCATACAAAGTAACTGTCTCATGGCATTTCATACAGGCCCTTTTCATTAATACCTGGAGGACATGGTAATACGGTCTTGGTTCTCCCACTTCAATAAAAACTTCCATGCTCATTAATATTAGTGATTTTTTATGTAAATGTTAGTGATTTCCTTCAGGGATACATCATATTTTTACAGAACAGAAACTATACTTAACTTGTTTACAGAATTACATAAAGTTGGCCATGCTGAAACATGCCTCTAATACAAGCACTTGTGAAGTAAAACCCAGCCTGGGCCACATGAGAACCTATCTAAAAACAATAAATGAAATAAGGAATACCTTGTATAAATAATAATAAACAAATAAGGAATACCTTAAATAAAAATAGACGGATTTTAAATTTGTCATAGTGAAATTCATTCCTATTAACATTAAGATTTTGAACTCATTATAAAAACACCTGGTAAACAAAATTAAACCCTGTTATTGGTTACTGTCATAATTTGTGTGTTAAATGGAAAGGTTAGTTTGGTGTGTTACATGATCACCAACAACTGCTTTTTAGTTAAGTATTTTGCTTGGAGAGTAATTTTAAGGTAAGTTTAATAATATTCTTTGACACTGTAGCAAACATAAGAAAGAATTACTCTCTTAGGTGTGTTAACCAAAAAGGAACAATGACAAAATTCCAGTCTGTGAGTTAATAGTATACAAATCTCTAACAAATTTGATGAAACGTATTATACTTCATTTTGATAATGCACACTGTGTTACATTGACAGTTTTAATAATTGTTACTTTCTGTGTTGTATCCTATTTTTATACAACAGACACATCAAAACCCTTAGCTCTCTTTAGAATTTCAATTTTTAATATTTTAAACCTTTTCTAAAATGCATTGATTTTGGGGAAAAGTAGTAGTGGAAGTCAGATGACAACTTCCTATAATCTGTTTTCTCCTTCTTCCACATGGGTTCCCAAAACTGGGTCTTCAGGTTTGGGTATAAGTGCCTTACCCACCAGCCATCTAACAGTCCTACAACTGAATTTGATACAGATCACTAATCTTGGCATTCAGGGTCATATAAACAAATGTTCTTTAAATTAGCCTAATATGCTTGAAACTATAGAATTGATATATAAAGCACACAAAGTCTGTCTAAACAGCCACAGTCTCCCTTTCCCAACTCATACACATCTGTTTTCTTCTGTGCGCTAAGTCAACTGTAAGCCCACCCACTAGCCTGCTTCCACAATTTACCTTTGCTCACTGACAGGAAGGCTTTGCTTGTCTCATTTACCTGTAACACTCCTACATCCTTAAGGCCCAACAGATTTGTGTAAATCCCACAAACCCACAGATTAGTTAGTTGTTACCATTTCAGACTCTTCACAGCTCTGTATATGTACCTTTAAAGAACATTTTACACTATTTACTTTTGAGTCTGCCTCCCCTGCAACACAAGAGTTCTCTGAGGACATAGCTTACAGAGCCCACAACCTTCAACCTTCAGGAACCCATTTTTACTGCATCAATGGAATCTGATGCTTTACAGAATATAAATGGGCCAGATGATCTAGCCAAAGATTATAATGGAGTTTGGGGAAAATTCTAAGATTATGAATGGAGTTAGAATATTCTCATTACCAAGTCTGAAAGGAGTAAATATCTAAATTCCCCTAAGTGCCTATAAATATAATGTTGCTCATATAGAACACATCTTTTCTACCTAGAAAACCTAGCATTTAATATTAAGCTGACTAAATTCACAATTATATGATTTTCCACAGAAACTACAGGGTGTTAAGAAGTTAAAACAACTTACTCAAGGGTACTTCTTAACAAAAAAGAATGCTTAAAAAAAGATAGTAATGAAGAATGGTGTAGTAGTTCACTCCTGTAAATCAGCCCTTTGAAAAGTGAGGCAAGAGGACTGTCATGAGTTTGAGGCCAGTGTGGGCTATATAACGGGTTTCAAGTCACAGAGTAAGATTCTAGTCTCAAAAGCCAAACAAAAGTAGTGAAGGTTGAATGCCTCCCACACTTCACCTTAATAAGCTGCAGCACAGCACAATGTTTCTAGAATCATTATCCATCAGAGAGAAGCTCCAAGTAATTGTTAATAAGTCTCGGTTGTTCTTCTTTAGGCTAGCTATTCAGCTATTCCTTTAACCTCTAGTTAACAAATTCAATTGTGTTAATCCAAAACCTTAGTTTAGATTTTCTTCTGTGTTTTCCTAAAATAAACAGTCTAGTACAGTTTCTTATACCTCTATTTTTCATAAATAATCCAAAGAAACAAAACAATACTTAAAAATCACAGATAAAGCGGGGCGGTGGTGGCGCACACCTTTAATCCCAGCACTCGGGAGGCAGAAGCAGGTGGATCTCTGTGAGTTCGAGACCAGCCTGGTCTACAAGAGCTAGTTCCAGGTCAGCCTCCAAAGCCAAAAAAAAAAAAAAAAAAAAAAATCACAGATAAAAGCCTGTTTAAAAGGCAACTATTTCCCTTTACACAAGATAACTGAGACCACGTACAGGCTGGTTGATATGAAACCTTGTAGGCATTCTTCTCATTATAGCTGAGTCAAGGTCTTGAGGGCGATTGGTAGCTCCCATCACTATCACCTAAACATACAAAGACAAACAAGGAATTAAATTCTACCAACAATAAATATTCTCTGAGGTCCTTACCATTTAGACTTGACAATGGCTTTTACGCTAACCTTTTTAAGAGAAATCTCACTATAACTCAGCATTTCTCAAATGTTTATAGATAAAACTGAAGTTAATCATAAAATAAAAAAAAAAAAAAAAACAACTGCATGTCTGGAAAGACTAGTGAATTTCTAGTAACTAAAACATCAACTCTTTAGTTAGAAGAACCCATTAGTGAAGAGTGTAGTTTTTAAAAAAACACTTGTATTTCATAAGATATGACCAATGGGTACCTACACTAAAGAATTATAAAACTGTTAAAATGATTTGTATTTTACAAAATATGGTTGGCTATTAACTGAATACATCTTGGGAGTGTGAGTGGAAGGGGCCCTTTAAGTCCTTTCATAATGTTATAGAAACTATACACTGCCCCCCCAAAAGAAAACCATTTCCCCATGAGTATGAGAGTTCTGATGGCAGTTAATATATACCAGTGGCTTTTTCTTCTGGGCTTCACAGCATCGTCTCACTGTACTACCAGCTCGGTGGGAGGTAAACTAAATTTAAAAGCTTTATAGAATGTAACTTCAAACAAGAGCTGAGTGTAGAAGCAAACATCAAACTGTTAGACAGGGGGCTACAGGGACAACTCGGTAGTAGAATGCCTGTCTAGCATAAGTGAGGTTCTGTGACCAATCTCCAGACCCTAAGAGAGACAACGGAGGAAAAGGAGAGGGAGAAGAGACTGAATTTTAAAAACAAAAAGAAACATACACTGGTAGCCCTACTAACTTCTGAGGATACTTACTTATAAAGGATGGAAATGAAAAAAACAATTTTAAAAACCAACAGAATAAAGACAAAGATATATATTCAAATCAACAAAATTTATTACTTTCCTTTTTCTTCCTTTCTTTTCTTTTTCTTTTTTGAAACAGGGTATCATTATATACCCTATTCTGGCTGTCCTGGAACTCACTGTGCAGACTGGCCTCAAACTCACAGAAATTTGCCTGCCTCTGATCCCCAGTGCTTGGATAAAAGGCACAACCACATCTGGTTACACCACAAATCTGGTGAAAATTTCTTAATAATATCAATAACCTAATGACAGCATACACCTGCTACACAAAATTAATTTTATTATTATTATGTAGGAATATATTTATCTAGCAACATTTTATCTCTGCCTGGAAGTTTTAGATTTCTCAACTCTAGAGAAAGTTAAAATATCCACCAAATTAAATCTATTTATCTCCTTACATTTAATGATATTCAAAAATCACAGAGCAAAATTGTTAATTAACCAAGTCTGCCACCTAGAGGGAGGAAAATGTAAGTACAAATACATATTTAAGTTCCACACATTATGCAATTCTGTATTCCTAGACAAAATCTGAATCTCCATATTCATTTTCTTTGATTTCCTACAATTTATTTGATTAAAGTGATAAAATTTTAAATGTTTACCAAATATAAAAGAAGGCTTAAAAGTGACTTAATGAGATAATAACAGAATAAGGAAGTATAAAGAGCTGGTCATGGTATCCCAAGTGCTTTGATCCCAGCACTCAGGAGACAAAGGCAAGCAGATCTCCAAATTCATAGCAAGCATAGTCTCCATAGTGAGTTTCAGACCAACCAGGGCTATACAGTGAGACCCTGCCTCATTCAAAACAAAACAACAACAAAAAACATAAAAGGATGTTTTGATATACTGTTAGGAGAAATGTAAACTAATATTGAACAAAGCTTTTTAGAAACTGCAAAACACACAAATGGCACATGTATATCTAAGGCAATGTTCTAAAAAGAAGAAGCAAAAACAAAATATTGAAAAGTGAGCTAAATTAGCTGTATTTTAAGATTCCAGGTAAACAAAGAAGCCTAAAACAAAGTAAAAATCAAAGTATGGAAAGTGAAGTACTAGAAACAAAATCAAGGAATTGAAATTAGCTAAACTAACCTAATAAACGTGTATAATAAGGTATTCATGATAAAAACTGAACTTATTTGTAGTTTCTTTAAAATATTAAAGAGTGCTTTTTAAGAGCACTTATACATGTATTAAATTAAGTTATGAGTTAAAACTCAAATTCAGAAACGTTAATATTTTTAGTATTTAAGAACAAAATCTAAATGGTTGCTAAATTAAAAAAAAAAAAAAACTCAAAGTATAGAAATAATTTTATTTCACATTTAAAATAAGATCTAGCCGAGCAGTGGCGGCACACACCTTTAACCCAGCACTTGGGAGGCAGAAGTAGGTGGATCTCTGTGAGTTAGAGACCAGCCTGGTCTACAAGAGCTAGTTCCAGTATAGCCTCCAAAGCCACAGAGAAGCCCTGTCTCGAACCCCATTCCCCAAAAAAGACTACTCATGAAGTATCATTTCTCTTCATTTTAATCTTGTATTCTCCTCTTCGGAATCTACTCTACACCCAGAGCACTCTTTTTTGGCTATGACCACTGATGGAGCAGTGATAAGAGGTAATACAGCAACAACTATACAGGGTGTGTGGGCTCCTCGAGTTATATAAACCTGATGGCAATCATTAAGATGGGTAAAAGTTTATAAAAATCATGTTCTTTCGGATCCTCATCATTTAACACTAAATGTAAAAATAATGAAAAAGAATTTTATATAAAAGTGCAATACGCACCCCAGCAAATTCCCTGTTGGTAACAAAACCATACAAGTTCAGGGAAGAGTGTGTTCAAATACCTGGCAGCTATGATCAGTATCCAATCCATCCCAGAGGCTCATAAATTGAGCTTTCATCATTGCTGTAGCTTCATGGTCAGAACTTGAACGGTTTCGTAGAAAGGAGTCTAAAAGAAAAAGGTGCTTAATTTAGTAACTAATGATGGAGTTTTTTAATCCATTGTATAATTTTAAATTATTTAAAAAGCTGCCAACTTCATAAAACAAGAAAGGGGGCTGGAGATTATTTATGGTACTTCAAGTATTATCCTGATAAAAAACAATCCTGGTAAGTTATTAAGCAAATTAGAACACAATCAATTCAAAATCTTTCTATACAGAAGAAATTTTAAAAAAGAAAAAAAAAAAACACAAAAAAAAACCCAAAAGGTTCTAATAGGAGATGGTTGATAGGGGGCCAGGGAGAGAGTCTTGGGAGAGAGCCCAGGTGGATGGCCTACCTTTCTAGTTACCAGAACCCTATATGTTCTTAATTACGCTATCATATACTCCCCATCCCCATACTCTCTTAGTAATAAACAACAAGAAGAAATGCCTAAAATACTATGAAGGGAGAAAAATACAAAACAAGATGTTTTAAACACGTGTTTAACATTCATGTGTGTGTGTGTGTGTACATGACAAAAAGTCTTAAGTAAACAAAGTAGAACCTTTGCTTCTCAGGTTCTTTTGCTTGCCTTTGAAAATATTTAATATTCCCTTTTAAATTATGATCTGCCTTCAAATACAGAACATTTCATAAAATGCTTTCTGTTTTTCTTTTCTTTTCTTTTTTTTTTTTTTTTTTTGAGACAAGGGTTTCTCTGTGTAGCCCTGGCTGTCCTGGAACTCTTTCTATAGACCAGGCTGGCCTCAAACTCATAAAGATCTATCTGCCTGCCTCTACCTCCTGACTGCTGGGATCAAAGGCATGTGCCGCCACGATTGGGTAAAATGTGTTCTACAAGGAGGAAAAAAAATTGGACAAGGTAGTTCACATATGTAATAGCACTCAAGAGGCCACGACAAGAGAACTGACAGTTGGAGGCCAGTCTGTGCTGCACTGTGAGTTCCAGGTCAACAAAGGATACAGAATAAAAATCACCTCCAAGGGGGCTGGAGAGATGGCTCAGAGGTTAAGAGCACTTGCTCCTCTTTCAGAGGTTCTGAGCTCAATGCCCAGCAAGCACATGGTGGCTCACAACCATCTATAATGTGTTCCAGTGCCCTCTTCTGGCGTGCAGCGCAGGCACACATGCAGGCAGAACACTGTATAAATAATAAATAAATACATAAAAAAAAATCACCTCCAAAAGCTAAAAGGAAAAAAACAATGAATACATGAAATAACTAAAAAACAAATGGAAAGTTTCTTTCCAAACACAAGGAAAAAGTATTACATCCTAAGAAGGGAAAAAAAAAAATCAATAGTAAAAGTAAGTACTATACTTTCTAGTACAATCTCCATTTCACGTGCTTTTTTTAGCCATATAATAAATCACTGGCATAACTATCAGGTATCTGCCTTGAACCAACAGTTCAAAGTTTACCAATTGCATATGAAAATGGCATAAAAGGTGTTACAATACATTAAGTCCAATATATTAAAGAAAAAAATTCCAAGAGAGCAAGGCATGGTAGTGTACACCTTTCACCCCAGAACATGAGAAGCTAAGGCAATAGAATGGTAACTTTCAAGGTTTGTCCTGGAACTTGCTCTGTAGACCAGGCTAGCCTCAAACTCACAGAGATACATCTGCTTCTTAGTTTGAAGCCAACCTGGTCTACAAAATGAGTTCCAGGACATCAAGGACTATTACATAGAGAAACCCTGTGGGAGGGGAGGAGGGAGACATATTTTAATTTAAAAAAAAATTTAAGATTTATGTGTAAATGTGTAATTTTTTATTTATGAGTATCTGTATGTGTATATGCCACATTGTAGGTACCTATGAAGGCCAGAAGAGGGTGTTGGGTTCCCTGTATCTGGAGGTTAGACAGTTGTGAGCCACCTAACACGGGTGCTGGGAACCAAATTCAGGTCCTCTGAAGGAATAGCAAGTGCTCTTAAACAGTGGGCCATCTCTACAGCTCTCATAATAATATATTTTACCAAAAACAGAAATACTGATGTGCCACAAATTTTAGAGTTCACTAAAATTCAGGACATAGAAGGCAAAATAGGTTGTTTACCCAAATGAGAAAGAATAAAATTAAATTTCTACCTCACAATATTTCTAAAGGAAAAAGAATAAAAAAGAAAAAGACAGTTTCTTTTTTTTCTCCTAGATTTTGTTTTATGACAGTCTCATGTAGATCAATGTGGCCTTGAACTCACTATGTAATAGCTACAAATAACCTTAAACTTTTAATCATCTGACTCTATCTCCAAAATGCTAAAACCACATGTGTGCTAACAGGCCCAGTTTTTGTTTATGATGTTGGGACTCCAAGATTTTGTACAAACTAGGCAACCAGTGTTCATTCCCAAACACTGGTCTGGAACTCTCTATCCTTCTATTAGCTTCTTCAATGCTAGGATGGCAGGCATATGGCATATACTCCACGCTCTACCAGATTAGTGCAACATTTTCAAGAACAGGTAATCCCAAGCTTCTAGGTATTTACCATAGATAATCATGCATACATGGGTATGTCTACAACATATGCACTATTTGAAATTGAGAAAAGACATCTAGCAATCAAATAATGGAGTAAACAAACTTATGGTCCATTTTACATCATGGAAATTATACATGGTATTTTAGAATATATATTTTGAGACTAGCAAGATAGCTCAGAGGTAAAGGCTATACCTGCATAAGCCTTGTGGCTTGAGTTTGATCTTCTTGTCCTGTGTAATTGTAGAAGAACCAATTCTACCAAGCTGACTTCTATATATGTGCAATGGCATACTCACCCATACAAATTCTTTAAAAAGAACAAATTTTAGGGCTAGAAAATGGCTCAGCAGTTAAGAGCGCTAGACTATTCTTCCGGAGGTCCTGAGTTCAATTATCAGCAACCACATGATGGCTCACAACCAACCGTAATGGGATCTGATTCCCTCTTCTGGTGTACATAAAGACAAAGCACTCATATACATAAAATACATGAATAAATAAGTCTTAAAAAAATCTTCTGGTTTATCACAGACGTAGATAAGTACTAAAATTAAATCTGGTTCTCTACATAGCATCTTTAAATGACTTAGGATGCTCACACAGAAAATAGCATACCTATTTCATCTATAAATATGATGGAAGGCTGCAGCTTTATAGCAAGGGAGAAAACAGCAGCAGCCAGTTTCTGAGATTCTCCATACCACTTATCAGTCAGTGTCGAAGGCTGAAGGTTAATAAATCGACAGCCTGCTTCTTTGGCTGTAGCTTTGGCAATTAACGTTTTCCCACAGCCTGGAGGTCCATACAGAAGAACACCTGTAAAACAACATTATTTCATTAATACCCTTATGAAAACAACAGACTTTTCTTTAGTTTACATGGTAATAAACATAGTACTTCTACTCTCTATTCCTGTATGGATGCTGTTTGCCCAACACTCCTCACATTAGCAATGAATCTCACAAGGCTATTCAAAGTAGTATTTCTTCTCTATCTTTTTGCTCAAGTGGTCTCCATGGCGTCAATATGTATGATGAGTAATAAACAGTTTTGCAAGCAAACTTTTCAGATTTCCTGAACTAATTGGATACTTCTATTAACAGATGCAACAAATCAAAAAATGTTGTTTTATAAAAGCTTAAAAATTCGGGCTGAGCGTTGGTGGTACATGATTTTAATCCCACCCAGCACTTGGGAGGCAGAGGCAGGTGGATCTCTGTGAGTTCAAGGCCAGCCTGGTCTACAGAGCAAGTGTCAGGACAGACTCCAAAGCTACAGAGAAACTCTGTCTCGAAAAACAAAAATCAAAAAAAGTTTACAAATTTATACTCCCTTTAAAGATTAATCTTTGTGCCTTTTCCCCCAGACAGTCTCCCTCTCTGGTAACATGGTGGCATCTAGCTATGCTTACATAGGATCAACTAAGATGGGCAAGATGGGCATTTTTTATAAAGGCTTTGCATAGTTAAGTGTTCTAAGTAACTAAAAGATTGACATTAAGGAATAACACATGTATAAATAAATAAATCCAAATTTGAGATGATCTTCAGTAGCAACAAATATACTACCTTATTAGTAGCTAACTTAAATTTCTGCTTTATTTTTTGTGATCCTATCTAGCTCTGTAGCCCAGTCTAGCCGTAACTTCAAAACCCTCCTGTGTCACCCCCCAAGTGCTGGGATAACAAGCATGAGTCACCATGCCCAACTCAACTTTCCTTTCTGAAAATTATCTTGTCATATTATTTGAGTTACCTTTAACAAGGCTTAAGCATAACTAAGGTTTGCAAGAATAAAAGTAGAAGGATTTGAAGATGTAGTCAGAAGCATTTTCAACTCCGTAAGTGATGCAGTTCCCAAAGTGAAACTACAAATGAAGAAGCTGCTTTAGAGTCGTACTTAATGTTAATATAAAGTCCAATTATTTCCAGCTCATTCTTACAAACGCTGTAAGAAGCACTATCATCTAAAAACAGATCACTAAAAGAAAAAAATAAAATCACTGGAATTGTGAACCAACAAAGTTCTGGCTTTGCTTGAAAACAAACCAAAAAAAAAAATTTGTGATTTTTGAAATACTTTAAACATAATTTCCCAAATTTCAATTTACTAACATGTAGTAGACAAGTATTTCAAATAAAGGATTATACAGTTGTATTATAAGAAGTAGAATTCACCAAAATTTTTGAAGTGGAAGAATGGATGAATATTTTAAAATTCTTTATAAAACAATTCACTGCATCTCAGCATTCTACTAAGAATCTCACTTCATGGAAACAGTCTCTAAAGTCAAAACTTTTCAGTGTTTTCCAGCCTCTTAATGCTTAGGCAAATACATAAACTAACCATACCTTTTGGAGGCTGCAGAAGCCTGGAATTCTCAAACAAATGCTTCTTTTTGATAGGTAAAATGACTGTGTCTTTCAGATCTGTAATGACATCATCTAAACCTGCTATATCACTCCAAGTAACCTGGCAAAAGTTAAAGTCAACATGAATTTCACAACTTGTATACGTGGTAACATACACAAATACATATACCCTCCCAATGGCAAACTATTTTATAATTTGATAATTACATGTAAATAGGCTTAAAGTTATAGATAAAAATGAATAAAAAAAAAAACTTTTCAAGGGGGTAACTAAATTAATAAACAAAAAAGGAGAGAATTTAACAATTTGCTATTACTGGGAAAAAAAAAACACCCAAGGCTGGGGGCTCTGCTGCAGGGTTCAATTCCAGCAATAGAAAAACAAAAACCACACATATACAAAGCCTTTCAGGACTGAATAAGGTAAACTCATTCCACTCATGAAAAAGAAACACTACGATATAGTAAATAAATAAATAAATAAATACTGAAAACAGCCAGGTGATGGTGATGCAGGCCTCTAGGGAGGCAGAGACTGGTGGATCTTTGTGAGTTCAAGGCCAGCCTGGTCTACAAAAGTGAATTCCAGGACAGCCAGGACTGTTACACAGTCTGAAAAAAAAACCAAAGCCACAAAGAAACACGGTCTTGTAAAAACCAAAAAATGTAATTACATTGTAAAACAACAGAAATTCATTATAGAAATAGAATGTATACCCACCAAATTGAACTTGCAATTTTTACTCATGAAAAGTACAACTGTTGAGCTGGGGAAGATGACAGGAAAAAATACTTGCCATATATGCATAAGAACAGGAGTTCAGATTCCTAGAATCCCATAAAGGCCGGTAGGCACAGCAGCCACCTGTAATCCTAGCAGTTAGAACACAGAGGCTTCTGGGGAAAAGCTGGCTAGCTAGACTCAGCCAGACCCATATGCTTTGGATATAGGAAGAGCAAAGGCCGTATGATTAAAGAAGTTTCATATACTATATACGTTTCACTAATCCTTTGTGTGCAGAGATAACACAACAGGCTTGACAGCATCTTTAACAGGGTGATCCTTGCCTACTATCTGGAAACTTATATTTGGGAAAATTTCCTATCATTCCTTGATAAAAACAGCTCACTGTTCCCAAACTGTATTAACAATATGGTTTATGGAGAATAAATTCTTTTAATAAATAAATAAAAAAGAATAAAATTCTTTTCCTTGTAGGAGTACAGAATTTTGATATACATATGGAAAAGGAGTCTATATGAACAGGGCCTAGTGAAAACACTGAATTGTCTCCAGTAACTTTTCTGGTGGTCACATGGCACATGTAGTCACAGCTTGATACAATAATGGAAAGCCCTCTTAGAAAAGTGTGCCTGGCTTTCTCCAGGCTCTGTTCCATTCCATTTTTCTATTGCTGTCCTGTCTTGTGTCTAATTTGTGCAATGAGCCACATGTGTGTGTGCAACATGCTACGTCACTCTTGACATCTCTTAGAGACCCATTGAAATTAGTCATGGTCTTCTAGATCTTTAACTCAGACTGTAAGACCAAAAAGCAAGTCAAAGGCAAGTAAGAATAAAGATACATACATGCATATTCAGAGGGTCTACTAGATGAGCAGCAATACTCATTTCATATTCTGAAAGTTTCACGTTCTTCACACCAATTTGCTTCATCAGTTTTTCTGCCTAGAAAGAAAAAAAAAACCAAACCACCTTTTATATTTAGACACTGCTACTTCAAAACAGATGAAGAATTCTGAACAGCAATGAACAGAAGACATAATACTTTTCAAGGGATACTGTAGGCTCCTTGTGAATTTTGGGTTCAAAATAAAACTGAGGGGCCACTTTACTGAAGTCAAGAAAATGTAACCAGCTTTTGGGAAATGAAAGCTGAGCAGGCATGATGTCAGGCAAAATCTCAAGAACTTAGGAGGCTAAGGAATGAGTGAGAGCTGGGCACAGTAATGTCTGTAATACCATGACTGATGCAGAAGGTTCTGCTACCAAGCAAGTTCAAGGTCATCCTGGGTTACATGGTACCAGTCTCAAAGGGGGGGGAGGAGGAGAAAGAGAAGGAAGAGAGGGAGGGGAGGAGGAAGAGAGTAGGACACATTGAACTCCCTTGGCTCCCAAAAGACCTCAGGGTAGTTTATTTATTTTTCTTTCCCAGAAGGATATGATGACAGGCACAGGTAAGCTGTCAATGAGTGCTCTACCTGTATGTATGACTTTACACTAGAAGAGGGCATCATATCCCACTTATAGATGGTTGTGAGCCACCATGTTGTTGCTGGGATTTGAACTCGGGATCTCTGAAAGAGCAACATGCTCAACTGCTGAGCCATCTCTCCAGCCCCACATATGTACTTTTAAGTTGTTTTGAGATGCTGTCCTTTTTTGTTTTGTTTTGTTTTTGTTTTTCAAGACAGGGTTTCTCTGTGTAGCTTTGGAGCCTATCCTGGCACTCGCTCTGGAGAAGAGATGATGTCCTTTTAACAACAAAGATACAGGTAACTGATAACAATAAAAAATAACTCAAAATAACATACATGTATAATCTTAAAGTAAGGCAAAATAGCTTGACATCTTAAGTTCTAGCAATGCCAAGTTTTCAGTTAAAATTAAAACAATGGTGAACACTTTCTGATTGTGTCAAACATGCCAAAATACAAAAAAAATAGAACTTAGAAAGATCTCAGGAGGTATGACTTTTTTTTTCTCTTATCGTGAATAAACCAAAGTTTATCTCGATTAAGTAATTTGCCAGAGAGCTGATAAGACAGGTCAGCAAGTAAGTGCTCTTGCCACCATGTCTGACCACCTCAGTTCAATCCTGGAACCCACAAGGTGGAAAATATGATTTCCTCCAAGTTGTCCTCTGACCTCCACATGTGTGCCATACTCGTGACACTCCCCTGCACACGCACACCTACAAACACTCTAAATAAATGTAAAAATATTAGTAATAAGAATTTGCTCTGGAGGGGGCTGGAGAGATGGCTCAGAGGTTAAGATCACTGACTGCTCTTCCAGAGGTCCTGAGCTGAATTCCCAGCAACCACATGGTGGCTCACAACCATCTTAATGAGATCTGGTGCCCTCTTCTGGCCTGCAGAGATTCATGCAGACAGAACACTGCATACATAATAAATAAATAAATCTTTTTAAAAAATTTGCTCTGGGTGAAAAGTCAGGAAATTCGAGGGACAGGAGCTGAATTCAAGCCACCAACTCTGCAGCTTACACTCTAATCACCTGATCAGAGAGTTAGCTTGGTTTTTTTTGCTTGGTTTCTCCCTCGAACATGGGAGTTTGTCATCACTAGTCTTCAACTCTACAGCTAACAGACTCAAGTTTCATTTAAGTGAACATTTTAGAAATGTTCAGAAACTCCAGTAAACAACATTTAAAAAGAGTTACCATTTTTGAACTTTTGTTTTTCTAAAATGCCTTTAATCTCGCTGCTTGTCAGGGATACGGCTACCAGGAATTCCTATCACAGAGCATTTATTTATAGACTTTCTTGGCTCATAAGGAGAAACATGTTATTTCCTAGGTTTCAAACAAATGTTATCAACAACACTGGGATCCACACAAGAAACCAATTTACCTATCCACTGTAAAATCATCAATGGACAAAATAGTCTTTTCCAGGTTCATCTTTTTTTGTTTCTTAATGTACATTGGTGTTTTACCTGCATGTATGTCTGTGTGTGTCAATTCACTTGGAGCTGGATTAAAGACGGTTGTAAGCCGCCGTAATGGAAAAGCAACCACTTGTCTTAAACATTGAGCCATCTCTTTAGCCCCCTGCTTTATCTCTTGAACATGCATACTTTCTCTTTCACTTTATAAATAAAGCTTTGTGTCAGCTGTTAAAGGTATCTATTTTAGCACTGATTAAGACAATAATTTAGGGCTGAAGAGATAGTTCAGAGGATAAGAGCACTGCCTGCTCTTCCAGAGGTCCTGAGTTCAATTCTCAGCAACCACATGGTGGCTCACAACCATCTGTAATGAGATCTGTGCCCCCTCTGACCTGCAGGCCCTACATGTAGGCAGAACACTGTATACATAATAAATAAATCTTTTTTTAAAAAGACAATAATTTATCATAATTCTACGATGCTTAAAATAGAAAAACAAAAATGCCTAGGTAAAAAACAGTTTGTATACTGTCTTATCTTTTACACCTCAACAGCAATCACATTTTATCTGCTTTGTAAAGAAGGCCTCATCAGACAGCAGTTTTCGCTGGAAAGAAACTAATGATGGAGAATACAAGGCAAGACAAGTAAAATGGAAAAAAGGGAAAGTGACCTGTACATACTTAACTGTTCCATACTATTTTTTATCCTTTATACCATTTCATTGCATTTTCATGGTTTCCTTCTTTCCTTTTACATAAAGCACTATTATTTTAAAAGTAGTAGTAGTAGGGCTTGAAATACTGCTATTTTTGCCTGGGGAGGAAAGTAGAGGAAAAGAAAAGCAGGAAAGGAACTATCATGAGATAACACACTTGCTCTTCACCAGATTCAGAAGATCACTGTCCTACAAGGCTAAGTTTAGAAAAGTACATATGACATTAGGAGTGAAAAAACAGACAAACTGTTAAACTGAGGTTAAAGACAAGAACATCCTCTGATCCTCCCACTGAGACCACAGCACAGCGCTCCAATATAAGTGTACATAGAAGAAACACCAATAAGCAGCATATTTAAACAATTAACAAGGAGCCCAAGTCAAACACCTCACAAGAGTGTTCTTTTGATTAGTGTACTTTTTCTCTCTCCTTTGATAGTACTATAGTACTATATGAGTTGGCAGCTAATGTAAAGCCACTTGAGGACTGCTTAGTTACTTTTCTATTGTTGTGATAAGACATAATGACCAAGGCACCTAATAAAACAAAGTGTTTAATTTGGGATTACAGTTTGAGAAAATCTATAGTGATAGAGCAAAGGCATGATGTAAGCTGAGAGCTTACATCTCAATCCACAACCACAAGGCAGTGACACACCTCCTCCAACAAGGAAACACCTCCTAATCCTTCCCAAACAATTCCACCAATTGGGACCAAGTATTCAAACATGAGTATATGGGGCCATTCTCATTCAAATTACCAGGTGGGGTATAGTGCACTGGTAGAGAATCTATACAGCATAAAAGAGTAAGTTGTATTTTCTTTTCCTACATCATCACAAAGTCCTTCCAGCACTCACTCTCAAATCAATTTTACCCAGTCCATTCCTTTTGCCACACTTTTCACTTGTGTGTTTTTTGAGACAGTTTCTCTGTGTAGCCCTGACAGTCTGGAACTCACTCTACATGCCAGGCTGACCTTGAACAAGAGATCCAACCTGCCTCTGCCTCCCAAATGCTGGATTTAAAGGTGTGTGCCAGGGGGCTGGAGAGATGGCTCAGAGGTTAAGAGCACTGACTGCTCTTCCAGAGGTCCTGAGTTCAATTCCCAGCAACCACATGGTGGCTTACAACCATTTGTTATGAGATCTGGTGCCCTCTTCTGGTGTGCAGATATATATGGAAGCAGAATGTCGCATACATAAATAAATAAATAAACAAACAAATAAATAAAATCTTTAAAAAAAAAAAAAAAAGTGTGTGCCACCACCACCCAGCTTTGTAACTCTTATTCTAGCTCTTTGCCAGGATTATTGTCATCTATAAAGTTCTTGTTTCTAGCCTGTCCTACTTCCAATTCTTGTTATATACCACTGTAAGGTGAATCATCCTAAAAACACTGCATTGCATATTATCCAACAATTTAAATATATTTAATATAGTTCATGGTTTACCATTACCTATGTATGTCTTTAACTGGTCAACAATGTTATTTCTAGAGCTAGCCTGGAACATAGGAAGAAAAGTAGGAAGGGAATGCAGGAAAACTACAGCTCTTGGCCAAGCAAATCCCATCATGTTTTCACTGTGATATCTAAAATACTATTATGGGGGCTGGAGAGATGGATTAGAGATTAAGAGCACTTGGTATTCTTCCAGAGGTCCTGTGTTCAATTTTCAGCAACCACATGGTGGCTCACAACCATCTGGTGTGCAGATATACATGGAAGCAGAATGTTGTATACATAATAAATAAAATCTTTAAAAATAATAATAATAAAATGAAGTTACTATGGGAACAGAATAATCCTAGAAGCATCAGTTAATGATGGGCTTCTCAACTGCTCTGGCTTCTGCTGAGAGCCTCAATCCACTCACCAAAAAAGAAAGGGAATGAAGAAAAAAAGCATAGAACTATGTTCCCTGATTTAATAAAGCAGTCCTTACCTTACCTTCCCCTTTAGGTCCCACTACAGTCAACTACATAAAATCTCCTCTCCAACCTAACTAGACTACTTAGTATTTCTTCTCTGGTCTTGTCATTCTTACTGCCTTATGACTTGATTCATGTTCTTTCTATTTAACCTTTTCCTTTCCTATTCTTGTGACCAACCTGTAGGGGATACCCTAACCACGCCCACTTGGGGCTGGAGACAGGTTGCCTGGCCACGGCCACTTGGGCGTGGTCAGGGTGCCGTGGGGAAGGTTTAGAGTGAGGTGGGGGAAGGCTTAAGAGTGAGGTACACGCACATGGGGTCCCTTCTACTTACCTTGCTCCCTGCCGACTGGCCAGGCTGATCTGAGTGTGTAGCATCTTCCTAAATAAACCACACTTATATCTAGACCTGACTCCGTATTGCTGTTCCATTTTACCAGCCTCTCTCATGAAGTCACACTCAATTGCCTCAATCACTGGTGACCCTTACTCTAAAAGCCAGTATGTCTTCACTGCTCATCAAGCAACTAACATGAACTGCTTACTACTTCAACTAATATTAACAGGGATGAGATTTTTTTTTTTGCTTAGTTTTTTTCTTTCTTACCTACCATGTGTACAATGAAAACATGACACTTCACATAGCAGTTATTTTAGCACAATATATATTATAAATTATATATATATATATAAATATACATATATATATATATATATATAGTTTTCAAGTAAGTCTTAATTATAATAACCCATTCATATAGTGTCTTCTACACGAGTATTTCAGGAGTTCATAGAAAAAAAAAAAAAAAAGGACAAAATCTTCATCTAAAAGCCCTGGAGCTGGAGAGATGACTGAGCAGTCAAGAATGCCACTGCTCGCCGGGCGTTGGTGGTGCACGCCTTTAATCCCAGCACTTGGGAGGCAGAGGCAGGTGGATTTCTGTGAGTTCGAGGCCAGCCTGGTCTCCAGGGCAAGTGCCAGGATAGGCTCCAAAGCCACACAGAGAAACCCTGTCTTCAAAAACAAAAAAAAAAAAAAAAAAAAAAATGCCACTGCTCATCCAGTGGACCTAAGTTAGTTCTCAGCACCCACACCATGGCTAACAACTGCCTGTTGACTCCAGTTCTAGGGAATCTGCTCACTCTTCTGACTACCACAGGCACCTATATTCATGTGATAAATAATCTTACTTGCACAAATAAAAATAAATTTAAAAATACAATGAAATGAAAAGCCCTGTTACCAAAAAATGCTAAAATGATAAAAATTTAACAAATCCTAACCTGAGAGTTAAACCAATTTCCATGATTGGAGGGGGGGGGGAAGAGGTGTGTGGGATGGGGAAAGAGTTACATTGTTACATTCAGGTACACAATGAAATTTATTTCTTTTAAATTTAATTTGGCAATATAGCAGCCCAGCATGTTGGCATACAGCTTTAATCTCAGTATTTGGGAGGAAGGAAGATATCTATGTACTCCAGGCCAGCATGGTTTACACAGTGAGTTCCAGGCCAACCAGGGCTACATGTCTCGAAAAACTTCAAACAAAACAACCCCCATATTGTACCCAGAAGAAGGTCCTCACAAAAGCTCAACTATGCTGGCTCCTTAATTTCAAACTTCAAGTATTAAAAACTGTGAGAAAAAAATTTCTGTTGTTGGCAAGCCCAAAACAAAAAAGCCCTATATTGATCAAACATATCAGTGTTAAAATAATGAAAATAACTGGGCATTGGTGGGGCACACCTTTAATCCCAGCACTAGGGAGGCAGAGGCAGGCAGATCTCTGTGAGTTCGAAGCCAGCCTGGTCTACAGAGTGAGTTCCAGGACAGGGTCCAAGAGAAACCCTGTCTTGAAAAACAAAAAGGAAAAGAAAAAAGAAATGAAAATAGGCTGACAATGCAAGCTAGACTTCTCTCCAATTATTATTATTATTTTTTTTTTTTTTTTGGTTTTTCAAGACAGGGTTTCTCTGTACTGTTTCGGAGGCTGTCCTGGAACTCACTCTGTAGACCAGGCTGGCCTTGAACTCGCTAGTTATTTTATAATCAAATTCAGGCAATAAATTTACAAATGTCCAAACTTTTTTCAGAGACATATTTACTATGATATTTATGAAACTGTGATTTTTACTTCTTACTGGTTAAGAATGATGCATAATATGCAAAAAACAGCTATTTGTTTATATCTGCTTCCCATGCCTGTCTATAGCATTTGAAAAAGCAAATGCCATCTCCTTTAAATGTTCATTAAAAGAATCAGAGTCTCCAAAGCCACAGAGAAACCCTGTCTCAAAAAAACCAAAAAAAAAAAAAAGAAAAAGAATCAGAGTCACAACTCACAAAATAAACCTAAGAAGCCAAGAATATAAGCATCTTATCCTCAATAGACTTTTAGATCTTACAGATAAACAGAAATCACCTAGTAAAGAGCTAGGTATCAACCCAGTTAATTAAAAAAAAAAAAAAATGGTGGCTGGGCAGTGGTGGTGCATACTTTTAATCCCAGCACTTGGGATACAGAGGCAGGAGGATCTCTGTGAGTTCCAGGCCAGTCTGGTCTACAGAGTGAGTTCTAGGATAGGTTCCAAAGCTACAGAGAAACTCTGTCTCGAAAATCAAAAAAGGGGGAAAAAAGAAAAGAAAGAAATGGTCATAAGAGACAGTAGCAGAAAAACAGTCAAAATTCAAATCAATTTATTACCAGTAACATTTTTTAGCTATTTCCTAAGAATTTTGGGTGGTGTACCAAGTCTAAGACTGACAACTTGTGTTTACAAATTTAAATGCCATACAAAGCATGTACATTGTTGCCAAAAATATTTATGTTTGCTCTGTTACAGATTTTCATCTAGATTATTTCTATCATGTTTCTGATAAAAATGTTCCAATAAGGATATATATTTTAAAAACCAAATGTATTTTCATCTTCAGGTAGCTTTAACCAGGCAAGTGAAAGACGTATATAATTAAAAACTTTAAGACACTGAAGAAAACAGAAAGATCTCCCATGCTCATGGGCCAGTAGGTTTAATGTAATAAAAATGGCCATCCTACCAAAGGCAATCTGCAGAGTCAATGCAATCCCCATCAAAATTCCAATACAATCCTCCACAGATATTAAAAGAACAATTTTCAGCTCCATATGAAAACACAAAAACCCAGGATAGCTAGAACTATCAATAGAACTGCTGGAGGTATCACCAACCCCAATTTCAAATTGTACTACACTGCTATAGTAATAAAAGCAGCATGGTATTGGCACAAAAACAAGACACATTAACCAATGGAATTGAACTGAAGACCCAGACATAAATCCATATACCTATGGACACCTGATTTTTGACAAAGAAACCAGAAATACACACTAGAAAAAAAGACAGCATCCTTCACAAATGGTACTGGTCAAACTTAATGTCTGAATATAGATGAATGCAAACATACTTATCACCCTGCACAAAACTCAAACTCTAAATGGATTAAATGGAGAGATGGTTCAGTGATTAAGAACATTAGCTGGTCTTCCAGAGGCCCTGAGTTCAATTCCCAGCAACCACATGGTGGCTCAAACCATCTATAATGAGATCTGGTTCCTCTTTTGGCATGCAGGCAAACATGCAGACTGAACATTGCACACATAATAAATACATATTTTTTAAAAAAGGAAAGAAAATATGGTAGGTGGTGGTGGCACACACCATTAGTCCCAGCACTCAAGAGGTAGATAGATGGTTCTCTGAGTTAGTTCATGCCGTCCTGGTTTAAAAAGTGAGTTCCAGGACATCAGAGCTGTTACAGAGAAACCCTGTCTCGAAAAACAAAAACAAACAAACAAACAAAAGAGAGAACAAGTAATCCAGTTTAAAAAGTGGGGGTACAGATCTAAGCAGAATTCTCAAAAGAGGAAACTCAAATGGCTGAGAAACACTTAAAAGTTCAACACCCTTAGCCATGAAGGAAATGTAAACCAAAATTACTAAGATCAATAAAACAAGGGAAAACTTATACTGGTGACAATATGGAATAAAGGGAACGCTCATTCATTGCTGGTGGGAGTAGAAACTTACACAGCCACTGTGGGAATAAGTAAGATAGTTCCTTCAGGAAAAGCAGAATCAATCTATCTCAAGAGCCAGTTATGCCACTCTTAGGCATATACTCAAAGGATATTCCATCCTCCCACAAGGACAGGTGCTCAACCATGTTCACTGATGATCTATTCATTTTTTTGTAAGATTTATATACAGTGTTCTATCTGCCATGCAAGCCAGAAAAGGGCGCCAGATCACATTATGGATAGTGGTTACTGAGAAATCAGGATCTCTGGAAGAGCAGCCGCTCTTAACCGCTGAGCTATCTCTCCAACCCACCTGCTCTATTCATAATAGCCAGAAATTGGAAACAACTTAGATATCCCTCAAAAGAAGAATAAGTAAAATGTGGTACATTTTCACAATGGAGTTATTACTCAGCCATTTAAAAAGCGAAGGAAGGAAGGAGGGAAGAAAAGAAGGAACGAAAAGAAATCATGCAATTTGCAGGCAAATAGATGAAGCTTAAAAAAAAAAAATCATCCTGAGTAAAGTATTCCCGACCCACAAAGACAAATATGATAATATATTCACTTATATGTGGATATTAGCTGTTAAGTCAATGATAAACATGCTACAATCCATAGACCCACAGCTAGGTATTAAGTACTGGTGAAACAAGATAGATCTCCCTAAAAAGGGGAAATATCAACTAGATAGTGATGGATAGATTTGGAGTATGGGGGCTGGGAGGATCAAGAGAAGATGGAAAAGGGAGGAAATACAGGGAGAAGCACCTAAAATTAATAGCCATTGAGAGATAGTATTAAAACCTAGCACAGCAGAAACTTACTAAAATATATGCACATATGAAGGTGATCTAAATAAAATTGCCAAATAATGGGGGAAACAAAGCCCCAATTAAACATCATGTTACAAATTAAGCTTCCAATACCAGGATTTGATTACATCTAATGGAATAGTTAGTCAAAGGGGCCCCATGGGAATCCCTAAACAATCCATGCTGTTGCCAAGACTATAGGTTGTTCCCACAAACTGACAGAAAGGCTCCATTGCTGAAGATAACACTTACATGACTCACTGAACATGGAGATTAAGCTGGTGACTACATTCTAGTATCTCTGGTACAGAAGGTACTAAGCATGCTACCAAATGAGGAACATAAACCCCAACCCAGCCACAAACCCTGATCTACAATGGTATCCTGTGTGCAAGCTATGCTGGGCCCTAAAGCTATGGCAATGGCAGTACAAAGCTTATGGGAGTAACTAACATACAGCTGATTTGACTTAAGGCCCATTCCCCAAGATGGAACCCATACCCAACATTGCTTGGGGCTTGGGTGACCAAGAACATGACACTAGACAGCCCAGGGACCAAGGGTAAATATAAATACTACTGTTCTTAACAAACAAACAAAACCACCTAGCAATAAAATGACTCCTAACAAGCTGCTTTCCTCCTACAGCAGATGGGAACAAATACAGAGACCCACAGCCAGACAGTATGCAGAGTGAGAGACCTTGGAACACTCAGCCCTAATGGGATAGCTCCATAAAATCCATCTCCTCAGGGTACAAGGAATGCTGTGGAAGAGAAGACAGAAAGCACTTAAGAGCCAGAGGGGATGGAAGATACCAAGACAACAAGCCCTCTAAATGCTGTGACCCTTTAATACAGTACCTCAGGTGGTGGTGACCCTTAACCATAAAATTATTTTGTTGCTACTTTACAACTGCAATTTTGCTATTGTTATGAATTGTAATGTAAATATATGATATGCAGGATGTCTGATATGTGACCGTGCAACCCCACAGATAGAGAAGCACAGATTGCTAACTGCTGCTCTAAAACAACTCCATCACAACTCATATGAACTCAGAGACTGAGGCCTGCACAGGTCTGCACCAAGTTCTCTGCATATATATTATTATGGCTTCGAGTTTAGTGTTTTTAGGGATTCCTGAGTATATGAGCAAGTGGGTCTCTGATTCTTGTGTCTTCTCTTGGGCTCTTTTCCTTCTGTTTGTTTTGTCCAGTTAATTTTTGTGTTATTTTATTTTATTATTATCTCTTAGAATCCCGTTTGTTTTCTTTTTTTAATAATTTAAATTTATTTTATGTGCATTGGTGTGAAGGTGTCAGATCCCCTAGAACTGGAGCTACAGAGAGTTGTGAGCTACCACATGGGTGCTGGGAATGGAACCCCGGTCCTCTGGAAGAGCAGCCAGTGCTCTTAACCGCTGAGCCATCTCTCCAGCCCACCATGCAGCCTGTTTGTTTTCTAATGAGACAGAAAGGGATCGAATCAGATAGGAGAGGAGGTGGGTAGGAATTGGGAGAAGTAGAGAGGAAAACTGCAATCAGGATATATTATGTGAAAAAAATCTATTTTCAATAAAAGAAGAAAAAACAAAGCAGTGCAGACAAGAAAAAAACAACAAGAACAACAAAAAAGAACCTATATTTCCATTAATCATTTTTCTTCTGATGTTTGTTTACAGAGTAAAAAAGACTTTTAGGGTTAATACTGAAAAGATGGATCAATGAATTTTTACATGAGTTTTGTATTTATAATCTTAGCTTGGATAAAAAAATATCTGCTGGCATAGGAGACATGACCTTTATACCCTGCAATCGTACCTGTTTCTGAGCTTCTACTTTCTGCTTTCTGGTTGGATCAATTGCATCTACCATCCATTTGATAGTGAAATATGTTACTGCACCAAATATTGTTAAACGGAAAATTAAACCAACAACTTCGTTCCGACTCAATGGACGAGAAAAAGCTTCAGCATGTACCATCTTGACTGTTAACCTTAAAAAAGAGAGAGAGAAAAGTCACTAGGAAATACCAGTACTTGTTAAAATCGGGAGAGAAAGTAGATAAAGAAACTTCTGGTCAAAATAAAACATTGCTTATTGTTTAAGCATCTCATTTGAAGGAGAACCATCTTTTTTTGTTTTTTGAGACAGGGTTTCTCTGTGTAGCTCTGGCTGTCCTGGAACTCACTCTGTAGACCAGGCTGTCCTCCCAAATGCTGGGATTACCACTGCCCCACTGAGATTTTTAAATGTTAAGTAAACAAACACATTAAAGCTTCCCTTAGAAACTGAAGATTAGAATCAGGTTTAGTTGTAAGAAGAATACTATTATGTATAACAAATAACCAACTCATTTGTTTTTGAGACTGAAATCTAACTAAAAACTCACTCCTTTGTCTCGCATACTTATGCTTCAGGTTTTTAAAAACAGCTCAAATTTAAGTATGCAATTTTTTTTTTTACTTTGTTTTTGTTTGTAGGTTTGGAGACTGTCCTGGAACTCTCTTTGAAGACCAATCTGGCCTCTGCCTCCCGAGTGCTGGGATTAAAGGCTGTTTTTGTTTTTTTGTTTCATGAGATAAGCGGTTTCTCAGTATAGCCTCAGTTGTCTTAGAACTAGCTCTGTAGACCAGGATGGCCTTAAACTCTTATCACAGATAGAAATATGCAGTTTCTTAATTGATAAGTAACATTAAATTCTTTGAACCATCCTTTGCTTCCAACAACAAAGTAAATATGAAGGAAGAGAACTTTCAAAAATTTCAAACCAAGAAAATTACAATTTGGAGGTCTGGGGGTTTAGCCTAGCAAGTGCAAGATCCTAAATTTCGTCATTAGCTTACACTATTTGCTGGGGGGGGGTGGGGGTGAGATCACAAACTGTGGTGGATAATTGTACACTGTGAAGATGTACTGCTGTAATTGGTGTATTAAAAAGCTGAACAGCCAATAGCTAGGCAGGAGAGACAAACGAGATGGTGGGGGGACTGGAGGGAAGAGAAAGCAGAGGGAATCTGACATACAGAATTAAGGAGAAGTAAAAAGCAACATTACAGAATGTAGATTAGTAGAAACAGGTTAATTTAAGTTGTAAGAACTAGTAAGACAAGCCTAAGCTAAAAGCTGAACTTTCATAAGTCTCCATGTAGTTACTTGTGAGCTGGTGGGACAAGAAAGTGACTACAGCAAACTATACATCTGGCAAGTGATTAATATTTAGAATATATAAAGCATTTAAAAACTTAAAAACACACATGTAACACATAATCACTAAGTGATAGTCTAATGAGTTGAACAGACAGTTATCAAAGGAATGAATACAAATGAACAATAAATACTTAAGAGTGTTCAACCACTTTTAGCCACCAGGGAAATGCAAATTAAAATTGCCTTGACATTCCATCAGGCCTCAGTCAGAATGGCTACGATTAATAAAACAAAAAGCAAATGCTAGTGAGGATGTGAGGAGGCAGGAATCTTAGCTATACAATACTAGTGGGTATAAGAGTTGCTGCAACCACTACAGAGATCAGTATGAAGACTGACTATACCACATGCCCAAAGAATTGTAAGCATGCCAGGAGTTACTTGCACAATATTGCTTTTTGCTAAACTACTCACAATAGACAAGATATACAACTAGCTTCAATGTTCATCAACAGATAAATGGAAAGAAAGTGTGGTACATAATGGGGTATTAGTAAGCTAGAAAGAAGAAATTATCACATTTTTAGGAAAGTTAATGAAAACTGGAGATCATTATGGTAAGTAAATAAGCAGGATCAGAAAGACTAATACTGCATGTTCTCCTAGAAATCTAAATTTAAATTTTGGGCCAGTGGTAATAATGGTGAGTTCCAGAACAGCCAGAGCTGTCTCAGAAAAGAAGAAAACACACACACTCACACACACACACACACACACACACACACACACACACACACACACACAAATAACTTTAAATTTAGAAATAGCCACATGCATAAATATAGGGAATGAAAGCACAAAGGGGACAATGGGAGTAAAGGAAAAGGTCTAAAGCATCAGTTTCAACCTATGGGTCGAGACCTTTTTAGGGGCCACATAGCAGACATCCTGCATATCAGATACACATTACAACTCATAACAGTAGCAAAATCAGCTATGAAGTAGCAACCAAGTAATTTTATGATGGGGGGGTCACCACAACAAGAACTGTATTAAAGGGTCACAGTACTAGGAAGGTTGAGAACCACTACTCTAAAGGGAAGGGTGACAGGCAACAGGAAAGGATAACTTAACTGCAAGTGACAGGAAAACAAGAGGAGGAGCTGGACATGGCTCACACACGTATTCCCTGTACTTGTAAGGCTGAGACGCATTGCCATGAGTAAGAGACTGTCTGGAGTACACAATGAGTTGTAGGACAGCCTGGGCTCAACAAACAATGTGTTACATGAGAAGACCCATCACAGCCAGGCATCTGGGAGACAAAGACATGTCAATCTGTGTGAGTCTGAGGCCAACCTGGTCTACAAAACAAGTTCCAGGACGGCCAGAGCTGTTTCAGAGAAACCCTTGTCTTGAAGAAAAAGGAAAAAAAAAAAAAAAAGACATTATTACTAACAAAAGAATACAACCACGAACAGAGGAAAGGGAGTTGATGAGACTACTTTTAAATATGGTACATCTCTGAGCAACTACAACAATCAGGTTTACAACAGGAATTCACTCCAGTGTCAAAGGCAGTACCTTCACAAAATAAGCTTAGCAGGAAGCATGTGACTATCACATTTTAGGATAGGATATCAGTGTCCAACAGTGTCATTAAGCCTTGGCAAGTGCTGGGGGAAGGGGAGAAGAAAAAAAAAATACATATTAACTCATGTATAAGTAAATAAACCAGATCTAGACTGCTCAGTGGTAGGTGCCAAGTAGGTATTGCAAAGACTAATATTCATGTTTCTTCTAGCTCTAACACTTTTCTTACTACTGCTAAGCTAAAATGCTTCTCATTGGCTTTCTCTGGACTAGCTCTAGTATTTGTTTATAGCTGTAGAGAAAACCTCCCAATTCTTTCAGTCATCCAACAGCAATGTCAGATTTCTAAAGCATTTCCAACTCAGTGTTCACACTTCTCTATTAGGTGCCATTCCTATCACAATAATTATTTAAACAAGTAACTGAAAGCCCTCATTTTGGATAAAGAAACTTAGGTTTAGGATGCTAACTAGTTCATTCAATAAGAACTTACCAAACATCTACAAAAAAGTGGCCCCTATATTTGATATGTAACAATGGCTAATATATAATTACTCAAAAATTACTGTCCAATTATATTAATTACTAAAGAAAAATGGAACTGTCACCAAATTATAACTGCCTCATGTAGCAAAATCACAGTACGGATTAGTATTCATAGTATTATCCATTAGTAGGGATTTCAAAACTAGGATACTTGACAGTCAACTTCTCAAAGGGCATGGAAATTTTACTTCTTTTGTCTTTATCCCAATAAAGCTGCAAACACAGTTGATAATAATCCAGTAAGGGAGATAAAGGCCTTGTTAACTTAATCTGTGAAAAGTCACAACATTCCAATAAAGTTTTTGTTTTTTTAAAAGTCTTGGTCAGAGCTGGGTACAGTGGCAAAAGCCTGGGAATCTCATCACTCAAGAGACTACAAGGAAGATTTAAGGTTCAAGGCTAACCTGGGCTGCAAAGGGTTTAAGATTAACCTAAATTACACAAAACATCCCTGCCTCCAAAAAAAAAAAAAAAAGTTTAGGTTGGTGTGTTAAAATTGCCATCTACTGGGTAGTCACTGAATTACAAAGGTAAATCAGGGCTATGGGCTGTTTCCAAAGGGCAGTTCCTTAAAGTCATCAAGACAGTGCCAAGAGACAATTCTTCCTATTCCAGTATTAACGGTGATTCAAGGCAGATTTAAGAGTACTGCATGTCCACCTTCCTAAGTGACTTCAAAATCCTGAAACGAAACTGAAACGTCCTGATTGCAGACAGTACACGGAAATATTTTTATACAGTCTCCATAGATGAGACACACACCATTCTATCATTCACAAAGCATTAATATCTTTGCAAAATAAGACTATTACAGTTCCTTATCATTACGAAAGTGTACGATAAAAGCAGCCAACAGAGAGAATGTATTTAAATTTTGCATAAACATTAATTTTGGCAAAAAAAAAATACACATTGCTGCATACAACCACAAAACCGATATGATTCATTATTATCTTTAGACAAATACCATTTTAAATCGTTTCATTTTAAGCTCTAGTTTCAGTGTGGATACCGTTATCTTTGAGTAACTTATTACTAACGTTTATTAGACTGCAGTATTTTCTTCCTAAGTCACTGCGGTATTCTACGTAGGGTCTTTCAACTAACTCAAAAGTCCTGGTCCTGTCTCTATCGAGGCCCTACAGACGCAGCCTGTGTGACAATGAACGCCTGCCAGGTTCTGCGCAGAGGACAGGTCATGACTAACTTAACATTAGCATCTTCTGGGAGAGCATGGCCAGTCCTGAAGAAACACCCGCTCCGCCTTTGCACAAAGAGGGAGGAGCGCGGCCGGCACGAGCGGGCAGGTTCCTTCCAGCCGCCTTCCCACGAGCCTGGTCCCGAGGTCGCCCAGAGCGCCCAATCCTCCAGTGACCACCAGGCCGCCTACGGAGATGTCCTTGCGTGCGGCCCCAGTCTCCCGCCAGCGCCGAGACCTGAGGGCTCGCGCCGGGCCGGGCGCCAAGGCGAGGCCCCGGACGCCCTTGGAGGTTAATCCTCTGGATCGGCAGGGCCGGGCCGGCGCTCACGTGTGACGGGTGAGGGGCAGGTGACTGTCCGGCTGGGCTCCCCAGGTGAGCGCCAGGCCCTCGGGGACCCGGAGGGATGGGGGACGCACCTGGCCCGGCCCCGCGGGAACCCGCTACTCACCAGGGGCAGGACCAGAGGCGATAGGAGCCCTAGCCGGCCTCGCACAGGAAAGAAATGCCGCCTGGGAGAGAACGCTTCCGGCCGGAGCCCCGCCCCGCATGCACACGGAGCATGCGCGATTCATGCCGAGCGCTGCAGTTCAAGCTTCAGGCGTGGAGACGCAGCGCCGGGCGATCTGCTTTTCCCGTCTACTTACACCTAATGCCTGTTGTGCCCATGCGTTCAGAAAGGTGGATAGGATGTACTTGACGCTCCCCAAAGGCTCCGAGTTGAGCTTCGGAGACTCAGAAACTGAATTGGGGAAGGCGCTTGACACACGAAAGCCCTGCGCTGCTGTGGAGCTGTGTGCGCCGGAGCCTTTTGCAGAAGGCAAAGAAAGAGACGTTTCCCTGGTTTGATAAACTTCCACTACCCTCTGCAAGTCCCCATTGCTGCTGCGCAGACGCGCATGGCCTCGCCACCTGCCTTTCGGTTTCTAGGGTGAGCTCACCCACCTCCCCGATCTCTGTACTGAAACCTGGAGGTGGCGCCTGAGAATCCGCTGAACGCATGAGCAGCCAGGCGGACCAGGCAGGTCTGGCAGTTGGGTCAGAATAGGGCATCTGGTGACAGGTTTTGCATGTTGATGACTTTTCTTTTACCCCCTTCCTCTTGCAAAGTGAGGGACATGACACCAAGGCCCCAAAGAACCATATCTGAAAACCAACCCCTTCTGACTGCATATACTGCCAAGGAATGAAAAATAGTAGACACTGCCCTAAATAAAAGGAAGGAAAAAAAAAAAAAAAAAAGAACATCACTTCAGACAAAGGCAGTGGGACTATGAAGGAATAAGACAGACTTCCTAAAACATTATATTCCTGGAGGAGGCAGGTTGTGTCGCTCTGTTTAAAGGATTATCTTTTATGGTGGCTAAGGAATTCTGCAGTCAAGCTGGGCTTGGTGTCCCATGCCTGTTTTTCCAGCATTGGGTGTCTAAGGAAGGAGACTGTCTCCATGTGCAGAAATTTGTTCAATTAGCAAACGGTCTTGTCAATAGCTGTGGGGAGACAGCCCAGCAGTGCTGTCGAGCCTGAGAAGTTACTTGTTAAAGAACTATACTGGGAGCAGGGCGGTAATGGCACACACCTTTAATCCCAGCACTAGGGAGTCAGAGGCAGGAGAATCTCTGAGTTCGAGGCCAGCCTGGTCTAAAGAGAGTTCGTTCCAGGGCGGCCAGGACTATATAAAGAAACCCTGGGGCTGGAGAGATGGCTCAGAGGATAAGAGCACTGACTGCTCTTCCAGAGGTCCAGAGTTCAATTCCCAGCAACCACATGGTGGCTCACAACCATCAGTAATGAGATCTGGTGCCCTCTTCTGGTGTGCAGATATACATGGAAGCAGAATGTTGTATACATAATAAATAAATAAATAAATAAATAAATAAAATCTTAAAAAAAAAAAAGAAGAAAGAAAGAAACCCTGTCTGGGAGGGGAGGGGGCTGCATTGGGTTCTCTAGGAGAACAGAATAGAGGTGATGCATAGATATCAAAAGGCGGTTGTTCTTATTTTTTGTTTGGGTGCTTGTTTGTTTGTTTTAGATTGATTGACACAATACAGTCTGAATGGCCCAACCATGGCTGTCCTGATAGCTGCGCATTCCTTGAGGCTAGATTCCTCAGCAGTCCCAACCTGACAGCAAAAGCTTTAAGGGTCCCTGGAGAGCTACCACTAGTCTTTAGTCCACTTCAAGGATCTGGATCTGCTATCAGTGAAAGATGGCAGCGGCAGAAGCAGAGCAGATGAGCTCACATCCACATGCAAAGGCAAGCAAGCCGAAAGCAAATCCCCAGGACTTCCTTATATTTGAGCCAACATCTGGACTTCCCGCACAGAGATGAGTCTATCAATTAACCTAGTCGAGAGAATCTCTCACATGTGTGCCCAGTGGTTTGTCTCCGGTGATTCTAGATTCTTGCCAAGTTGACAGTATTAACTATCACTATCATGGATACCGCCCCTCAAATAAAGTCAGATCCTTGACTACATACACAACAACAGCGAAGAGTAAGGCAATGATAGTGGGTTGTTAAGTAGAAATATGAGATAATGCTTCCAGTTTAAGCATGGGGAGAGATGGGGGCTCATATGACGGTATACGTCATCAAAATATATGTTGCTGCTTATTTCCTTTTCCTGTGTCTGCTGGACCTGATAATGTTGTCATTTAACAAATCATAAGGAATTGTCTTGCATTGGGGGCCTTAAGACATCAAATCACGGGCTTTTTTACAAATCACACATGCTCCTCCCCAGAAGTCCAAAATTCAACTAGGTCTTGCAGAATAGAATAGAGTGAATATACAATGTTTTTATCACTGGATATCTCTATTTAATCTATGGCAATACAAAATACAGTATCTGGTCTACAATAGGTGTGCAATAGACAATTAATACATAGTATTAATCAAGGAGGTTCTGGGCTTTCTTTTTATTTTATTTTTATGTGTGTATGCAGGCATGTGTACATTTGTATGCATTTATGTGTGAAGGCCAGAGGTTAGTAGTGGGTGTCTTCTATTCCACTCTACCTTTTTTGTGTTTTTGTTGTTGTTGTTGTTTTGGTTTGGTTTGGTTTTTCGAGACAAGGTTTCTCTGTGTATCTTTAGAGCCTATCCTGGCACTCGCTCTGGAGACCAGGCTGGCCTCGAACTCACAGAGATCTGCCTGCCTCTGCCTCCCGAGTGCTGGGATTAAAGGCATGCGCCACCAACTCTCGGCCCCTTTTTTGATTTTTTGAGATAGGGTCTCTTACTGTACCTAGAACCTGGAGTTCATTAGGCTAGCTGGCCAGAAATTCTTATGAATCCTTCTGACTGTACTTCTCCAGCATTAGAATTAAAGGCATAGACCACTATGCCTGACTTTTTTCTAAAATAGTTTTACTTTTTGAATTAAAATGTAACCACATCATTTCCCCTTCCCTATCCTCCCTCCAGCTTCGCCAACGGCTTTCTGCCGTGGCCTCTTTTTCTTCAACTGTTGATGTTTGATGTGTGTATACAACCCGCTCAGTTTATACCATGTTACCTGCACATATATTTCAGGGCTGACACTTGGAGAAAGCTGTTTCTCCCTCTCTCAGCACTCCTTAGTTGTCTGTAGTCTTTGTCTAGGATTGGGGCCCTGTGAGCTATTGTCATAATCCTTGTTCTGGTCTTGTTCAGGCAGCCATGTTGTTGAGAACGCATGGATGTAGCATCCCTGTCATTTCCAGGGAACAAAAAATCTCACAGCACAGATCCTGTTCCTCTGGCCCTTACAAAATCCTTCTGTCCTTTCTTCCTCAGTATTCCCTGACTGTTAGGTCCAGAAGTTATCTTGTACATGTATCAGTTGGGGTCAGGTACCACATAATTACTTGTTCTCTGCATTTTGATGGGTTGTAGTTTTCTGAAATGGTCTCCATCTGTTGCAAAGAGAATTTTCTTTGGTGAGGGTGGGGATTACGCTTATGTGTGGGTGTAAGGATTAATGTTTAGAATGAAGTTAGGAATTACGATGGTTTAGTAAAGGGGTTGTAGGCTCTCTTCCAAGATCCCTGATCTCACTAGCCCTGGATAATTTGCTAGGTTTCCAGTACCAGGCATGATTTCCTTCTTGTTGATAGGGGCCTTAAGGCCAACTAGACTTGTTTGGTTGCCACCAAGATATGAATGCCACTACTGTGTGTACCCTTAGGATGATCATGCCATGCTGGTAATTTTTGTAGTTCATAGGCATCATAGCTGGGTGGGACTATTGTTTGTTTCTCTCCCTTGGAAGTTTGCATAACACTTTCTGGTATCATGAAAGCAAGTTCTCAGGGAAGAGACTTCCAGTTCAATTCCAGCCTGGATCCTCTGGGTGTCTGGAGTGCATAGTATCTTCAGCAGTAGGGATTTACTCTTCAACCTCTAGGAGGCAACAAAGGGTAACAAAACATCCTATAATGTTTTGGGAGTCTGGAGGCCTTTTATGCCTGGTATTTGGGTTTTTGTTGGATATCCTATGGGTTTGGGTGAAGGAATTTTTTTATTTAAATTTTGTATGTATGTGTGTATGTATGTATGTATGTATGTATGTATGTATGTATAGATAGACTTATATGTATTAAATATAATTTTAGATTAAAAAATAGATGATTCTGTGTGGCTCTTTTAGATATGCTTGCTGTTATTTTATCTTCTTCCCTCTCTTTCTGTATTGGCCTCCATCCCTGACTAAAGCCCAACTCCCCCATGGTTCTTTTTACTTCACTGGTTTCTGCAGTTACCTCAGGTTATACTCACATCTGAAAATTTGTAGTTAGGAGCCACACATGAGGAGACCATCAGACATTTAACTGATGCTGGGTTACTTCGTTCAATATGATCTTTTCTAATTCCATCCATTTACCTGCAGATTTTCTTTTTCTTAAGGCTGAATAGTATTTGGTATCATGTTTGTACCACATTTTTTTTATCCATACATCAGTTGAAGGCCATTTAGGTTGTTTCCATTTCCCAGCTATTGTGATGAACATAGTTGAGCAAGTGTCTGTGGGATAGGATGCCAAGACTGTTGGGTGTATGCCAGGAAGTGATTGTAAATTGATCATATGGTAGATTTATTTTTAACTTTTCGAGGATTCTCCACATTGGTTTCCAGAATGGCTGAACCAGTTTGCAATATCACTAATAGTAAATGAGGGTTCCCTTTTCCTCATATCCTCTCTACAATTTGTTGTTAATTCTTTTATTGATCTTTATCCAGTCAGAATGTTAAAGATCAATAAAAGAATTGATGAAATCCCAAGGTTGTTTTGGCTTTCATCTTCCTAATTGCTAGATGTGATGGACAATTTGAAATATTTCTTAGCTACTTTTCTTCTTTCTTTTTTGAGAATTCTCTGTTTAGTTCTCAAGCCTAATATATTTTTGTTTTGTTTTGTTTTTCAATACATTGTTTCTCTGTGGCTTTGGAAGCTGTCCTGGAACTAGTTCTTGTAGACCAGGCTGGTCTAAACTCACAGAGATCTGCCTGCCTCTGTCTCCCGAGTCTGGGATCAAAGGAGTGTGCCACTATTTTTTTAAATGAGTCACTTGACTTTTGTTTGTTTGTTTGTTTGTTTTCAAGACAGGGTTTCTTTCTTTTTTAAAGATTTTTTTTGTTACATATAGTGTTTTACCTGTACGTTTGCCTGCTCACCAGAAGAGGGCACCAGATCTTATTTTTTAGATGGTTGTGAGCCACCATGTGATTGCGGGAATCGAATTCATGACCTCTGGAAGAGCAACCAATGCTCTTAACCTCTGAGTCATCTCTCCAGCCCCCTCAAGACAGGGTTTCTATGTGTAGCCCTGGCTGTCCTGAAACACTCTGTAGACCAGGCTGGCCTCAAACTCAGAGATCCACCTGCCTCTGCCTCCCAAGTGCTGGGATTAAAGGCATGTATCCCAGAAATTGTGTTGTATTTTCTTTTACATTGATTTCCAGGAAGATTTTTATTTCTTACTTCATTTCTTCTTTGGCCCATTCGTCATTCAGAATTGTTTAATCTCCATGAGTTTGTGAACTTACTAGAAACTTATTTGCTGTTGATTTTAAGTTTTATTGCATTGTTGTCCATTATACTTATATGAAGTTATTGACATCTTTCTGAATCTGAAAGATTTGGGTTGTATCCCAAGATATAGTCTGTTTTAGAGTGGCTTCTATGGGCTCTATGGGCTGCAGAGTAGATTATATTTTTCTTGGTGTTTAGGGGAAATATTTTGTAGATAACTGTTAAGTCTATTTGATATACGATATAATTTAATTCTGATGTTTCTATTTTTTGTCCACATGATCTGTTGATTGCAGAAATCAATATGTTGATTGCTTTGAAATAACCACTAGGTGGTTTGTATGAGAATAGCCCCTATAGGCTCATATGTTTGAATGCTTGGTCACCAGGGAGTGGAACTGTTTCAGGAGGATTAGAAGAATTAGGAGGTGTGGACTTGTTGGTATAGGTATAACCTTGTTGGAAGAATGCCACTGAAGGTAGGCTTTGAGGTTTAAAAATCCCACCAGAAGCCAGGTGTTGGTGGCACACGCCTTTGATCCCAGCACTAGGGAGGCAGAGGCAGGCGGATCTCTGTGAGTTCGAGGCCAGTCTGGTCTTCAAAGAGAGTTCCAGGACAGTCTCCAAAACTACAGAGAAATGCTGTCTTGAAAAACCAAAATAAATAATTAATTAAAAATCCCACCAGATGGTGGTGGTGCTTGTCTTTAATCCCAACACTGGGGAGGCAGAGACAGGCTGATCTCTGTGAGTTCGAGGTCAGCCTGGATTACAAAGCTACACAGAGAAAGCTTGTCTCAAGAAAAAAAAAAAAAAGGCCCATGCCAGGTCTAGTCTGTCTCTGTGTTTGCTGCCTGTGGGTCAGGGTGTAGCTCTCAACTACTGTTTCAGCACCAGGCCTGCCTACATCCTGCCATGATGATCATGGTCTAACCCTCTCAAACTGTAAGCAAGCTCCCAATCAAATACTTTCTTTTACAAGAGTTCCTTTGATCACTGGTGTCTCTTCATAACAATAGGACAATAACTATGACAACTTCTATTAGAGGGCTGGTGTTTATCCAAATCTTTAATTCTGGAAGTACACTTATGAAATTGGGTGTACTGGAGTTTGGTGCATAAATGTTTAGTATAGTAATGTCTTCTTGGTTAACTGTTGTCTCTATTATAATGAAGTGTCCTTTGTCTCATCTGATTAGTTTTAATTTGAAGTTTGTTTTATTATATATTAGGATAGCAATTCCTGTTTGCTTCCTGGTCCCTTTGCAGTACTTTTTTTCCATCCTTTCATTTTAAAGTGGTGCCTGTCTTTAAAGCTGAGTTTCTTGTACACAACAGATAGATGGATTTTGTTGTTTTTTTTTTTTTTAAGATTCGTTTTCTTTATGTGTGAGTGCTCTATCTGCATGTATGCCTTTATGCCAAATGATGGCATCAGATTCCCTTACTGATGGTTGTGAGTCACCATGTGATTGTCCGAAAGTGAACTCAGGACTGTTGGAAGAGCAGCCAGGGCTCTTAACCACTGAGGCATTTCTCCAGCCCTAAGTTTGCTTCTTGACCCATTTTAGCCAGCTTATGGGTTTTTTTGTTTTGTTTTGGTTTGGTTTGGTTTGGTTTGGTTTGATTTTGGTTTTTCTTTTCTTTTCTTTTTTTTTTTTTTTTTGTTTTTGGTTTTGGTTTTTCAAGACAGGGTTTCTCTGTGTAGTTATGGAGCCTATCCTGGCAGCTCCATGGAGACCAGGCTGGCCTTGAACTCACAGAGATCCTCCTGCCTCTGCCTCCTGAGTGCTGGGATTAAAGGCATGTGCTACCACTGCCTGGCGAGATCCTGTCATGTGTATTTCTTTTGTTAGTTCTCTGTTTGATCTGGACACAGCAAGCTATGACAGAACACAGGATTTGCCAGCCAGGTTAGAGTTGAAAGTTAGACATGCTTTAGGTGGATTGAAATCTGGTGGACACAGGGCTAGGTTGGCAGGCAAGAATGGGTGTTCTGGTCCAAGACTGGAGTTTAGGGGTAGTGCCAGAGGGGCTGCTTTGACTAGGTCAGGGCATTGGATGTGGGACCTGAACTAGATCTGGGAGTTGGGGAGGGTACATGGAAAGGAGAAGATGTACCCTTGAACATCATGGGACAATAGGTATAGGACCTGACTGGGCAGAGAAATTGGATATGGCCTTGAACCTGTAGGTTGTGGGTAGGTGGCCTGTGCCTGGATTTTTACACAGGCACCGGGCATCCAAACTCTGGGCCTAATAGTTATGTGGCAGGCACTTTGCCAACTGAATTGTCGCCCTGAACCTCCCTCTTTTTAAGAAAAAGAACCATATAATTAATTTAGGAATTGTAGGGTTTTTTTGTTTGTTTGTTTTTGTTTTTAATTGTGCTTCTCCATACCAGTGTCTCTTGAAACAGTTGTTGAAGTTCTCTCCCAGTGCTGTCAAATTTTCTGTTTTCGGTTGTCCTTGTTATTAATAGATGGCAGAGATTAGTTTGCTATACAATAAAGACCAACGCACAGGACACTGGGTTGGAACAGAGAATTTCCTAGGTGAGGTGTCCTCGGGTTTTAATGTATGCAGATTCCCCTGAACAACTTGACTAAATTAGAATTTTTGCCTCTCAGTCTTAGAGACTCCAGTCCAACAGTTCCAAACTATAGCTCAGGAACATGCATTCATAGTAAATGCCAGGTATTTCTGTTATATGATAGTACATTGAGAAGACATGTGACAAAAAGGAAAAGTGTCCTCACCAGACACAGAACCTGTCAACTCCCTATGTTTGCTTTTCTTAGCCTCCAGAACTATAAAAAATAATTATTCAAAAACCAGTCTATCAATAATCAGATAGACAAACACCGGAAATGGTACTTTTGGACAACTTTAACTGTAGTTTGAGAAAGTAGGCCCCAGTGAATGAAAACTTAGATGTATTTCTACCAGACTCTTTACCACTAGTCTCTCCAAGGCCAATTTGTCAGTAAAGCAGCTAAGATAAAGAAATCAAAGCAAGCTGGATGTGGTGGCTCAGCCTGTAATGCCTGCAACTTGAGCGTCTCAGACGTGAAGTTTTCATGAACTGGAAAGCTTTGAAGCCAGGCCACACAACAATTTAGTCTACACACACACACACACACACACACACACACACACACACACACACACACACTGGGGGGGGGGGTGATTAAAACACCAAACCAAAACACCCTTTTTACATGGTAAAATTTGGAGTAAAGTCTCTGAAAGGAAGTGAAAGTATATATAAAAAGCAGGCATTGGTGGCGCACGCCTTTAATCCCAGCACTCGGGAGGCAGAGGCAGGAGGATCTCTGTGAGTTTGAGGCCAGCCTGGTCTAGAGAGAGTGCCAAGATAGGCTCCAAAGCTACACAGAGAAACCCTGTCTTGAAAAAAAAAAAAAAAGAAAGAAAGAAAGAAAGAAGAAAAGAAAGAAAAAGAAAAAGAATAGATAAAAAGAAAAAAGGGCAATAGTGGCTGCTTTTCAGTGTGCCCTGCCAAGGCATGCCACCGCTAAATAAACACTCCATGTGCAGCAGAGTTAGTGCAAAAGGTTTCTTGGAGAAGGGGGACAGTGAAAGACCATGTTGGAGTGGGGACTTGAGAGAGGCAGACAGACAAAAGAAAAGAAGCAAAAGAGAATAGAGGAGGAGAGAGAAGAAAGAAGAGACAAAGAGGCAGGAGAGGTAAAGAGACAGAGAGTGAGTCATGCCTACTTCATTTATTTATTTATTTTTTAAGATTGTATTTATTTATTATGTATACAGTCTTCCGCCTGCATGCCAGCAGAGGGCACCAGATCTCATTCAAGGTGGTTGTGAGCCACCATGTGGTTGCTGGGAATTGAACTCAGGATCTCTAGGAAGAACACTCAGTGCTCTTAATCCCTGAGCCATCTCTCCAGTGGACCGTTGCTCCAGTTGACAGGCACTTTTAAAGAATGCACATGTCACATAGCTGACAATGCTAAGTAAGGCACCTGGTGACAGAGGCAAGCTGCTGCTGCGATGGCAGAAACTAACATCATAACATCTAGAATTTTTTTTTTTTAAACTGGATCTTTCTTTTTCAGTTTTTTTTTTTTTTTTTTGGTTTTTAGAGACAGGGTTTCTCTGTGGCTTTGGAGGCTGTCCTGGAAATAGCTCTTGTAGAGCAGGCTGGTCTTGAACTCGCCTTCCAAGTGCTGGGATCAAAGGCATGTACCACCTGAAAGGTTCAGGCATTATGCTGGCCTGCCACCACCACTGCTAGGCACATCTAGATATCTTTTTTTTTTTAAGATTTATTAATTAATTAATTTATTTATTTATTATATTCTGCCAGTATGTATCCCTGCAGTCCAGAAGAGGGCACCAGAATACATTACAGATGGTTGGGAGCCACCATGTGGTTGCTGGGAATTGAACTCAGGACTTCTGGAAGACCGGGCAGTGCTCTTAACCCCTGAGCCATCTCTCCAGCCCACATCTAGAACTCTTTACACAAGCAAATATGCCAAAGCTGAGTCATTCATTGCTCACTGGAAAGTAATTCACTTGACAGTGACTTAGGAAGACTGGAATTTCAACAAACCCATAAAATCATATAGCAGTAATTCTGCCACTACAGTTGTTACTTGTTAACCATGGTGCTTTTTAAGCTATTAGAGTATAGAAAAAACATCTTAATTATTTTGAAAAGGAAAATTAAATAGCAAATTATTTAAATAATTTGCAAATAATTAAAGCAGAGAGAATGTGAAGCTGCCCCTGAAGCCATAGAGCACTGGGGCAGGGAGTGGGATTAAATCCTCTCTCCAGTAGGAATGATAAAATGGGATGCAGGCACACATACTGGAAAACAATGCCCTCAAAAGATTGGAAGCAGATGGGCGTTGGTGGTGTACACCTTTAATCCCAGCAGGGGCAGGCGGATTTCTGTGAGTTCGAGGCCAAAGCCTGGTCTCCAGAGCGAGTGCCAGGATAGGCTCCAAAACTACACAGAAAAACCCTGTCTCGAAAAAAAAAAAAAAAAAAATTGGAAGCAAGGTAAATTGGTACCTGAAGTCTATGTAAAGCACAGAGTTAAAAGGTAGCAGTAAAGTTAAGAAAGCATGTTGCTTGGTGTAATCTCATCTTCCCTGCTTTTGTGTTTTTAAAACATTGTACATGATTTTAAAAGTGTATAAACTGAGTAATGTTAGTAGGAGAGAACTAAGCCACAATAGCCTGGCATTTCTGCATAACCCTTTTCTCAATAAGAACTGTTCATCGTCCGGTTTTCCTTATACCTGCTACCCAAAACCACTTTTCTAGAATATAGGTATTTATTTTAGATCTGCAATATTCTGTTCATCTTTTATATGTCACTCAAGCTAAACTATTCAAATGGTACTATCTGCAGATAACTGCTTGCAAAAAAAAAAAAAAGTAACAAGCTGTCTAACCGTACTTTAGCCTCATTAGCAAGTTTCAAGGCATAGACAATAGAGTAACCGCCCTGGGTTTCTTCTGAGACCTTCTTAAATACCCTTCCAGGTGGTTTTGTAAATGGGGGAGGAGTTGAGAAGGATTGGATACGAATAACAAAGATGGGAATTCTTTAGAAACCACAGTTGAAATGTTCTCTCCAGTAACAACAGATTGATCGATGAGGCATAAAACAAGGCCAGATGCCGGGGTTCCAGGATACATTTGACTTCCCATCTTTTATAACCTGGAGCAGCTTTGGCTGTAAGTAGGTCACTTGCTTGCTCTCATTTACCTGATTCTAGGAAAATGCCCTTGGAAGCTTCGGAAAATACCAGGTACCAGCGGTTTGCATTTTAAAAAATTAAGCTTACAAAAACCCTAGCCCCTCCCCCACCCAAACACAGCCTTTTCTCCATTCAGTAGTATAACGTTTAATCTCGAAGCTTATGTGAAACAAATTTAAACGGACAAGAAGACTTTGAGCAATTAGATGTTATAAGTGGAAGTTCTTTCAATATATGTCTATAGTTCAGCATGCTCACCATTAGTATGGTACTCAAGTCACAAAACTGTAGGTGCAATCTGCATTCTCCTGTCAGATGTGAACTCTAAAAAAGAAGGTGCCCAGGACATAGAAGGGCTTTTAAAGTGTTCTCGTTACTGTTTCTCAAATTTGGCATATCTAATTGGGCTTCTCGGGTTACAGTCCTGTGGACTTATCCTATGATGGGGCAAGACGATAGTTCAGGGACAAGGCAGTGGATGGGTTGTTTTACTGATCATATTGCTGACTCATCAGGATGGATCTGTCCATGGTAACTTTATAAGATAACAGTCATACCAGGACCAGTCTTGATAGCTACAGAATTCAAGAACGTAAGATTTGGGCTGGAGAGATGGCTCAGCAGTTAATAGCACTGGCTGCTCTTCTAGAGGACTGGGGTTCAATTCTGGGGCTCAACACATGGTACTCACAACTGTCTATAATTCCAGTTCCAGGGGCGGGGGTCTGTGACCTTTGTAACAATGCACATGAAAAATAAATATATTGTTTTTTAAAAAAAAGAACATAAGATTTATAGTCCTAGGTTTGAATTTACACCAGGGTGACTGTGGACTTCTACTCACAGGCCTCAGTTTCCTACATTTAATTTGAGAACTATACAGTAAACACGCCATGGGTTAGCACTGAGAATTAAATGATACGATGCATATAAAATGTAATGTCAATGCCTGCCATTTAGCAGGCAACCAAAATCTATTTAGCTGGTATCATATCACAGATGATAGTTTCGTTATATGGTGAAGTTAACATTTCCTTACTCTCAGAAGTTTCTAAGGAGAGCAACTTTATGCATCTCTTTTGACTTTACAAGTGGATGTGACCCCTTACACTTTTCAGCTGTGGCATCCTGTCTGAAACTTTAACCTCTGATTTGTTCCTGTGACCTCTTAATTCACTCATTTCCAATTTCAATTATTCCCACCTCCCTGAATCTCACTCATCTATAAACTATTTGTAATGTTCTACAGAAACCTGTAAAACTTGATCTCTATGATCCTAAAATAAGTTTAAAATATTAGGCTGGGTGTGGGAGCTCACAACTGTGACTCAGAGGGCTGAGGCAGGAAGATTTTTAGGAGTCTGAGGCCAATCTGAGCTACATACTGAATTGTAGGCTAGCTTGGGCCACAGAGAGAGACTTGTCTCAAACAGACAAACAAAAAATCCTAAAAATAATTAATTAAAAAGGATGATCAATCCATGAGAATAACTGGATATTATTTCTCAGTCCATTGTCAGTGCTAGCTCTGCTTATCAACATCACTTTATTGTCTGTACAGGCCTTGCTCTCACAGAGTTCTAAAGACACACATAGAAGACTATGAAGTCTTCATTGAGCTGCTGGTTTATCATTTTTTAAATTTATTTATTTGTTTATTTTATTTTATTTTATTTTATTTTTGAGACAGGGTTTGTGTATCCTTGGCTGTCCTGGAACTCACTCTATAAACCAGGCTGGCCTAGAATTCACAGAGATCTGCCTGCCTCTGCCTCCAGAGTGCCGGGATTAAAGGGGTGTGCCACTATGCCCAGCATGACATTTCATCTTTTTTTCTGACAACCACAGCCTACTTTTTACCTTCAATGATAACATCAGAGTTGTTATTCATGTAAAATTTAATGCACTGAAGCCCAACACATTTACTAAAATATTAATTAGTTTGTCGATATGGCATAGGTATCTATATTCATGTTCATATCTATCTGCCCAGGTGTAAAAGCTAGAGGTAAACGTGTCCTCTATCATTCTCCACCTTAATTTTTTGAGACAGGGTCTTTTCCCTGAGCCCAGAGTTCACTGGTTGGCTAGCTTGGCTGACCAGTGAGCTGAGCTCCATGAATCTCCTTGTCTCCAGCCCCCCAGCACTGGGGTTGCAGGTGCTGGCTGCCTTTGCCCACGGTTTTTTACTTGGGGTCTAGGGATTTGAACTTAGGGCCTTATGTTTGCCTTGTAAGCACTTAACCAACTGATATACTCTTAAAATTTAAGATGCTTTCCTATCGAGAAAGGAGGGGATAGAAAGACAGAGACACAGACAGACAGACAGACAGACACACAGACACACAGACACACAGAGGGGGAGAGAGAGAGGAGAGAGAGAGAACTGATTGATTCAGAGATGAATGTATTTCTTCCACAGGCAAAACCAAGGGCAAAGTTGACTAATTTTAGGCGTTGAAAACCCTGCTGGGTCTTCTCCTTTCACCACGGGGAACCGGCAGCAGCTCACTGGCAAGCCAAGCTTAAAATCCCCACCCCTCCCCCCTTCTATTGTCATTGTTTCTGGATCAGGAGAATAAAACAGAGGACTCGGGAAGAAAGAAAAGAAGCAAAGCCTGTGACTTGAGTTACAGAGCTGCAGGAAACCAACTATACTAAATTGGCGGAGCTGAAAGCCCTATTCAGCTCCAAAATAGTGCACCTGATAGAATTTCGCAAACCTTTCTACCTTTCCTGCCTGCCGCTTGTTAAGTTTAAATACCAACCCAACGCCAGAGGCATGCTCACACCCATCTCTTTATGTCTCCTGAATTCTCCGGTTTATGAGGAACCAGACAAGGGGATGGAGGGTGGGTAAAAGAGGCTAAGAGGCTGACTCCTCAGTGTTTTCTTCTGAAAAAAGGGGAGAGAGAGAGAGAGAGAGAGAGAGAGAGAGAGAGAGAGAGAGGGGGGGGGGAAGAAAGAGAAAGAAAGAAAGAAAGAAAGAAAGAAAGAAAGAAAGAAAGAAAGAAAGAAAGAAAGAAAGAAAGAAAGAAAGAAAAGAAAGATGTGCTTTGTAAAAAGCTCAAAAGATGTAGGGAGTCGTAGCCGGTTAACAGCTACTTTAGAATTCTGTGTAGGTGGACTTTGCTGAACTGTAGCCCACCTTCATTCCAGGCCCATACTTGGGACTTTTGAAAAAAAACAGGTCAGGCGGTTTCGTTGAATGGTATCTAAAAGCATGCAATACAGTTACAGTGTTTTAGTTTGATGAATAATTCACTCTTCGTGTGAATAAATCAAGAATTAGAGTACTTGAACTCACACTCACAACCACCCTCCCCCCCAAGTCTTGGCAAATGTGTGTGTGTGTTGTTGTGTTGGGAATTGAATCATTGTGCATTCAAGGTGAACACACTACCACTGACCTACATGCCTGGCTCTTATGAAATTCTATTTTAGTATCATCCCAAAATCTGTTTCTGCTAAGCATATGTTGGGTAGATAAGAAATAAATGGTTTCCACTGAAATTAATAATTTTAAGTATGCAGGATGGAGAGTATTTTATATTTAATATGTATTAATTATATATTTAATATAATATTCCAAATTCTCTTGTTCACCTATGTGTCTGACCTACTATCCTTTGTACTATTTTATAAAATCTTTGGAATATATTAATTTAATAGACCACCAGCTTTCACCAGCCTAAAATAAGTTAATGTCTACAACTTGTAGCAGACTCTGGCAGGGCAACATACCCTTTAATCCCAGCACTCTTTTGTGCTAGGAAGCAGAGGCAGACACATCTCTATGGTGGAGGCCAGGCTGGTCTACATAGCAAATTCAGTGAGGGATACATAATGAGACCATTTCAAAATAGAAAAGAAAGATTGGCACAGACCATCTTTCCCCTTGAGAAAGATCCCTGCTATTCTGGGACTAGAGAAATGATTAGGGCAGAGCTGGTTGTATATCTAGGAAGGTAAATTTTTAATAAATAATAGGTTCTTGGGATTGAAAGAAATATTAAATGTTGGATTCTCTCTCTCTCTCTCTCTCTCTCTCTCTCTCTCTCTCTCTCTTTGTTTTTCGAGACAGCCTATCCTGGCACTCGCTCTAGAGACCAGGCTGGCCTCGAACTCACAGAGATTCACCTACCTCTGCCTCTCAAGTGTTGGGATTAAAGGCGTGAGCCACCAACGCCTGGTTTAAATGTTGCATTTTCATGCAAAGTTACTGTAGAGTTACGGTAGGAATGTATGCTATAGGACTGAGGATTCAGCTCAGTGGTAGCACACTTGCCTAGTATGCACGATGTCCCAGGTTCAGTCCCCAGTCTCCTTAAAAAGATGTGTGCCTGTGCATGTGCGTGTTCTGTGCAGTTAGAGAACATAGATCAAACCATAGCTTTCCCCACTAACTTTCCATTTGGGGCCAATTTATTTGACTTCTCTGAGCCTTCATTTTCTCGTCTATAAAATGCACATAATGTATGTGTTATAGGTTTGGTGATGGGGTTGAGGATAATGTACATAAAGGAATTGGAACATACACAATAATCACTAAAAGATTATTGTGATCGTAATTATCCCATAGACATTATCTCTTGGCGATGTGGAATTCCCTTACTTCCCTGGCAGACCCCTGTGTGTTCAGAGGATGCTTCAGCATGGGTTCTTTTTACAGATTGGAAATCTTTTCCCCTAGAACTTTATTCCCTGTTCTGAGTTTTACTTGTGGAGCCACACAGATGAAGTCAGTACAGCTACACTGTGAATCTAGAAGGTGTCATTCACTTAACAACTGGAGCTGTCAGTGTGAACACTATAGATTTAGCAACATGATTTAGGTTCCAACGAGCTTCCTTCTGTAAGCACTCAGTGCTTTCAGGCTTATTGGATTTGCTGTCAACTAGAGAATGTTTCTGTTCTTCACCAGAGATAGAGCAAAAACTTGGCGTGTATGCTGTGCCTGTCACAGTTTTGGGATGGTTGTAAATGCAGAGCCTTTCAACTAAAGGTTTATTATAGTTATTGATAAACTTAAAAAATCTTTGTTGTACAAACGTAATTTGGGCATTTAATTAGTTATGATGTCATGTAGGGGCCTGTAAAGTACTATGATTGACAGAATACTTATCTAGCATTGAATATGTGCCAGACACCAGAGTAAATGCTTTTTATATATTAACTCACTTAATTCTTGCAACCCAATGCACTAAGTAATTTAGTCATTCTCAGATAAGGAAATGAAAGCAGTTATAATTATCTTACTAAATAGTAGGCATCTGTCCTGGGTTTTTTGTTTTGTTTTGTTTTGTTTTGTTTTGTTTTGTTTTTTTCTTCTGTTGCTGTGATAAACACCATTATCAAAGGCAGCTTGGGGAGGAAAGGGTTTACTTCATCTTTTAGGTTACATTGAGGGATGCCAAGGCAGGAACTCAAGGCAAGAGCTTGAAGCAGAAACCATGGAGCAACCCAGCTTGCTTCCAGGCCAGTGTTCAGCTGCCTTTCTTAAACAGCCCCAGTCCCACTCTTAGAGACGCTACTGAGCTCTCCTACATAAATGAGCAATCAAAACAATATCTCACAGACATGTGGGAGGGCCAATCAAATACAGGCATTCTTTCAATTGAGGTACCCTCCTCCCAGATGTGTCAAGTAGACAACCACTCAGATTATCCACCACAGTACTGGTCACGAACTTAAACCAGGCAGTCTCAGTTCAGAGCCTGCCCTCTTACTCATGGTACCTCGTTCCTGTCAAAACAATACATAGGCTATAACTGGCCCTTTAAAAGAAATATGATAAGTTAGTGCTTTTAGCTCTACAATGAGAAATCTTATGAGGGCACTGTAGAAAGTATCCTTTAAAAATTTGTGTGTGTGTGTGTGTGTGTGTGTGTGTGTGTGTGTGTGAGAGAGAGAGAGAGAGAGAGAGAGAGAGAGAGAGAGAGAGAGCGAGTTTAAGTGAGCCACAGCACATGTGTGGAGGTCAGAGGACAACTTTATGGAGTGGTTCTCTTCTGCCACCTTAATGTGGGATCCAGGAATCAAACTCAGGCTGTCAGATTTGTGTGGCTTTTACTCCGTGAGCCATCTCACTAGCTTTCGAGTTGTCATGGATACGAGGTAGAAGAATACAAAATGTTGACTGGGAACAATATCCAACTCCTTTCCCGGGGAGACCAGGTGTCTGAGCTTGATGAATTTTATATTTCAGCAAGGTAATTGTGAGAACTTAATGCCTTCCGATTTTGACATGTTCGCATATATTCCTTCAGAAATTCTTGTCTACTATTACAACAGCTCAGATGGTTGGTGAGATGGCTCAATGGGTAGGGGCATTTCCACCAAATCCAAGGGCCTGATTTTAATCCCTGGTGGAAGAAACTGACTCCCTAGTATGTTCTCTTGGCCTCCTAGTGAGCACTGTGCATGGATGTCTCCCCCTCAACACACACAAAATAAATAAATGAAATCTTTAAAATGAAACAGGATCACATTTAATTCCTTAAATTAGCATACAGTAAAATAGTCTGTGTATGTTTGTATAGCTCCATGAATTTTAATAAAAGAATAAATCCATAGAAACACCACCTTAATCAGGATATGGATCAGTCTGACTGCTCTGAAGACCTCCCTGGTGTAACCCATTCTTAATTATCCCCTCTCTTCTACTCCACACCTGGCCAACACTTAACTGCTCTCTGAGCTCTCTCTGTCGCTGCTGTGGTATGGGTTCTGAGGCTCTGACTTTCAGATTGCCATTGTATAGACAAGAAAACTCTGTTTGGGAATAAAAAATCTGGAAAACCTCCCTGCTAATTTTGGGGGGTGCTTTGAAATCGGTTATTCTCGGTTCACTTACTTACTACTCCTTATCTTCCCTAGAACAAGACAGGGTGGAGCACTCACTCCACTTACCCAGAACTCTATCCAGAATATCATGTTTCAGTTGTAAGGGACTGAATGTTTGTGGTCCCTTAATGTTCCTAAGTTTCCCAATGTACTGACATTTGGAGATGGGCCTCTGGGAGGTAATTAGGGTTATATGAGATACTGAGGATGAGGCCCTTTAGGAGGGATAAGTTCCCTTTCCAGTAGGAACAACCTCTCTGCCCCCTTGCCTCACCTTCCTTTTACTTTTTTCTTCCTTCTCCTCTCCCATCCTCTCATCTTCTCTTTCCTTCATAAAGATACCGAGGAAAGTGGCCATTTGCAAGTCCTCAATGGGAACCAAGTCAGCTGGCATCTTTTCATTTGCCCTGAACTTATCTCTGAACTGTATCTGTCAGCTGCATCTTGAAGTGAGGCAATTAAGCTACTCACTTATCCTTTAACATTTTTCTATGGCATCTTGAGCACATTAAGACAGTTGTCAGAATATTTACAAAGAAACACATGGCACACTATATCATGTTTTTATTCCCAATTCAATTAGTACTTTTCCTTATAATTCCACATGAACATGACTTAGGAATAGATTACATTTACTTAAATGCCAAGACAGGAAAAAAAGAAAGAAAGAAAGAAAGAAAGGGAGAAAGAAAGAAAGAAGGAAGAAGAGAGAGAGAGAGAGAGTGAGAGAGAGAGAGAGAGAGAAGCAAGAAAGAAGGAAGGAAGGAAAGAAGAGACTCTTCCCAAACTAACTAGTGGAGATCCAAATGCTATCTATTTGTTTATTTATTTGGTTTTTCGAGACAGGGTTTCTCTGTGTCTTTGTAGGCTGTCCTGGAACTAGCTCTTGTAGAGAAGGCTGGTCTCGAACTCATAGAGATCCACCTGCCTCTGCCTTCTGAGTGCTGGGATTAAAGGAGTGAGCCACCACTGCCCCGCCCAAATACTATTTTTGATGTGTGTGTGTGTGTGTGTCTGTCTGTCTGTCTGTCTGTCTGTGTGTAGAGGAAAGATGAATTTCATGTGTTCCAGGTTAGCCTCTAATTTGCTATGTAGCCCAAGTGGCCTTGAACTTCTGATCTTCCTGTTTCTTCCTCCTGAAAGTTGAGACTACCAGCATCCTCTGCCATAACCCGTGGTGTGGACCAAACCCAGAGTTCCGTGTATGACATGACAGTCAAACACTCTACTATCTGAGCTATACTGCCAGCTCTATTTTCTGTTTTGTTTCTAATTTTTATGCATTTTATTTACTTATTGTGAGTGTAAGTGTGTGCAGAGGGCATATATGTGCTATGGAACATATGTGGAGATCAAAAGACAATTTACAGGAGTCAGTTCTCTCTTTCTAACATCACAGCCCTTGGAATCAAACTCAGGTTGTCAGCCTTGATGGAAAGTGCCTGAACCTACTGACTTATCTTACCTACCCTCTCTTGTTTTGAGACACAGTCTTACCATGTAGTCCTGCCTAACTTGGAATGTGTTACACAGATCTGACTGGCCTTGACTTTCTGTGGTCCTTCTACCTCTGCTTTCCCAGTGTTAGAAATATCAGTATATGTCACCAAGGCTCAAATATCCATCCATCTACACATGCATACATACAATTACATATTTAGAGTGTGTGTATGCGTATGATAGGGGAGTGCACAATGCCACATTTTGTATGTAGAGGTCAAAGGACAGCTTGTGGGAATTGGTTTTCTCCTTCTACCATGTGGATCCTGGTGACAAAATTTGGGTTGTCAGTCTTGGTAGCAAGTGCCTTTACCTACTGAGCCATCTTGCTAGGCCTCAAATATATATTTTTTGATATGTCCATTTTGATTTAATTTACCATCTAGTTGATCTTCAGTCCCCTTGATTAATTTGCTCAGTTTTTCACTGTAAATAAATGTTAAGTGACCTAGTTCCCATTGGGGTCCATTGTTTTTACTTTCTATGTCTTTGAGAAACTTGAATCAGAGTCCATTTCATTCATATATCGCCCATTGAAATATAATAAATGAGGGTAGTCTTGAATACTTACAGTAGACATGAAGGAACATAAAGAAATCTTATCTTCTGCAGAGAATAGTTTTAAATAAATTTACTAGCTGGTAATGTTTATCACAGGCTGACCTAAAATTCACTTTTTAGCCAAGGATGATCATGAACTACTGTACTGTCTCAGCCTCCCCAAGTTCTGGACTTACATGCATACACCACCATGTCTAGTTTACTACACAAGCAATTCTTGACCACAGTGAACCGGGAAGAAAGATAGTAAAACCATACTTACTGGAAGCATCATTTCCTGGCATGTGCAAGGCCCAGGGTTCAATCCTCAGCACAATGGCAACAGAATACTCCCTCCTAACTGGACTGGAGCAGAATTGTGAAGAGCTAGAACCTACCTGTTGAACCTTATCTCAAGGGAAACAAAGACTCTAGAACAGATCAGTGAGCTTTGACACTTTCTTGTGTTGTATTTGCTGCTCTCCATCAGGTAGACAATTTTTGGCCCAACTAGATTTTTTCATCCTCTCTGCTTCATTTTTTTCTTTCCCTCTAAGATTTTACAAGTGTGAGCTGGGATTGATCAACACAGAGGAATTGGAGGAAGCTGCTGATCCTCAAGGCTAATGCCTTTCTTTATCTGCTCTTTCCTGGAGACTGTACTTCCTTTCTTGCTCTGTAATGTCCCTCCAGGTCATATTTCACCTTTGCAACTATTGCCCAGGGGACACAATTTAACTGCTGACTCACTTGGAAACAAAAAGGTTATTGCTGATCCCAGCTGTAGACTAAGAACACTGGTTACTATAGGGTTTTCCATGTTAAGTTTTATTACACCTTTGCATTGTTGTAAGCTAATTGGGACAAATGTGAAGTTAAACCCATGACTTGTCGACTTCCATATTACAGATTTTTTTTTTTTTTAAGTCAGGGTATCAGTTTATCAGGGCATCAGGGTCAGTCTGGCCTCAAACTCAAACTTGGGGTGATCCTTCTACCCCAGTGTCCCCCAAACTGGGATCTTACACATGTACCTCCATACTGAGTTTCATCTAAGGGGAAATTAAAGAAGTAGAAATAAACTCCATCAGCTGGGCGTTGGTGGCTCACGCCTTTAATCCCAGCACTCAGGAGGCAGAGGCAGGTGGATCTCTGTGAGTTCAAGACCAGCCTGGTCTACATGAGCTAGTTCCAGGACAGTCTCCAAAGCCACAGAGAAACCCTGTCTCGAAAAACAAAACAAACAAACAAAAAAAAATACAAAAAAAAAGAGAAATGAACTCCATCAATACATTAGATTGAAAGAGAAAAGTTGGCCTCTTGAATAAAAATAGAACTCCATATCCTGGAGAACCTTGCTTTGTAAAAATTTTTTATTCTTTTTACTGCAGCAGTCAGAAGAAGCTATAAATTTTGGTTTCTAATTAATAAATGCATGTGCCCCCTTCCCCACCTCAGGAAACAGAGTATCAGCTAAGCCTGGCAATTGACAATTCCTTTAGGAAACAAAAGATGGAAATAGTAATTAAGAAAACATCCCACACTAATTGTTTGGAGGAAAGCTTATATAACATGCCTTGATTATGTAGAAAGACATGGGGATGGCTTTATTTCAGGACAATATCCAGCTGACAAGTTATATTTATAAAAGTTTTGTATTTGAAAAGTATATAGTGTTCCTGCCAGGTTGTAGTGGCAAACACCTTAATCCCAGCACTCAAGAGGTTGGGAGGTAGAAGCAGGTGGATCTCTATAGTTCGAGGACCACTTGGTCTATAGAATGAGTTCCAGGACAGCTAGAGCTACAGAGAGAGACCCTGTCTCAAAAAAAAAAAAAAAAAAAAAAAACTGACCTGAGCATTGATCTGACATGTAAAAACGGGTAGGCATTAGGAAACATACGTATAGACATTTACACAATTCATGTTTTCATTAGGAAACTTTAGTAGAGATACAAACAGCTTCATTGAAGTGAAAGTTAGAAATTAGTAACTAGGGGCTGGAGAGATGGCTCAGTGGTTAAGAGCACTGGCTGCTCTTACAGAGGACCAAGGTTCAATTCCCAGCACCCACATGGTGGCTCACCACCACTGTAACTACAGGCGCAGGGGATTTGATGCCCTCTTCTGACCTTCACAAACATCAGGCAAACAGATATACATGCAGAAAAAACATTCATACACATATAAAATAAACAAAAATATCTCAGAAATTACTAGCAGATTAAACTAGACAGTGAGAATGAAGTTTTGATTCTAAATGTCACTGTACCTTCTCAATGAGGCTGGTTGTTGGTGAGCCCACGCTGGTTTGCTTTTTGGACACTTCAGCTGGGACTAGCATCCTTCTAATTTGTGGGAGACATATACCAGGAACTAGCTAGTCCATAAGGGAGATAATATTTGAAGCTGACTCTCATTTAGAACTTTGAGTAAGTGGGATAGTAGGTTGTGGGCATGCTTGCTCATGTCACAATGTTGGACATTATTGTGACTTAAGAGAAGGATCCAGCACATGAATGTGATTGGACTGTCCCTGAAATACTAACATAAGATTCCAGAAGTAAAAGCAGCTCACTTAAGCTCTTAACTGAGACACAGGTATGCTGTAAAACTATTTTAGTAAAAGACAGAAAACTATCTTCAAAGCTGGGCAGTAGTGCATACCTTTAATCCCAGCACTTGGGAGGCAGAGGCAGGCAGATCTCTGTGAGTTCAAGGCCAGCCTGAACTATAGAGCTAGTTCCAGGACAGACAGGACAGTACAGAGAAACCCTGTCTCAAAAACAACAAACCAACAAAACCCCCAAACAAACAAACAAAAATTATCCTCAAGATGGTTTTATTCTGACAGCTTAATTCTTGTTTTTATTTCTCATCACCTATTTGTTGATAATAATTTCATCATTTAGCAAGTATTGAAGTAGCTTATAAATATTAAACCAAGGTGTTAGGGTGGCAGCAAAGAGTACATTTAAAAAACAATATCTGCTCTCAGTGACATATTCTAAGATGTGAGACATTTTCATCTTCCCTTCTCTCCATCCCTCCCTCCCTCTCCTCCTCTCCCCACAACCCTATGAGATGGGTACTATTATTACCCTACTTTAAGATGAGGATGCTGGAATACAGAGATTAAGTAACTGTCAAATCTCTCATATTTGGCAAGTGGTACTGCAAAATCCCAAAGCAAACTCTGGCTCCAGAAATGGTGCTTTTAAACCTTCAAGCTAATTAGACCCCCAAGGAGCTTTCAGTCTGAGTGTATGTAATACATAGTTCCCTTTTCAGGGTGAGACCATGGGGAAAGTTGTCCTGGCTAGTTTTATGTCAACTCAACATAAGCTAGAGTCATTTGGGAAGAGGAAACCAGAGCTGAGAAAAATGCACCCACCAGACTGGCCTATGGGCAAGCTTGTGTGGTGTTTTCTCGATTGATGGTGATGTGGGAAGGCCCAGCTCACTGAAGGTGGTTCCACCCATGTGCTGGTGCTAGAAAGCAGGCTGAGCAGGCCATGAGGAGCAAGTCAGTAAGTCACCCTGCCATGGTCTGTGCTTCCGTTTCTACCTCCAAGTTCCTTCGTTCTTGCCTCGACTTCCCTACTTTATGGACTGTGATTGGGACATCATGTAAGCTGAAACGCTTTCCTCTTTGAGTTGCTTTTGGTCATTGTGTTTACCACAGCAATAGAAACCCTAAGAGAAATGGTGAGCAAAGAAGCAAAATATGACTCCAGTTAAGCAGTCCCTGTAAGCCAATGCCAAGAAGTTCTGACTTCAAATGCTAATATATGCACAATGGAGTTTTAGACACAAGAACAAAATTTATGTCTCTAGGGTTCAGCATGTTAACTGAAATAAGCCAGACTCAACAGTCAAATGACATTATCTCTCATATTCAGATTCTAGATTAAAAAAATAAATAAAAAAAGATAAGCAGGTAAAATGGTGTTATGATGTTATGGCTTAAATGTGAACTATCCCCACAGGCTCATGTTTTGATTCTTGGTTCCCAGTCTGTGGCACTGTTTTGAAGGTGGTGGAGCTCTAAGGCAGAAGGCCTCTTCTGGTGGAAGTGGGTCCCTAGAGGGAGTCGTTTGGAGGTTGTATCCATGTGAGGAGTCGAGTCTTTACTAAACGTCCACACGGCCATAAACTCATTGTGTCTTCCCCACTTTGATGGACTAAAACTGTGACCCCAGGTAAGCCTTGTCTCCCTCAAGTTGTTTCTCTCAGCATTGGCCCACAACAATGAATAAGTTTCTCATACAAATGGGAAGCAGGCATGGAAAAAAGAGAGGATGATGGGAGTGTATGAATATAATCAAAGTATTCACTATATACATATATGAAAATGTCATAATGAAGAGGGAGCTGGGATTGACATGTGAAGCAAGCTTGTTACTAATTTTTTTTTTTTTTTTGGTTTTTCAAGACAGGGTTTCTCTGTAGGTTTGGAGGCTGTCCTGGAACCCTCTTTGAAGACCAGGCTGGCCTCAAACTCACAGAGATCTGCCTGCCTCTGTCTCCCAAGTGCTAGGATAAAAAAAGCATGTGCCAACACCGCCTGGCTGCTTGTAACTAATTTAAATAAAAACATAAATTAAAAAAAGAAAAGAAAATGTCATAATGAAACTAGTTTATGGGCTCAAAAGCACGTCTGCCAAGCCTGATGATCTGAGTTTGAGCCCTGGAACCTACAATGGTAGGAAAAACTGACTCTCATATACCATGCTCTCGTGCCTACACACACACACACACACACACACACACACACACACACACACACACACTTAAGTCTTTTGTACAATAAACACACTAGCTAAAAATAGTAACTAATCCAAGGATGCCTCAAAGGACTAGGGAGATAGCTCAGTTGGTAAGAAAAGTACTTGCTTCAGTTCCCAGCATCCCCAGGTTGGTTCACAACTGTCTGTAATTCCAGTTCCAGGGGATTTGATACCACCTTCTGGCTTCCACCCAAATCAGCCGTCTACACAGTCTACAAAAATACATTCAGGCAAACACTCACACATAAAACAAAAGTTAATAATAAACAAAAGTTAATAATAAACAAATAAAAGGAACAAATAAAAGGAAATGCCTTAGTTTGCTTGAAAGAGAATGGAGTTATGGGAAAGTATCACTTGGAGCACGAATTTGGAAATATTTACCAACAGATGGTAATCCAATTTAATTTAATGTCCATGGATACAGTGTGCATTCTGCTGCTTCATTCTTTAAGATATATACTCCGATTAGTAAATACAATAATTCAGATGCCAAGTCCTCCTGTTTCTTTCTCTCCTGGTGGAAGTATATTTGCAAGAAGACATCGTTCATTCCTAAGGTTTGCATTTGTCTGGGCATGTCTGGTGGACTAACAGGATGAGTCTGCCAGGAGAGTACTTACAGGATACGGAAAACCTTAGAAAATTCCTTCAGGCAGAAAATTGCAGAAGTGATAATAAAGACTCAGCTGTTGGAGAAGATAGATGATTTTAGCACGTGTGATAGGGAAACGGTATAGGGCCACGTTGTAAGAAATATGTGAGAGCTCTATTTAAGTTGATCATACCTCTAGGTCACCTAATAGCAGTAGATGGTCAATCGTTATTGTTATCAGTTCATTATTATTTGTTAGGCAATGCTCACACCCAGTGTCTTTGTAGAAACAAGGGATGATCTTTAGAAGATGTGCATGCTCTTTCATGACCTCACACATTTCTGAATGTTATCCAATAAATGTTAGTAGTTATTTTCTCTCATCCTTAACATTTATTTACTGTGTGGGTGTGTGTGTCATAGTACACATGTAAAGGTCAAAGGACAGCTTGCAGGAGCAGGTTCTCTCCTTTTACCATATTGATCCCAGGGATTGAACTCAAGTCTTCAAGCTTGATGGAGTATGTAGAACTTTCTTGTCAGGACAAGAAAAGAGACCACTGGGATTAAAGGTGTGTGCCACCACCGACCGGCAGCCTGGTCAGTATTTCTAAAATAACATTTTTTGTTATTTTAAATTACATGTTTGTCTATGTACATGTGTGCAGGTGCTTGAAGAGGCTGGAAGTGTCAGACACCCTGGAGCTGGAGTTACAGGCAGCTCACAACTGGGAGTGAACTGAACTCCGGTCTTCAGGAAGAGCTGTGTGAGCTCTTAACTTTTGAGCTGCCTCTCTGGCCCCTCTACTTCTTCACTATTTCAAATAACATATGTAAACATCCTTATGCAGTGTGTATTTTTGCACACGTTTGAAAGTTTGGCTAGAATATGCGCCTAACATCTTTGTAGCTTACCCCACAAAACCTTTTGCTTTCAAACAGAACATATTTCTAGCACATTTTAGAGTTAGAATCAAATTCTCTGAGTAGTTACAAAGAATGTAATTTACTCATTTACATTTAAAGTTTTTGTTTGTTGTTTTTAGAATTTTGTGTCTCTGTGGGTTTGCATACCTGAGCTCAGGTGCCTGTGGAGGCTAGAGGCTTTGTATGCCCTGGAGCTGGAGTTACAGGCAGTTATAAGCTGCCCTTGTACCTTCAGGGAACCCAAGTCAGATCCTATGCAGAAGCCATATGCACTCTTAACCCCTGAGCAAACTCTAGCGCTAACATTAATGTTTAGAAGTAGCATCTTCTCCCCCTTGAGGCAATGTCTCTTGTAGTCTTGATTCTCCTGCTGGGATTACAGGTGTGTGCTAATGAAGGGACCATCTCCCCATTTCAGCAGCCATAACAGCCAGACACACTTGATTTTCTGACCTTGCCTTAGTCACTAGAGGTTAGATGCTTGCCTCGTGGCAAGGAACCAATCAGAAGTTAGCTGATGGTGCTATGTTTTATGGCTCTGGGTGTGCTTTATGGACAAGCGCACAGCAATGATGCTCAGAGCATAGCAACCACCCTGGGAGGGCCTATGGGCCATAACAATCAGTTGACCAATCAACACAGGGCAAACCCTCCAAGCCTGGAGGCACACCAATCCTGGGCCTGTGTGTACCCCTAGACACTCCCCTTACGCTGCCCTATAAGATCTGTATGCAGCTGCTTCAAACTGTCTTTTGTAGCCATCCACCTTGGTGGATGGATGAAAAACCCGAGGTAACATGGGGTTAGCTCATTAAACAATAAAGCCACATGCAGTTTGCATCAAGCTTTTTGACTCAGCCTGGTGATTGGGGTGGCCACGGTCCTGGGCTAAGATCCTGGAAGCCTGAGCTTTCCGAAGGTCTTACACTACTATGCCCAGAACAAGTGGAATTGTTAAATGTACCAAATTCGATGTGACTATCACAGTGATCTGATAGTCACCATTGTCCTCCAAAGAGAGGCCTTTCCCAAAAAGCCCTCAAAATGGAGAGATGGCTTAGAGATTAAGAGCACTGGTCCTGAGTTCAATTCCTAGCAACAACATGACAATTTACAACCATCTATAATAAGAACTGATGCCCTCTTCTGGAATGTAGATATGCATGCTGACAGAATACTATATACATAAATAAATCTTAAAAACAAAGCCCCCAAACTAAAATCAGTTGTTAAATATCTTTAACCACAATGTTCCCATGAGTTAAAAATTCTGAATTACCTTATTACTATTTTAACATCTAATTGATGCATTGTAACTTTTAAATGTTGGTTATTATTATTGTTAGCTTTTTGAGATAGGTTCTTCCTATGTAACCTGGCTGGTCTGCAATTCACTTTGCAAAGCAGTCTACCTCAAACTGACAGGTGGGTGCAGTCACCTGTCTTTGTCTCCACATTATAGGTGTCACCACACCTGGCTGACAATGTTGGTGATCAGTAGAGTTTTAAAAGTTGGTTACATGTCACCAGGCATTGGTGTGCACACCTTTAATCCCAGCACTCAGGAGGCAGAGGCAGGAGGATCTCTGTGAGTTTGAGGCTGGCCTGGTCTACAGAGTGAGTCCCAGGATAGGCTCCAAAGCTACACAGAGAAACTCTGTCTCCAAAAACAAAACAAAACAAAAATTGGTTATATATCATATGTGAACCTTGTGTATTTCTATAAGGAGACAAGGTGACACCATGCCACCTATCCTTTAAAAAATATTTTATTTATTTTTATTTTATGTGCATTGGTGTTTTGTCAGCATGTATGTCTATATGAGGGTGTCCCATCCCTGGAGGTGCAGTTACAAGACAGTTGTGAGCTGCCATGTGGGTGTTGGAAATTGAGCCTGGGTCCTTTAACCACTGAACCAGCTCTCCAGAACCTTTTTGTTTTTTTTGTTTTGTTTTTTTTGAGACAGGGTCTTACTATGTACCTCTGGCTGTCTTGGAACTTGTGCTATAGACCAGGCTGGTCTCAAAGTCATAAAGATCCCTGCCAAGTACTGGGATTAAGTGTGTACACCACCACTGCCCAGCTTACTTTTATTTTATAAAACCTGGGTAGCAGTATTCAAAAATATAAATAGATGGTAAGTGGAAGGAATTGCTTTGTTATGCCACTCATTTATTTAAAAACTTTCCAAATTACATTCTATACATCACTTGATGGTTTTAGTTTCAATGACTAATCAATGACAATTTGAATAGACTCTTCAGTTCAACAGAAAAAAAAATTGCTTTCAAAAGAGTTTATTAGTAAAAATCAGTCAGCTCCTCACTACCAATTTCATTATTTTGGATTATCTCCTTAGTTCCTTGTAGGTTTTACACTCCACTCTCAGCATCTATGGGGGTTTGCCTCTGGGACCAACCACTCTCTCATTCCAGAGTACATGTGTGCTCATGACCCTTACATATGATGGCAATGAATTTACATATAACTTGTATTTAGACCTTTGCATAAACCATCTATAGATTGCCTGTAACACCTAATACAATGTAAATACTATGTAAATAGTTGTCATACTCGACCTAGAGAATAACATCCAGAAACTGCCTATACATATTCAGAATAGAGTTTACTTTTTCCTGCATATCTTTGATTCATGTTTTGGGTGAATCCGCAGATGCAGAACCCAAGGGTACAGAAGCTCACTGTATGTTGTTTCTCCCATTCAGATGCCTTTCCTTTCTAAGTGGGTGAGCCACTGCTGTGAAAGAGGAGATCGGGAAAACAGAGCAAGGAAAACCACCAGGCTGGGTTTTAGGAAAATAAGATTTAGGAGGGAGTACATATGACAAGTTAAACATCTGGAATTCCAGTAACAGTAGAGCATCGTTTCTCACTGCCCATGTTCCTACTCAGAACTGCTGGCGCTGGTGCCCCTGAGGTGCGCAGAAGAACATTTCTGAAGCACACTGCTGTGCTTCTCCGGGCCTGGGAACAGTTGCTTTGGAAATTGGTATGTTTAAAGTGTATGTATCTTTAATTTATTTTTGTTTTATGTGTATGGGTCTTTTGCTTGAATATGTGCCACCTGTGCCCATGGAGGCCAGAAGAGGGCACTGGATACCCTGGTCTGGAGTTACAGATGGTTGTGAGCTGCCATGACATTGCAGCATGGGTGCTGGGGATTGAATGCAGATACTTCAGAAGAGCAATGAGCCCTCTGAATGGCTGAGCCATCTCACCAGCACCCATATCTTTACTTTTTGAGCAATTCTGTCACTACTTTATTTAGATAACTCGTGACTGGTGAGGAAACAGCCCTCCAGAGTTCTGTGAGCCATTTAATTTATGTCTGTAATTTGGTTTGTGACAATCTCTGTAAGTATTTCTATTCGTGAGTTCCACATTTCTTTTTTTTAAGTTGTCCTCTACATAAGGAGCAGAGATGGCACTATAATTCACTTACACCCTGTGCCCTGAAGCTCAAATGCTTTAAAGTCCTTCTTTGTCCTTGTAAACTGGAAAGCAAATAGATGTTTGGAACAAAAAAGGTTATTAGACATACTCTGCAGTGGTGGCGGCTCACACTTTTAATCCAGCACTGGGGAAGCAGAGGCAGGTGGATCTCTGTGACCTCGAGGCCAGCCTGGTCTATAGAGTGAGTTCTAGGACAGCCAGGGCTACATAGGGAAGCCCTGTCTTGAAGAAAAGAAAGAAAAAAAGCATTCTGCAGTCTTGGAGAACTAGCATCAAGATTTTTTCACCTAATTTATGATATAGACTCCAGCCGAGGATGCTGTCAGAGGAGATTGGTGTTAGAGAAAAAAAGGGGAGGATTCCCCCACAAATTTCTGGATATAGTTGAAAAGTACATTTCTAAAGTAACATGTAAAATAAATGTATGTAATTTTTTCAAAATTAATATAATGGCTTTTGTAAGGGAAGAGAGTTTAATTTAGACAAAGTTCTAAATTAAAGAAAAAAAAAAGACAGACAGTTTAACTGGAAGTAGTGGTCTATACCTGTAATCCAGGCACATAAGAAGGAGGACTATGAAACCAAAGGCAGCCTGGGCTACATGTCAGGACCCCATCACAGGGCTGAAGAGATGGCTCAGTGGATAAGAGCACTCCTTCTTGCAGAAGACCCAGGTTCAATTCCCAACACCTACATGGTAGCTCACAACCATTCATGACAATGTAGTATCTATCTATCTGTCTGTCTGTCTGTCTGTGTGTGTGTGTGTAAAATAATCATTTACAAAAAATAAATCTGAAAAAGATTTAAAGACTGTGTTACAAAAGGATAATGAACTTAGAAATTTTAATGTGCCAAGTTCAAATTATAGGAAAAGTTGACCAGTTAATAGTTGTTGATCAGTTCATGCTCAATATTGTAAAATGCTCAGGATTTGAAATGCAGACAGTCTTGTATCTTACAATCAACAAGGTCACAAGAACACATTAATGATATACAATTAAGTGGCCAAGATTCACAAAAGAAAACTGTCTTTTTATTGTCTTTAGAAAAGACAGGTTGGATCTGACAACATTAGGCTTTTCTGTAGTGTTCTTTCTGATGTTCTTAGCAGACACAGAAACTGAAGTTACTGTGGGAGTACCTTGCAAACTTATTTTTTAGATTCTGACACATTGTTTTAATAAAAAACAAAACAAGAAGCACCCTAGCTGGAAAAGGTCTATAGCTGCTTTGGGCTGTTATTTAGTGTAACCACAGAACTAAATGTGGTCTATGACTAGGTGCCAAAATCAGATTAAAAAAATTAAAGATACCAGCACTTGGGAGGCAGAGGTAGGCAGATCTCTGTGAGTTAGAGACCAACCTGGCTTACATAAGCAAGTTTCAGGACAGCCAGGACTACATAGAGAAACCCTGTCTCAACACAAACAAACAAAAAAGGTATTCCATTCATATGACAGGAAAACCAAAGGGCACCAAACAATATCATAATGGCATCTTGAAATAGAAGAATAAAGAAGAGAAAAATGGAGGGATAGATAGGCAAGAGAGGACATGAGTTAGGAAAGTGCAGTTGTAGATGAAAAAAGAAGACAGATAAAAGGTACAACAGCAATTTCTTCTAGCCTTCTTTCTTGCAAATTTTCTTTATGTGTGTACTGATTTTCGTTGTTGTTCATTTTTTGAGATAAGGTGTCACTATGTAGTCCTGGTTCTGTCCTAGAACACACTATGTAGACCAGGCTGGCCTGGATCTCTGAGATCCACCTGATATTTAAATACACTAGAAGAGAAAGGGATGTAAAGAACAAAAGTGGAAAAAAAGAGATTCATTTCTAAGGGGGAGGAATGGTGAGCCACTGAAAACTTTTACCCACAGCATGTAATACTTAAATAAACACTTTAGTATTATGAGACTTAGGTTTGGGGGTGGGAATAAAAATGTTACAGTCATAAATATTCATGGAAGAAGGGATAGGAAAGTAGGCCACTACTGTCTTACCCCATCACAAGCGTTCCCTGAAAGCTGCAATTAAACTCTCTCCCCTGACCTGCCTGGGACTGTGTTCAATGCTCATTGTCTCCTTCAGCAGGTGGCAGCGTTCCCTTTGTTGTTTGGTGAAGTTTGGTGTTTTCTTCCTAAGAAAGACCTCTTAGTGACCTTTTCTTTCCTTTCTTTTCTCTTTTCAGTCCTCACTGATGTGTGCCTTCTTCATACATCTTGGAAATACTTTTCCAATCATTCTTTACAATATGTGGCAATTCAGGCTTTCATTTAATTCTTTTCTTTCTTTTTTTTTTTTTTTTTTTGGTTTTTCGAGACAGAGTTTCTCTGTGTTGCCCTGGCCTGGCTGTCTGGGACCTTGCCCTGTAGATCAGGCTGACCTCGAACTTACAGAGATCTGCCTTCCTCTGCCTCCCGAGTGCTGTGATTAAAGGTGTGAGCCATCACTGCCCAGCTCACGTTTGAATTTTTTTAAGGCTCATCCTTGGAACTAAGTTCAGGAAACAGAGGGCAGACAATGAACACCAATCACATCTTATCCCCTTAGTCTGTGTCCAACTCTAGGGCTAGAAATATTATGAAAAGTCATCTCTAGTCTAATTTCCCTCTGGTACCTTGTTCAGGTTCAATAAAAGCTAGGATTTTGCCCCATTTTTGTTTAACTAAAGAAATTTCCCAGGCTCCTAAGCATCTGTAATGTTTTGTAAATCATTGTTCCTAGTTTCTTTGCATGTACAATGTACAATGAGGTTGGTGAATGAGAAGGTCTTTGAGATTTCTTCTCAATCTTCTATCCTATCACAGAGAAGTCTGCTACGTTGTAGGGTGGAAGAAGACTTTGGTGCTGTAGAAATATAATTATTTCTAGAGGAAAAGAATGTTTTGAGCAGAACATTGCTAAGTAGTACAAAAACTGAAAAATAGACCTAGTTGAAGCAGTTGATACAGGAAGAGAGGGTACTTGGATCAAGACAGAGCTCATATAGCACACAGCATCCCTATAGTACACAGTATCTCTATAGCCCACAGCACCCCTGTAGCACATAGCACCCCTGTAGCACACAGCATTTCTAGATATCATTTATGGCAGATACTGAGCAGACCTTTAGGCTTCAATATTGGAAATTTCTTAGCGAGCTCACTTATTTGAGAATGAAATTAGACATGAACTTCCTCTCTGGTTATTTGATATTCTTTTGATAATAAACATTTATTTTTAGCTTTAATTCTATTGGGTAAAATCACTATTTTGTCTTATGAAAACAAAAATGATCAGTGTAAAGAACACCTTTAATTCCACTACTGTGGAGGTAGAGGCAAGCAGATCTGTTAGTTTGAGGCCAGCCTGGTCTACAGAGCCAGTTGCAGGACAGCGGGGGCTATACAGAGAAAACCTGTCTTGATAAAAACAAAACAAAGAACCCAAAAAACCCATTCAACACACAAACAACACACGAAGAGATGTCAATCTCTCTCTGAAATGCTTTCCCTTTCTTTTTAGACTTTTGTTTATTCTCTCAGATATTTTCTGTAGATTTAGATTAGCATATTTATCTACATATGTATAAGTTTTCAATTGACTTTTTTTTTTTTTTTTTTTTGGTTTTGGGTTTTTCAAGACAGGGTTTCCCTGTGTAGCCTGGGCTGTCCTGGAACTCACTCTTAGTAAATGCATGTAACCTTTCTGGAGGTGGAGGTAGGGGATATCAAAAATGAAAGATCACTGTCAGTTACAGTGAGTTCAAGACCAGCCTGGGATAAATAAGAGCCAGTCTCCAAAACAAACATCATTTTTTCTAGAAAATTTAGGGGCCTGGGAGTATCTCTTTAGTTATCAAGTGTCTCAGTGTGAGAAATGGCTTCAGGGGCCAACTATACAATATGCCCATGAAATAAAGATCCAGATGGCTGCAAAATGAGAAACTGCACCCATGCTCTTCATGATGGCTAAGTTATAGGCTCAGCTTTGGAGTAACCTCATGAAGACAGTGAAACTCTTCGTCATTTTAGTTACTCCAGTTGAGTTCCTGGATACACAGGTTGAAATTTCCTTAGACATTCCAGATCCAGCCAAACTCACAGCTGAGTAGACCATATCTGTCCCTTGATCTTAACAGTGGGGAAAAGAATTGCCCAGCCACACCCTTCCTCAAGAATTGTGGGAAAACAAAGATGGTCGTTTCAAGTCACTGGTTTTTTACTGTGATTTGTTGTGAAGCAATAGATAATTGAATCAGTTATCAAGCATCATAGTTGTTAACTTGACTTTGTGGGCTGTGAGGAGGTTGCAATAGTTTCAGTCCAAGGATTCATATTCCCAAAGCTGACTCATCCTACTGAATGTGGACCCTGCTGGCCAGTATCTGTCTTATTCAAAAAGCTTAAGACAGGAGGAGCACATAAAAGTCCCAAGTGTTTGTTGACTGAATCATTACAAGGACGGAGATAAGACTCCCCAGTCATCATGAAGATGATTTAAGCAGGTTTTGTCTGTTTTCTCTTTCAAAAAAGGTACTCCTCCTCCGAAATAGTTGATGATCTAGAAGAAGCACTGTCAATCTTGATTCCATCTCAGCGCCACTCCTATACCTAGACATGTGGGTTACCCTGAAACATTTAGTTTCTATTATTAGAAGTGCTAAAACAGCAAGCTATGTTCCATAGAGCCACAACTGGAATTAAGACCAAAGTAGAAGATCTGACAGTCAAAATTAATGGAAATAAAGTTGTTTTGTGACACTCCCTGAGTGATAATTCCTGGGTGCCATGTGGTCTGTTCTGTGGCACCCCAGCACCCAGTACAGCCTCTGTTTGTTTGAGACTAATGATATCATACAGAATATCTCTTTCCTGAGACAGGAAAGGTGACAGAGAGCCATTTGCAAAAGCTTTGGGAAAGTTTAGAGTATGGAAAGCTTATAGATCGTAATGCAAAATTTTCTCCTAGAATACAGTATGTGTATGACTTATAGGAGGACAGGCTGAGCAAACTGTTTGTGCTTAAGAGAACAGTAAGTGGGGTGGTAAGATGGCTCAGTGGGTAAAGGTGTGTTCCATCAAACCCGGCAACCTGAGTTAGATCCCCAGAAGCTGTGGTCAAAAGAGAGAACAGACTCTTGCAAATTGTCCTCTAACATGCACCACCAATGTGCCATGACCTGTGTGTATGAGCTGGTGCATGCTTGCACAGACAATAAATAAATGTGGATTTAAAAAACTAAATAAATAATAGAATAAATAAGAGGAAAGCCTTCAGAAACCTAAAAAAGGCCAGTTTAAATTCAAAGCCAATTATATGTTACCTAAACCATTATTTTCTATTATTTAGAAAGTGCTTTTTAAGTTAAAAAAAAACAAAAAACAGACCACTTGCTTAAAAAAATTAAAGCACTAGACTTAACTCTCTTTTGGAAGGGTCAGAATGGGAAGAGGAGAAAGGCACCAGGACAATGGAGGGCTCACACACAAGATACTTTAGTGCAGAACCTCCAACAGCCATCAACTATTTCTATTATCCACATCCAGTTCTTGGTGTCCCACTTATCAAAGAAACCAGGGAAGACTTTTCTCTGAACATCTTTGGCTTGTAGTAACAATACAGTTTTGGAATCAGCTGTTGGAAACTATAATTAAAGCTGGTTTATCATACTCCCTAATTATTCTATAAAGTTAGTCTCCCTAGAGCTTTATATAATTCCTCCTTTGTTATAGGCTTCTGTTTCTCCCTGGGGTGTTTTAAATCCAGACAGGTAAGGAAATGAAGTGCTAGGCAACCAGTGTATTGTAGTATCAGGACAGCCAAGCAGATATATTTTCATTTGAACTTTAAATATTTTTTTTATTGCTATCTGGGCTTTTCCCCTACTGACCTATTCACATCCTTTGAATGGATGTGAAAAACACCAAAAAATTTACAAGTCTACATCAGTACTTCTTTCAGAAACATAGTTAATGCTGTGAGAGGAAACACCCAGCAAAACCTGATACTATTGTCAGCCTGGCCACACACCGGGCCAACATAGTTATCTATTCATTCACCACTAGAGAGAGGAACCTGGCCTTCAGGGAAGCAGTTAACTGGTTTCCGGCTTTCTTCCCTCACTTGGAAGTGTCTGTGGGCTGGTGTCAGGTTCCAGCACTTGAGTGCTGGGATGTTCATCCCCTGTGCTCTAGAGTGATGTTCTGGTAACAGAAACGGATCCTCTTTCCTCCAGCCCAGCATCAGGAAGCTTTGGAATGAGTGCCTTTCTTTTTCTTATAGAGGAAGATTTCAGAGTGTCTTAGAGATTCTTTGACTATGTCACACAAGATGGCTCCAGGGAAGAGGCAAAATAGGGTGATGCTAGTAACAGAGACTCTGGGGACAGGAAAAAATGTGGGTCATTTCCCCTCCTCAACCTACTTCTCTTGATGTAACTTCATCCTTATTTTCCTCACCAAGCGACAGTAGATATTCCACTGGGCACACCTTGGGTTTTTACCATGCATTTCATATAACACCTTGACTTTGGGGGTTATATGTAAAATAGATCTCCATCTTAGATTAGGCTGTGTGGGTTAGATTTATTTACATCTTTAGAAACCAAATGGAGGGCTTTCTATTGTTTTCAAATTGCTCTCATCCGTCTTCCCTGCCTCCCCCAACCGACCAGAACCGTGCACAAAAACAGCCTGCAATAAACATCAATGCTTGCTTAGCTTGGGCTGCTGACTCCTGCAGAGAGATCTTAAAAGGATGCATCTAAATGCAAGGTTTGAGTAGCCTCAGAGATCTCTAATAGAACTGTAAATATCCCTGGTTTAATTAGCAGTCCTGGAGTTAGGTAATGGCCCGTGGCTCTCTGAGCCAAGCCTCTTGAGGTTTCTAGGCTTCAGGAGCTGCCTGCAACTATGCTGTGCACATACGCAATTTTCTTTCTCCTATACTTCATAAACCCTCGGCTGGCCTTCCTAGACACCTACTCGCAATTACAGCAATACCCATGATAATAGATTACTAATCTCCCAATTTCTAAAATGACCCAGTGCCTCAGCTTAGGTCTCAAGTCAGATACTTTCGGACTCAAATTGTCACCCTGAGAACTAAGTCCTCTGGGAAAAGAACAAAAAGGAAGAAATCCCTGCCTTGGTGTTGATGTCATTTTTCTTCAAGCTCAAGGTGATCGCTCGCTTTGTGGCTGGCTCGTCCGGGAGGAGGGGCTTGCACTCTAGTTATCAGCATTTCTGAACCAGCTCTCTCAAGCGCGACAGGTCAGCCAATCCCGGCAGTAAGCTTTTTTACTTGACAGGTTTGTTCTGGGCGGACAGCCATTGACTAGGTGCTCAGATAAGTCACTTGGCTGAGTCTACAGTAGGTGGGGCGCGTTCACCAGTTCAGGGGCAGTGACTGGAAGTTTGTTGCAACATCGGTAAGCCCGGGCAGCCAGCAGCAACAGGAGATACCCTTTTGCCCCGCGAGTACAGATCTACAGAGGGTCCATCTCATTAGCAAACGAGATGCGTCAGATGCCCTCAGGCCCAGCCTCTTCTCCCACGGTTGAGAACGCGCGGTGTGGGCAGACCCAGAGCAGGACTCTCGGCCTTCTGGCTCGCTCCATGGGTTGCAAGCGAAAGGGAAGCGCAGGCTGGGGACTCTCCGCGTCACCGTGCACAAACCGGCGGCGGCCAGCAGAGAGGGGTGGCCGGGGCACGTGCTTGAATGTGGGTGCTTGTGTAACCAGCTCCCCAGGCGCTTGGCCCCGACAGCGCTCCTGCGGACCGCTCGTGGGTGCCGCTCTCCGCTCCGACCGGGATGAGCAGGGGTCCGGCTGCCCCCACCTGGGGTGACCACCTAGCAGAGCAGAAGGGTCCAAGCTCTTGCCTCAGGAGCACACAGATAGGGGAATGGGAATTTGGAAAGTTCCCCAACTAGGACCACACGTGACCTCCTCCTGAAAGTAGTTCCGACCGTGGCTCGTGTATCCTTCCACCTCGCCTTTGAGCCCTCCCAGGCCTGCTCGCCCCGCCCACTCGCAGGCTGCAGCTTCCGACCCTACCATACTCCCCACCCCGGCCCAGTAACCGGCTCCCGGGCCGTGCACGGTCCGAGTGGAGCAGAACCTGGCCACAGCGATCCAGTTCTGCTGGGTTTTCAAAGCGGCCACAAACGGGAGGGGATGCTTAGCCACTTCAAGACGGAGGCTGGCTGATCCGGTGGACCCACGGCTGCGGGGAGCTGCGGGACTCGCCACCCAGCCGCAGAAGGGTGCGTGTGGGGTGCACCCTCTTCACGGAGATGCACTTCGTGTCCACCCAGGGGTGTCCTCTGGGCCCCGGATACTCAGGGGAGACGTGTAGGTACACGCCCCGTATGCACAATCATCACGCTTGGCTGGGAGCGTTCACCTTTCGAGCAAAAGATCCCAGCCGCCTGGGAAGCGAGAGGTGGGGCAGGGAACCCGAGCCCGATGAGGTGACCCACGCGGGAGACACAATAGGGGGTTGTTCTTTGTGCAAAGCCTGACACCTTGAGGACACCGTGGCGGGAGAGGTGCACCATCTAGGTAAAGGCTGTCGCTGACAAATCCTAGCGAAGCACTGCAATCTGACCACGGCGCGGGGCAGGGGACGCAAGCCGCTCCAAAGGAACCCAGGGGCGGGCGGAAGGAGGCGGGATGGGTGTCCCTGCCGCAGGGCCGTGCCCCTGAGGCTCCTGAGACACGGACCAGCACGACCAAGCTGGTCCGATCCACCGGAGAGCAGCCAGCGATCCCGCTCGGCGCAGCTCTCCGCGGCCACAGCCCGCCCTACCTTGGCCGGGTGTCTGCGAGCCGCGGCCGAAGCCGGCGCAGCTCCGGGAGACAACCGCGGTCACACTGCGCATGCTCCGCGCCGCGCGCCGCCCCGCCCCCGCCCGCCCGCGCCCCGCCCCCGGCTCCGCCCCGCCCGCCCCCCCCCCCATCCCTTCTCTCCTCCCCTCCGGCTTCGGAGGCGCCCGGCTCTCCTGGCGGGGCGGCGGAGGGGGCGGGCCGGCCGGCCGGCGCACGGTGATGTGGCGGGACTCTTTGTGCACTGCGGCAGGATACGCGCTTGGGCGTCGGGACGCGGCTGCGCTCGGCTCTCTCCTCTCGGAAGCTGCAGCCATGATGGAAGTTTGAGAGTTGAGCCGCTGTGAGGCCAGGCCCGGCGCAGGCGAGGGAGATGAGAGACGGCGGCGGCCGCGGCCCAGAGCCCCTCTCAGCGCCTGTGAGCAGCCGCGGGGGCAGCGCCCTCGGGAGCCGGCCGGGCGGCGGCGGCGGCAGCGGCGGCGGGCCTCGCCTCCTCGTCGTCTATTCTAACCGGGCAGCCTCTGAGCGGCTTCGGAGAGAGACAGACGGTGGAAGCCGCGGGCTCGGGCGGGAGCCGGCGCAGGCTCGGCGGCTGCACCTCCCGCTCCTGGAGCGGGGGGGAGAAGCGGCGGCGGCGGCCGCGGCTCCGGGGAGGGGGTCGGAGTCGCCTGTCACCATTGCCAGGGCTGGGAACGCCGGAGAGTTGCTCTCTCCCCTTCTCCTGCCTCCAACACGGCGGCGGCGGCGGCGGCACGTCCAGGGACCCGGGCCGGTGTTGAGCCTCCCGTCCGCCGCCGCCGCACCCCCCCTGGCCCGGGCTCCGGAGGCCGCCGGAGGAGGCAGCCGCTGCTGCGAGGATTATCCGTCTTCTCCCCATTCCGCTGCCTCGGCTGCCAGGCCTCTGGCTGCTGAGGAGAAGCAGGCCCAGTCGCTGCAACCATCCAGCAGCCGCCGCAGCAGCCATTACCCGGCTGCGGTCCAGGGCCAAGCGGTAGCAGAGCGAGGGGCATCAGCGACCGCCAAGTCCAGAGCCATTTCCATCCTGCAGAAGAAGCCTCGCCACCAGCAGCTTCTGCCATCTCTCTCCTCCTTTTTCTTCAGCCACAGGCTCCCAGACATGACAGCCATCATCAAAGAGATCGTTAGCAGAAACAAAAGGAGATATCAAGAGGATGGATTCGACTTAGACTTGACCTGTATCCATTTCTGCGGCTGTTCCTCTTTGCTTTTCTGTCACTCTGATAACGTGGGAGTAGACGGATGCGAAAAATTTCTGTAGTTGGGGTGACTATAACGTTTAATACTGGTCACATTTCTAGATCGTCAATTTTGTGTGTCTCTCCCGGTGTATTCAACCTAGGGAGTGTTCAGCTAGACGGAACTCATGCCTGCTTGCAAGTGTCAAGGCACGGATTGGTTTCTTGTCTAGCTCTGTGGTCTCTTCCTAAAATCTATTGTCCGTGAATGCAGAGTTTTGTACATTGGATTAACGAGCTCGTTAATCCAAGCCTTCTAAATGAACCAAATTAGACGCTGGTGAGGTTGTGCTTATTTCTATTAGATCGTGACTTAGGCCCTAGATCTAGGGTGTAGATCAGATTAAAATGAAAGTCCGTGCTGCACGAAGGCATATTACCTCAGAATCTTGCAGTGATTGTTAGTTTCCTGGGTTGCGTTGATAGATTTTTCTAAAATGTAACTTGTGGACTGATTTGCATAACTTTATAAGCATAGTCATCCTCAGAGTAGATGGTGCACTTTTGAGGGTAAAAGTAGGTTTTGTGTGTTTAAACTGGGGTAATTACTTACCACTTTGGAACTACATGTAGAAGTTCTGTAGTTTGAGATCAACAGTGCCAGAATTTGCGTTATTGGAGCTTTTAATAGAACTTTGTTAAATTAGACTTTGTACGTGGGATGAGGCATGAGCTTTGCATTTCAGCGGTATTTTACATTCATTTGGCTTTGCCATACATGATGGGATAGAAATTGAATAGTTTTTGGTCCCAGGTGATGTCCGTGTGAGTTCAAGGATATTGTGTGTGGCGAATGGTTGCAGAGGTTAAACCTCAGCTCTCACATGAAATTTAACTATTATCGTGAACAGGAATTTGCTGCTCAAAATTTTTGTGTTTCAGGTGCTCTGACCCGTTGACTGCCCATGGGTTTTACCCTGATTTGTATAGAATGTCAAGTATAATTTAACCAGCTAATGCCCAGAAATACTAGCAAGAGTGGATCACTGACTTCAGATTGTAGGTATGGTAGCTTTTTAAATGCAGTAATTTCCTGAGTCAGCTTGTTGAATAAGACAGAAACCCAAGAATTTTTAACGGTGTATAGTTCTGATTGTCTAAAAGTTAGGTCTTTGTACTTCAAAAGTTCGTGGTTATCTTAAAGCATTTATCTTTGCAGTTTCAGGTATGGTATTGGTTTTGATCAGGGATAGGAAGAGAGCCCTCCTTTTTTGGAGGAAGTATTGACAGATATTGAGAGCTTTTGGGAGGCCGGTGTGTGAAGAAAACACAAGTTGCTGCTCTGAAGTGACAGGGCTTTTGTTACGACCCCAAATTATTTTTTCATGTGACTTGTAGCAATGAGCAGAATTTAGTTAAAATTATGTAATTGCATAATTGTTAATAAGATAGTCTTAGTAAAAGTTAATTATTAGTAAATACCAGCAGACATTTCTTAAGGTAGAAGGTCAGAGACTTGTCTATACATGTCCTGATAATAATAAGAGCATTATGGAGAGGCTTTTTTTTTTTTTGTAAGAAAATGTTTTCATTTGGAAGAGGTTTGGTTTTTTTTTTTTTTTTTTGATTGCATTAGCAGCATATAAACATGCATAGCTAATTTTGACCGAGTTTTTGTTCTGAAATGAAGATGAAACTCACTGAAGAACTGGCTTTAGAAGTAGGCTAATTTTCTGTTAAGAAAATCTTTAATCTGTTAAGGTATCTTTAATTTTGAAGTTTGCATTAATTTTCAGTTTATATTTCAAAACTTTACTCTGGATGAACTTGACCTTTTCTGAAATGTAATTGTAGAAAATTCTGGGTTATCACTTGCTTCAAGGCAGTTGGTATAAATTAGTGATAGTAATCTAGATATAGAAGGAATTAGTCCGGTATCTGTTTAATTAAAAAAAATAGGCCCTCATTCAAAGAAAAATCTGAATGCCTGGTAGTCAGGCTTCTCTTACCTTCCACAGTACCCTTATGTTTTGCTGTTCCCACTTGATTTAAAATTATCAGGTGTGTCGGACTTCAAGATTGTTTTGCCAAATTTTTATGTGTGAGCAGTGACATGATTGCAGTTCCTTATTTGATTGCATAGTACATGGGCTTCTGCACGTGCCATTTCTGTGAGTTAGAGCTCTGAAACTGTACTTTTAGTATAATGTGCATAGAAAGCAGTATCAAATATTGCATCAAATGACTAATAACACTTAATTTCTAGAGCTGTGGTTTTATTGAGCCAAATGTTGAGTCTATAGGGAGAAAGTCGGTGAAGCCGTTGCTCTTCTGAGAGTTGTCCTCCCAATGATTTTGATAAGCCAGAGGGGCTTGCTTGATTCCTCATCAGTGTGTTCTGTGTTTGGGGGCAGGAGTTAAAATGCTCATTGAAGACTTGAACTGGTCAGTGTTGGCACCGAAGCTGGCCAAGTTAAGTTCCTTTCTGAAACTAGTAAATGGGATATTTCTATTCGCTGTAGAAGGGTCAGCAATCAGCAATGATGTACTTTCTCAGGAAAGCTGTGTTTTCAAATCCTCTGCAAAATTGAATTGTTGTAAGAATTTGTTGGTTGGATTTGATTCTGAGCAGTCTAGAAAATAGGCTGAATGTGAGATTGCAAGATTTCATGTGTTTAAAGCACATGCAGAGCTCAGGCTTCTGTTACAGGCCTTTGTTTGCTAGATTAGGAACCCTTTCAGATACTGATCACGGGAATATTAGTACCTTGAAGTGATTATTAATGTTTGTTGTTTTGTTAAAGGCGAGTGATTGTTTAAAGTAATTCTAGTTTTTATTTTTTAATTCTACAATCTTTATCTTACATTTTCATAGTCATTTGTTTCTTTCCTGAAAAACATGACTATGTAACCGATGTATAAGAAGTTGCAAATTTTATTTTCCCTAAAACTTAGGGGTAAAATGAGTCAAAACTAGTAATTTTTAGTTAAATATAATTCAATAGAAGGAAAAGAAATTTCATTACTATCAATTGTAAAAGTTGACACAGTATAGTGTTGCAGACTTAGATTGCTTTTAAATTATTGCTTTTAAAAAATTGAGTAAAGATTAAATCAAGTTAAATATGACATATAACCATGTTGATTTTTTACTTAGTTTTAGAAAGTGGAGATTCATTGCCTTTAAAATTTTCATTTTAGTAGTGAGAGAAAGGCGAGTAGTGTATTGTGTGGAACATTATGTCTAATTTCTCGTAATTAAATAAAATGTATACCTAAGTATTATGAACTAGCTTACCTTCTAGAAATGAACTCAGTTGTTACTTTGAAATGTTACAACTTGAAATTTGTCTTTGTTTGCTGTGCCTAACAGTATTTAACACTTTTAAAGACACTTCTAAAACAGTCTGTTTGATGACTTGATTAGAAAATTGTTCATGTAGGAAAAAAACAAGGTTTGAACATTCATTTTCAGTAAATACTCAGTTTTCAATTTTATTTTGTGTCAGTTTTTTTAGTAAGCACAAAATATAGACAGTGTTTTTATATTGATAATGTATGTGAATTCGGAGTTGGTAAAGATAAATCTAGAAGCCTGTGTACATAGGACAGTTTTTGACTTCCATGAAATGTTAGAAGTATTTAGTTTCAGAAGACAGTACTAGTTACTAATACACTTTAAGGAATTTATTGGATAGTGGTTTTTTTTGTTTTGTTTTTTCTTTTTCCGTGGAAACTACTGGCTCGTAAAACAGAAGTTTTCCTGCATAGAGCTGATGACTCTTGAGTTTTGTCCCCTCCCCGCCCCCTTTTCACCCAGTAGATAAACTTGATTTGCAGAACAAACATTGGAGAATTGATTTTGTGATCTACGTTTAAGAAAAGTTACAAGGATTTGTGCTAAAAAAAAATCACGATTTAGAACATTGGGTATGATTATATCAGAAATGATTTCTGTAAATATTCAGTATTTTTTGTAGTTGCTTTGTATCTGGTAGTTTTGAAATTGATACAGTTGCTATTGGAGATATCACCAATACTGAGTATAGGTGAAATAGCATTTACATATCCTTTTTTATAGGCCGTTCTACAGTCACATAACTTTCCTGGTTGAGTGTTTAAAGGTGTTTTGTTATGGGAATAATTTACTGGATCTCTCAGTATTGAATGTATTGGAAAATATGAAATTAGGATATTGGTTTTGTTGCTCCTCCTTCTAATTTTGTATTCTCTTCCTTGGTTGCAGAAGGGGTATTAGCAGTTTCATCTTTTAAAATAATTTGTACTGGAACAAGAAGGTGTTTCTTAGAGAAATGTTATTATCAGCATAAACGTGATTTAGAAATGAATTGAATTTGGCTGGGAGTTTTCGGTTTTGTTCAGAATAGCACACTCTTCCATTGGCAACAGTTGGCATTAGGACATTTGTGGATGTCTTCACAGTATTTAGACTTATACTTGTTGGTAGTGTTGAAATTTTGTAGAGATGAATATTGCAGTTGAATCTGCTAGCAAAAGAATGTTCTTGACCTGTATGTGTATGGTATGGAAAAGCTGTAAATGTACTGTGTTTTGTGTAATTAGTCAAATAGTTATAATCAGAAGCCAACACTTTAAATATGAACAGTGACTCTTAACTTATATTTCAATTTTCTGTGTGTGTGTATGTGAGTATAAAGTTAACAAATTCTTACTGTTCTAGAAAATGGATTTTCTCCTTAAAGAACAGACTGCTTTGGAGGTCATTTTAAAACATGATTGAGTCTTTTAAATTACATTAAAATGTGGCTGGTTTTGTCCACATTCTGAAGTTATACATTGTTTCATCTTAGTTTTAGGCAGACAGAGTGGCCTGGGGCCAGCTGCATGTGGTATAATCTTGGCTCTGTCACTTAGTAGCTGGATGACTTTGTGCTATTTAATTTTTCTCAGTCTTATTTTACCTGAAATAAGGGAAGGATAATAGTACCTTATCAAGTTTATCTTGATTAAATGGTGGAAATAACTGGACCTAGTGACTAATTCTAGCATGGCAGAGGCAGGAGGATTTTGGTAAGTTCTAGTGCTGCTGGACTGACTGCATAGTGAGTCTGAGGCCATCCTGTTGTACACAGTGAGCTCCAAGCCAGCCAAGGTTCCATAGTGAGACTCTGAAAAAACAACAGATATCATAAATAAATAGTACCCTTACTGTGGTATCTACCTCATTGTAAATACTTCAGTCAGAGGTACTACTCTTAACAATTTCTGATATGTCAGAGATTTTTGTATTTTCATTTATGGGATGAGCAGTGTTTATGAATTTGCTCAGTTGAGACCTTGCAATTTTAATTGACTCAAGATATGACTTTTTTTTTTTAATAGGGGGAATTCCTTTAGGAATTTAATTTTGCTATTCACTCATAGAGTTGCTCAAAACCAAGTTAATCATGCATATCAGAAAATGTTTGCTTTCAGCTTTTAAGGGGAAGGTGAAAACTTTCTTGTAGTTTAGCATAATCTGTTTAATCTGTTTAAGATTAAATTTTCCCATAGTACTCTATAGATTTAAATATGTAACATATTTATAGCATAATGTATGTTTATATAATATATATATATATATGGCATCTATAATCTATGATGCAGATGTGATATGTTTGCTCTTTTGAGTCAGGTTGTCTTGGCTAGTATCCTAGTTATTTTTCACAAAGAATAATCCTCACCACTAATAAATGAATTCTAACGTATAGCTCAGAGTTATGTAAACTCTATCAGCATGTCCTTTCAGGTTCAGGTTTTTGTGGTAGTCATGCAGCTCTGACAATTTACATCCATTATAACAGACACATATATAATATAATCTGCAGTGAATTAGTATAAGTTAAAGTTATTGTCTGAATTTTCATGTTTGGGCAAGATTTTCCATATAACTAGGACTTTGAAATAGAAAAAGCTAAAGGGACTCCCCCCCCTTTTTAAAAATTACATTCATTTATTTGGGAGAGGGAGGAACAAAATGGGGCATGTATGTACCAGGGTATAAATGTGGAGGTCAGAGGACAGCTTAGCTAGTTGGTTCTCTCCTTCCTCCTCCATTGGCACTGGGATTGGCACTTGGGTTGTTAGGCTTGCAGGGAGTGCCTTTATATACTCCCCTCCCCCCCAGCCATCGTAGAAGCTTACGTGTTTTCTTATCAAGGAGAAGGAACAGGCAGTAAGCTTCCAATCTGGCTACCTGCATGTGACAGGGAACATTACTTCTTTCCTTGGCTTGTATTGACCTTTCAGATATTTAGTGTCTTCAACAGTGGAGCACCTTAATTTCCAGAGGGGTTTCAATTTACTGATTTTGAATTGCAGAGTGAATGTTGCTGTAACTGTTTCATGGCTATATGTTCTTGTGTTTTTTTCCCCCCCTTTTGCTGAGTTTTGTAACTTAGGTGTATTTTTGGTGTAACACAGGTTGTAAAGTTGATGTCTAAGCCTGCTACATTGTCTAAATCAATTTCCGTCTTTCTCTTCTGTGTACCTGTATTGTGGCAAGTGTATAGGTGCTGCATCTCTAGAGCGCTGCAGAATAACTGGCTTGTTTCTTTAAAAAGCAATAAAATTTCTGCAGATTTCAGGCTGAAGTAGAATAGTTTTTTTTTTTAATGAAGTGATTGCTGACCTAATTTTGTTTGTTTACTTTGGAAATTTTTGAATAGGATGTAATTACTCAAGGTATGTAACTGATTCAATCACGTATCTTTAAATGAGATGTATTCCTAAGAGTGATCCAAAAAGTCAATATACATGTTTAACGCTGGAAGCAAATTTTTGCTTTTGATTTTTTTTCCCATTAAAATTTTTTTCTCTTTTATGAGACTTGTTTTTGAGTATTTCTGTTTCTCTAAACTAGAAGTTAAATAGAATTTAAGTTTTTCTTTTACTCTTAGAATGGAGTTTTGGGAGATATTATTAAAGTTGTCTTTAGGTCTTTGTATTACATTATCTCGCATCAAACAAACCTAATTGATGTGTTGTATTCTATATACATGAGTGTGTGTGTAGGCTAGGGATCAACATGGGTGCCTCCCTCTATTGCTCTCTGCCTTATCTTTTGAGACAGGGTCTCTCTTTGAGAGACCGGTCATTTTGGTTAGACCGCCTATATTCTGTCTCTGCCCTCCAGTGCTGGTTTACAGATGTGCACCACCGGCCATGGCTTTACATTGGTGCTGGGGACCTGCCCTCAGATCCTTGTGCCTTTGTAGTAAGTGCTTTATCCATGAAATGACTTCAGTCTTCATGGGATACCCATTTGAACTAATAGTAATTATAGGTGCATTTTATCAATAGACATACAGATAAGTCCTAAGTAGCCTGACACAGGAAATATGCAGATTTTGTAGACAAGGCCCAGTGAATTAGAAAGGCTGTCTGCTGGAATGCAAAGGACACAGTGTAGCAGACCCCAAATACAGCTTAAATTTATGCCCCAGTTTCCATCTGTCTAATGTGAGGTAAGCTGAGATTTGTAGGTGTTTGTTTTTGTTAAAAATATGTGGTATTTTCAGGGTATAGTGTGCTCACTCAGCAGCATCCCTTCCTACTTGATCTGGAACTTTTGGTAATGTCTGGAGACATTTTGGTGGGCATGGTCATAACTGAGGTGGCAGAAGACTTGATTGCACTTAGACATCTGCAGAAGTGGAATCTCTTAAATGCTAGATCAAGTACCTTTGCCTTATATTGTGGATTCAAGAAGGTCAAGTTGTTACTAAATGTTGGAGCTGGACCTAACTAGGTTTTCTGACGGTTGTGGGGCCTGCGTTTCTTTATAAGAACTTTGTTCACTGAAGATTTCCCTATAAGAAAATGATTTATTTCATGAGGTCTTTTGGCATTGTGAGATTTTGGGCCTCTGTTAGAAAGGTTAAAGTTGTTCTTAGTAAACTCTGCTCGTATTGCTGTTTAGAAGGGTATGCAGGAGGGGTGTACTTGAAAGGAAGCAGGCAAAGGCAGGTGTGTTGCGCAGGCCTGTAATCCCAGCATTATCAAGGTTGAGGCAGGAGGATTGTTTTATGTTTGAGGATAGTCTGGTCAACCTCATCCTACTATACTACTATACTTTGAGATCTAGCATCAAACCCTTAAAAATAAGGATTTTTTTTTCATGTTTGAATAGTTTTCTCTATAATTGTTTAGGGAGTTACTTTTCTGCTTGTATCTTTAATGTTGCTGTGGTTAACATTTTCTTTAGTCTTAGACTTTTACTCTAAACCTTTGTTCAGATCTGATGAAGTTAAATGTGCTGATGCAAATTTCTGACAAGTAACAACAGAAACCTTCACCTTTCTCAGGATAAGGAGGATGGGGCTACTTGACTGAGATTCTCAGATGTGTGTCACTTTCTGAGCCTGCCATTTGTTGTCAGCCTGTTTGAATTAAAGTGTTTTGCTTACCTAAAATAAAGACTGACACTGTGAAGTTTTTTTGGATTGGGCATGCAATTTTCAATTAGTCTAGAGATGCAGAGAAACCAAGGGAGGACATTAAATTTCTTGGTTTTATTTTTAGGGATCGAAAAGATAATTATAAGTGTTCTAGGAACAGAATAGTTGCTATGTTGTTTTTGGTGGGTTTTCTTTTCTTTTTGGTTTTCTCGAGACAGGGTTTCTCTGTGGCTTTGGAGGCTGTCCTAGAACTCACTCTGTAGACCAGGCTGGTCTCAAACTCACAGAGATCCACCTGCCTCTGCCTCCCAAGTGCTGGGATTAAAGGCGTGTGCCACGAATGCCCGGCTTTTTTTTTTTTTTTTTTTTTTTAAACAATTTCATTTTGTGCCCACTTTACACAGAATAAAATGTCAAGGTCTTATTTTTTAACTTCTTAGAGGAAATGTAAGTACTGATTTAGAATTTTGGTTCTTGAAGTTAAGGGGGATTTAGATATACTAAAATATTTTGAAAACCAATGTGACCTGTCACAGTAGCTTCATATTCATCAAGAAAAGCAAATAGTATTCATTGCTTTAATTCAACTGAATAGATTTATAGTGATTAAGTCTATGAATTAAAAACTTGCTTACTAAAGAAAATTTCTTTATAAGAGCTAGTTCCAGGACAACTAGGGCTACACAGAGAAACCCTGTCTCACCCCCCCCCCAAAAAAAACCAAAAATCAAAATTCCTTTTATAAAAACATGAGAAAAATTATCTTTTTTTTAAACTTTAAAACTTCACAGTGTTTTCTAATTTATGATTAACTTAAGGAAGTATCTTTCTCTTTTTGAACAGTTTGCATAATGCTTCATAACTGAAATTGTCAAAAATATTTAACTATAATGCTTTCTACCTCTTTTTTTTTCTTTTTCTATGGTTTCTTAGAGTGGACTTAAGGTGACAAATAGGGGCAATTTTTATGATTCACATTTTACAAAAGTCACTATCTATTAAAAATAATTGAAGTATTAGAGCCTTGAAATGCCTCTACCCAAAATTACTTCTAGGAAATCTATTGCATATTCAGCACTTAATGTTTCTATTACTTATGTAAGATAATGCATTATATATAGCACATAGTACCTACATAGAATATATATATCTGATTCTCTAGCTCATGCTGGCCTGAAACTCACTGTATATATTCTAGTTTTCTAGCCTCTGAAGGACTGTTATTATAGGCTTGTATTACTATTCCAGGCCCAAAATACTTCTGATATGTTAATTTCATTTGCTTTGGAGTATTTTTGCTGTCTTGAAATTAAAGTGGAATAGAAATAATTTGAATAAACTATTTTTACACTAAAGTGGGCATAGCTCTGGTGACATCCTTTTTGAATTCAGGATTATTGGCTTGCCATGATGCTACTGTTGCATATTTTGAATGATGGCTTATATTTGCACAGTTGCTCATGCTATTGTTGTGCATGATCAAAGTTTTCTGTGCATTCATTTAGGATAATAATAAGTACTATATTTATAGTGAAAAATCGGCATTTAGCAGTTTTGTTAGATTTTAAGTCAGATAGTAAGAGACTATCCTTATCAACCAGTTAGTAATTCTTTATCAGTGAATTAATATTTTTGAACAAAATATTTAAAACAAAGTGATAGAAACACAACTGTCTTATTTTTATAAGCAAAGTTACTACCAGGTGTGCTTTTATTATGGCCTGTAATCTTAGCACCTGGGAGGTGTCTCCAGGAAAATCAGAAGTTCATAGTCATCTTTGGCTACATTAAAGTTAAAGCCTAGCCTGGACCACAGGAGACCCTGTCTTAGAGAACTTAAAAGCCAAGCTAAGCCAAAAACCAAAATAACTTGCTTATTATTAAGTACAATTTTTTCCCCAAATAAAATGAAACTTGAGATTTTCAGTCTGGGTATGATGGTTGCTGTCTTAGGTTCTAATAAAAATTAGTGTTAGCAAAAATATTTTGTTAGTGTTTTCATGTTGCCTTTTGAGTGTGGCAGATATAGTCCAGTGTTTTGTAGTTTCTACGGAGTAAGTTTTAGAAAATTTGCACGAAATAACAGTATACTAAACAGTGTGATACAATATATTCAGACTGTGATCACAATTGTGTGTGTTTGAAAATATTCCGGGATCCTTACTAAGGGTGTTTGCTTTTTACTATCGAAAAGGTCACTGGTTGTGTCCAGAAGCCCAGGCCTGCCATCCATCCGTTCTTCAAATGTAGGAAAAGTTAAGATAATTTAGGGATAATAAGAGGTTTTGACACTTTTGTTTTTGGAGTCATCTAATTATAAGTTTTTAAGACCTAAGATTAAGTTTTAGTTGGGCCTTTGTAAAAATGAAACTTAAGGTCTGCTATCATCTTTCCTTTGCTCCTCCTCAGCCACTAAGGGGCTGCTTAAGAGCTAACGCTGCTGCTGCTGCTGCTGCTGCTGCTGCTGCTGCTGCTGCTGCTTCGAGCCTGGAGTGTTTGGATGCATCAGTAGAAGTGTTGTTTTCACTTGAGATACTAAATTACCAAAAATTTGGGGTTTTCAAACAAGTTACATAAGAATTGATAATATGAAATTCAGTGAGGGGACTGATTTAATAAGCAACTTTAAAAGTTTGCTTCAAATACTTTTCAAGTCCTCTGCTCTTTTTTCCTCCCACAACTTCATTCTGATCTGTATATAAAAGAACTTTCTCATTGAAACATTTGTCTTGTATCTTAAACCACTACAGAAGTTGTTTCTAATTTAAACGTGCTCACCCCTATAAACTTGATGTTAGCTATGCTGTATGGAAGTCTCTAGAATGCCTTAATAGAATTTGAGTTTTAGGGTGTTTTTGTTTGGTTTGGTTTGGTTTGATTTTGGTTTTGCAAGACAAAGTCTCACTATGTATTCCTGGCTGTCCTGCAACTCTCTCTGTAGACCAGGCTGGCTTTGAACACACAGAAATGTACCTGCCTCTGTCTCCTAAGTGTTGGGATTAAAGGCATATGCCACCACCACCTGCCTTAGTTTTTATTATTATTATTATTATTATATTAATTTACCTTTATTTTCTTGAGTAGGTTTTTTTTTTCTTTTAATGTGCCAAATGGCTAATATAATGAAAAAGTTATGTTTTAAGTGTAGATAATAGAATTTGTATTCTCAAACCCAACTTTGCCTGGGGCCTGTACTTCAGCCTCACCATGCTAGCCATGCTAGTGTCTTTGAGGAAGAAGATTGTGTTCTACAGTCCTGGGGCCTGACTGGAATGCTTTTTCCTTTGGTCAGGACTCAGTTACAGGCCATGAAACTTGTGGGCCTTTTTGCATAGGAAGCCAGTGTGTATGCAAATGATCCTTCTTCCGTTAAGTTTGGCTTTTACCCAAATACTGAAATAATTACCCATTCTGATTACTTAGTGTTTGGATAAAGTGAGGGTCTTAAAGAGTTCCTGTCTTATTATTTTCATTTATATTCCTTCCATTTAACTGGTATTTTTGTCATACTCAGTACTGAACTTTCTATCTTCCCGTCTCCTCCTTTCTGTTAAGGCCTCCCTCTGTAGTCCTAGTTGCCCTGAAATTCCTCCTGCCTCTACCTCCTGGAGTTAAAGAGGGTCCCATTATACCTAAGCCAAACTGTATCAGTTGAAAAGGTTGACTTCAGTTTTTTTTCTTCAAAACTTTAGCTTACCTATTTTCTACATTTTTATTTTTTAAAGATTTTATTTATTTATTATGTATACAATCTTCTGCCTGCATGCCAGCAGAGGGTACCAGATCTCATTCAAGGTGGTTGTGAGCCACCGTGTGGTTGCTGGGAATTGAACTCAGGACCTCTGGAAGATCAGTCAGTGCTCTTAACTGCTGAGCCATCTCTCCAGCCCCTTTCTACATTTTAAAAATATAGTCTTTGAATATAAAGATCACTAACTACAAAAGTGCTTTCTTTCACAGTGGCAGTAATTATTTTCTTAAAAACAAATTGTACCCCTCCAGTAAATTACTAAAAAAATAAGGCCTTTGTTTATTATTTAAACATGCATCAAAGACTTGTTCTTACTTTCAATCTGTCAATACAGTTAAAATGTCAGAAAATTTCATATCCTAAAATGAATTTTGACTAGCATTTTTGTCTATAATTTCAGAGTTTGGCAAATAACTTGTAACTCAGCTGTAAAGTTGATTATAATGGTTAAAATGCTCTCAGTGGGAATAGGAATCCTTTCACAATATTAAAGCAAGGCAATTATAAAAAGCCTAGATATCATTAATATGAGTCTCTTTACTGTAGTTATGAGTGACAGTTTATATGTCTTCATGATTTAAAACTCACACATTACTTCCGGTTCATGTTATTTTTCTTCACTTTAAAACAAGCCATTGAGGCAAATTTATTTCTATCACTTGGAAAAGAAAAGTCATTTCTAGATGATATCTAGGCTGGAAGTATAGGGTAAAGAACCCTGATTTATTTCATGTATTACATTAAAGCTATATGTAAACTAATCTAGTCTACACATTTGCAGTTTTTCTGTTTTAAGTAGTTTCACAGACTTTAAAGGGCAAATTTTGATTGTTAAAAGCAAATGTAAAGATTTTGCCACTTTGGCTGAATTAGTAGAGAAGATCCACTGCTGGGGATACGTTTGTACTGGGAGCTGTGGGGTGGGCTTTTGAGTCTCTAAGCTTGTTGTTGAACCTGCAACATCAGTGCAGGTGGATGCTTTGCAACGTTTTGTCTTTTCAAAATGCAGTTACTACTAAGTGAATTGGCACCAAGTAAAATGACTTCTCAAATAATTTGTTCTCAAATTACTGGTATATCCTTTGGCACATCTTTACATCTTACCTGTTGGAATGTCTTTCCTGATGTAAGTTAGAGACCTGAATAATGCCTTTTGCATGATTATTAAGTATCTAAAACCTAGTGGGTTTTGTTTTTGTTTTTGTTTTTGTTTTTTTTTAAGCAGTGTATTATAGGAGTAACTTAGAAATCTGACATCAAACATAAAGATTAGAGAGTTAGAGATATTCCTTATGAACTTTTATGTTGGGTCAGTTACAGCTTTAAAAAACTTTTGTATGTGCCATTATGATTTTGCTGTAGAAAATTTGGAGTTTGTGTTTGGCTTGGTTCTCGTGAGGCTGTTAACAAGGATGCCTAATATGTGTTGGGCTTACAAGCTTTTGAAAGCTATTAGGTAAGTTGTTTCTGTATTTCTGCTTGATTTGTCATTCATTAGTGGCCAATCATAGATGGTTTTTTAGTGGCAAGAGAATCAAAGTGACAGCAGAGTGCAGGGGTGTGTGTACATGTATGTGCACTTGTGTGTATTTTAACTGCCCTAGTGTTCTGAAACTGGAAACCGGTCTTCATGTTCTTTCAGAGTCCTAGGAAGAAGGTAATTGTTTTATAAACTCATTAGAACCAGGCAGTTGGGCAATGTAAAGCTTTAGAGGCTCACATATGTAGACTTGAGCAGTGTAGGTACATCATTTCATAATTCTCTGAAGAAAAACTGGGTAGAATAATAGAGAGGGCTATTAAGTCCCTGGTAAACACACCCACTAAACCTTACTTTGGATTCCAGAATTGCTGACAGTAAAAGGGACTGGATAAGCCAAAGTTAAAGTTCAGAATACTTTATTCATTAATAATTGAAAGTTTTTTTCATTGAGTTTATTCTTAATCTATGTGCACATAGGATCTGAATTGCTTTCAGAAGTATTCTTAAACTTGAAGGAATTCAGTGGACTTCATATACAAGGCAAAGGGTTCTACCATTGAGCTAAGTAACCATCCCTTTCTTTTGAGTCAGGTTTTCCTTAAGGTTTTTTTTTTTTTCTTTTCCATTTTGGTTTTCCTTAAGTTAACCAGACTAGTCTTACACTGATAGGTAGCTCAGAGGGCCTAGGACTTGTGATCTTCCTTTTTCAGATCTACCAAAAGCTGGCATTAGAAAGCATGCCAGGCTGCTTCTGTCTCAAAAGTTGTCACTGGCACTGGTGTGTGGTACCTGTAATTCCAAATTTAGGGGAAGAGGCAGAGGATCAAGAGGAATTTGCTGGGCAGTGGCTGTGCAGGCCTTTAATCTCGGCACTTGGAAAGCAGAGGCAGGTGAGTCTCCTGAGTTTGTGGCCAGCCTGGCCATACAGAGAAACCCTGTCTCACGAACAGAACAAAACAAAAGGGCAAGCTGCAGACTTAGCACAGGCTAAGTAAGAAACCTTCCTTCCACAAAAGGAAAGTTTGTCACTAGAAAGTATGTTAGTTACTGTCTATGTTCACATTATTATATATGTTGTCATTGTATAGTTATTATCATTGTTTACATTGTGCTTTTTTCACAAATGGAATTTTTATCTTATTAAGAGATACTTTTTATTTGTGATTTTCTTTGAAGACACATTCTATGTAGCTCTGGCTGGCCAAGAATTCTGCATAGACAAGGCTGGCCTTGAAACTCAGGTCTGTCTGCCTTTGTCTCCTGGTGATAGGATTCCAGGTGTGAATCACTGTGCCTGGCCTATTATTTTTAAAGTTGTTTATAATTGCTGTTTCTACCAGCTATGCTAAATGCCATGGTTTGCTTCTGTACTTTGTTGTAGTTATTTCCATTTTCTCTTATGAATGGCACTTCTCTGAGTCTTTGCAGACTATGCTTCCTTGTGCCATATATTTTCCTCAACTATATTGCTAGAGCAGAATGAAAATATACGTGTTTTATAGTTGTATCTTAGAGATTCCTTGTTGAGTGCACCAATTTATAGTACTGTATAAATATATAGTATTTTTTATTTTATATTATACTATACTATATAAATAAAGTTTTATTAAGCAGAAAAACTACTAGCAATGTTTACCTGCAGGGTCTGTATACCCAGGTTGGCCTTGAATTTGCAACCCTCTGATCTCAAGCTTCCCAGGTGCTGGGATTGCAGGCTTCAGAGGCATGTGCCGTGATGCCTGAATACAATTATTTGTAGTTTTTGTCTTTTTTGTTTTGTTTAAGTTGAGACAAGGTTTTATACTTCTAACTGGCTGACCTGGAACTTGCTATGTAGACCAGGTTGGTCTGGAGCTTTGTGAGCCTCCTGACTGCTTCTCAAGTGCTGAATTTTAGGTTTGTGGCCACCACAGTGGACAAGAAGAACTATGATAATAATAACCTCTTGGTTACAACTATAGAGCCTGTTGCCGTTTTATAAGTTCAAGGATATTTTCAGATATCTCATTTGAATCAACTAGCAAAGAAGTTAATGAAGAAGTACTGTTAGTTGACGTGAGAACAAAACTAGATTATGAAGCCCAGACATGGATTTACCTGCAGTTGGCAGCTTTATGTTGTAGAATTGGACGTGTGACCTTGGTGTTCTGTATCACATGGAAATAGTCATTAATAGTCATTCCATGGTTAGAACAGGGCTTAAAGCTAGTAAACATTTACACAACAACCCTATATTCTTGTTCTTAAAGCCCCTTTAGTTCCCTCTTTTTTGGGGGGAGTTGAGAAAGGGTTTTTCTGTGGCTTTGGAGTATCCCCCCTCCCATCCTCCTACCCCCCCATTCCCACTCTCCCTCCCCTCCCGACAGGGTTTCTCTGTGGGTTTGGAGGCTGTCCTGGAACTAGCTCTTGTAGACCAGGCTGGTCTCAAACTCACAGAGATCTGCCTGCCTCTGCCTCCCGAGTGCTGGGATTAAAGGCGTGCACCACCACCGCCCGGCCCTCTTATTTTTTTTTTTTTTAATTTCAGTATTTTCTTTGTGATGTGTAACATGCAAACTTTAACCGCCATTGCTTGAAAGCACTGGCAGATAGCAAGAGAAGACAGATGTGGTAAATGCAAGTAGGTCTTGTCTGCTGATTGGACAGGCCATGATCAAGATTGTCTCTGCACTTGTTCTTGGCTCTGACTCCAACTATGTATATATGCCCTATTAAATTGAGCTGCTTGCCATGGCATTCTTAACCCTGTGTATGCTTTATGTAAATCCTATCTTTTTCTGTGTCTTTATGAGCTGGGTTTCTATTTCGCTTCTGTGTTCTCTGCTTGGACCCTTCTAGCAGTATTTCTTTTTTAATATAAATTTTATTTTTGTGTATGTGCAAGTGTTATGCCTGCATTCATGTCTGTTCACCACATGCATGCCTGGTATCCACAGAGGCCAGAAAAGGACATTAGGATCTCTTGGAACTGGAGTTACACAGATGGTTGTGATCTGCTAATATGTGTGCTGGGAATCGAACCTGGATCCTCTTTCTGCAAGAGCATCCAGTGTGTTAACTGCTGAGTCATCTCTTCAGCTCCCGAGCTTTATCCTACAGTAGTGACAAAAGAAAACACAAGGGCTGAAGAGATGACTCAGTTTATTCCAAAGAATGAACTCCTCCCCTTGAAAACATCTTAATTTTTAAAAATGTAATAATAATACTTTAAGTACTACTGTGTCTGTGTGCCTGTCTTTCTTGAAAAAACAGGAGCTCCATGAGGGCAGTAGTCTTGACTTAGCCTTATATTGGCATAGAAGGTTCAGTACATGGATCACTTCAGGAATGGAGGGGCCAGCTGAGTTTAGTAAGTAAGTGTCATCCATTTATCTGTAGTTACTGACAAATGGTTTTCTTTAGGAAGGTAACTAAGCTGGGGATAGTGCCCGTAGGTAGAACACCAGAGTTCCCACCAACAATAAAAAACTTGCCAACTTGTTCAGTTCATTAGTATTCAGAGCACAAAGCTGAATTTGAAGGTAGTTCTAGATAGAATGACCACATTTCAAGAGACCTTTTTCTATGCTTTTCTGAGAAAAAGGTCATATTAACATTCACTGAAAATGGCAATAATTGTATCTTTTTCTTTTAATAAAATTCGGTTCTTAGTTGCATTGTTCAGTAAAACAGATTATTAAGTGTGTGCATACAGTATGTTTTTTCCTTTGTGTGTGTTGTACATGCCAGGCATAACCCTCTATCAATGAGCTATCTCTTCCAACTTCTCAGTTTATATTTTGACCAAACTAATTTATAATGTTTTGGGTGGGAATTTCGGGAGTAAATATCACTGTCTTGGGCCTCTATTTTGGTAACTTAGTCTTTTGCTTGTGTTTTCCATTTTTCTTCAATTTTTCTCAAAAAATTTAATCTTATATAAAACGTCTCAAAAGTTGTATTGCTTTTGTCTGGTTAAACCTTTCCTTGTTTGCTTTTCTCCTTCATTACTGAACATAATATAACCAGCACATTTTAGCAATTAAAGAAGAGATCTATATTTTTAGGTGTGACCCTTTTCCTAATTTAGAATAATAGATGACAGGCCGTATTTGTGATATTTAAATGATGCTCATTTTATTTTAGAGTTTTTTAATTCTTTTTTGGTTGGAGTGAGATTATGTGTTCTTACAGTGACAAAATTTGTCCCTGGCACAGAAAATGTTATTAAAGTATATATGTTTATAAAAGCACTTAAGAAATTAGGAACCTTAAGGCTGTAATTTGACTTGCTGAAGATGTTAGGTCATGTCCTACAGAATTTTTAATTTGTCTCATTTACTCTTGCATGATGTCATTTAGCCATCTATATTATTCCTGTAAGTTAACATTTTTACCCAAAGGCTTTGTGAGTTGGGGTTAAAGATACATGGCTACAGCTTTCTCAGTGGCTGGGGAGTTTGATTGCTGAGTTACATGTGGGAAGCAAATAGATCCAGACTATGTAGCCAGACATCTTTAGTGACTGTTTTAAAGCAGACAGCTTGCTGTAGTTGATGTGAAAAGTCTGATAGGTAATGATGAGGATGTAAATGAGAGCTGGAAAGATGAGCAAGGTTCATTGAGATGCAGATTTTTAGTTAATTGCAAATAAATTCTTTGTGAGTATAGAGGTTTGCTTTTATGTTAACTGTTGCATAACAGAGTTGAAGCTAAAGGACATGCTAAGTACTGATTACATTGATTAAAGAAAGTAACCAGACTTGAACCTCCATTGAGTATTATGACCTCACAACTGGCAGGGACTAGAGGGCTTTGAGGTTATCTCTTCCAGCTCAGTCATTGGGTAGAACAGTGTAAGGATAGTAAGTCACTTGTCCAGGTTGTACAGCTTCAGGGACAGCCAGCTCACTATCTTCCTCATTCTCTCTCTATTTACTTCTTTCTTATTGTTCTAATCATTGCTAACCAGGAAACATTAGAATTTGTACTGCTAAGTCAGGCCAATTCAGGTTTTTGTTTTTGAGTTTACCATGACATGCCAGCTGTTGGATTTACAAAGTATAGAGGTTATATTTTCCTCAACAGTGTAAATATGGAAATGGCCTTTTGTCTTAGGCTTAATTTCCTTTTTTTTTTTTTTTTTTTTTTTTTGGTTTCTCTAGACAGGGTTTCTCTGTGTAACCCTAGCTGTGCTAGAACTCACTCTGTAGAGCAGACTGACCTCGAACTCAGAGATCTGCCTGTCTTTAGCTTGAGGATGCTGGGATTAAAGGCCTTCCGACTACTTACTTACTGTTTAATTTTGTATGCTTTCCACAGTTTGTTGCTATAATCTAGGCTCTTCTCAAATTTGTTCCATGTCAAAGGATAGTCTCCAGTTTGAAAGCTTTTTGAGTCCTGGGATTATAGGCTTTTGTATAATGCCCAGCTTTAGGTCTTTTTTTTTTTTCTTCAAGGTACTAGAGAATTTTTAACAGTATTTTGTTATAAAATTGTTTGAAAGTGTCTTTTAGAGTAATGTGTTTATCAGTATTTCTTAACTATTCATAGTAGGTTGCAGACATGCATTTGACAGCCTTTTATGATTATAGTGGGGGAAGCTAATGTTTTAAAAATGCATGCATATATGTACAGTTGCATATTTTAGGTATTTCCTTAACTTAAATACTCAGATATTTATCCAAATATTATTGCTATGGGATTTCCTGCAGAAAGACTTGAAGGTGTATACAGGAACAATATTGATGATGTAGTAAGGTAAGAACTCTTTGATTTTTCTATTTCATATATTAATAAACTATATTCATGTGTTTTATTTAGAAAAGATTCCTAAAACACAGAATGGTATGTAAATTACGATGTAGACTTTGTTTCATTATGATAGTACTCTGAAAGTTTTTTAACCTAAAGCATCTGCTAGCTCTCAGTAGGATGCAATTCACTGTATAAGAACTGACTTCATATGTAATCATGTATTTTTATGATATAATTTTTTTGTATTTGATAAGATGCTTCTTACCAAGTTAGTGCCTGATTTCTATTACAGTATAAGTTTTTTATCTTACATTTGGGTGAAGCCTTGAGTAGGTTTATTTAGTTATTCACACTAGGTGTAGGTGACTGATCTGTCATGTATATTTATAGGGAACTTACACATGTGTTAGTGTTTGATACAGTGATTAAAGAAGGGAATTGTTGGACATAGGAAAGACTAAATTAAGAGTTTTATAATTTACATAATTTTCCAAGTGTAATTGTCATTTAATTCAGAAAAGTGTTTGTCAAGGTCCAGTTAAAAATACTTTATGACCTGTTGGGTAATTAGTCTTAATAATATTTTATAATTTCAGAATAAAAATATATGTAAATGACCATTAAATTTTTAGAACAAACTATAATGGTACTTTAATCCATTAATATTGGGGCTTGCTATGTTTGCTATGCTGGTTATGAAGTACTTAATGGAGTTAAAAGTTAAAATTCTAGACTATTTCCTTTGTACTTATGTCTTGGGGACTTTTAATTACTTTGTGATCATGTGGATTTAAATAGGTGAGAAAGCACTTTGTAACTTACAAAGTATTAATGCAGCTGTAGAATGCTTTTGTAATAGTATATGAATACATGACTTTATATGTGTTAGTTATCAGTTTTCCCAAGTGGTTAATTGTTAGTGTATTAAGATGTGTTCATTTAGATACTTATTATAATACTACTTATGTTTTGTTCAGGCTTAAGTTTCACTATCTATAAAATTACCAAAACAAACTCCCAAACCCTTGTACAACTATGTAGTTTCCATTAAACTTTGTTTTACTTACTGTCAGAGGTACTGTTTAAAAACTTTTTAAAAGTAGGGAAATGCATTTGCCTTCTCATAATTCAGTAGAACATAGTAGACAGGTGAAGTGTTTATCTTATTCTTTAACAATAAAAACTTGGAAGTCAGATATCAGGGTAAGAACCTGAATGTTCAGACAAGTGGCCGAGAATTGGCCACCCCGCCCATTCTTCCATTCAAAGAGGCTGAGATCCTCTTTCAGCCCCACCCTTCTACTTCCTGTGTCTCTCTATCTGGCCTTAGTTCTCTGAAACCTCTATGGTTAATTTTGGTTAATTGGTAGCTAACTCCGCCCTCTGATTCAAAACAACCTTTGTCAGTCTAGGGAGTGTCAGAATGCAATCAAAATATCACACAACAGAAGGTAATTTGCATGGCAGGTTCATAGGCGCTGCAGAATGAAATAGGCCATAGAAAAAAGAGTAAGGGAGGGGATTTTGAATTGTGAGTCGCAGAATAATATGGTGAATGAGTAGTCTGTCTAGATGTGGGTCACCAGATAATGTATTTTCTGCTGTGATGCAGAATTGTTTCCGCCCTGCGTGTAATGCCTTGTAAGATGAGCTATTTCACATCAATTTTGTATTCAACTAAGCCAAATTAGTACTTAAGCTGGATCAGAAAAGGGTCCGAGTACTTTGAGTGGAGGGACAATTTTCTGGCCTTCTAAGGTTCTTCTGACTAATCTGGCATGCTAATTTTATATTGGTTTCTGTTAAGTATGAATTAGTCAGTGAGAGTGATTGATCATCTTTCTTGTTACTGGCAAGTTCCAGTTTCTAGACTTTTACCACCAGTTACTAGACCTTATACTATAATAACTCAGCCAAGAATATGTTGTGTTGGGAAGTTAGTTTGGTTCTGAATCTCCTGGTTTCATAATTCCTATGCTGTGTTTGCAAATTAAGAGATTTGCATGTTCATTTTGTAATTAGTGACCGAGACTGAAGTTAATTCTGACTAGCTTTATCTATCTAGTTTTATTTAGCCTTTTGGGCTTTGTCGGATGTTTTTCTTAAAAACATTTCTTATCTGGATTATTTAGCTAGTTCTTACTGTATGTAATGTTTTTAGCATAGCAGCATGGAGAATTAGCTGTATATGAATCTATGCTCCTTGGTGGATTTTTGTTGTTGTTTTTTAAGATAAATGATCAGTAAGACATGAATAGCTTCTGTTTACCAGTCTGACGCCCTCTATTGTAGTAAAGGATGAATAGTGAATGACTAGATGAGAAGATAACATATTTTTTCCTACACACTAAAATGACTACAAATATTTTTTGTGTGTGGGTTCTTTGAAAATAGGGTCTCACCTAAGTAGCCTTGGCTAGCCTGGAAGTCCCTATGTAGACCAATCTGGTCTTGAACTTACAGGCATCCACCTTTCTCTGCCTCTGAGTGCTGGGATTAAAAACGTGTGCCACCATGTCAGCTCTGGCAAATAAACCTTTAGGATTGACTTTTCCAAAGGTATCTGTGTCCAACGTCTAAATAACTGGTTACTTTAGTTTGTTTATGCTATATTGTTGACATTAGGAATAATCAATAGCAATTTCTTTTGCTTTGAAGTTGGTAACATCTCAGAAATATTTTCATTTTCCAATACCTTTTATGTTAGTTACTATTGGCATCGTTACCAAGTAACCTGGCAGGAACAGGTAATGGAAGAGAGGTTTCGTGTGTCTCGTGGCTTCAGAGGGATTTCAGTCTGTCATGGTTGAGAAGGCAGGGAAGAGGCACTCCATTCTTCCATCCGTGCCATCATGAACTTGCAGCAGAAGTTCATGGTGGAAGAAGTGTGTGGCAGTGACTCTTCATGGTAGCGGACAGGAAGCAGGGACTAGAGGACTCTTCAGATAGCTGAAAATTCTTGTCAGCTAAACTTTCTTCACTTTGTGTAGTGGGGTGTCCAAAGGATATTTTAAAGTATTTTTCTTTTATCTAATTCCATATTTTTCTTATGATTTCCCCCAAACAAGAAATACTGTATAAAACTCATTTTTGTTATTGTACTATATCTTTACCTGGAGTGAAGCAAACTTAAATTGCAGATATCCTTAAACTTAAATTGTCCTGTGATGAGATAAGGTTTGGGATATGTAGTGTTCTTGTAATGAGAAATTTTTCATTTGAGAATTTGTGGCAAATATTTAACCTCTCCATTTGAGATCAGGGATTAATATGAACAATCAATGAAAATGGAGAAATGAACCTAGTTGTTTGTTCTCTTTCTCTGTTTCCCAAGACAGGGTTTCTCTGTGTAGCCTTGGTTGTCTTTGAACTCATTCTGTATATCAAGCTGGCCTTGAACTCAGAGATGGGCTTGCCTCTGCCTCCCCAGTGCTAGGACCAAAGGCGTGTGCCAACACTCCCTGGCTGGAGCTTTGTTTGCTTTCTTAATTGCAAATGATTTGCTTAATTTGAGGAATAAGCATTGATGGACACTTCAGGACAACTGAAGGGAGGGAAATAAAGAGCACCTCCATAATAGTTTTTTTCTTTCTTTCCTCTCCTATTTCTTGCACTAAGGTCTTACCCTGCATTAAGGGTAATGGGAAACCAGTCTTTGTTCTGATAGTTCATTTGTCTTTGATTTATGCATTTACATTGTCCCTTAGGCTAAGAAGAAAGTGCCCTGTTTCTAAACCTAAGCAGTCTTTAACAGACTGGTGCATAGTATCTTTGTGAACTGTGAACTGTTAACTGTTCTGCCCCCAATGAATCAGGAGAATGTAGATGTAACAGAGGCAAACTGCCTTCTACACAGATTCTTTACAAGGCCACCATGTGCACCTTTTATGTTTCCTCCATGCTTTCTTGGTTTTCTTTTATGATTTGTTAACCCTCACATTCCTAGACAGTGTTTGATGGAGCTTAATTTGGGAAATGTTGAAAATGAAAATGAAAATGCTGTGTGTCTAAGATTTTTTCTCCTTTTCTGAATCTGTGACACTTTGTTGTAAAGTTTATGGTAAGAGCATTTTTGTTATTTTTCTGTTTTGAGATAGGGTCATGCTATAATGACCCTGGCTCACTTATACTTAGTCCAGGCTGGTTTTGAACTCAGGACCCTTATGCTTCCACCTATGGGTGCTGGCATTACCAGCTTGTCCACCAAGCCCAGTTTACCCATTTTTTAAAAATATTTTATTTATTTATTATGTATACAACATTCTGCTTCCATGTATATCTGCACACCAGAAGAGAGCACCAGATCTCATAAGGGATGGTTGTGAGCCACCATGTGATTGCTGTGAATTGAACTCAGGACCTCTGGAAGAGCAGTCGGTGGTGCTCTTAACCTCTGAGCTATCTTTCCAGCCCCACCCATGGTTTTTAATAAGGAAACAGAGCTCTGTCTTGTGACATAATGAGTTAGCAAAAGACTATCTGTTACTGTCTTGTGTACTTGGCTTCCTTACCCATGTGTAACCTGTTGCAGATTCAAGAGTCTGTTCTTTCTTGGCTGCTAGCATATACATTTTCTCTCTGAAGAAACTTTGCAAGTGTTCGATTCTTAATTATATGTACATTCCTCAATCAAACTTAATGTATGGTGATTTTAATAAGTAAAAAGTATTTGTTATCCTAATATCATTATTGACTGTCAATTAAAAATAAGACTTGAAAACAGATATGGCCAACTTAACAATGATGAAGAGGAAAGAATATATTACTTCTGTTCTTCCATGCTAACATTTCTTGTTCCTTCCCTCACTTTGCCCGCCTCTTTCCCACTTAAAGTGAGTTCATATAACAATCAATCATTGTTTTTGAACTGTATAATTTGAGTGACATTTAATATTTTCACAATATAGCTAGAGGTGATGCAGTCACCACATACACCAAAGTCCAGAACATTTTTGTCATTCCTGAAGAAAGCTCTATTTCCATTGGCTGCCTCTACTTTTGCAGGCTGTATGTCTTTGCTCATAGGGAGATTTAGTGTATTAAACAGTAAAAATATTATGGGCACAGATCTAGCTTTGCTATTTAAGTAGTGGATACTGTTTTTTTTAAAGATCTATTTATTATGTATATAGTATTCTGTCTGCATGTATGCCTGCATGCTAGAAGAAGGCACAAGATCTCATTACAGATGGCCGTGAGCCACTGTGTGGTTGCTGGGAATTGAACTCAGACCCTCTGGAAGAATAACCAGTGTTCTTAACCTCTGAGCCATCTCTCTAGCCCCAATGGACACTGTTTTCTGTACATTATTTACTATTTATTTGTGTTAACTATTGTATTACTAGCTTGCATATACCATCTTATTAAGTTTTAGAGTGAATCTAATCCCTGTTTCACTTTCATAAGTGATTTAAATCTCAACTGCCACATCTTGGAAGTAGCAAGAGGCTGAACTTTGAGTCCATGTCTGTGATTTTTCTTTCTTTATTGATTGTTATTGTATTTGAGACAGGGTCTCATGTAGCTAAGGCCAGTCTTGAGTTCGAGATCCTCCTGATTCCGAATCCTTAGTGCTGGGTGTATAATCATGTGATAATCTGCCGAGCAAAAGTTTTCCTTTTTTATTGATGTGGGGCAGTTCTGGAGGTTGCATTTCAAGTCATCACTAGGTGCTCCACCACTGTGCAGAGCTCAGAGCTACTTTCCTTAATATCTGTTTTCCTGTGTATCAGAGGACAAAATCTGGAAACCTTCGGACAAATCTGGACTATATTTAAAAATCAGGAAGCCTCATGCTGAAACCTGCATTGCTAGCTTATTTTAAAAAGCTGATAGAACTGTCAAAACTGAACTCTCATTCCCATGTGAGAGATCAGATAGGGTTGTGTAATGCTTGACCTTTGTCACTAAACACATTGTTGTTAAGTTGCCATTTTTCTTCTGCTAGCAGACTGATCACAAGGGATTAAAGACTGTAACTGTGTGTAAAAAAAAAAAAAAAAGGTACTGTAAGGGGCTGGAGAGATGGCACAGAGGTTGAGTACAGGCTGTTCTTGCAAAGGACCTGGGTTTGGTTCCTTGCACCACATGGTGGCCCAGAACTGCTTGTAATTCCAGCTCCAGGGGATCCGATGCCCAGAGGGCATCAGACACTCATGTGCTCTACATGTGTACAAACAGTCAAACCACTCATGTACATAAAATTAAAAAAAAAAAAAAGAACTTGTGTTCTCTTATCATTTTTCTAAAACATACCAGAGGATCAGCATAAGTTCTGATCTCCAGTTATCAGGAGCCACAAAGAACAAGCCAATGTTTGGAAATTTTACTTTCTCTTTTTCTACTGGTTTCTTTGTTTTTTTTCTCAAGACAGGGTTTCCTCTGTGTAGCCCTGGCTGTCCTGGAACTAGCTCTTGTAGACCAGGCTGGCCTCAAACTCACAGAGATCCACCTGCCTCTGCCTCCCGAGAGCTAGGATTAAAGATGTGCAACACTACTGCCTGGCTTCTACTTGTTTCTTTTTTTTTTAATGTTTTTTTTTATTTGAATTAGAAACAAGATTGTTTTATTTCATGTTAATCCCAGTTTCCACTCCCTCTTCTCCTCCCCTACACCCCCCCCTCCAACTAATACCCTACCTGTCACATATCCGTTCTGCTCCCCGGGGATGGTGAGGCCTTCCATGGGGGGGGGTGGTCATCAGAGTTTATCATCCTTTGGGATAGGGCCTAGACCCACTGTGTCTTGGCTCAGGGAGTATCCCTCTATGTGGATTGGGCTCCCAAAGTCCACACATATGTTAGGGATAAATACTGAACTTCTACAGGAGGTCCCGTAGATTTCTGAGGCCTCTTCACTGAAACCCACGTTCCTGGGGTGTGGATCAGGCCCATGCTGGTATCCCAGCTATCAGTCTGAGGACCAAGAGCTCCCCGTTGTTCAGGTCAGCTGTTTCTGTGGGTTTCACCAGCCTGGTCTGGACCCCTTTGCCCATCACTTGTTCTTCTCTGCAACTGGATTCCAGTTCAGTTCAGTGATTAGTTGTGGGTGTCTGCTTCTACTTTCACCAGCTGGTTATAGGAAGGCATATAAGACAGTCATCAATCTCATTATCAGGGGAGGGCATTTAAGGTAGCCTCTCCTCTGTTGTTTAGATTGTTAATTGGTGTCATCTGTGTAGATCTCCAGACCTTTCCCTAGTGCCTGGTTTCTCTGTAAACCTAAAATGTCTCCTCTATCATGGTATCTCCTTTCTTGTTTTCTTCTATTCTCCCCCCCCCTCAACCTTTCTGCTCCCTTGTGTCCTCCTCACCCCTCCTCTTCTCCCCATCTCATTCTCCTAGCTCCCTCCCCCCTCTACTTGTTTCTAATATCCTGTTATGTAGAAGAATATACCTTATTTGATGTTTGTTCATTTATATTTATTCTTTGATTTGATGCCCAGTTAAGAAAAACTGCTGGAGTTCATTTGTGTCTGAACATACAGTGTATCTGAACATGGTGTCTTCTGTTGCTGAGCAGGGTGTGTGAGGGAGTACAGTGAAATGCTGGTAGGCTTTACTGTGCTCATCAAGTGTCACTTTTCCTTGCTTGTCTACTATTGTGTTGAAGTGTTGTGTATATCAAAGAATGCAATTACTATTTTAGAACTATTTCTTATTTTCATTTTGTTAAATTTTGCTTTATGTATTTGTGTTTGTTTTTGTTAAGACAGGGTATTATGTAGTCTAGGCCTACCTTGAACATTAGATGCTCCTGCCTCTGTCTCTCAAGTGCTGGGATTATGGAGGTATGTTTCTGTGCCCAGCTGCTTTAGGTATTTGGGTGTCCAAATGTTTACAATTATTAGAATCTTCTTGCTGTATTAATACTTTGTTTATTTTTATGTCACACTTTAAATCTAGTGTATTTTCTAATACTGACCTCACTCTTTCATTACATAGAATTATTTTTGCCCTTTTCCAATGTGTTCCTGCCTGTGAATTTAAAAATCTGTGCCTATGTGTTCTGTGAATGTGTTGTTGGACCATGTTTTTTGTATGCTTTCTGCCAGTCTCGGTCTTTTGATTGGAGGGTTTAACTTGTTCACACTTACTGATACAGGGAGAGTTAGTGTTCTACAATTTGTTTGTTTCTGGTTTGCCTGACTGCCTTTTGTGCTCAGTTGTTTTATAATGAAATGTATTTGGTGTTTTTTATTCTGGAGCTATTTTCCTTGTGGTTGCCATAGGGATTACATTTAACATTCTAAAGTTACAATACCATTTTACCTTCATTAGTATTTAGGCCTTGGTTCCTGTACAGTTCCATCCTTGCTTCCTGTTAGCGTTTAAAAAAATATAAAATTGTATCTTTTTAATGTCACATATCCATAATTTAAAATAATTGGATTTTTAAAAATACCATCTAAAATCATGTAGAAAAAGTGGAATTACAAGCTGAAGTTATAGTATTGATAGATTTGATGTTTGTTGTTATAGTTAATTATCATTTCTTGAGTTCTTTATTTCATCCTGTAGCTTCAAGTTGCTGTAGTTTCTTTTATCTGAGGTTTCAGCTTAGGTGTGGTCAATAGTGGTTCAAAAATACTATTTGCCTTTCCTCTTTTGAGAGAAGTAGCATATTTATATAACTTTCACTATAATAGTATTAAAATTGTGTTAAAATATTCCTGTTAATGTTTTACTGTGCCTAGATTATTAAGCTGTCATAGATAAATGTATTGGAAGAAGAGTGTGTGTGTGTGTGTGTGTGTGTGTGTGTGTGTGTGTGTGTGTGTGTGTGTGTGTGTGTGTGTAGTTTGTCGATGTCCACAGTTGTAGGCAACCACTGTGAGAGGAGGATGTAGTGCAGTTGTCCTCTGTTCTCTCATTCCCACTTGAAGGACACCATTTCTTTGAAGGGCTAGTCTGGTGGTAATAAGTTTTCTTAACTTTGGTTTCTCTGGGAATATCTCAGTAATTTTTTTTATATTCCTCATTTTTGAAGGACAGTTTTGCTGGATATTTTTGGTTGATATTTTTATCTTCTAGGACTTTAAATATTGTTGTGTCCTTGCTTCCAGTTCCTCAAAATTTCTGAGGGGAAAAAAAATCTGCTGATACCGAGACTGTTGCTTGTGACTAGTTTCTTCTCTCATTCTGCATTGAAACTGCAGGTTTCTTTCCTTCCTTCCTTCCTTCCTTCCTTCCTTCCTTCCTTCCTTCCTTCCTTCCTTCCTTCCTTCCTTCCTTCCGGTTTTTCAAGACAGGGTTTCTTTGTAGCTTTGGAGGATGTTCTCGAACATGCTAAGTAGTCCGGACTGGCTCGAACTCACAGAGATCGACCAAGACAGTGTCTCACATAGCACAAAGCTGGCTTGTAGCTCTCTAACATGTGCAAGGATGTACTTGAACTTCTGGTCCTCCTGCTTCCCCCTGGCTAGTGCTGGGATTGCAGGGGAGCATCACCCTACAAGGGTTATGAAAAACTGGGGATGATCTCAGAGCTCTTATCAAATGAAATAGATCCCCAGCTTGTCTTTATCTTTCCATGGTTTGATTGTGATCTGTCTAGTAAGTCTGCATCTTTGTGACTTGAGGTTCATTGAGCCACAGTTCTTTATATCTTTCATCAGATTTGAGAAGCTTTTGCTTATTACTTCTACAAATAATTCTCTTCCTGGAATCCCCAAGGTAAATAAGGTAGCCCACTCACAGGTTGGTTAATCTCTCTACTTTTCCTCAGGAAGTTGCTTTCAGTATTGATTATCTTTATCCCAGATCTCTCAGATCTTTTCCAACATCGCTACCTCTATAACTTTGTGTTGCATTCTCCCCCACTCTCCCCAAGTCAGATCAAGTTAGTGTTGGACAACTACTTCATGTGGTGCCTGCCCTGGAGTGTGGTTAAAGAAAATGCCTTTGCTCCTCAGCTAAGGGTGGGACTTTGGCTTGTGCTTTCACAGGTCTGTTATGCTGTCACAGTTGCTGTGAGCATCTGTAGTGTGCATCTGCCCTATTGTGCCTGGAAAACACTGTTTCCTTGAAGTCACACATCACCTCTGGCTCTTACAGTCTTTCTGCTCCTCTTCTGCATAGATCCCTGAGTCTTGAGGGGGAGGGTGGGATACAAAATACTATTAGGGTTGGACCAGTTGTGGGTCTTTGTGTTAATTGCCATCTGGAAATAACATCTCTAATGAGGGTTGAGTTGGTATACTGATGTATTGGTATAGCAATAAGTCATTAGGAATCATTCTATTGCTGTGTCCACTTAGCAGAGTAATAGTAGTAGGCTTTCCTCTAAGGTCCATGACCTATCTAGCCACAGGCTCTTGGCCTCATTTTGACAGTGTTAGATATGGATTCCATCTTATGGCACAGATCTTAAATCTAACCAAAAAGTTGTTACTCTTATAACATCTGTGCTCAGATCTACTTTTGATTCCTTCTAATACATTTTTATTCTATTTACTGTATTTTTCAGCGATGGCTAGGATTATATTCTTTTAAATTTTTTGTTAACATTTTTCATATATTTTGGTTATATTCTCCAACTTCCAGATCTTTCCCACCTCTCTATCCACCCAACTTCATATTCTTTTTCTCTGTCCTTTTCAAAAAGAAAAAAAAATGAAAATCATAACAAACACCAGGTGGTGGTGGCTCACACTTTTAATCCCAGCACTCAGGAGGCAGAGGCAGGTGGATCTCTGTGAGTTCCTTGACTGAGAGGTATACAAACAACCCTGTTTTGTAAAACAAAAATGAGAAACAAAAAACCAAAAAGACAAAGGAGAGCACAAAATACATGGAGTCTGTTTTGTGCTGGCCACCTGCTCTTGGGCATGGGGGCTGACCTGGAATGTGGTTCATATGCCCAATGACTCGCTTTTGGAGAAAACCGATTCTGTTTTCCAGTCGGTATCAACTGCAAATAATTTCTTGGTTAGGGGCAGGACTTTGTGTCCTCTTCACCTGAGATTTTGTTGTTTGAATGTGTGCAGGTCTTGTACATGCTGTCTCTGGGAGTTTGTACCTGGAAGACAATTTTTTGACTTATTTTTTTTCTACCTTTGTGTGATACACACTTCCTATTTTGGGATGTGTGTATGCATATGTGTTCATGTGCTTTTGTCTGAGTCTTGTAAATTGTGTGTGTGTGAGGGGCCTGGTGGCTTAAAACGGGAATTCGGCTCTTCTGGAGTAGAAGCTCTGGAAATACTCCCAGCTTCTAGAGTTTGCCCAGCTTTTCTTTCTGGTGGACATTTCTGTGATGGGTATCTGCTTATGCTATATACTTAAGGTTTTTTTTTTTTTTTCTGGGCATGGGGGATGACTTCCTAAATTTTCTTGTCTGTGTAATTACTCTCAATTGTTGCTACTCTTAAATGCTTGGTGTTTTAAAGTAGGAAAGGGAGGGTGGTGGTGCAAAAGAAGGCTTAAATCCCTGAAGTCTAAGGTTGGTGGGGCTTGCAAGCATGGTTAGTTAGATCAGCTTCCTCTCTGTCTACACATGTCTACACATCCTCTCTGCTTCTCTCAGAAGCAGAAATTAATGACAAGAGCACAGATTGCTAATATTGAAACACATGGCCTTAATCACTAACTGTGGCTTCTGTAAGTTGGTTGCAGGCCTCTGTAAAGGTGTCAGTGACTGTGTATTATATATAGACTTGGATGAGTAGACCCCTCTGTATAAGAGTTAAAATCAGGGTTGTGGAAATGGCTCAGTTGGTCAGGTGCTTGCTATGTAAGCATGAGGATGAGTTCAGAGCTCTAGAACCAGGTGGCATGCTATGTTTCTGTAACACCAATCATGGGAAGGGAGACGAAGAGGACTGGATCCTGGGGGCTTGCTGACCAAAATAATGAACTCCATGTTTAGTGAGACCCTGTTTCAAAGAGAAAACAAGTTGCAGAATCATAGAGCAATACCAGTCTTCTGCTCCTGGCCTCCCTGTGCCACGTGTATATCCAACACACAGGTGAACACACACACACACACACACACACACACACACACACACACTCTCTCTCTCTCTCTCTCTCTCTCTCTCTCTCTCTCTCTCTCTCCCCCCCCCCCCCAAAGTTAGCTCATGGAAACTGTCAGCCGTAGCCTAGACACTCCAAAGACTGAGTGGGCTCGTGGAAAAGTGGAAAAGGTTCTGCAAGTGCAGTTGGTAGGTGAACATTGATTTCTGGTGCTGTCTTTTCTGACCTCTTTTTTTTTTTTTAAAATAGGTTTTTGTGTTTCTTGTTTGGTCTTTTTTTTTTTTTTTCTTGGCAACACTTTTCTAGTATTTGAAATATGTATTATGTTAAAAGTAACTTAAAAATTCACTCTTGTGACTTATCTAGACTTATTTCATAAGAAATCTTTCATGCTTGGGTAAGCAACCTCAGTTAAACTCAGTGACACACATACACAGTCATCAAAGTTGGCTCTTTTTGTTTTGTTTTGTTTTGTTTTGTTTTGTTTTCTTCAAGACAGTGTTTCTCTCTCTGTAGCTTTGGCTGTCCTGGAACTCACTTTGTAAATCAGGCTGACCTCAAACTCACAGAAATCTACCTGCTTTTGCCTCCCGAGTGCTGAGGTTAAAGGCCTGTGCCCACAACTGCACAGCCGACATCAAAGTTGGGAAGAAGGGGTTCAGCAGGGGTAAGAGAGAGTAGTGGAAGGGGATATGCATGTCAGAATTGCTTCAAGTGAGGTATAGTTATGACTTAGGAGAGAGCTATTTTAGATTGTGCAGCTTTCAGGAGTATTCCCTCTCTGCTTTTGTCTAATAATTTAGCCTCTGCCTTCTAAATAACTGTAGGCAAGTTTTCCCACTTCTTTTTGGAAAGTACTGTTTTCTTGCCTTTTCCCCCCTTTCCTTTCTCTTGTGTCAGACTTAAAAGCTGAGCCAAATGTGGTCATGAAACTCCTCAGAGGACAGTGAAGGAAGTGGAGAATGTTTCCCTAAGTAATCAAGTTCTTTGAGCCCCCCCCCCCAATCCCCACAACCCAACACACACACCTCTTTCAAATGCTGTACTGTATACTTTAAAGGCTTCTTTCTTCTGTTAGTTTTCTGTGGCTCACGTGCTAGCTAAGAAACCTAAATGTTCAACTGTTAAAGGGGACACACCATAGAAAATATTCTTTAAAAATAATTATGAGTTCTTGGTTGCAAAGGACAGAAAGTGTCTTTAATTTAATCAGAAAGGCATAATGCTGCTTAGGAAGTTTTATGTCTTGGAAAGCAGAAGTTTAGGAAACAAGGCATGTCTAGGAGGTTGTAGGGGCTGCAGTCTCTTAGGATATTGCTGTTAGACTCTTGAAATACATGCTCCTGCTGCCATGCCAACATCCTGGTGACTGCCAGGGAATTGTCAGCTCTTCCATTGAGATCTTTGAAGAATCTGTTTTCTTGTGCCTTGCTTCTAGCTCTGTAGGATTCAGTGTCTAACACAGAGGGAAAGATAGAAACGAAGCACCTGCTTCTGGTCTCCTTTAGTGTTTGCTAACTGGTGAGCATAAAGATGGCACAGCTTCCCTGCAGAGCTCTTATATTTTATCCCCCCCTTCAGACCTTTGGAACGGTGTTTACACATAAAAAGCTTTGTTTTTGTTAATATTATTTATTTTCTCAGTTTTCTTGTGTGTGTGTGTGTGTGTGTGTGTGTGTGTGTGTGTGTGTGTGTGTACACTCTTGAACTTTCCAGCTTCAGAGCTGTGGACAGCTAAGTTCTGTTGTTAATAAGTTACCAAATCTAGCTGGGCATGGTGTGCACACTGGTGTTTATATGTGTGTTGACTTTCTTTTCAACTTTTATTTATCTTTATATTGTTTTTCCCCTTAATGATTTTTATTAACTCTAAAAAGTAAGGAAACTACTTTGATTCCTTATGTAGACAGCTTTATAATTCCCTTCCCTTCTATGCTACTAGATTCAGATAAACATTGATTACAGAAATTGATGGGCTATCTTTTGTTCAGAATTACCGATCGCTAATTCTGCTTTATTAAAGTATATGTTACAGGGTCTCTGTGTGTAGCCCTGGTTGTCCTAGACCTCTCTCTGCCTCCTGAGTGCTGGGATCAAAGGCGTGCACCACCGCCTCCCAGGCTGTTAAATTTTTTGTTGTTGTTTTTGTTCTTGAAGAATTTATTGCAAAAGAAAATCCTAGAGAGTCTTACCAAATCCATAGCATTGTTGTTACGATTGCCGTTGCTTTTTTTGAGACAGTGTCTCACTGTAATCCTGCCTGACTTTACACCCATTATAAGACTTGGCTGCCTTCTCTGTGTTGGGTTTACAACTGTGTCACTCAGTGGGTTTTGTTTTTCAGCCATCAAAGTATGTCTTCATGTTTTTGTGTTTTTTTAATGGCATTTTTCTTTTTTCTTTTTAAATTAGAATAGTGTATTGACTTATAGTTAAATTCTGCCTATAGTCTTTTAGATTTGTAGATTCACAGGCTGTTGATGAAATGAAGCATTTGAAATGTTTTACAGATCGGTATCGTATCTTACTATGCCAGTATTTCCTTCCTAGTCTGACATGAACTCTAAAATTACACGAACACTTTCTCCATTTCCTGATATTTCCAGAGTTGTAGTTTCCTTTAAAAAATTATTTGTAAAAGAGAACTGACCAAGCATTCCAATATTTTTTTTAAAAGAGAAAATGCTGTAGTTAAAAGGTATAAAGTTCCTAATATTTTGCTGTAATTTTCTTCTAGTTTTATATTGCATTCCAAAGATATATTGTATTCCACTTCTGTTACCTGATTAGGATGCAAGTATGTTGTGTCATACTGTTTAATTTTCCTCTTTCTAAATTGGAAAAGTTTTTTTCATACAATATATTCTGATTTTGGTTCCCCTTCCCCAACTTCTAGTTTCCCTCTCCCACCTCCTCTCTTCCAAATTCACACCCTTCTCTCTCTCTTTAGAAAACAGAGACATTTAAAAAAAGAGTAAATATAAGACAAAAGCAAGCAAACCAGAATAGGACCAAAAAAAAAAAAAAAAAAAGGGAATAGGACAAAACAAAAATGAAAAAGAGCCAAAGAAAAAGCAAAGGAAACACAGACACAGGCACACACATTTGCACACACAGAAATCCCATAAAAACACAAAACTGGAAACTAATATAACTGCAACAGATCTATGTTCTTGATTTTAATTTATTACAAACCTGTCCCTCAGTTCTATAAATCTCACTGTGGTTGGTGGTTGAGCACTTTTTGTTTTGTTTTGTTTTGTTTTCTTTTCTTTTCTTCCCTGAGACAGGGTTTCTTTTTGTGACCCTGGCTGTCATGGAACTCTGGTCTGCCTTCAGAGTTCTCGGATTAAAGGCGTGTGCCACCACCGCCCACTACTGTGGTTGAGCTCGTTTGGTGCTCATCAGTCTCTCCCTTTCCTGGAGTCACCTGATCTGCCTGACTTGGAACTAATTGCCGTCCTGTGTGTGTAGCCTGCCTGAAATGCCCTTTTACCCATCCTTGGGATTCTCATTTCTTTTTCAAGTCGGGTTGCCCAGTTCCTGGAACCTATTATCTCCTCTCATGATTTTCTACTCTCAGGATCTTTTACAACTTCCTGAGAATAGTGTATGGAAAACAAAATAACTTGTTGCTTAACCAATGCTTGTATTATCTGCTCCCTGTGATTTATAGTCTGTCTTGGTATAGCATTCTAGGCTGCAAGTAATTTTTCCTGAAGATCAGACTTTGTATAGTTAGTTTTAGAAGCTAGTGTTGTTAATGGCAGTGTCTTTGATATCTTTTTGTTTTTATGCCATCTATATCTTTTCTAGTAGACTTTAGGGTCTTGTGATATGTTTGCCATTTAGAAATAAGATATGTGTGTTTCTATTGGAGCCTTTTTTTCTTTTTTCTTTTTCTTTTTATTTTATTAGTTCTAGTTAGGGAACAAGCTTATTTCAAGTCCCTTCTCCTTCTCCCTCCCCTCACCCCCAACCTCCTCCCCACCCCCAGCCCCCCCCCCACCCCATCCACCCACCACTCCCCAGGCAGGGTAGGGCCCTCAACGGGGGCTCTGCAAAGTCCACCAAGTCTTCCTATGCTGGTCCTGGGCCCTTCCCCATGTGTCCAGGGCCAGAGTGTATCCCTTCACGTGGGATGGTGGAGCCTTTTTTTCTAAAGTCAGTTTTATTGGCTATTTATCCCTTCATCTTGAAAAACTCCAGTTGGGCCTGGAGATGTAGTTAACTGGTAGAATGCTTTTCTAACATGGATGAGGCTCTAGGTTTAATCCCCAACACTGCATAAACCGTGCTTGGTGACACACACCTGTAATCCCAGTGATGGAGGGAGGAGGGTCAGAAGTTCAGGTTTATCTACCACCATGTAGCAAATTCAGGACTAGCTTAGGCTATATGAAACTGTCTTCCTTTTGTCTCATAATTCTTCAGTGTTCTACTTTGCTGAGCCTTCTGTTACAGTCTTGAAGATTAAACAAATTTATACCTATAAAGTGCTTAGAATAATACCTGGCATGTAATAAGTGCTTTGGTACCTGTAATTATTGTTTAGTTTCACCGCTGACTTGAGGGAGTGGTCCTTGGGTTTGAATCTTTCCCTGCATACTTTAGGCAAGTCTCCTAATCTCTTTAAGACCTACTTCCCTTCTCTGTAAAATGTAAGTTCCACCCCTGCCATGTTTATGAGGGATAAGAGAGAATACACATGTGAAAAATGCTTGCTAAACTTTGTACAAGATTACTTGCTACTTGTACTTTTTTTTCCCATTAAGAAGACTAAATTTGTCAGGCCATGGTGGTGCATGCCTTTAACCCCAGTATGCAGGAGGCAGAGGCTATCAGATCTTTGTGAGTGTGAGGCCAGCCTGGTCTACAGAGGCAGTTCCAGGCAGACTCCAAAGTTACACAGAGAAACCCTGTCTCATGATTAAATTTTAAGCTTTTTTAAAGAGTACATTATTGCTTATGCTTTTTGTGGAAATCAGTATGAGCTAGGTGCACTTGGGAATTGCTAATATTGCCTTTTCAAGACATTATTGTGATTTATTAGGCTGAAGACAGAAGATATGAAAATAGTTTTTGATAAAAGATGGTTTTACTTCAGATTGTATGCATCTGTGTAATGTAATATTAATGAATGGTGTGAAGTTGGAGGGGATATACATTTGGGTTATTAATAGTATTTGAGATTAGGGAAAATAACACCTGTTTTAGTCCTGCTCAATATTGTTGTAATTTGAAATGTTAGCTCATTTTTGTTAATGGTGGCCTTTTGTTTGTTTGTTTCGTTTTAAGGTTTTTGGATTCAAAGCATAAAAACCATTACAAGATATACAATCTGTAAGTATGTTTTCTTATTTGTATATATGTTTAAATACCTAAGTAAAAGTTATTTCCCTGTTGGAGTTCAAACTATATTTTAATAGAGCTGGATTCCGCAAATATTTGAAGTCCGATAGAGAAGGTTGTTGGATCTAGAAAGTGTGGTGATGAGGTACAACAGTGCTGGCAGATTCATGTTACTTGATCTGCTTTAAAAGACTTGGCGCCTAGCCCATCCTTGAACCTATAATCATGTGATAATTTGAAATGTAATCCATGGCAGCACTGGGGTTAGTGTTAATGATGGCGTCTATGGAGACAGACTCCAGGGTGGACAGACCTGTGTTTCTCTGTGCTTATTGGTCAATTGACTGAGACAGCTATTTGAATACTCTCTATGTATAACCTAAATAAGTTACCCAGCATTGTTTAACTATCTGGTGCAGGATTTTAGGGATTATTAGAACTTGTAGGCCTGTCTTTAAACCTTTGTTTTCTTTTGACTTTTGGAGTAGAGATATGAAAAAGAGAAAGGGGAAAAAAACCATTAAACAGTTTTGTCTTTCAAGAAGACCATTCTTATTTTCCCCTAATACTGAGCATTTTTTAATTTTAAAAAGTACATAAATTATAATTATTTTTCTATATGCCTTTTTGTCTTATACCTGTGATTTATACAGCAGGAGAATTCTATGTAATGTTAAATACCAAGTAACAATTACCATTTTTTGTAGACTTTATCAAATATAGCACAAATATTCTCTCTTCTGCTGGGTGGCAGGTGTTGAGACAGGGCCTCTCTATGTTGCCTTGATTGTCCTGGAACTCACTCTGTAGACCAGGTAGGCTTCAAACTCAACAGAGATCCATCTGCCTCTGCTTCCCCAGTGCTTCGATTAATGATGTGTGCCACCACTGTCCGGTGGGCATTTGAATTTTTATCTAGAGGATTTTCCGTGCCTTGTTAGATTGCTTAGATGCTGCTTTTTTTCTTTCAGTCTTTTAGTAGTAATTCTGTTTTGATAAGAGTTTAGGAATATTCATGTGCAGTAGTTACCAATATTGTGTCTTGTAGTTCTTGTTGACTTCAGATTCAGAAAAGTGCAGCTGTTTATAGTTAGGGGCATCTCTTTAGTCATGGTAAACTATCACAAGGATAATTCCAGACCTCAAAGCACATAGTTAGTTTGAATGTTAAGCAAAGAATTGTAGACAGTAATTGGGCCCCATAGACAGGTTTTGTAAAGGGCAGAATGTTTAAGCTGCACTTAATTCTGATACCTTCTTCTATCCTTCCCTGTTACACACCTGGTTCTGTTTTCTTTCTTTCAATTTTAAGATTGCAGTTGTATGTGTTCTATCTTTCTTTGAAAACATAATACATTTGAAGATCTTGAAATATCCCCATTAGGCTTTCCTGCTAATCAAACTCAGTAGGAGTTACTAGCTATTGGGCTGAGGAGGCTGGGGCAGGGCAAGTTAGGATTGATAGCACAGTGGTGTTTGAGTTATGAAGGTAAGTCTTTTTTGCCAAGTGGTAATGTAGCCTGTCTTAGGTGGGGTTATAATAATAAAAGGTGTATAGGAGAACTACAAAACTGTTTTGAACAGCTGCACTGGGAAGCTGACTCAAAAAAGGACAAGAACTGTTGAAAGCTGGAATTCATTAAATGAATCATTTTGGACTCACACCATCAGGATTGGAGATTTAGAGTCCCAGTAGGGAAGTAGAAAGACACTAGAAGACACATTTTGCCTGTGTTGAAATTTTATGCCTGTTTAACATATCCAAAGAACAGGGAGGAAATTCTTTTCATTCCTGTGTATAGTGGCTTCCTGCTTCTAGAATTTAGGGATTAGGTTTATGCTATCTCCTTTGTTCTATTTTAGTATAGTTAAAGTGGCCTTGGGTTGTAGCTTAGGAACTTGACTCTCTGTTTCTAAGCATTTGATTCCCAATTTAATGAACTATCCCTTTATTATTTGAGAATACCCTTTAGTACCTATTAACTCACTCACATGTCACCTGGATAGAGGTTTTCAAAATGGCAAAGGACCTGAAAGATCACTTAGTAGTAACTTCTCCAGGACTAGGGAAGTTAAGTGAGGTAGCCAAGGATACATAGGTACATATAGGTTACCCACGGTTTATGCCAGCAGTCCCTTTTGTTTGTTAGGTCTTTGATTTTACTTCTCCATGTTTTATTCACTTCAAAAGTTTGAACACCTACAAATTGAATGTTTTAATCCCTCCCTCCCTCCCTCCCTCTCTCCCCTCCTCCCTTCTCTCCCCTCCCCTCCTCCCTCTCTCTTTCAGTTTTCTGAGACAAGGTTTCTCTGTGTAACAGCTCTGGCTGTCCTGCAGCTAACACTGCAGACCAGGCTGGTCTCAAACTCAGAGAGATCCACCTGCTTCTGCCCCACTGAATGCTGGGATAGAAAATGTGCACACACCTCCCCCCCCCCACACACACACGAAGAAAATCTTAACAGATAAAAATAACACAGCTAAATGTTTGTCAAGAGCTTTATGCTTTTTATTCTTTTTCTTTCCACAGTTTTAATTCTTGGGTCTGTCTGCAGTGACAGATACTGTCCATGTTAGGGCTGGCTTTAATTTGAGTAAAATTTGTCACTGCTTTAACATTTATTTAAAACTTGAGTGTTTTTATTGTGTTGAATCAAACAGTAATAAAAGTTGTTGGGTTTTGGTGACCGAGGAGACTAAACTTGAGCTCATGTGTCATGTGTGATTGCTGGTGTGGTTAGGTAAGCTTCTAAGGGCCTTTCTAAATCTTAGCTTTCTCATCTATATAATAGGGATATAAACTGTTACATGATTGTGAGGGTGAAAACACGGATGTTAGTGTAAGGTGTGTATTATATTTTGTAGACATTTAGTTGTGCTTTTCCCTCTTCCATATTGTCATCTTAACTGATACATGAGAACCATCTGTGATGGTAATCTTCAGCAGTGCTCATTAAACCAGGATTTTGAGAGTATTTGCTCTGTCTTTCTTTTCTTTGATGGGGTATAGTCTGCTTTGCTTCTGCTAGGCAAGAACTCTCCCAGACCCTGGACCTCAGACCAGGCTTTTGCAGGTCCTGAGACAACTAGCTATTCGGGAAACTAACATTTGCATTCTGGTAGGCTGTCATGCAACCAATTTCTTAGGTTAGGTGCCTAGCTAGCTTCCTGTCTCCTCAGTTCCTGAGAGTCTCCATGATTCCTGGCTATATTCCACTGTAGGATCTTCACCACTGCTTCCTTCTCTCAGAAGAGTAGAACCAGGCTGTGCTGCATGGAATTCTAGCACTTGGGAGGTGGAGGGAGAAGGGAAGAGGAGTTCAAAGCCAGCCTTGGGTATATAAGATTTTGACTCCGAAAAACCAAAGAAGGAGGGAGAAAGGACAAATGTGCTCTTTTGTGTCCGTGTCAGTTCTCTTCCTGTCTCATTTTTATAGAAATAAACACAAAATTAGTTAGCAAGGCTACATACGCCATTATCTAATAAATGCTTTCTTTAGCAAAACAGTACATTAAGTAATACACTTAATATTAAGTAATACACTAAAAGATTTTTTGTTTTGTTTTGTAGGATAATACACAAGTTGACTGTAGTTTATGTATGATTTGCTCAATCTTCATGTGAATTTGGTTTTGAAACTTTAAGGTTGGGGAGCTGTGTAGATTGCAGATGTACAATGCAGGTCCACAGCTGCTTATTTGGAAGTTTTGGATAAGTTACATTTCAATATGCAGAAATTTTCAGTATTTTTTTTAAAAATGATAGGCGTTTTTTATATGATATTAAATGATATCCTTTATGTTACCAAGTAACCATGTGGTGGATTGGCTAGTCTTTACTGCAGGTGTGTTTTTGAGCAGCCTCAGAATGGGTTCTATTAGAACTGAGATTGCATACTTAGAACTTCGGGATTTGGGTTTGTGGGGTAAGGAGTAATGGAACTGTTTTAACATACTTTTGTTTTTAGTAATTTCCTTTGTCTTGGTTTTTTGAGACAGGGTCTTCTTGTTCTGTACCCAGGCTGGTCTAGGACTCACTGTATAGCAAAGACTAATTTTTTTTCCTTTGGTTTTTTGAGACAAGGTTTCTCTGTGTAGCTTTGGAACCTGTCCTGGCACTTGCTCTGTAGACCAGGCTGGCGTCAAACTAATAGAGATCTGGCTGCCTCTGCCTCTGCCTCTCTGCCTCTCTGCCTCTCTGCCTCTCTGCTCTCTGCCTCTCTGCCTCTCTGCCCCTCTGCCCCTCTGCCCCCTCTCTCTGCCCTCTGCCCCTCTGCCCCTCTGCCCTCTGCCCCTCTGCCCCTGCCCCTGCCCTCTGCCCCTGTCCCTCTGCCCCTGCCCTCTGCCCTGCCTGCCCCTGCCCCTCTGCCCCTGCCCCTGCCCCTGCCCCTGCCTCTGCCTCTGCCTCCCAAGTGCTTGGGCTAGAGGCATGTGCCACCACCATCTGATTCAAGACTAATCTTAACAATACAATTTTCCCAAACTCTTAACAATACAGAGTTTCCCAAGTGCTGGGATTATAACCTGTACCAACATGCCCAGCTTATTTTAGTAATTCTTTTGGTTTTTTTGAGACAGGGTTTCTCTGTGGCTTTGGAGGCTGTCCTGGAACTACCTCTTGTAGACCAGGCTGGTCTCGAACTCACAGAAATCCACCTGCCTTTGCCTCCCTAGTAGTGCTGGGATTAAAGGCATGCGCCACCAATGCCCAGCTATTTTAGTAATTCTTAAATGTCCCATTTTGTTAGTTGGAGTCACCAGGATGCTGCTAACCCCACTAATTTGTAGGAGACCCTTGAGCCTATTAATATTTATTTCATAGCCTGTTAATTTTGAGTGAGACAATTGCATAGCAACCACTAGTGTTACTGAAAAGATAATATGTATGTTTTATAATGGTGTAAGCATTTTACTATTCTGATTGGCTTTATTTATTTAATTATTGTCTGATACTAAAATTTGTACACTGAGAGATCATTGACAAAAATGACATTTGTATGCAAAAGGATAAAAGGTCTTGTTTACAATTTTTAGTAAGAATTGTGTTAAGTAAATTAGTATCATTCAGTTGTCTTTTACGTTTTCTTTGTTCTTATGTTTTCACTGGTTTTACCATGTATGTTTTATTAAATAATGGTTTAAGATTGTATAAATCATCTATCAGGTAAAAATAATATTGAAAGTAGCTATTCACAGGTGTTTGTGGAATAAAAAACACATTCTAAAAGCATGTACAGTTTTCATCCAAGAAATTTACAGGGTCAGTGCAGTTGAATTCATAGTGTTGCATGTTGATGTCACAAATTGTATGGACAAGCATATCTACTCTATAAATTGCATGAATGCATTTAATCTTTTTTATTAAGCTTTGGTGTCCTTAATTATAAAATAATGATGATGATGATGATGATGATGATGATGATAAATAGTACTTACTTCAGAATTCTTGAAATTAACTGAAATAGTGAATACAAGAACACTTAACATAGTGTCGTATAAAGGGTGAATAATGTTGGTAATATTAATACTCTGCCTTCCAAGTGTGAAAGGTAACTTTATGCCACATTTAAACTTTCTTGTAGATGTGCTGAAAGACATTATGACACCGCCAAATTTAACTGCAGAGGTATGTATAAATATAACCATACATAGTATATTATGTAACTTAAGACCAGTAGACTGTTTTTTTACCATATAGTGTTAATTATCTAGATTATTGAGATAAAAATCCTAACGGCCTTTGGCAATTTTAAAAAGTGAATTTAAGTTTAGAGTTGTTCTTTAGGTCATATAGACCTATCAAATTTGTCAGGAAAGGTAAATCACAGAGTAGATTGAGAACCAGGGGAGATCACTAGACTAAACTAGGATAAGGAGGGGCTTATAGACTCTTCGGTGCCATTGTAAACAATTATAAGATGACAGAAGAACCATTTTAAGTGTTCTATGTAGAATAATGAATGACATAAAAGAGGAAGGGATAGAGCAGCTGGGTCCATTCTGTCCCAGAGCCTGCAGAGACTGCCTTGGTAGTCAAACAGAAATGGGTACTGTAAGCGATGGATTGATGTTTATCATCCAGCATGTGTGTTAATGATGATCTGAGAACTGAAGCATGAAGAACTAAATGAGAACAATTTACTAGGAATGTTTCTTTTGTGGGATAGAAGTAGGCTACTGCTTATTAGGAAGCATGCCACAGTTGAAGTTACTTAGTTTTAAATGTACATTTTAACAGACTCCCTTGTGTGCCACTGGGGAAATGAGATTGGGATCACAGTTAGGCAGATGATTAAGTGAAAGCTAGCCTGCCGCCTATGTAACTGCATGCCATTGTTAACCAGAGAGCTCCCCTTTCACAAGGAGGATCAAATAGACTGTCCTATCCCATTTTAGGATGGCTTGGTTGGGATATATCACAACTTTTGCATATTAGATAATATAGCAGATAACTAAAACAACAGTATCCATCAGGATTATTAAATTTTAAGGCAGTGTTTCAGTGTCCCAGAGTGGCCTTGAACTCATTGTGTAGCTGAGGGTGACTTCAAACTTCTGATGCCCTGAAGTTTTTGCCTCCAAACTGTTGGGAATACAGATGTTCACCTCATCCTCAGCTGTATGTTTATGCCGAGCAGGGATGAACCCAGGGCTTAGTTTGTTGAGCAAGCACCTTGCAAACTGAGTCACATCCCTTGAGTTCTTTAGGATCTAAGGATCTCAATAGAGTAGCATCAAGACAGATACTAGTAAGATAAAAGCCAGAAGTCTTGCTTCTAGGCAAATAACAACCACCTTCCTGAAGCTCAACTCTTGACTATAGGGAACAAAGACATCCGTAATTCATGTGAAAACAGTCTAAAACTTAATTTGGTAAACTTTACTATAGTTGTATGCTTTTTGTGAGTAATTTAAATTAGTGGGGATATACCTATATATCTATCTTTGTGTGTGTGTGTATATACACACATATACATATACATATACATATACATATACATATACATATATACACTCACATATATATACTCACATATATACACACACACACACACACACACATATACACATGTATACACATACATGCCTTTCAAGCCATGGATAAACAATGATAATATTTGTGAGACTATTTTAAAAATAAGACTCTTAGCCAGGCTGTGGTAACTCACGCCTTTAATCCCAAAACTTGGGAGACAAGAGGCAGGAGGATCTCCCTGAGTTCCAGGGCAGCCTGGTCTACAGAGTGAGTTCCAGGGCAGCTAGGGCTACACAGTGTAACCTTTCTTGAAAAACCATGATGATGATGATGATGTCTGGTATTATTACGAGATATAAAACCAGTCTTTTCCATAGTTGACTCTATTAATAATCTATTCTTTCTTCAGATCATGTTTTGTGATGATGCAGTAATATCTGTTATTGCTCCTTCTGTTAGAAGCTACTTCTTGACAAGAGGCCTGTGTGACATCCATTTGGATTCAGCTGTACTGATATACTGTGATGTGTTCCCTTCATGTAGCAGATTCCTCCTTCGTGGAGTAAGGAACACAATACTTATGGCCTTGTCTGATCAATATATTTAAGAATTAATAAAGATTTAAAAAAAACTAGGTTAATAAGCAATATTTGAAATTTCCCCGAAAGTTAGTCTTCTTTTAAGCATCATCAACTTTATATATAACAGTTTTAGAGTTAACCTACTTTTCATTCAAAATTTAGGAGCTATCTTTTCTTACACTGAGGTTATATTTTTGTGACAGTTGCACAGTATCCTTTTGAAGACCATAATCCACCACAGCTAGAACTTATCAAGCCCTTTTGTGAAGATCTTGACCAATGGCTAAGTGAAGATGACAATCATGTTGCAGCAATCCACTGTAAAGCTGGAAAGGGACGGACTGGTGTAATGATTTGTGCATATTTATTGCATCGGGGCAAATTTTTAAAGGCACAAGAGGCCCTAGATTTCTATGGGGAAGTAAGGACCAGAGACAAAAAGGTAAGCTGTCTCACTTATTTTATTTTCCTCTTCGTGGACCCAAGAATTTATTAGGAAACGGGTTTTCCCCCCTCTTGCTTTATTGAGGTGTAACTAAAAAATAAAAGTCTGATCTACTTAACAGTTTGTGTGTGATGTTTTGAGAAATGTACGTTGTCATACAACAGTCATATCCACTTAGTATATACCTTACCCCTGGCATGGCTGTCCTCTTCCTTTACTGTCCTGAAAACATTTGAGATCTACTTGGCAGTTGCTAAGCATACAATGTTATATGCTGTTGACTCTTGCTGCTATGCTGTGCAGTCTAGGTATCCAGCTCTTATTTTTCTTGTCCAATAGAATTTTTTTTTTTTTTTTTGTGTGTGTGTGTGTGTGTATCTCTACGCTTAAGAGATGAGCTAATACCTATTTTTAATCCTTTTGTTTTGTTGAGATAGGATCTCTGCATATAGTTGAGACTGGCCTCTGAAGTGTTAACAATTACCAAAATATGCTAACACTTCAAAGTTTGTAATCAGTTCATTTAGTTTTTCTCATGTTGATATTTTCTAATAATACTAGCAAGATTACCCACTAACTATACTGGGAATCAAGGTTTAATTTAATAAAAGCATATATTAATAAATTGAAATCCTGGTATTTCAGAGGCATGCATGGAACAAGTTGTATTTTGCTGATAGCCTGAATGCCATTACCTAGTAAAGCATGATATTCAATTTGATAGTAAATAAAAACACTTTCTGATATGAATATTTATTAATGTAGTCAACTAATCAAAGATTCGACTCATTGGTTATTCAGAAAACAAAGGCTGGAAATGAGTGACATGTTTTAGTCAGTAGTACAATTTAAAGCAAAAGCAAAATCTTGTAATGGTTTTTCAGAGGACCCATTTCTTTGGAAAGTAAGTTGAAAAATGTTTAATACAAAGAATTTTTGTGCATTTCTTCTTCTCCAAAGACAATGCCTAAACTACTCCAGATAAATTGGAAAGCTCAGGATAGCAGTGAATGTGGCCTAACATAAGACTTAAACTTATTTAAACATTGAGTTATTTTGCAATCTTTTTGTAATCCAGTTGCCTGGTTCTGGAGTGTGGACTTTGTAAATGACAACATCATTTTGCAATGTCAAGTTGTACATGGAGTAAGACAACTTTGAAAATTGATTCTAGTATTAAATTCGTTTTGCCACTTCCCTTCCTCCCCTTTCTCCCTCTCCCCTCCCTACCCTCCCTTCCTCCTCTCTTTCTACTCTTTCTTTTAAGCCCTAATTTTATCTAGCTCAGCTTTAGACCATAAATAGAGGTGATCATACCTCTTATGCTAAGTTCTGTGGTTTCAGTGGTCCTGGGCCCTCTACTTCTCTTTCACCCTGTTTTCAAACCCTGTCTTTGTAACTGCTTTCAGTTTGTTTAAGGACATCAAAGGAATGTTTACTGGTGTGAGTTCACAAAATTACACCTTTGATACAACAAAAAAATCATGAGCCAGAATCCCAGATTCAAGCTAGAGACTCCTCAACTCTGTGATATACGTCTTTCAAAACTCTGATGAAATCTGCAAGTGTTCTCACATTTAACATGTGCATGGTATACACGTAATCATAAATTTTTGGTGATCAATTTTATTTGCAATCAGACTTAAAAACAATATAAAGAACTTCTAACAACCCATGTCTCACTGTCCCCATTTAAAGAGTCAGCATTACTTGAGGGCAGCAAGTATGTAAATGGTTTGGTTCGGCTCAGTAGTGGAATATATGAGAGGGTTGCTTTTACACAGTTTTTAAACACAAGTTGAAGAATTGCCATTGTTTGACTCCATCTTGTATGCTGAAAACTCTTATCTCACATATGAAAGAAATATGGAGCATCACATTTTTTGACCAATTAAAGTAGGCTGAGATAAAATCTCTGAGACTAGGTAAGTTCATGTTGTATTAGTTTCTTTGCTTTCAAGGTCATTATGATTGATGCTGTGTGGCAGGAAAAGATTGCGGTCCATTTTAGTGTTAGGTTGAAGTGTTGAACTGTCTGACAGCGTTGTCTGGCTTTTTGGTATCAGTGGACCATGTGCAGTGAGGAGCTTTGTTTCTTGACGAAGCCTCTTGAGAGTCTGTTGATTGAAAGTCTTGGCTGTCATGAATTTGATTCTTTCACAGAAGTAGATTTTTCATGACAGATGTTACATAGGCCATGATTTAAAGAGCGTGCTTATCAGTCGGAGAACTTTTCATTACCAGTAGACAAGGCTCTTTTAGGATTCACGCGATCTTGTTGCCCAGTGCAGCAGTGCGTGGCCATGGCAGAGAGATCATCTGCTTCACTAGTGCAGGAAAACCAGAGGTGTTGTAGGTATAGCATGCCTAAGAGTATGGAGGTTTCTTCAAGAACAGTTTTTTCTTAGCCATTCTTATTTCACCTTTTTTTGTACATTGAGATTTTTTTCAATACAAGTTTTTGAGATTATAATCAAATTATATGATGATGGTGTATGTATGTAAATACAACTGTCGGATATGTTATTAGTGCTGACCGTTTGGTATTGGATAACCAATTGCGCTCTTCCCTGGGGAAGACTGTTTCCGCCCTCTCAGCACTCCTTAGTTGCCAGTAGATCTTTATCTAGGGCTGAGGCCTGGTGAGCCCCGCTTCCATGCTAATATGTCTGCTGTCCTCCTTGCTCAGCCCATGACTGAGCAGTTACCTTGATGAGACTTTATGGGTGTAGCTTCTGACATTCCTAGAAGATACAATCTCTCAGCAAAGTCCCTGGTCCTCTGGCTTTTAGAATCTTTCTGCCCCTCTTCAGCAATGTTCCCCGAGCCTTAGGTGCAGGAGTTGTGTTATGGATGTCTCAATTGGGACTAGGCTCCACAATTCTGCATTTTCATTGGTTATGGTTTTCTGTAGTGGTCTCCTGTTGGAAAGAGAAATTTCCTTGATGAGGGGTGAAGACTACACTTATCTATTGGTATAAAGATAAATATTTAGAATATAGTTAGGGATTGTACTGATTTAGTAAATTAGTGGTTGTAGGTTCTTTTCCAAGATCCGTGGCTTCCTTGGTGTCCCAGATAGTTGGCTAGGTTTTCTCTTCCCCCATTACCCCCCCCCCCCTTTCCAGATAGGGTTTCCTCTTTGTAGGCCTGGCTATCCTGGAACTCACTCTGTAGATCACACTGGCCACGAATTCAGAGATCCACCTGCCTCTGCCTCTGCCTCTGCCTCCCAAGTTCTGGGATTAAATGTGTGCACCACCACTGCCCATTAGTTGACTACGTTTCTAGTACCAGACATGGCTTCTCTTTCTTAAAGGGAGCCTCATATATTTTACTTTTTTCTTTTGTCTCTCACTCCCCTTTTGTGATGGTGAGGATTGAGCCTAGGACCTTATACATGGACACACACTAAGCTATATCCTCAGCCCTTGTTAAACTGTATCTGAGATACCTGGTACTTTCATGTTTTATTACATGACCTTTTCATTTGTTTTGGCCGGTATAGACAAAGACTTTCACTTGGGACAAATACCGGGTTTGGAGTTGTCTAGGCTTTTTAAGTTCTGCTGTCACCCATCCTGTGTTTCCTCCCTTCACTTCTTCAGAATTGTCATCTGTCTGAGAGAATGGTGAGATGTTGCGATATGAAAACCACTTGGGAAAGTCTGTCTCATGTTCAAGGATAAGAGTAAAATTCAAGGGTACTTGGAACTTTCCTGTAAATTTTCTGTTTTCAGTCCAGGTCAGGTGCAGGATCCAGGTTGGGTGCAGGAGTCCAGGTCAGGTCCAGGAGTTCAGGATGGTTAGGTGCAGGAGTCCAGGTCAGAAAGTGAGGCCATGTTAATCTGCCAGTGCAAAGACACTGTATTTATTACAACCTGGTAACAATAGTTTGTTTCTCTCTACAGGGGAGGAAAGGGTGTTTGTGGAAGTGACAAGAAGTCTTGGGGAATATTGCAGAGTGGGCCAGAGTGAAAAGACAGCTAGGGAAGTATTTGTGAGAGTGAAATGTGAGGCCTTGAGTGTCTTTTAGCAAAATGTGATACTTGTGTCCTTAGTATAACTGTTCTGGGCCGCAGGCACTCTCCATTCTCTTACCATTTCCCCTGAGTGAAGATGATGGTCTAATGTAAATAGAGCAGCCCACATTGTTAGAGATGTGGTTGGTACATCTGATGTTTAGCTATTGCTTTATAGGGAGACTCCTTAAGTAATTTAGCATCCTACAGTCACATCAGTAGGATTTACTGTACTTAGCTGATGTATAATTAATATACCTAGACAGTGTTTTGGATAAATTATACACGGATTTTTAAAAATTCTACACATTTCCTATCTTTATTCTTTCATTTATTTAGAGAAAAAGAATTTATGAACAGCTGCTGTTGACCAGTCTGTTTTGCTAAATGGTTTATTTGCATTTGAAGCTGCACCTGCTTTAGAAAGCCAGATACAGATAAAAAGCCTTAAGCTATCCCTACCTCAGGAATGCTTCTTTATAGATGATGTGAAGGCCCAGAACAGTGAACTGTTGTGATCAGAATTACACAGTTCATGACAGCATTTAGAGTATAAGCAAGTCCCTTGCCATGTTGTTCAGTTTCTTTTTAGAATATCGTTTGCAAATTCTGAGCTGCAGAAGGAACTTTGAGGCTGTTACTTCTTTCCAGACTCCTAAAAGTTCAGTAATGCTGATGGTTGTTGAAAGGTTCCTCAGTCTTGTCTTTCTTTAAAAATGATCATAAGGAGAACAGGATGAGATTGTGCTTACTGTAAATATAATGCTGTATATTTCCTCACAGTTTTTACAATTTTTGTAAAGCTTTTAAATGTAGAGAAAAAGGAAATCATGACATTTATAGGAAAAGGGTGGACTGGACTGGAAGTTATTATTTTAAGCAAAACAAACCTCATCAGAAATACTTGTTTTCCTCTCAATGTGAAGAACCTAGCTTGGAGGGGTGTGTCTGTGTGTGTCTGTGTGTGTGTGTGTGTGCGTCATCAAGCTAGAAAGGAGACCTTTGTGGGAGAAAGCAATCTCAAGGGAAGATGGACAGGGGAAAGGCAGCTATAGGACATAAATGCAGAAGGAGCTATTTGGGGGAGGGAGATGAATCAATAGGAAGTGCAGTGATTCCTATGTGTGGAAATGCCATAATGGGATACATTATTAACAAAAAATAAATAGTAAAGTAAACCTTAAAAGGTATCACTCATTTATCTAAGGGTCAGCGCGGTAGTGAAATGATGGATACGTTTTAACTTGTTTTCATTACAAGAAAACTTAGCTGAGTATGGTATAGCTGTTTTAATACAACTGAGAAATTCTTCCTGAGAAGTGAGTACTACCTTCTAATAAATATAATTGATTACTCAGAGTGATTTCTTTCTTAAAACATGTGGCACTACCTAATGGAATTTTGCTTGCGAATGCCATGATAATAGCTAACATTTTGTACACTAGCTAAGTCATATGTTTCCCCCTTCTTGTCATTCAGGTTGGGTCTGTGGATTTGCACTTGGGTAATTGTAAACAACTGGAAGTGAATAGTTTTAACATCTGTTTTGTAGTTTTATGTAATGAATTTTACTAGAATTGTCTTTATTATTTTGCTTATATTCTTAACTACGGACCATAAGAAGCTGAAGCAAATTAAGTTCTGGTGCAGAATCTTCTATTTCTTCTTATTTTAAAGGAGGGGGCATTTGGCATGTTGTGAAAAATTTGTGGACTTTGCATAGCTTCTCAAAATACTATGACCAGGCCTTGACATATCAACATGATGCAGATTGGATATACAAGCTAATCATAAAATGTAGCATTGTGTTCTTAATGTCCAAACAGTGCTTTATGTTTTCAATCCTGCAGAGAAGTCCAATAGTTGGACTTCCTATGAAGAAAAATGTTCCAAGAGTGAGATAACTACCGAAGAGAACAAAGACTCATGTCTTCTATTCAGTAAAGCAAAACAAGCATGTTATTCTATTTCCCTGGAAATTATTTACTTGTATAGTTGATACTTTATGAAAGTGTGACAAATTGTCCATATGCAAAGTCACGAGGGTCCCCCCCCCCTGTGTTGTAAGTCACCTTCTGGGGTACTCTTCCCTCCATGCTGTAAGTCACCTCCTGAGATTGGTTCCCGTTTGTTCTTTGCTGTTGGTCAATGCACTTCGGGTTCAGTACTGCAATACATAGTTTACATTATGTAAACTGGCAAAGAAAGAGGGAGAACTCTTAAGAATGCTGATGAGTGCATATTTTGGAATGATTTCCCAAACTTCTGCATTAAAGACACTGTTAATAACTTTATTTAGAGTCACTGCTCTCTCCCTTGTCCTTGAATAATGATAAGTAAAATAAGCATTAATTTTATTTTCTCTTATTAAAGTTTTAAGGAAAAAAACTGAAAAGATTTCAGTCTTCTTTTTCTTTACTTCCAAATTGGTTGTTGGAAAGGTGTGTGCGAAAGTGTGTGTTTTGTGTTTGTGTGCGAAAGTGTGTTGTGTATGTGTGTGTGATGACCTCAGTACCTCAGCTTGTCAAGTTTATAAAATAATAATGCTAACTTTATCATCAAGGGTTTTCATTATTCTCTGAGGAATGGTTCTATAACCTATTAACAGTTTTTTTCTGTTTCATTTATTAAATTCCCCCATGTCATAACCTCATGAAATTTTCTTGATTATTCTTTATTTTAAACCACAGTAAACAAAAAAAATTCTTAGTGTAATTGAATTTCCTGTGGCATCAACTGTCCATGGGATAGAGTGTTCTCTTGCGATGCCTACTATTTTAGCCTATTATCCGGTCCATACATTCATAAAGTTGTGCAATTTTATGCTTTGATAGATTTAAGTCGTTATTTAATTCAAAGTAAAAGATCAAGCTGCCCTAAGTCGCAGTTTCTCTTTGTCGTACTCAAAATCTCCCTGCTGTACTAAGTTATTTTTTTTTCTTTTTCTTTTTGATTGCTGAAATAGAAAATAATGCCTTAAAAAAATAGTTTCTAGTTTCAGGTCAGAGAAACTCAGCGCAAAGTAAGCCTATACAGAAGGAGACGTTTATTGACTAATACAACCTGTAAGCTCAGGTCTGGATCTAAATGCTCAGCAGATGTTAGGGATCTCTTCTTTCCTCTCCTTTTTTTCTTTCTTGCCTATATTTATTTCAGGAAGTTTTCAAGTAGTGGTCAGTTGTGGTCCCAGTACCTTTGGCTTGCATTCTAACTACTTCAGCATGTACCTCCCTTTGAACCAAATGTTCTTGCCAGGGGTTGGAACCCTCTTATTGGCCCGTATATCTGAATCAAAGAACAGGGCCCGGCACTTTGAAACCAGAGAGAGAATGATAGCTTCTGAAAGAAAACTCCACGTAAGGAAAGAACGGTGGCTTGGAATGATCTGCTTCACCCTTGTCTCAAAGATTCTGTAGATCATGTCGCACCTTAAAATAAGAAAATGGAATAATGTTAGAAATCTTAAATATTCTCTGAGGGAAGTACAAAGCAAGATATGCATATAGTGAAGAAAGTAATAAAATTAGCACATAAACACTTCCTAGTGTCCACTCACTTAGATTAATAACTCATTAGACTAATTTCAAGTCCTCCTCAGAACAGATTACCTCATTCTTGATGACACCTAAATAGAACTGCAGTTTAAAGTTTAATTCAAGTCCTTATGGAAATGTGAAACCATCTTAATTTTTTAGCCATTGAAGAAAGATAGTCACATTAAGATTATTAAGCAGTAGAAAAAGAAGATGAAAGTATAAATGAATGAAACGGGGACACGGCAAACTATTTGGATTACTCATCAAAACACTGTAGAAAATCAGAGCTAGTGTTTTGAGTGGTCTTTAGGGTCAAATCTGGGTTTTGGTAGCTGAATAGATGTGAGATTCAAAGATGAATACTGTAAAATGGATTTAATGTTGTCTTCCTATGTGTGCTTGTGTTTAGCCAGGTAATTAAAACCCAAGCTGGTACATGGAGCTTCAGCCTCTCCTTGCTGCCTAAAGGCCTTTGCATGGTGCAGGGCTTCACTCTGTGCATCCTCACTGCCTCTCAGCAGTGGGCCAGCTCTGGCCACACACTGCACTTGATCTATGTATTATTTACTTGTCCACAGCTCTTTTCAAAAGGACTAAGCATATAAATGCTGTGTTAATCACATTCTACCCATCACCTGGGGAAACCTAAAATGTTGAGAACCATTTATTACTGTGCACAAATGTGTACCAAAAATAGAGGCCAAGAGAAAAATATCTGAACCTCATCAGCTACTAACTTGACAACCCAGTCTTAGTGACTTTCGTTTAGTCTCTTTTAATTAATTTTATTTTAGAGTTTTTGTGATGGGGGTCTCATTATGTGGCCTGGGGATTAACTTTGACCCAGAATGCCTCCACTTCACAATAGCTAGAATTACAGGCATGTTCTACTTGTATGCTTTATACAGCTTAAATTTTTTTAATTTAATCTTTTGACTAGAAATAAATTCATATGGTTTAGAAGTTTATGTTGTTAAACAGCAGCAGCAAGCAGCAGGAGCAACAGCAATGATCCTCATCCATCTCCTTCCTGTCTGCTCTTTCTTCTAACTCACTTGCTATGCTATCTTTTGTTTGTTTGCTTGTTTTTTGAAGCAGGGTTTTTCTGTGTAACAGCTCTAGCTGTCCTGGAACTCATTCTGTAGACTGTGCTGGCCTCGAGCGCACAGAGTTCCACCAGCCTCTGCCTCCTGAGTGCTGGGATGAAAGATGTGCACCACCACTGCCTGGTGCTATGCTGTCTTTTAGCTCCATCACTGACAGTGGCAGCTTGTGTGTCAAAGTTGCTGAATAAGGTGCTCTATGTGCAGTTTACATTAAGTTTAACCATTTTTAAACTTAAGGATACTCCTTAGTGCTGATATTCTGTAACAATTCTTCAAATTAGTGTGACTTTACAACCCACTGCAGTATTTTCTTAATATAGAGAAATAAAATTCCACCTCTTCCTGCATTTGCACAACTATGTTTCCATAGCTGTTACTTAGTAGTTGTACATTATTTTGTATTTTTAATATCTTTTGTGTAACTGCACTTACTGTTTTATCCTCATTAGCATTCTATTAAGAAGGTACATTTTATTGTTCTCATTTTCCTAAAGAAACAAATTGAAATTTTGTATTTTGATTATCAGAATTTAAATATAAGTTTTGGTTACTGAGTGTGTGATTTTTTTCTCTCTGTCCAAAATCTTAAATAGCTAATCATGATTTCAGGTTTATATCCATTTTTCTGTTTATTTTTGTTTTTGAGACAGGGTCTCTCTTTGTAGTCCTGGCTGTCATGGAACTCACAGATCCACCAGTTTCTGCCACCTGAGCCCTGAGACTAAAGTTGTGTGCCATCACTTCTGGCTGGTTATATCCATTTTGATACACATATAGAGCAAAGAGATAGACGGAGGGAGAGGAGGGGAACCATAACCCATACTCCTGTACTTGCCAGTCAGCACACTTGTTTTTTTTTTTTTAAGATTTTATTTATTATGTATACAACATTCTGCTTTCATGTATATCTGCACACCAAATCTTATAACAGATGGTTGTGAGCCACCATGTGGTTGCTGGGAATTGAACTCAGGACCTCTGGAAAAGCAGTCAGTGCTTTTAACCTCTGAGCCATCTCTCCAACCCCCAAGCACACTTGTTTTATATATTGTTTTAGCTTTTCTATTTTCTGGTCACCCAAAGAGAATGTTGGTATCTAGAGTTCTTAACACAATAGAGGTTTAGATGCCATCGGTAAATTAAAGAATAATACAAATACTTTTTTATGAACATCAAATACTAATTTTTAAAATAATTCTTTTTGTTGGTTGAGACTGGTCCTCACATAGACCAGGCTCTCCTTGAACTCTTTTGATATTGGTTGTACCCAAGTACTGAAATTGCAAATGGTTACTGCCATGCCAAAGCTGCTGTTTATTTTTGATGTTTACTATTTTCCTTATATTTCTAAGTTGCTTTTTTCATAAATTATATTGTGTAGTAGAAAAATTACTCATTAGTGGGTGCATTGTTACATATGTGAGTCATCTTTTTTTTTAAAGAAAAGTCAGATCTTTTAAAATTTATCTTTTAAAGTTTCTCTGTGTGCCTTCTCTCCTCTCTTCCCCTCTCTCTCCCCTCTCTTTCCTCCCTCTCTCCCTCTCTCCCTCTTTCTCTTCTCTCTCCCTTTCCCTGTCTCTTCCTCCCCTCTCTCTTCCCCCTCCCTCTCTTTCCCTTTGTCTCCCTCTCTCCTCTCCTCCTCCCCCCCCCCTCTAGGAATGAGTTTGATCGTCTGGTTCCATCCTGTTTTTTTTTTTTTTTTGATGCCATACATCATGTTCAGTCAGAGTCTCAGGGTCTCTGGTCTGGAACTCACCAAGGTGGCTAGATTTCCTGCCTATAAATCCAGGGATCTGCCTGTCTCTACTTGCCCAGTGCTGAGATTATAAGCACATGCATGGTTTCCTGGTGCATATATATGGGGTCGGCTGGAGAGATGGTTTAGAGCACTTGTTGCTCTTGAAGAGTACCTAGGTTCAATTCCCAACACCCATATGGTTTTTCTTAATCATCTGTAACTCCAGTTCCACGGGATCCAATGCCTTCTGGTTTCTGTGAGCATTAGGCATACCTACGGTGCACATACATATATATGTAGGCAAAGCACTTGCACATATGTACATGGGTTTTGGGTCCTTCATGCTTATAAGGCAAGCACCTTACTGATTTAATCATTGCAGCCTGTGTATGTGTGTATGTGTGTGTGGGGGGGGGGGCAGGGGAGTGTAGATTTTATCTACTTCTGCCTGGCCTGGAACTAATTGTGTAGCCATGGTTTGAACTTAACAGCAGTCCTGCTTCAGCCTCTTCTGTGGTTTGATTACAGGTGTGGGGCACCATACCTGGTTAGGTTTCCCCTTTAAGTACCATATGAAATTATGTCCTTTAAACATTTGCAATAACTTCATTTTTTTTTTAAGCCATATATTTTTTGCTTTCCTAATTTCTTCAAGGACTGGATAGCACAGGGATGCCCTTTAGGGTAGGTGGAGTCTTTCATTGGTACCACCTGCCGGCTCCCAAATAACCACACAGAGTTCTAATATTATAAATGCTCAGTTGATAGCTTAGGATTGTTACTAACTGGGTCTTACAACTTAAATTAACCCATTTCTATTTTAACTTACATGCTGCCATGTGGCTCATGGCTTGTCTGTTACCTCACCTAAAGTCATGCTTCCTCTGCGTCTCCTTAACTCTGCCCTTCATCGTCCCAGTACCCTCTCTGCCCTGAAAATCCTGCCTAGCTATTGGACAGCCAGCTGTGATTATTAAACCAATCAGAAGGCACCTTGGCAAAAGATACGTCAAAACACTGTACAAAAAGATTATTCCATAGCACTTTATTTAGTACATCTCCTAACAGGTTGTTGTATTTGTTTATCATTCTGCTGCATATTCTTTGTTGGGCTCTAAGGTCAGAATCTCATTTTCTACTGCTTTTTCTGCATAAAGGCAGGATATTTCTCTAGCATGCTGACTCTGATATGCTTTTGCTTAGAAAGTAGGTAAGCAGGTTTGTGAAGAGTTGTGCTGGAGTCCGACTTTGTGAGGAACCTTGGGTATAAAAAACAGTGACAGTACAGAGGCCATCAGCTCTTACTTTGGATATGCATTGGTCTTTGCTTATTGGGTTCATAGATTAGAGCAGTATTTAATCTTTGAATAAATGAGGCGTTTAACCACTACATTTTAAGAATATCTGATATTTTCTTTTGCTATTGTTTTCATTAATTCTAATACTGAGTTAGATAGAGAAACTTGGGAATAATCCAGTTATCATAGCAATCTAGTACAATAACTTCAATGAAATTTTTCTTTTAAATTTGACTTACTTTTTTCCCCCTGTTTATTTCTTTTAAACTTGACTTCCCTTTTGTCTTTTCCCATCCACCAGGGAGTAACTATTCCCAGTCAGAGACGCTATGTGTATTACTATAGCTACCTGTTAAAGAACCACCTGGACTACAGACCAGTGGCGCTGTTGTTCCACAAGATGATGTTTGAAACTATTCCAATGTTCAGTGGCGGAACTTGCAGTAAGTTCTTGAAATTCTCATCCTTCTGTGTGTTGGAAAACTTTTGTTAACGTATCAAAATGTGTATGTAAACATTTAGAATTAAAGTGTCAGAATTCATCAGTTCAGTTGTTCAGCTCATTGGCCTAAGAAAACTAAGAATGGTAAATTTGAGTGTTCTTGAAGTAGTTATATGTATGGGAGAGATGTTCTGTGTTACAACCACCAACTGCAGTCTCCGTTCTGACCTAAAAGCTGAAAGACATGCTTACAGGCCAGCATGAGAGTGGCAATGGATCAGGGTCTTGGGACAGGAACCAAGTCCTTCATCTGAGGAAGACAAATGAAGTGCCACCTGGGAGTGGTCAATCATATTTTATACTTAAGAATATATTTTATCTGTATTTACAATGCAGTGTCGTAGTTTCGGATAGATGTCACTCATTAGATGTTTTGCAATTTGTTAGTGATTTTAGTTTTTAGCTGTAAGCTAAGTTATTTAGGTAAATTTATTTGTTCTCTCTAAAATAATTTATGCAGAGAAAATTAATTTCTTGAACTCATCTATCTTTGTCTGATGGATGTGATTACCATGAGTGTGACAACTTTATCAGAGGGCCCAGATTTATTAATATAGCTTGCCAGAAAGTTCTAAGGAGCATCACTGATCATATCAGTATAATTTTAAAAACTTGAGTAAAGGCACAATGAACTATTGAACATGATTGACCTAGGAACCTCATCAGATTTGTAGAAAAGGAAGAAGGATGTAAACTCATGGGCTTCCTATAGTCTGTGTATCAGTATAAGATCCAAACAGATGATGCAGAGGCAGTAAGGAAAAGCTCTGCTCAGGGATCTTAGCAGGTGCTTACACTGGCCCGAGTCTCACTGAGGTTTCTTGTCAGCTCTACTTTGCCTGTCTATGATTCAATTCTGTTTTGCTTGACTTTTGGGCTCACAATATATTCACATCTCTGGACTTAAAATTATTGACTAATAAATTTTTTTCATCTTTTAAATTTTCTAGTTCCCTATTTATATGCTGGGATTTAATACTGTATATTGAAGTTGTATTAAAATATAACTCATGGGGGTTTGTATGCATAAATTATAAATGCTATGCTTGTGAAAGGTTTTGGAAACTATTTCATAGAGAAAGTCTGCCTTTGGAGAACACGTACAGTTTAGATTGGCATTACGTTTGAAGGAAATATTGCTGGCAATAGGAAATGGTTGAACTGCAGTACAACAGACGGAAACCGAGCTGGACAAGAAATGAAGGTGTGGTTAGCTGTTATAGGATCTTGAGTGAGAGATAATAGACTGGAAATATGGGTGTCATGTTGATTTTAGGGAGTTAAGCCATGTTTTAAGGACAATTGTATACTCTATAGAAAGTTGTGATATAGGAGGGGGAAGTAAAACCAGCTATGTGACTTGCCAAATTTTGCTGGAGCAGTGAAATGGGCTTTGTTTGGTTTTTCTTTTGCTGATCTTACTCAGGTGGCTGATTCACAGAAAGGAGATGAAAAGTACATTTGAAATTTGGAGACATAAGTATTATCACTTTGGCTTTAAAGTTGTTTTAAATGTAATGAAAACAAGCTGTTTATGGAAAGCTCTGTAATGGGGCTAGAGGCTTTGTTTCAGGTGCAGTATTTGAGTAGAACCAGAAAGCACAATGCCCTGCACTCCATCCCCACCTTTTATTTATTTATTTATTTATTTTTAAAAAGATGCTTAGTGGTTAAATTCTTAGTGGGTTCAAGTCTAGGTGGGAGATCATATTTGTTCGGGAGAAACATCAGGAACAAGATAGTAACTTAGCCTTTTGGCTGAGTATGCCGTTAAGGTAGGAAAGGGTAAAGAATGAGAAAAGGGAAGAGTGAGGTGGATTCAGGAAGAAGAGGAGCATCGGTGAAACATTAAACTAGTGATGAAAACTAAAAAGTGTTTCTGCAGTTATCAGGAGCTGGCAGCAGTTTTCTTACTTGAATTTTGTCTTACTATTTCTAAGTGAAGGAAAGTTGTGTATGGGTTATAAGTATTAATTAGGATGACCCATGTATTTGTTGGGAAACATTTCTTTAGAACATAGTTAACATATCAAAGGTTATATTTCAGATGTGTACCTTAGAAATCAAAAGAACTTTAATAATATTAGAGTTTTGATTTTAGGACTTCCATCCCAGTGTGAAACTCATTCCAGAGATTATTTTTCTCAGTGGCTTTAGGAAATGCTTCTGTGTATTCATTTCTCAAAAAAACTTTATGCTGTTTTATTGTACAAGGCAACTAAGGGAACTGTCTTAGTCAGTGTTCCATTTCTGTGAAAAGATACCATGACTACAGCAACTCTGAAAAAAGAAAACATTTAATTGGGTATTGCTTACAGTTTCAGAGGTTTAGTTCATTACCAGCATGGCGGTATGCAGACAGATTTGGTGCTGGAGGAGGAGCTGAGGGTTCTACGTATAGATCTGCAGGCATCAGGAAGAGCAGGCACTGGGCCTGGCTTGAGCTTTTGAAACCCAAAGTCTATCCCCAGTGATATACTTCCTCCAATAAGGTCACACCTACTTCAAGGCCACACCTTCTAATCCCTCTCAAGTAGTGCCACTCCCTGATGACTAAGCAGTTAAATATATGTGCCTCTGGGGCCATTCTTATGCAAACTACCACAGAGACCCAGTTAAAAATCACTCAACAGCTCCCCAAAACACACACTCACGCACGCACGCACAAGTGGCAGAGGGGGAGCCCAGAGTCTTGTGTGCTAGGCAGGTATTCCACTACCTAGCCTCCTCCATGTTCCTATTAGTGTGGCCAATTAAGCTCTGCATAGAGTGTTGAACTGTTTTCTGAATCCAAAGTCCCAAAGTTCACGTTCCGCCAACAAGCAGCATGGTCAGACTAATTATTTTTAGTGAAACATTTTTTTCTGTTTTATTAATGTTTTTCTCAATTAGATTCTTTTTTCTTCTTTTTTGCACCCCCCACACTCCCCCTTCCCGCTTCCCCTCTTCCCTTCCACCCTACTCCTTGGGGGGGGGGGGGCTCTCCAATCAGGAGATCTTGTCTTTTTCCCCTTCCTAGACGGATCCATGTGTCTCTCTCTTAGGGTCCTCTTTGTTGCCTGGCTGGTTGTCCTTTCCTTCATGTCTAATATCTACTTATGAGTGAGTACATACTATATTTGTGTGGTACATTTACACAATGGAGTACTACTCAACGTAGAAAAATCTATGACATCTTGAAATTTGCAGGCAACTAGAAAAACTAGATTGCCGGAACTAGAAAAAGCCATCCTGAGTGACATAACCCAGACCCAGAAAGACAAATATAATTAGTGAAACATTTTTTATCTTATTTTTAGGGGAAGTTCTAAGTAATATGGATTTGTAATTAACTTGTCGATTGTTTATTATGACAGTTGGAGATTTATACCTTGGATGCTGTTTAGTTGAAATCCAGATTATACCATCAGTTTTCAAATCCTAAAACCTGTAGTATCTGATTCTGAACTAGTAGAATAATAGTTCCTTAATAAGATTATAAGGCATTTTATTCCAATAATTTTTACCACAACATTGAAACCATGCTTTGTTCATTTGTTTCATGTTAACTTCGTTATTGTATGGAGCTTTGCAAATGTCTTATTGCACTTTGAACCTTTAGTCAAAGAAGTGAAATGTTTGGCAGATTATTGGTGTAATGTTCCTCTCTTTTGGGTGGATTTCATGATAAATGTCTTGTAAATCCATGTTAGGATAAGCCCACGTGCTTTGTTAAGGGTCCCGTTTTCTATGATATGATTGTTGCGTTACTGGTTTTATATGTTGAATACATAGACCTCTATATATTTATTAATTTAGAATAATTTAGAAATTTCACTTAGATTGGTTTAACTTTCACATTTTCTCAGTCATTGGTCATAATAGATTAAAAATTCCTCATCTTGAAAGAAATAATACCTTTTTTTTTTTTTTTTTTTTTAAAAATGAGTTTTTGAGACAGGGTTTCTCAGTGTAACAATTCTGGCTATCCTGGAACTAGTTTAGTAGACTAGGCTGGCCTAGAACTGGGATTAAAGTCATGTGCTACTACCGCCTGGCTAGTATTGATATTTTTCTGTCACATAAGTCCTCTAATTTGAACATATTAGTGTCCTGTTTCTTTCTAGCTGTAAATGAATTTGAGTACATTTTAGAAATAAAATGCAAGAGAGTGGCAGCACATACCTTTATTCCTAGCACCTGGGAAGCAGAGGCAGGTGGATCTCTGTGAACTTACTGTTTATGAAGTAGTAATTGATTTTCCTTGCATTCCTTTACATAAGGTTTCAAAGAGGAGTGATCGCTACTTGGAATGAGTGGTTATGTTTTAAACCAGTTTATTTCTATTGATTTGTTTTAGATCAGCAGTCTGTATGAAGAATTATTTTATGTTTACTTCCATTACTTTGTCATTAAAATAGTTTCTGATAATTTGAATGTTAAAGGCATTTCCTGTGAAATGATCATGTATGTATTTAACCATGTAGATCCTCAGTTTGTGGTCTGCCAGCTAAAGGTGAAGATATATTCCTCCAATTCAGGACCCACACGACGGGAAGACAAGTTCATGTACTTTGAGTTTCCTCAGCCATTGCCTGTGTGTGGTGACATCAAAGTAGAGTTCTTCCACAAGCAGAACAAGATGCTCAAAAAGGTTTGCACTTGAGTTCTATCTGGTAGAAATAGCTGTGCCATGAGTAACCTCAGACCTTTTTCTTAAGGAGATTGAGATACAGTATTTCTTTGCCGCCCACCGAGTTTTGATGGATTTCTTGTTAGGTTTGCACACACCTTGCCTCATCTGTGACATTGATGGAACATGAAAGCAGAGCCTTTGTGGATTTTTGTTTTTGTTTTATTTGTTTTGTTTTGTTCTGTGATCTTACAAATGACACAAGCCTCATTTTACCCAGTTGGGTTTATGTTTCTTGAGACTGGGCTATTTTACATTTTGTTTCCCAAGATTTGCTGAGAGTTTAGTCAGTATTATTTAGTTGAAAGAACCAGCTATGGAGAAGTGATTTAAAAAAAAAAAAAAAGAGCCAGGTGTTGGTGGCACACGCCTTTAATCCCAGCACTCGGGAGCCAGAGGCAGGTGGATTTCTGTGCGTTCGAGGCCAGCCTGGTCTACAAAGTGACTTCTAGAATAGCCAGGACTGTGACACAGAGAAAACAAAAGCAAACAAAGTGAAAAAAAAATATACTTGAACATGTGAGTTCAGAATACTAAGGCTTGAGACACACTTAAGAGAAGGCTGTAATAACCTTAATCTGGAATGTTGCAAATATTTCAAAGAGTCTAAGGTGCACATGTTTCAGAGAAAGACACCAACTTTGTTTAGAATTGACTGACACCTGTAAAACATGAAAGATTTTATATCACCAGAAAGAGGATTTCGTTTTCTCAATTTTTAGATTTTTAAAAAAGTGATAAAAGGAAATTTCACTTATTATAAAACTTTTAAATGTTAAATAGGATCTAAGTAGTTAAAAGTAAGTAAACAAGATCACAAATTACTATTTCTATCATAGACTCAATTTTCTACCTCTAAGAAAGAAAAAAAAAAAGCTAAGTATGAGCCAGTAGTATTTCAAACGTCAGGTATTTAGAAGGCTCTGGTTTTTCCTCCTACCTCCTAGAAGACTCAAGGTTCATATAAAATTGAGTGTGTGTGTGTGTGTGTGTGTGTGTGTGTGTGTGTGTGTGTGTGTGTGTGTGTGTGCTGTGTGTGTGTGTGTGTGTGTGTGTGTACTTGTGCATGCAAATTTTTATTCCTGATTTTCTTTGTTAGTGTTTGATTGTTGGGAGACAGGTTCTCACTTTGTAGCTCAGGCTGGCCCGAACTGGCCCAAACTCACTAAGTAGCCCAGGTTGGCCTCAGATGAAGCAGTCCTTTAGCGTTGACTTCCTAAGTCCTGTGATTATAGGCATGAACCACCATACTTGGCTTTATATTGTTTTTTAAAATAGATAACTCACTCACTCCTTGTACTTTTAGGAATGTGCTGTTTCTTCCTCCAGATCTCAATTGCACATTTATATACATGAAACTGAAGATTGGATATTTATATTTGTATATCTTAGATTACTTTATGTAAATTTGCATTTATCATAGCTTTTCCTGACTTAGTTAAGTGCCTGTTCTGATTTAAATAAAAAAAGTTTCAGAAAATTAGCACACATCAACAAGCTACATTTTGGGAGTTTAAATAATACCCCCCCCCCTTTTTTTTTAAAAGCAAAGTATAGTTGCTAAGTTAACAACTTTGCTGAAGTAACTGAGATCAGTAAGATTTTGAAAAGACTTGTCATGGGCTGGAGAGATGGCTCAGCATTTAGGAGCACTGGTGGTTCTTCCAGAGGACCCAGGTTTGATTCCCAGCACTCTCATGTTGGCTTACAATCATCTGTAACTCCAGTCCCAGGGGATCTGAATTGCTTTCTGGCCTCTGTGGCTTCCAGGCATTCACAGGATGTACATACATACATATCTCCAGGCAAAATATAGTTGCCATATTTCCTTAGGGAGCTTTTACTAACCTTCCTAGGTTTTCTATTGAAGTAAAACACCTGAACTTTTCTTATGTCTACATACATGTAAATTCAAAACATTTTTAAAATCTGGTATTAGAATAGAAAATACTTTACTTAGAATCTTAACATAAAAGATTATATTTTTATCTGAAATTTGAATAAAAGATAACTTAGTTAATAAGAATGTTGACATTCTATGAGTTGTTTGCCTTCACTTAGAATACCAGATTGTACATGATTTATTATGTTGGCTATTTGTAAAATATTTTAAATGAGTAAAATACATCTTTCTTTTTTAGGACAAAATGTTTCACTTTTGGGTAAATACATTCTTCATACCAGGACCAGAGGAAACATCAGAAAAAGTGGAGAATGGAAGTCTCTGTGATCAGGAAATTGACAGTATTTGCAGTATAGAACGTGCAGATAATGACAAAGAATATCTAGTTCTTACCTTAACAAAAAATGATCTGGACAAAGCAAACAAAGACAAGGCCAACCGATACTTTTCTCCCAATTTTAAGGTCAGTTAAAACCATTTTTGGGGTGGGAATGTGTGTTTTATTCTAAGTGTGTAGCTGAAGAACTTGGCTTCACTCATTTAAAACTAAACCTATGTTAGTACCCTTCAGTTTGTAACATTCCTAAGTGGTTGCCTAGCCTTTCCTTTTTCTATTTATTCCTCTACTGGCTCGTGTTCCTTCTCCTCTTTCTTTTCCTCTCCCTCCTCCTCTTCAGCCTTTCCTTTTTCCTTTCTTAATTCTGTTGTATTTGTTTCATTCACATGTAACAAACTTAAACATAGATTACGAGCATAATAATACTCCTAATACTTAAAATAGAGGTAGACAATTATATGTGTTAAGGGAAAATAGCACTACTATTCAGTGCTTTTGGATCTCAAGGTTGTTTTAAGTTTCCTAGAGGATCCTCAAGTTTTAATTTCCTTTCTTTTCTATAAGTTTATATTTCTCTCAACTGTTTTTCTGTTTTCTGGTTTTTTAGGTAGAGTCTTGCTATATAGGAACTGGCATTCCTCCTGCCTCACTTGGCAACCACTTGCTTTTAAGTGTATTTCTCTCTAGTTTTGCTGTTAATATTTCTCTGGCAATGTACCTGAGTGCTTGCCTAACATGGGTGATGACCCGAGTTCAACACCAAGTCCTACAAAAACAATCACTAAAATACAGTATAAAAAGAAAAAGTTATTGTCTATAAAAGCTATTTTCATTGTAACTGAACAAATATATCAAGGTAAGAACTATGGAACATGCAGAAGATGGCCTGGTCAAATGGATGATATGCAAACAGAGGTCTGAATGAAATGGGCAAACTAGCAGCTGTTTAGAAAAAGGAAGAGTAGATGCCAGAACCCTGAGGCAGCAATGAGCTTGATATATTTGAGTGGCCGAAGTCAGTTCCACTGAAAGCCACAAGAGAACCAGTCTTGATATGACAATGTGGAGTGTTTAGTATAGAAAAGGTATAATCTCAGTTTGTCTTTAAACATTCCGTTTACTCCCTTACATTGAGACTGGCTAGGAAACTAGGGAGAGGTTGCGGATGGAGGAAGGGGAATGAGTGGGAAAGGGAGCCCACTGGCAGCAAGTTCCTGCGTACAAGAGGTAGTGTTTGCATGGTCTAAAGTAATGGCAGGGAGGGGTGGTAAAATTAGCAAAATACTTTGAAGGGGGAACTTAAAGCAAATGTTGGTTATGAGAAGCTATAGATAAAGATCCTGTTTAAATCCAGCCTCCAATTCACCAGGTATTGTCCTTTAACATGGTGCCTAGGCTTCTGGGTCTTTGTTCCTTTTCCTTTAAAATGGAAATACTAAGTGAGTTTTACTGTGGCCATGCACACATGGAAAGACTCTTGACCCACTCTTTAGACCATTGTTAGCGTCCTCCATTCTCTATTTAGGTGAGGGTTTTAGGGCTAATAGATCTTGAACACATTATTATCAATCAGTGTTTGTATAGTACTACTAATAAAAAAAATGGTCTCAGATAGAGATAAAACAGAAATGTCTTAGAAACTTAAGGATTTGTAAATTGATTTTTGTGATTGAAAAGCATATGTAGTGAGTTCCTGAGATCATTGCCTTCATTTTGCATTTCTTTTATAGAATTATATAGCTTATGCTTCTTTAAAAATAGTAATTGACGTGTCAGTGCACAGTAGGCAATCTCATGGTCATTTGAAAAGCAGTACTTTTCAAATTCATGTTTGTTACAGTACTTTCAAAGTGAATCTGTGGAAGTAAATGCCTTTGCTAATGTAAAACTCATTGTAACTGTTCATTCTCATCTTAAACTTTCTTTCTCTAGGTGAAATTATACTTTACAAAAACAGTAGAGGAGCCATCAAATCCAGAGGCTAGCAGTTCAACTTCTGTGACACCAGATGTTAGTGACAATGAACCTGATCATTATAGATACTCTGACACCACTGACTCTGATCCAGAGAATGAACCTTTTGATGAAGATCAGCATTCACAAATTACAAAAGTCTGATTTTTTTTTATCAAGAGGGATAAAATACCATGAAAAAAAAAAACTTGAATAAACTGAAATGGACTTTTTTTTTTTTTTTTTTTTAAATGGCAATAGGACATTGTGTCAGATTGCAGTTATAGGAACAATTCTCTTTTCCTGACCAATCTTGTTTTACCCTATACATCCACAGGGTTTGACACTTGTTGTCCAGTTGAAAAAGCTTGTGTAGCTGTGTCATGTATATACCTTTTTGTGTCAAAAGGACATTTAAAATTCAATTAGGATAAATAAAGATGGCACTTTCCCATTTTATTCCAGTTTTATAAAAAGTGGAGACAGACTGATGTGTATACGTAGGAGTTTTCCTTTTCTTTTCTGTCACCAGCTGAAGTGGCTGAAGAGCTCTGACTCCCAGGTTCACGTCCTACCTACCCCTTTGCACTTGTGGCAACAGATAAGTTTGCAGTTGGCTAAGAGATGTTTCTTACAGGGTTTCGCTAAATTCTAATGCATGTACTTGGGTTGAGGGAATGGAGGGGATGCTCAGAAAGGAATATTTTTAGCTGGGCTCTGGACCATATACCATCTCCAGCTACTTACATGTACCTTTCTTTAGCATGCTACAGTTACTAATCTGGACATCCAAGAAATTGGCCGCTGTCACTGCTTGTTGTTTGTGCATTTTTAAGAGCATTATTGGTGCTAGAAAAGGCAGCTAGAGAGATTCAATTTGTATTGGGGTATAGGAATGAACCTTCTACAGCATCTTAAGAATCCACAAATGAAGGGATATAAAAATAACATGGTCATGGATAAGAGACACAGCAACGATGACTTAACCATACAAATGTGGAGGCTATCAACAAAGAATGGGCTGGAAACAGAAAAATTGACAATGATTTATTCAGTATGCTTTCTCAGTTGTAATGACTGCTCCATCTCCTCTGTAATCAAGGCCAGTGCTAAAAGTCAGATGCTATTAGTACCTACATCAGTCAACAACTTACATCTATTTTCATTAATTTTCAATCATATACCCACTGTGGATGCTTCATGTGCTGGCTGCCAGTTTCTTTTTCTCGTTAAATAGAAAACATTGTGTAATTCTTCACAGGAAATTACAATTTGAGATTCATCAGTAAGCGGTTTTTTTCTGTAGAGATGGATGATGCACTTAGTCCAGTAGCTGTCAGATGCCCCACCCTTTTGACCTTACACATTCTATTACAATGAGTTTTGCAGTTTTGCACATTTTTTAAATGTCATTAACTGTTAGGGAATTTTACTTGAATACTGAATACATATAATGTGTATATTAAAAAAGTCATTGTTTGTGTTAAAAAAGGAAATTAGAGTTGCAGTAAATTTTCAGCACTGCACGAATAATAAGGCATTTAAGTTTTTCAGTAGAAATTGTCCTACAGATGCTTTATCGACTTGCTATTGAAAGAGTAGATCTTTTTTAATGTGCAGTGTTGAGTCACTTCTTTATAGTGGTAGAGTTGGGATTAGGGCTTCAATTTTACTGCTTAAATATCATTATATGTTGGATATGCCCAGACTGCATACAATTTAAAGCTCGAGTACAACTACTATTGTAATGGTAATGTGAAGATACTATTAAAGAGGATTCTTTTTTCCTGGGAATTTGGTGTCTTTCAAATTAGACCTTGACCTTGACATTTGAATATCCAGCCATTATATTTCTTAATGGTGTGAAGTCCCATTTTCAATAACTTATTGGTGCTGAAATTGTTCACTAGCTGTGGTCTGACCTAGTTAATTAACAAGTACAGATTGCGTAGGACCCACCAGAGAAGCATTTATAGTTTGATGGTAAGTAGATTAGGCAGAACATCATCTAAAATATTCTTAGAAAATAATGTTGGTGTATTTTCCATACCTCATCAGTTTCACTCAACCAATAAAATTTTTAAAATTGTAACTAAGCTCTTAGGATTTACACATTTATATTTAAACATTGATACATGAATATTGATCGACTGTTGATAAAGTGATAAAGTTAGAGACAACTTTTCCTAAGATCTCACCATTGAAATTTGTATACCACCTTGTCTTTCCTAAAAGCTGAAAGTGGTTGACTAAAATGAGAAGCAGCTATTGGTGTTTTGGAGATAGTGATGAACACTGTTCTTTGTTAGTTTTGGGCACAGCATGCTAAACTATAACTTGTATTGTTCCAATATGTAACACAGAGGGCCAGGTCATGAATAATGACATTACAATGGGCTGTTGCACTGTTAATATTTTTCCTTTGGAATGTGAAGGTCTGAATGAGGGTTTTGATTTTGAATGTTTCAGTGTTTTTGAGAAGCCTTGCTTACATTTTATGGTGTAGTCATTGGAAATGGAAAAATGGCATTATATATATATATATATTATATATATAAATATATATTATACATACTCTCCTTACTTTATTTCAGTTACCATCCCCATAGAATTTGACAAGAATTGCTATGACTGAAAGGTTTTTGAGTCCTAATTAAAACTTTATTTATGACAGTATTCACGATTAGCCTGAAATGCATTCTGTAGGTAATCTCTCCCGTGTTTCTGGAATGCTTTCTTAGACTTTTTGGATGTGCAGCAGCTTATGTGTCTGAAATGACTTGAAGGCATCACCTTTTAAGAAGGCTTACAGCTGGGCCCTGTACCATCCCAAGTCCTCTGTAATTCTTCTTGGACATTTTTGCCATAATTGTAAAAGGGTAGTTGAATTAAATAGCATCACCATTCTTTGCTGTGGCACAGGTTATAAACTTAAGTGGAGTTTACCGGCAGCATCAAATGTTTCAGCTTTAAAAATAAAAGTAGGTTACAAGTTACATGTTTAGTTCTAGAAAATTTGTGCAATATGTTCATAACGATGGCTGTGGTTGCCACAAAGTGCCTCGTTTACCTTTAAATACTGTTAATGTGTCATGCATGCAGATGGAAGGGGTGGAACTGTGCACTAAACCGGGGGCTTTTACTGTAGTATTTGGCAGAGTTGCCTTCTACCTGCCAGTTCAAAAGTTCAATCTGTTTTCATATAGAATATATATATATATATATATATATATATATATATATATATACTAAAACAATTGAGTCTGTAAAACAGCCTTACTCTGGTTCAGCCTCTTCAGATACTCTTGTGCTGTGCAGCAGTGGCTCTGTGTGTAAATGCTATGCACTGAGGATACACAAGTATGACGTGTACAGGATAATGCCTCATGCCAATCAGATGTCCATTTGTTACTGTGTTTGTTAACAACCCTTTATCTTAGTGTTATAAACTCCACTTAAAACTGATTAAAGTCTCATTCTTGTCATTGTGTGGCTGTTTTATTAAATGAGAGTATTTATAATTCAAATTGGTTAAACCCATTGAAATGTCCAGTAATGGGCAGCCAAATATGACTACAAAGTTACTGTAGGTTTTTTCATATTTTTTTTTTCCTCCTAGATATTCTTCAAAGCCGACTATTAGAAAAGCATGGTTTTTGTCAGCTCCGGAGTAGATTTGTATCTGTCTACTCATGGTTAAGAGAAGCTCTTTGAGCCTTAGTTAGTCATCACGTCATAAATTGTTCCAGGCACAGTAAGGAATATTTTAATCTTGAAGAAGTTGAAGGTTTTTGGAAAATGGTGTTTTTTTTTTTTTTTTTTTTAATAAAGCCAGATGTCTAAAGATAGCCCCCGCCCCCCACCCCCATGGGCTTGATGTCTCAGGTCTGTTCTGTTCTGTTCTGTTCTGTGGCTTTCTGCAGTTGGCCATCAGCACATGGTCGGCTTCATCAGGACTCGTCCCATGTGAAGATGGATGTTCAGAATAGTGGGCTCAAATAGGATCTTGTTTCTGATATCCTTAAAGGTTAAAGAGTAAGGCATATCCTTTCAACAGTAAGATAATGTGTAACAATGTAGTTTGTACAGATGTTTTGAAAGTAAGCAGACCACATCACTCTGAAAAATTTTAGGGTTACCTAAAGTTTATAGTTTCTCTGTGACCTTTTTTAGAAAGTAAATTGAGTGATATAACTATAAAAAGAAATTTGAAGATTCACACATTTTTCTTTAGAATTCTTAGGTAGTGTATATGGGCTAAAACTTGAATATAAAAGTATTTTGACTCATGAGATGTTTGAAAACCGGAGTTTCTTGGCACTTTGCTTTTAGATCATGTCCATTCCATTCTACTGTAATTTGAGCTGACTTGGTTCAGTGAATGCCATCACCATTTCCATTGAGAATTTAAAAATCACCAGTGTAACATGCAGGCTTCTGAAAGGCTCCCCAAAAATCAAGACCCATAAGTCCAGCTAACCTACTTCTAAGACACATCAAAAGTAGAGTCTTAAATGGCTTGTGGGTAGTTTTTGTTTAACAGTGCTATTTCGAGGGCAGAGAGAAACGTTGCTGAATGGAAACAATAGTGCCCAGTCCAGTCTGGTGCGGTTGAACAGTACCTTAAATCCCACCCTCAGGTCAATGGAACACTTTTAAAGTAGGAGCCTTAAAAGGCTGATTTTCCTATGGAATTACATTGCAACAGGAAGCCTACTGGTATAGTTCCTTTTAATGTTAGAACACGTTTTTATGGTTATAGTTTGGCTGTTTTCCCATCTTTGAACAGGTATTAGGATGTGGGTGGGTACACTTAGAAAGTGAAGACAGCAGGATAATGTCATCAATAACAGTCCTCTAGCTCCTAATTTAGCTGTTCTGAGAATTCTTTCCCTACATAAGATCATGACAAGTCCCTTGCCTTTGGAGGCATACCCCATGTTATTAAGTATGTTTTAGCGACTAAACAATCATTTTTTTTTTTGTTTACTCATGTACTTTTTTAAACCTAATTTTGTACTGTGTATGTCTCCAAAGCTTCTTAGCTTAATTTTAGGACATGGACACTGATTGGGTCATTTTTAGTACAGCAGGTATGGAATATGTGCATTATAGAGACCTTTCCAGTTCTGTGAGTCTACCTGAATGTTTATTGTTGGCGTGAGGATGGCGAATAAGTAAGCTCAGTTACATTGGTTTAGCAGAGTAAGCTTAATGTGGACATTTCTCTTCAAGAACAATTTCAAAGTAGGGTGTGTGAAGCACTGCATGAGCGGTGACAGTGACCTTTTACTCTATTCCTCTTGTAGTTTGCAAATGGTTGTTCGGTTTAGAGCAAATTTGTATCTAACCCTGCCCCCTAAGTAAAAGCAAGAACTACTACTGATTTATTATCACCCAGCTGTCGATATGTGTGCGCCTGTGACTCGCCTCACATGAGACTCTTAATTGTTCACAAATCACTACCGTTTAGCTCTGAGTGTTTAGTATTGTGGGCTTATAACAAATTCTGACAGTCATTTGAGAATTTTCATGAAACATTTTGCTGAAAGCATTTTATAATTTATAAGAAAATGTGTTATCTTAAGATACTTACGTATATGGGAGACATTAACTGCCATTTTTGAGCATACTGCATTTTAAAATAAAGCTGCATATTTTTAATGAAGTGTTTAACAAGGATTTATATTTTTTGTTTTTTTTTTAAGATTAAAAATAACTTATGTCTTATTGTGTGGGATCTCCTCTGTCACAATGATTAGATTTATGTAGACTAGAGCAAGGCGTGTGTTTCAGCTTATGGTAAAATGCTTCATGTTTAAATGTATTCACTTACTGGCTGTCATGTATGCCTTTGAGATTGTCTGTTTTGTGCAGTTGTCTAAATGATACTCATACACTTAGAAATACCATCTTAGTACCTATTTCTGTCTCCATTAAATTACCCCCATTCTCTACTGAGTTTGCAGGCGTGCACATTTGTGTGTGTGTGTGTTTGTGGGGTGTGTATGGGAGAGTTAGTTTTGTAAGTGCTAGAATAGAAATTTGGTTCAAGCAAAATTTTCTCACTGGGATTCTGCAGTTCATTGTAATAAAATGTTAATCTTGGATGATCTTGAATATTAACGAATTTGTCAGTAGCCTCTTGATGTGTTCATTAATAAGATATATCAAAGTTGTACATTAAACCAAAGTTGGAGTTGTGGAAGTGTTTTTTTATGAAGTTCCGTTTGGCTACCAATGGACATAAGACTAGAAATACCTTCCTGTGGAGAATATTTTTCCTTTAAACAATTAAAAAGGTTCATTATTTTTGATGATTTGTTTCTTAGCTTTTTATTCATCACTCTGCTGTGAATAACAGGTACTTGGAATGTTATTGAGCAAAAGAGGTGCATCCAGTCCTGGGGGAGTTTAGACTCTATGGAGTAAACTACTTCAAAGCTGTGGGGTGTGCTGGGAAGTGTGAGGTGCACATGGTACACTGTGCAGATCTCCAAACAGTCTGTGGCACCCCATATTTCCATCCCTTGAGAGTTTCCATACATCCTGCTTATTAGCACATTCCAGTGGAATAGCCACAAAGTGCTGAGACACTTCCAAGTAAAAGCAGTGAGAAATCCCTATACCATCTCATCTTTTTCTTTCCCTATTGCAGTGACTTGAAGTATGTCCTATTGTACAATGTCATGGCTCTGTCAGCCCAATTCTTGAGATACTACATGGAGTAGAACTCTTGAAGTTCTTCCTCCACCCTCTTCAAACAAGTTAGCCTAACCAAGAAGCAATCACATTAATATTTTGGGATAATACATCACTAGGGTGTAGTTTAAATAATGTGCTTCAAAAAACTTAAGTTCCTTGAGCAGCAGAGGGAATTAATAGAACAACATAGACTGCTTGGTCCAATTTGAGCAGTAGTTACTGAGGTATGTCAGGCGGCATTATTCTGGATGCCGAGTGTTCACCTGGGTGAAGAGCTCTTTCCTGTCTGTGAAGTTTGCAATCTAGCTAGAGAAATACAATGAAGATCCCCTATAGAGGCTTATGGGTGTATTTGGGAGAAATGGGTCAGCTAAACCACCCTGGGGTGATTGCAGTATTGGATTGGAGGGTATTTGGGAATGGCTTCAGCGGGAGTGCTATTTCAATAGACTGAGGCAGTTTGTACTCAGTAGCCTCCATAAAACCTTATTCAGGCTCTGACATCTTGAGTTTCAAAATGTTTAGGATAGTTAAGGAGAATTTATAATAATCCTACCCTAAGTAGCCGTGACCATTCTGTTGTCTAAATTGGTTTGATAAAACTTAAACAATTGGTTCCTCTTCTCAGAGTTAAATTTTCTTTGGTATTTTTCTTTGTGTGTGTGTTTGAAAACTCATTTTTCAGAAGCTAAAAGTTTCTAAAAATTTCTGGGAAACTGAAGGGCCATGCCATTTAAGATTTGTTGATAGAAAATGACCAATTTTGAGTTACTCAGGAAATGGGTTATATATATATATATATATATATATATATATATATATATATGTTATACATATATAGTACACGTATACTTAACTCATAAACATCTGGAAAAATACCAATATCTAAATACCAGAAGCAATATTTTCACACAAAGATGAAATTCCCACCATTCTCACCTCATCTCAAGGTTAGGATCCAAAACAGTTTAGTAATCTGATATAATGGACATTTGTAACTTGTGCACTCATTACATCGACAACAGTTTGCTAGTAACTGGGTCCTCCCCTCAGATCAGGGCCATAGACTTGGGTATGAAATCTTTATTTCTGTGTATACATGTTCACATGTGTGACAGTGTATGTGTATATAGGTGGAGACCAGAAGTTAACCTGATTGTCTTCCACCATAGCTCCTCACTGCGGCAGGGTCTCTCCCTAAACATGGAGCTTTTCAGTTCATCTGCAATTACTGGTGGGTGTGCTGCTGAGCATGTAGTGCTGGGATCCTGGCTGCAGACCTCACACTTGCACAGCAAACACTTTCAGTGAGCCATCTTCCCAGCCCCCAGGTATGAAACCCTGGGAAAATGTTGAGTATTCGTTTTTCCCCTCTTTTTGTTTGTTTTTTGAGACAGGGTTTCTCTGTGTAGCTTTGGAGCCTATCCTGGCACTTGCTCTGGAGACCAGGCTGGCCTTGAACTCACAGAGATCCGCCTGCTTCTGCCTCCGAGTGCTGGGATTAAAGGCGTGCGCCACCAACGCCAGGCTCCCCTCATAATTCTTAATTTAAAAATAGATATACAATTAAATGAAAGTCATCTTTGTTCAGACATGATATGAAATCATTGAGTGAGTTTTCCAAGTGGGAGAGAATTTATGTAAATCTACAAAAATTTATCACAAGACTCTTTGCTCCCCTTTTAACTGTCAAAATCTACATAGGTTGTTTCCTGAGCTGGTCTATTGGATTTTGACTTGTTATATTTGGGAATTATGTGTATACACATATACATATATGCATGTAGCAATAATGAAAGAGACTGAAATTGAAAGAGGAAATGGGTATATGGAAGGGTTTCTGGAGGGAGGAACGTGAAGGGAGAAATGGCATAACTAAATTATAATCTCAAAAGTCTGAAAATTTTAATTTTATTTATTATTTTCAGAATGTTATTGGTAGAAAACCAAACATTTAATGTGGAGCCACAAGCTGGTTCTTTTTGTTATTTATGACAGTTGTGTGTGTGTGTTTATGCACGTGCAAATGTTTGCTAATGGCACTCTGGAGGTCAGAGGGCAAGTCGTGGTGACTCTGTTCTATCCTCCCACTATGTGGGTCCCAGAAATCAAACTTGGGTTGTCAGGCTTGGCAAGTGCCTTCACCTGCTGTGCATCTCCCCTGCCCATAAAAGCCATTCTTTAACAAGTGCTCCAGAAGGTGCAGCCACATGAGCAACAGGACATCTTTATGATAGAAATAACAGGCAAAAGTCGTATTTTAGCATTATAAATACTCGTTTCTTTTTTTGTTTTAAGACAAGGACTCACCATGTAGTTAGGCTGGTCTTGAACTCGTTATGTCACCCAGCTGGACTACAAGACATGGCCCTCCTGTTTCAGTATCCCAAGCGCACTGCTGGCTGTAAGTGCTCTACATTAAATGACTGATTTACTCTTTGGTAAAAGTGTAGGTGTAAGGTAAAATTTCCCTGTGTCAGACTCAGTAGACACTAATGGGTTCAGCTGTCCATAGAGAAGACTGAGACATTGCTTCTATAAAAATCTAGTAAAATGAAAACAATGTCATAACATGATTTACTCAGGTATACAATCTTAACTAAGAGGCACTTGAAAATCTCAAGCAACTTGATTGAATCTCCAAAAAGTAAACTTCAGAACCTGAAGACTCATTTAGAATGTATGAGAATTCTGTGCTAAGGCAATCTTACTTGCCTGAAGTCAAAACAGGAGTACAAGGGGAAAAAAAATGAAGCTGAAGCCAGAGAACAGCATGAAGAAAGTATAGGGAGAGCTTAACCTATAGTAAAGGGCAGCCAGAGATGCAGATGAGTAGTAGCCTGGTGGCTTTGAGTCTGCTGTTTACAAAACACATGCTTTACCTTCCTTTAGAGTAGATGATCTTGTTCACAAAAGCTTAAAAACAAAGTACCCAAGTTCACAGCTAGGCAGTACTGAATTGAATTTGAACACAGAGCAGTCTGGCATCTGCTATAGTATGACCAGGATCTCTTAGAATCAAATACAAAACAGGCAAAAAGCAAAGCTCTGAAATAATGTATAACATGAAGTCACACAATATTCTTTGTTAGAAATAATAATAAAAGCAAACCAGTGTAAGATACAAATCTTGCAAAATGGACATGAAAGATAAACACTTAGAACTAGAGAGATGGTTCAGTGGTTAGGAGCGCGGCTACTCTTGCAGAGGACTCAGGTTTTGTTCTCACACACTCACATGGCAGCTCACAACCGAATGTAACTCTAGTTCCAGGGGATCCAACATCCTCTTCTGGTCTCCACGGGATTGCATGCTTGCAGGCAAAATACCCAGCCACATAAAGTGAAAATAAGTCTTTAAAAAGGCCAAGATTTACTCATTCAAGTCACAAAATTCTTGACAGGCTAGATTGGTAAGGCATGGGCATATAAAGGTCTGTATCAGTAGACAGAACTTGAATTCTAATTTGCTAATACGGTGTGAAAGTCACTAAATAATGTCCATTATTGTTATATGAACTGGGATACCCAGATTGTTTAAAGTGTTGGTCCTCAGTTAACCAGCCACTCAGCAAGTCTGTTGTTCTGAAGCTTAGAATTACTGTAGGGTAGAAGTCAGAGAAAGTTTTATGCTGAAGGAGGAGCGAGTGCAATGGTTTGATGTGGGAACAAAGATAACCATAGGAGATGGTAGGCGAGAGCAAGGCAGAACAGAGAGCAGGATAAGTGGTAGAGGTGAATTTTGGAGAAGCTGTCAGGAGCTCATGGTCTGATCAAAGCAGAGTAAAAGTACGGAATCCTACCCCTCAGATAGCAACTAAAAATCTCTGTACCAATCAAGGGCTAGTCTAACTCCCAGTCCATGATTCCCCTCTCAAAGGTCACCCTAACGACTGTTAGCTGTGTTGAGGTGCAGACCATTCTAACTTCTTCCAAGCTGGAAAAAGATAACAGGGAGAGGCAGCAGAGTGCCTCCGAGGAGGGCCAGTAAGGGGCTTTGATATACTTAACCATTTAGTGACAGCCATTTAGTGACTAGGCATCCTTGAAGATAGCTATGTGAGTGAAATAGACTCTATAACACCCAACTAAAATTGTTAGTAGAATTACAATTCCCACTAAAAAAAAGTAGTTCAGAAAATTGTTGGGGAGGCTGAGTATGACAGCTCATGTCCCAGCATCTGGGAGGTAGAGGTAGGAAGATCTCTGAGTTCAAGGCCAGCCTGGTCTAACATAGTAATTTCTGAGACAGGACTATGTAGAACGAGGCCATGTCCAAAAAGTTGTTGGGGGCAGTTTTGCCCTTATTAGAAGAAGAGCACAGTCATCCAAAGAAACTTGGCAGGCTTTGTCATCAGCATCAGCAAGATAGATATTTTCTTTGCCACCTCTGTCCATTGCAGGATGTATCCTGTGGAGGAAGCCATTAGTCTGATTTGAGAGTTCAAGAAGCTTTTCATCAGTTCAAATTTAGAAGTTGGCCTTTGGGTCTGTTCTATTGTGGCCTCATGGGGGAACATTAAGAGACAAAGTTAATGAAAATTCCTTAACTTGATGAGTAATATTAAGTCAGTCGTATTTAGTAAAATGAAATGGAACTGTGCAGCTGACTAGACCATGTACCAAAACTTCCGTAGAAAGATGGCATCAGAGAAAATGATCTTGTTTCCATCTAGGCTAGCTTACGTTTTGTTTGACAGATCCAAGAGTATCTGCAATCGGTTGTTGGTTGCATCAGACTCCTACATAAGGAGTGAATGCCTGGGAACTTCTCAAGATGAGTTAAAGCAATTGTGCCCTCACAGGGGAAGGGGCCAAAACGAGGTAAGAAAGATGGTAAATTCAGGCTGAGACAAAGGCCTAAGGGCCTGTTGGGCTTTTACTCCTGACAGTAGGTCTCCTTGCTGGTAGGCTGTTCTGACAAGTGCAAGGTCACATCAGGGCATTTACTCCAAAGTTGTGGACACATTAGCCTCCTGCTCTGCCTTGGTTCAAACTGACCATGAACCCACAGACTGACATTCCCAAAACTGTAAGCTCAGATATAATTTGACTCCTTTTAAGTTGATTACCTCAAGTATTTTGTCACAGTGATACTAAGTAACACAACACAAGAGGTCAATTTGATTGCTAAGCCTAGGTTAATTATGCATGTGTTAATTCCTATACAACAAATTGGACATCTCGTTTTCTTTAAGAGCATAGGCTGCAAACTGGAATGGGTAGAATCATGGATGTGAGTGGTGGATCTGAACCCTAGTTCTCAGGACCCCTTTGCACTCTTGTAATGTTTAAAGGTCTTAAGTAGGGTTTGTTACTGATATTGAACATATTTGAAACTAAACAGATTACTTGTTATCTGATAAATATTTACTGCTTTAAAATAATAAGCCATTACATACATAATTATTGCATTTAAAAAATACATTTTCCAGTGCAAAAATTTTAGTTATGAGTGTTGTTGTTTTGAAAACACTTCTTGATATCTCTTGAATATTTGGCTTAGCAGAAAGCACCTGGCTTTCTGTGTATACGTCAATACTTGATCTCTTGTGGTCTGCTCTTCTGGTTGTAACATCACATACAATTTTAAAAGAGTCACTTTAAAAGTCTTTTAAGATTATCAAAGCAGTAAAGTTGTAATTCTCTCTCTAAATATATATATAATGCATATAACATATATTATATAGATAAGTATACTTATCTATATGTGTGTACATGTATATGTATATGTATATGAATATATACAGCCAGGTTGGTCTTGGACTCACTATGTTGCCTAGGCTGACCTAAAGCCACAATCCTCCTGTCTTGCTTTTCTGAGAGCTTGGATAACTGAACCACACTACCATGTCCAGCTGTAGTTTCTTCAAAGTTAAAGTGTGGAATCAGAAACCCAGGGTGAACTTTTTGTACTATTTTCTTGTCTTGTTCTGTGAATAGATCTGTACTCTTGCTCAATTTTGTGACTTCAGTCATTAATAATTTGTGGGGAGGGGATGGTTCAGTATGCATATTGGGCACTAATCCCTAGAGGAACAGAACCAGCAGAATGTATAGATGTATTGAAAGGGAGTTTGGGATTCAGAAGGCTGGTTTAGAGACTATGGGATGGATTCGGGTTAGAGGAACTGAGAGCCCAGCTCAGTCTAGAAAGCTGGATGCCTCCAGCAGTCCCAATTCAGTGCTGACAATCTAGAAGATTCCTGGAGTCATTGGTCTTCAATGCATGTTGGGGGTTAAAGAAGCTGGAGTCTGATGGAAACAGAAGAGTAGCAAGAATCGATGCAGGAGGGCACACTGCTCTAACCTCTGACCTCTGTATCTGGAAGGCGCTATCCACTCAAAGAGGCTCTTTTTTCTTTAGTTCATCTTTTCTGGTTATGCCCCAAGCTTGTCTTCAGTTGATTCCAGATCACAGTCAATTGACAACCAAGGTTAACTATCACACTAAGTTTTGCACATCTCGATTGTCAAGTTCATAATGGCAGATCCAAGACCCTGAAATAGTATAAAAAGATTGAATTCTGTCACTGGCAACAAATGTCAGTTGTTTCCTGAAAAGGGTTTCAGCTCTGTTCTTCAGGGACTGTGGCCCTCCTTTGAAGATGACTGGTATAAGAGATTCAGTTGGGAGAAACAAACACAAGCATGTTTATCTAAAATGTCCAAGCAAAATAATTTTTCAGAGTGCTGAGGAATTTTAAAATGGACTCTCAGAGTCATGAGCAACACTGCTCATGACTCTAAATTAAGGGAAATAGGAGAGAGTTCAGGCACACAGAAATGAAAAGAGAATGCCTTATCTCTCTAGAGAGATGGGTTCTGGGTAGTGAAGGACAGTATATTTAACATAAATTCCCAGAAAAATAGTTTAACATATTTGGTAGCAGGCAGTTTTTACAAACACTGGAAAAATGACCCAGTGAGTACCAGCTGTCCTGAAGGCCATACAGGCCATCTTTAAATCACCTCAAATCTTGTATGATCACGTGTACAGTTTGCTACATGACAGATGGACATAGTTGCAACACTTATGTAAGACAGTTGAAAATAGTTTTTATGTAACATGCTGGGTGTAATCAGCTCTCTTTTAGTTAAGAATCCGGCTGGCAATTACCTGCCGTATACAAAATGTGGGCAGATAAAGAACAAGTCTAGAAAACAAGAGTGCAAATCTAAGCATTTTCCTTGAGTGTAGAGAAACCCAAAGGCACCCGTGTGCCATAAAACATTGGAAGCCTCTGTTGTAGAGAACTAGTATTACATTATGTGAGGCTCAGAGGAGAGGTTTAAATACTCGTATGCTCATCTGACCTTTACCAAAGATGTGATAGACTAGCCAGGTACCATGTTTTACTTCTTGTCCTGTGCTCCATTTCTCAGCCTCTCTTTCCAAAGACAGATCATGTTTAGTGGATAATCTTGTTCTTTCCTTATTTACAACATTTAATTCTCTTTGGATCATTTCCTGGGGGAAATCTATCATTTGCTGTGGAATAATCCTTATGTATATTATGAAGAATACTATGTGTTGCTCTCATTATTAATAAAGAGATGACTGGCCAGTAGCTAGGTGGGAAGAGTTTAGATGGGAGAGCCAGACTAAGAACACTGGGAAGAAGGAGAGCAGAGTCGCTAGCTAGATGCAGAGGAAGCAAGAGGTGAACACACTGGGCTGGAAAAAAGGTACCACCATGTGGTAGAGCATAGATAAGAAATATGGATTAATTTAAGTTGTAAGAGCTAGTTAGTAACAAGCCTAAGCTATTGGCTGAGCATTTATCATTAATAATACATCTCTGTGTAGTTATTTGGGAGCCAGCTGGCAGGACAGAGCCAGCTGACTGCCAGGACAGAAAATTCTGCCTACAATCAATATTCCTAATTTTAATCTTTTTAATAAAAGAAGAGATTTTACGTTGCATTGTATTTTGATATGACTGTACTTTCTTTTTTAAAACTAAAAACTCAAAATAAAGATTTGCTTTTGTCTCTACTTTCTCACAGCTCATTCACTCATTTTTTTTTCTCTCCACCACATTTAGCTATATGTGCACATTGCAGGTGGCTATATCCTGCAGCTAAACATTGCAAGGTAAAACATATAGCTGGGCCTCCTAACCTTTCTAGACATTAATTCAAAATATCAGAAATTGGTATTTCTAGCACATTAACTTTCTCATTCCTGAAGAGAAATTTCGTATCTTCTCCCCCATTAAACCTATGAAACTTAGGCCAGCGACCCAACACTGTGCCTTGAAAGTATCACAAAAAACGTTTCTATCATAGAATCTGGCAATCAGTGCATGTGCTCTCTGATGTTTTGTTACAATGAAAAAGGTCTTGTTCATTTCTCTACAAATGAATAAAGAATACTAGAAATAGGAGAACACAGGTAGGGCCTGGAGAGATGGCTCAGGGTTTAAAAATATTTGCTGCACTTCCAGTCCCTGATTTTGGTTTCCAGCACCCATGACAGGTGGCTCACAACTGCTTGCAACTCCAGCTCCAGGTGATCTGATTGTCCTTTCCTCTGTAGGTGCCCATATGTAGCATACATTCACACACACACACACACACACACACACACACACACACACACACACACACTTAAAAATAAAACAAAACTTAAAAAATAAAGGATACAGGTAAATAAAAGATTTTTTTCTCTTATTTTTTTCCCAGCCTCTTGGAAACATAATTGTATTAGGAATTTCCAGATAAATAGTTCCCAATTTTTTCCCCTCCAAATCTTCTGGAGGCTTGGTAGATTGCAAGGTATGATGGCAGGCAAAAGAGCCAAGAAAGATAGATAATTTCAGTCTTTAAGTTCTGTATGGGAATGTTCAGCAAGACAGAGTAGGGAAGCTGGTAGCATAGCTTCCATTCTAAAGACAATCATCCCAGCTTGGAAACAGGCAGCATGGATTCTCCTTTATTAGAAACAAAACCAAGGGCCAAGTGTTAGTTGTTCCTCTTATACTTCCTCCTCTACTCTGCCTTTCCTCCCCCCCCCCATGTAACCCTTCCTCTTTTCTTACTTCCCTCCACCCCTTTATATCATTTTGTTCTATTTCCCATGGCCCCTTAATAATTCCCTGACCTCGTGAGTATTCCAAATGAAACACATATCTGAATACTCAAAGCTAACATCCACAAATGAGAGAAAACACATGGCTTGTCTTCTTGGGCCTGGATTACTTCACTCAGAATAATCGTCTCCATCCATTTACCTCAAAATTCATTTTTTCTTAAGGCCTGAATAATATTCTATTGTGTAAATGTATACCTTTTCATTATCCATTTATCAGGTGATAGGACATCCAGCTGTTTCCTTTTCATGGCTGAATAGAGCAGAAATGAACAGAGATGAGCAGGTATTTCTATAGTAGCATATAGAGTACTTTGGGTAGATATCCAAGAGTGGTATAGCTGGATCATATGGTACATCTATTTCTGACTTTTTGAGCAATCTTCGCACTGATTTTCATAGGGGCTGCACCAATTTACACAGTCGCACTAGCAGTGAATAGGTGCTCCCTCCCCTACACCCACAGCAGCATTTGTGTATGCTTTTTGTTGTTTTGTTTTGTTTTTTAGTTTTTTAAAATTTATCTTAATATCCTGATTGGGGTAAGATGAAATCTCTAAGAAGTTTTGATTTGAATCTCCCTGATGTTGAACATTTTTTAAATGTTTCTCAGCCATTTGTATTTCATCTTTTGAGACCTCTCTGTTTAGTTTCTACGGCCCATTTTTAAAAATGGGTTGTTTCCTTAATGGTTAATTTTCTTTTTTTACTAATTGTTGGTCCTGCTCAGAAAGTTCAAGCATATTCTCTACGGTCTTCTCTATCAGATTCAGGGCAACAGGTCCTATGTTAAGGTCTTGATGTATTTGGAATTGAAAATTTTGTGCTATTTTCATTACCACAGCTTTGTAGTATAACTTGGTATCTGGGATGGTAATACCTCTAGTAGTTCTTTTATTGTTCAACATGATTTTCACTATGCCGAGTTGTTCACGTTTCTATGAAATTTAAGATTATTCAATTCCTGTGAAGAATTGCATTAGAATTGTGATGAAGATTGAATTGACTTGGTAAATTGCTTTCTGTAGGTAGCTAGTATTCATCTGGAAGCTTCATCCCTAGTGGCTAGTTTTCAAAATGCTGGAAGATGCTATATATAATACTTGAGGAGAAAAGAAATCACCAGCCTTGCTTAGCTGCAAATTTTATGAGCTACAACAACAATTGTCCCGGCAAGACATGACCATTGGTTGCAATAGTGACATGAATATCATGGGAGTAACAAACCACTTTCTGATTGAATTTAAGGCCTACTCCACATGTTGAAACCACCATTTGGCACCATTATTAGGACTAATAACTTGTTACCAGGTAGGTCATCAATTCTAGAGCTGAACCTACTACTATTACTCTGCTAACTAAATTAGTATTAAATTGACTCCTTATAACTTATTGTTATTAGATTAGTGCATCTCTCAACCTTCATTAGAGAAGCTTCTTCATTAGAGAAGGTGCAGGAAATAAGGTACTTTGGAATGACCAGCCCTAAAAGTGATTATCTAAATCACATTTCTTTTTCTTTCCAGGGCTCAGGAATCATTTTGGAAGTGGGGTGGAAAATTTGTAAGAGTCAGAGGCATTGGATAGCTACAGGGAAACAATGTTTTCTGAACACAGCAGGGCAGCTGCACATAGGAACATACAGCATGCACAAGACTCAAGCAAGCTCACGCCAGACAGAAACCCAGCATGAATTGGGGAGGTCGGAACGAATTCCCAGCCCCACCTGAGGAGTTGGCAACTGATAGCTATTAGGAGAGGGAGAGTCAGTTTTCTTCAAGGGTTAACCAGACTCTAGCTAAGTCCCCACATCCAAGAGTACTGAAGACGCACAAACCAATTGGTGAGTAAAAAAAAAAAAACAACCAAAAACCTAAAAGCCCACAAAGTTGGGTGGGTAGGGAATGGGAAACAGATCTGGGAAGAGGGGGAGGAGGGGGTTAATATACTCAAAATACATACGAAAATTTTTCAAAGGTCTGATAAAAATGAGAAAAATCCTTTAAAAAAGATAGTAATAACAGCAGGGTGGTGGCGGTGCACACATTTAATCCAGCACTTGGGAGGCAGAAGCAGGTGGATCTCTGTGAGTTTGAGGCCAGCCTGGTCCTACAACAGCTAGTTTCAGAATAGCTAGGGCGACACAGAGAAACACTGTCTCAACAAAACAAAAACAAAGACAAACAAACAAAATACAGTAATAATAGTAAAAAAGGAGCTAGGGTGAGAATATTTTGTAACAAGGGTGTGATACACAGCATCCAAGAGAATACAAGTTTTGAACTTTATCTTCTCATTAACTTAGTGTTTCACATTAAGGCAGAAGGGAGCCTTTCAGAAGAGGGATAACCCCAGTGCAAAGTTGGTACAAAGAAAATGGTAGACGGCTTCCAGTAGCAGAAATACTGAGTGTCCCGCATGCCAAACAAATGGCAAACTGGACTCAGGAAACTGCCTTCCTGGAATAGAGGACAAAACAGGGAAGTTTTCTATCCCTGTGAGATGCCAGGCAAGGAGGCCTAGCCTTGCTTGCATGTCCCTTCAGAATGGATATGTACATTATTGGCCTTCCAGCTGGGTTAAAGAGAAGTTTCAGTGGTACCCAGGATTAGTAAGGAAACTCAAGGACAATTTGTGCATGCTATCTGGAGTAAGTCTATTTTCTGATCCTCAACTCCACATGTCTATATCCTACATAAATAATTCTTAATTTCAGAAATTGCATTGACTTTCTTTTTTGGTAGGTGGCATTTAACACACTGGCTCTCAAGCCTTGACTTTTTCTTTTATTATTTCACTTTATGTATATAGATGTTTTATATACATATATAGACCTATACGTATGTCTGCGTACCACATTCGTGCCTGGTGGTCATGGAGACCAGAAGAGGGTACGGGATCCCCTGGAAGTAGAGTTACAGATGTTTGTGATCTGCCATGTGGTTGTTCAGAGTAGAATCTGGGTCCCTTGATGGAGCAGTCAGTGCTCGTACCCTCTGAAACATTTCTCCAGCCCCTGCTTGCCTTGTTCATTTCCTTGCACCTTAAACCCTTCATAGTTTTTCTCTCCTGGTAGTATGAAGTTCCTTATGCTCCGATCCAGCAAGAACTCACCTATCCATTCATTCTCTTTTGTGTTCTGAGATAGCCTTCTGATTTTCACAGGGTGCTCTCTAGGCCTGCTGTCCCTGTGGACCCTTTGTTTTCCTCTAGTGTTACATCCCTTGTGTTCTAGCTGTACTATTCATGCCTGCCTGCCTGCCTGCTTCCCTCCCTCCTTTCCTCCCTCCCTCCCTTCTTTTATTTTTCTTTTTTGAGATTAAACTCTCCCCACTATTTAGTATAAGGTGGCCTTAAACTCACAATTCTACTCCAGTCTAACAGGTGTGGGGCTTCCAGGTGTTTGCTGCCATGGCTGCTTGCTTCCTCTTTTGTGCCTTCATCCTTTTCTCTGAACTGCCCCTGGTTCTAGAGCTTCCTGAGGAAAAAGATGGAACAAATAAATTTTTAAAATAGTTTTGCAGCAGAACATATTTTTTGTTTGTTCTTTTTCCTGGACGTACCTGCTTAAGAGTTTTAGTTAAGAACTGAACTTGAATTGGCAGCTCATTTGTCCTTAGGATTTCAAAGTCTTGCTCAATTTGTGTTCTTAGAGTTCAGTTATAAAGTACTTAGAAAATGCCAGGTGCCCGACCCTGTTTGGCTCCTAACCACTCTCTGAGGCAGGAGTTGTTCTTTTCCCCATGAGGAATCAACTGTGCAGGGTCAGATTATCACAAGGGAGTAAAGGCAGGATGCAAACCCAGGAAGCCAGTTCCAACTTTGCACCACACTGTTGCCTGGTGCTCACATGACTGGTGCAAAGCCATTGGCACTTGGATGTCAATTGCCTTTGACACACTTACCCCCACTCTCTCTCTAGGACTGTTTAGGATCTTTTTATTTTGGATGCCTTAGAATTCCATGAGCATGTCTCTTGTGTAACATGTCTGTGTGTGTGCACACATACGTACGTGTAGGATAATTACTCTCCCACCATGTTCTCTGCTGTCTCTTCTGCATTTCTTCCTCCCTTTGTTTTTCTTTCTATCTTCTATCAGCCATGTCTAACCTTTTGACATTGTGACACGCTGTTCATGCTACAGAACCGTGCAACTGAATTAAAACAAATCTCATAATGTTTAAATGAGGTTGTGATTTTGTGTTGGGCGGCATTCATAACTGTTTGGACCACAGGTTAGACCAAATCCTTCTGTGGGTCTGCCTCTAAAGGGCTTTTACTATATTTTCATTTCCAGAATCTTATTCTTGTTCTCTGATTTTCTTTTTCTGGTGCTAAAGATGGAACCCAGGACCCTGTCTGTGTATGCTCAGCTAGCAGGCCACCATGGCCCTTTATCTCATATCCTAAGTCTTTCTTTTTATGCGGCATCCTGATATGGATTATCACCACAGTCATCATTTTGGGAAGAATATATACAGTTTTAAATTTTCAATATTTTTTTCTGCTTTTATGTTGTTCCCCCATCTTTAATTTCTGTTACACAGTTTGTTTGAGTCTCCCTGTCTTTGCTTTCTATATTAGTGAGAACAATTGAGATGCTTGTCTGTCTATTTGCAATGTGAGGGAGAGAGCTGGATTCCAAAACTCAGCGTTTAGTTTTAGTCTCCACTCTATGATGAAGATAACTGACACTGGGTATTTTCTAGGGTGTGTCAGAATAAATGGACTTTCTTCCTGCCATCTCTCACTACATACACATAAGTTTCACTTGCTGGTGTTTTCACAGATAATTGAAGTTCTTCCATCTTCAGATTTTCATGTTATCTCAAAGTATCCAAAAAACATGTCTGTTTAACAACAACATACGCAAACAAACAAAACAAAACGCTAAATCTTGTCACCACCTATTGGGCTAAGTATCAAATAGCAAGGAGACAATCAGAGGAGTATACAGCATATAAGGTGAAAGGAAAGCTGTTTGCCTGTGATGAGACTCAGTAGATTTGACTTGAGTAATGTGATGGCCCTCAAAAGAAAATGGCCCTCAAAGGGAGTGGCACTATTAGGAGGTGTGGCCTTGTTGGAGGAAGTGTGTTACAGTGAGGGTGGGCTCTAAGGCCTTTTTTGCTCAAGCTTCCCTCAGTGTGACAGTCAGTTAACTTCCTGTTTCCTGCAAGATATAGTACTCTCAGCTCCAGCAGCATGTCTGCCTGCCATCATGATGATAATGGACCGAACCACTAAAATTGTAAGCAAACCCCAATTAAATGTTTTCCTTATTAGAGTTGCAATGGTCATGGTGTCTCTTCAGAGTGCTGAAAACCCTAATTAAGACAAGTGGTTTCTGAGTCCTTCATTAATCAAAGAGATGAAAATTATAGCTTTATAGTAGTCCATGTTACCTGTAATCTTCCTTTTTACTGGCACACTATTACAGAATTTTGCCATTGGTTTAAGTAGGTTTTGAATGGTCAAGTATAGTCTAGATATACTAATTGGGAAATTTTAGAAATAAACAGTTACTGGATTTTAAATTCCACGTCATTGTGAGCACTGGGATGAAATCTCATGCCCGCTTCCTCCATCTTGCCTATAATGTGACGTGCCTTTGACTAATGTCTATATACTCTCTGCTCGTTAGTTATTTATAACTGACATGCTTATCAGATCAGCAGTTGAAGTACAGCAATGCTTGTATTTGGGTCACTCTTATTTCACCCAGTAAGGGCTCCAAAGCACAGTAGTAGAGAGTGTTACTAGAGTACATTTTTATCCATAACTATTCCATAACAGTTATACTCTATTATTAGTTGTTCCTTTTAACCTTATAAATTGAGAGTCCTTAATTTAGAAATTAAGTTTTATCATATGTGTGCATAGAGTTTGGTGTGGTGATATATTACATATGATTTAATAAAGCTTGCTTGAGGGTTCAGAATGCAAAGGTAGCTGCAAGCCACCTTCAGGCACAGAAGTTTTCTGTGTATCACCGAATGTCACAACTGCTTATAAAATAGTCATTCAGAGGCTTAATGTTAATTATGATTTGTTTGGCCAATGGCTCAAGCTATCCCATATATATATATATATCCTAACCTATTTTCATGAATCTACATATTGCCACATGGCCACGGCACTACCTCATTTTCTACATATCTTGTTTCCTTGGTAGCTTCTGGCATCTCTCCAACTCTGCCTTCTTTCTCCCTGTATCTTTGCTTGAACTTCCCACCTAGCTATCCTTTGCTCTGCCATAGGCCAAAGCAGCTTTACTCATCAACCAACAAAAGCAATGTGTATTTGCAGCCTACAGAAGGACATCCACATAACTAGCTAATATAGGATAACTGAATAATTATTAGAAAAGAGGTGGCCATCACAAGTAAAACACACAGTAGTAGGAAGGAGGGAGTATTGATATGCATTTTCTTTTGTTTGTTCAAGACAGGCTCTCATTATGTCACCCTGGATATCCTAGAACTCACTGTGTAGACCAGTCTGGTCTTGAACTCACAGGGATCTACCTGCCTCTGCCACCCAAGTGCTGGGATTAAAGGTGTACACCATATTTCCTGGCTCAGAACATGTATGTATTTGGGGAGAATTTATAAAAGTACAGAAACTGAAGGACATAAGCTCACATTCTGATTTCATATATGGCACATGAAGCAAGGCCGGAAAGAGCACTCTTACCATTGGCAGAAGCCTCTTCCCGGGAGACCATACCTCAAAGTAAAGAATGGAAAGAAAAGTAGTTCACAGAAGAAGACAGAATTCATGGTAGCCCTGGGGAATATGCTTCTAGCTTCTGGGTATAGAAACCGAGGAAAGTTTTGAGCATCTAGAAATGATGAACCACTGTGGTGTTTTAAATAGATGGCTATGGTATTAGCAATCAGAATGCAAAATCTGCCATTTAACAAGCTTGTAACTTGATTATCTAAAGGTCTCTGATCTTGAGTTTGCTCATATATAAAATGGGAATTTTAGGATGGGGTTTCTGTTCAGCCTGGTCCTGTTGCCCTTCAGCCCCAAATAAAGACATAAGGAGTTATATTAACTATAAACTGTTTGGTCAATGGCTCAGGCTTCTTACTGGCTAGCTCTCTCTTAATTATTAACCCATAACTATTAATCTATGTATTTCTGCATGGCCATATCTTACCAGGGAATGCCAAGAGCATCCTATCTTCCTAGTAGCTACATGATGTCTCCCTCTGGCCCTTTCTCTTTGCCTCTTCTCCCCAGAATTCTCCTTGTCTGGTAGCCCCACCTATACTTCCTACCTGGTTACTGGCCAATCAGTATTTTATTCATCAACTACTAAGAAAAACATATATATATATATATATATATATATATATATATATATATATATATATCCCCCATCAGGGAATTATATATTCTTTAAAAAGAAAGTATATATGCATAGTGTATTGGCTGGTTTTGTGTGTCAACTTGACACAAACTAAAGTCATCGGAGAGAAAGGAGCCTCAGTTGAGGAAATGCCTCCATGAGATAGAGCTGTAAGGCATTTTCTCAACTAGTGATAATGGGAGGGCCCAGCCTATGGTGGATGGTGCCATCCCTGAACTGGGTTCTATAAGAAAGCAGGCTGAACAAGCCAGGGGTAGCAAGCCAGTAAGAAGTACTTCTCTATGACCTCTGCATCAGCTCCTGCCTCTAGGATTCTGCTGTGTTTGAGTTCCTTTCCTGATTTTCTTCAGTGATGAACAGCAATGTGGAAGTGTAAGCCAAACAAACCCTTTCCTCCCCAACTTGCTTTTTGGTCATGGCATTTCATCAGAGCAATAGGAATCCTAACAAAGACACATAGGTATGTATATGCATAGAAAGTTTATACACATGCAGGGTTAAACATAGATTACTAAAAATCTTAGAAGGGTCATTTGAAAGACATTGTCTCAGATTTTGGAGAGAGAGAGAGAGAGAGAGAGAGAGAGAGAGAGAGAGAGAGAGAGAGAGAGAGAGAGAGCGCAACTACCAGACTTCGAGGACATAGAAGGAAACAATGGAGACACAGTCTTTATTCTCATGAGACTTATATTCCTGTGATAAGTAAGAATTTTCTAGGCAAAGAATATCTATCTATTCCTGAGCTAGAGAGTGAGGGAAGTTGTGTTATGTGATGTATCAGATGCAACACAAATGCAATCAAAGCTTTGCCCCAATTATATCTTAATTATTTACTAAAGTTTATTTTTTATTTTTTATTTTTATTAATATATATATCCAAGCTGGGCTCAAATTCATGATCCCTGCCTTCGCTTCCTTCAGCAAATTCTACCAGTGTGCACCACCACAACCTGCTTTCTAAAGCTTTTAAAGCACTGTTTACTTAGTATAAAATCTTTAGTCATGGATCATTTAAACATGACACAGTAAGAACACGGGTAATTTTTTAAAGCAATTCAAAGTATGGTAAAAAGAAATTCAAAGTATGGTAATAAAATTAAAACACATGTAATAATGACTACAGTGTCATTTGGAATATTGCAGGAGGAACTACACCACGGACAGAAAGAGTATACTGGGCAGAGCAGCACCACCATCACTTCAGAGAGGAGATGTTGGCATTCTAACTGGTTTTGTAGGAAACTTACAATCATAACATCTGTGGCAGTAAAACATAACTTATTCATACAGTTAGAAATTAAGCTAGAGAAGAGCAATGCAAAGTTATAAACAGAAAGCAGGAAGATTTGATTAGGTCAATAATAACCACAGTACCACTTTTTCTTTCCACAGAGTTTCATATTGTTTGTGACGAGGGTGCAAGCCAATATAATTGGGTGTAAAATTGCTGGAAGTTGCTCAAAATCAAATTCTTAAGTATTTATTTATACTTGGATTCTCATGACTTGTATTTCTCAAAACAAGTAGTAAGGTAGTTCCCACAGGCTGGGTAAGATGATGTTTGCGAACGTGTGAGGAAACATAAATTGAAAACTGAGGTTTTGGGCTGGAGAATTGACTCGGTGGTTAAGGACACTTTTTGTTGTGAAAGACCAGGGTGTGATTGCCAGCCCTCACATGGAGGCTCACAACTACATACACATGCAGGCACATACACTGCACACATTCAGGCAAAAGATTCAAACACACACACACACATACACAAATCTAAAATAGTTTTATAAGAAAACCGAGGTTTTAAAGATAATGGTAGCAGGCACATACTGCTATTTAATACCAGAAGAGGAAAAGCTAATGTATGCAAAAGGCTGCTGAAAAGAGAAAAATGAACAGAATAACCCCCTTTGTTTCAGGAAAATATAAGGCAGTGCCCCAGGGATTGTTGGCAAACATTATCATCTTTGAAAGTTACTGCTTAACACAAATTCTGGGAAGCTGAAGGCTTCTGGGTAATATGAATCACAAGGAAAGAATGCCTATTTTGTGGCTGAAACTTTCTAATGGGATACTGGTTGATCTTAGTGAAGAAGGCCAGGGGTCAGCAGTGGTTTAGAAGAATTTCCAGCCTGTACACAGGGTCTCAGTTTTGCTTGGATCTCTCTTGTCATGTTTTGATTAGAATCTTTCTGTCACACAACTCTTAAAATGTAGAGAGAGATACAGGCATATGAATTTGCTTACAACTGAGCTTAATTGTGTCTGTTCGTTCTTGTGTACAAGTATTTGTAAAAGCTCTGTGGTGGTTTGAATAAGATTGATCCCCATAGGCTCATATATTTGAATGTTTAGGAGTGGCTTTAGGGGGTGAGGTCTTGTTGGGGTTGATTTGGCCTTGTTGGAGGAAGTGTGTCACTGGGAGTGGACTTTGAAGTTTTAGAAGCTCAAGCCAAGCCCAGTGTCTCTCCCTTCTTGTACCCTACAGATTGGGATGTAGAACTCTCAGTTACTCTCCAGCACCATGTCTGCCTGTGTGTCACCATGGTTTCTGCCACGATAATAATGGACAAAACCTGTGAACTGTAAACCAGTCCCAATTAAATGTTTTCCTTTATAAGAGTTGCCATGGTCATGGTGGCTCTTCACAGCAATAGAACATTGACTAAGGCAGACACTAATATATTTTTAGTCTTTAATGTTTCACACATATATACAATGAGTTTTAGCTATTTCTACCCCGTCTCTCCCTCTTTCTACCACAAAGAAATTGACACTTCTTTCTCTAGCCACCATTATCTGTCAGTAGTTCCTCAGGAAGAGATGGGGCCTCATTAGCCTGGCAAGACATGCCCATCAGTATAATAGTGGCATGACTGTTATGGGGGTAACAAATTATTTTCTGCTCCACTCCACAAGAGGGAACAACATATGCCTGGTGCTGTAAACCTAGTCAAGAGCTGGTAGCTTTGAAGGTCATAGTGCCTAGTGTGGAATCCACTGTTATTTTGCTGAATGGGTATGTAGTCAGACTGCAGTCTAAATACGTGGAGGTAAGCAACCTAGAGATAAGTAAGGGAAGAAACTGCTGCTGCCTCAGGTTAGGGCCACAGTCTAGGGGTATCACAATTGTGTAGTGAGATGTAGAACCACCTAGGACCTGACTGGGTGAGTTGGTCCTGGAGGGAGGAAGAGCCAAGGAGAAGAAAAGCCATTTCTGTGGTGTTTGGAACAACTCAGGAAGCTGAGGGAGAAGGAGCATGATTTTGGACTTCAAGACCTGGAACTTTTAATCTTTCACTAGTTTCTTTTATTAGCCAGGTTTACTCAGGGCTAGTGGAAGGTGGACCTGGGGAAGGAAGTTATGTGAAATACAGAGTAGAGGAGAGGAAAAGTGAGAGTTGAGGGCTTCGGGAGATAGATGCAGAATTGATAGTGTACGAACCGTGCCCAAGCAACTGTCTATAGTGCACGTTGTAGAGCAGCATTTATAAACCATTGTGTGCTCTGCTGGAGAACATCAGGAAAAAGACATTTGACCTATTTCAAGTAGAGTGGGTTTATGTTAGGGAACAGGTGAATGGAGAGCAAGGCAGAAAATCACTTTGCACAGGATATTTGTGGGTTGTGTTTGTAGAATCATATGTCCCACTCTGTGGGGTCAAGCACCAGTGAATGGGTATAGTGTAAGGATGAGACTGGGAAGTGTTTGGAAATTAATTAGGACCAGCCTCATGCTTAGGACCAGCACTTAACATCAACTAGAACTGACAAGTGTTACTGGGATTGTCTGCCCAGCTCTCCTGAGGCATGAAAATGTAGATTGACAGCCTGATGAGAAGGAGGTCAGGTAGAGAAGAAAGGAGAGAAAGCCTTCCCTTCCCTGGTCAAGCACCAGTGGAAAGGGAGTTTAGGAATCCCAAGGAAATAGAATGGGTAGGACTTGGTGCTGGGAATGTAAATGACAAGGATCAGTAAGGACCGTAGGGTAGATCCCTAGGCTACTATTGAGCAAGCCAGGGGTCCTCATGGTCCTGAGAGGAAGAGGGAATTTTCTTTTTCTTCTTTAGATTGCCTCTGTCTGTGCACCTGAAACCTCTGCCCTGCCGCACCCCCCCCCCCCATCCCATCAAGGATCCCATTGATTTGCTGAAGAAACTAGGCTGTCTTGTCCTACAGTCTGATTGCAGTGTTAACACACTTATTTCCTTGCTGTACTTCTCATTGAGAAATCAATATTATGAAGTCATCAAAGAAAGGAAGGTTTATAAACAGACGATTTTTCTCACTGGCTTAGTGTTAAAAGCTATATTTGTCCTCAAACCAATAAGTTATCACAAAATGAATTTCTAACATTTAAGAAATAAAGTTGAAATTCTTATTCATTTATTTTCTCCTTTTCATGTGTGTGTGGTGTGTCTGTATATTCACCTGGGTATGGACGAGTATGTGTGGCCAGTATGCGCACATGTGTGCATGTGTCTGTGGTCCAAGTTTGGTATCAAGAATCACTTTTGATCTCTTTCCTACCTTAGTCATTGAGGAAGAGACTCTCAGTCATGCTCAAAGATCATTGCTTTGTCTAGTCTCCTTAGCTGGCTTGCTTTGGGTACTCCCCTGTGTTTGCCTTTCTAAAGCTAGAATTACCATGCCCACATGACATGTATGGGCTGGGATTCAAACTTTTGTCTGTTTGTGTTCACAACCAAGCTACCACCACAGCTCTGGATTCATGTTTTTAAGTATAATTGTTATTACTATTTTATTATGTAAAACCTGAAAATCTTACAGAGTAAATTGTTCCTTATTCAAATCTGTTCCCATTTGTCTCCTGTGGTCAAAAATGGATGAGCACAACCGGGTGATGGTGGTGCACGCCTTTAATCCCAGCACTCAGGAGGCAGAGGCAGGAGGATCTCTGTGAGTTCGAGACCAGCCTGCTCTACAAGGGCTAGTTCCAGGACAGCCTCCAAAGCCACAGAGAAACCATGTCTCGAAAAACAACAAAAAAAGAATGGATGAGCACATTACAATATTGAATTACCTTTTGCTTTTGGTTGAGATCAGTGGAGAAGTGGATTAGCTACTTTTCTGTTGCTGTGATAAAACTCCATTGTTAGACCCCCGGAAAACTCAAGTATCCGGGGTCCCAGTCCACGACCGCAGTCACCCCAATCACCAGGCAGATTCAAGAGCTTGCTGCAAATTGCATGAGGCTTTATTGTTTTTTAACGAGCTAACCCCATGTTAGCTCAGGTCTTTCACCCACCCGCCACGGCGGATGGCTCCCAAAAGACAGTTTGAACCAGCTGCTGAGAGATCCTGTAGGGCAGCGTAAGGAGAGTGTCTAGGGGTACGCACAGGCTCAGGATTGGTGTGCCTCCAGGCTTAGAGGGCTTGCCCTGTGGTGATTGGCCAACTGGTTGTTATGGCCCATAGGTCCTCCCAGGGTGGTTGCTATGCTCTGTGCCTCATTGCTGTGTGCTTGTCTGTAAAGTACACTCAGGGTCGTAAAGCATAGCGCCACCAGCTAACTTCTGATTGGTTCCTTGTCACGAGGCAGGCACCTAACCTCTAGTGACTAAGACAAGGTCATAGCGAGCACGTGTTACTGTCATAGCTGCCGAAATGGGGGGGCTGGTCCCTTCACCATGACCCAGGCAAGATACCAAAGAGGTAGTTTATTAGGGCTTATGGTTCAAGAGAGTCCATCACAACAGAGGGACATGACGGCAGATAGCAGATGGCAGCGAGAGCAGGAAGCTGAGGTCAGATCTTAAAATGCATGCATGGAGCAGAGAGCAATCAGAAAGTAAGACAAAATTATAAACCTGCAAAACCTGCCCCAGTGATGTACTTCTTCCAGTAAAGCCCCACCTCCCAATGGTTCCACAGTCCTCCCACACAGCACCATCAAGTGATGACCAAGCCTTCAATTTCTTGAGCCTACGGGAGACATTTTCTTTCTTTCTTTTTTCTTTTTTTTATTTAACTTAGAAACAAGCTTCTTTTATATGTCAATCTCAGTTCCCTCTCCCTCCCCTCTACTCTGGCCCCCCCACCAGCCCCCTACCCTAACCCCTTTCTGCTCCCCAGGGAGGGTGAGGCCTTCCCATGGGGGAACCTTCAAAGTCTGTCATATCATTTGGAGCAGGGTCTAGACCCTCCCCAGTGTGTTTAGGCTGAGAGAGTATCCCTCTATGTGAAGAGGGCTCCCAAAGTTCATTTGTGTACTACGGGAAATACTGATCTATTACTATGGGAGACATTTTCAATCAAACCACTGCATCCCACTCCCTGACTTCCAAAGGTTCATGGCCCTATCATAATGCAAAAAAATGCATTTAGTTCAATTTTAAAATTTCATTGTCAATAATGCTTTAAAAATTGGAAGTAAGTCTCTCTAAGACTTCAAGCAATCAGTCTCCTCTTCTTCATCCTCCTCCTTCATCTTTTACTAAATGGAGCTCACTAATGTAGCTCTGGCTGTCCTGACACTCCCTGTGTCAACCACATTGGCCTTAAACTCACAGAGATCTTCCTGCCTCTGCCTCCTGAATGATATGTTTAAAGTCATGTAACATCATGCCTGGCTTAAGGCAATCAATCTCTTAATTGTAACCCTCTGTAAAATAAAAAAAGCAAATTACATACTTCCAACACATAAAGGCCAAACCATGCATTATCTTCCAAGGGGCAGAAATGGGGGCTTAGTAAGGAAATACTGTTAGACCCCGGGAAAATTCAGGTATCCGGGGGCCCAGGCCATGACCGCGGTCACCCCAATCACCAGGCAGATTCAAGAGCTTTGCTGCAAACTGCGTGAGGCTTTATTGTTTTTTAACGAGCTAAACCCATGTTAGCTCAGGTCTTTCACCCACCCTCCATTGCGGATGACTCCCAAAAGACAGTTCTAAGCCGCTGCATACGGATCTTGTAGGGCAGCGTAAGGAGAGTGTCTAGGGGTACACAGAGGCTCACGATTGGTGTGCCTCCAGGCTTGGAGGGCTTGCCCTGTGTTGATTGGCCAACTGGTTGTTATGGCCCATAGGTCCTCCCAGGGTGGTTGCTATGCTCTGTGCCTCATTGCTGTGTGCTTGTCCGTAAAGCACACCCAGGGTCGTAAAGCACAGCGCCACCAGCTAACTTCTGATTGGTTCCTTGTCACAAGGCAGGCACCTAACCTCTAGTGACTAAGATAAGGTCATAGCGAGCACGTGTTACTGTCATGGCTGCCGAAAGGGGAGCTGGTCCCTTCAATACTAACCAAAGCAAGACTGGAATCTAGCAGGTCAAACACCAAATTCCATAGCTCCATGCCTGGTATCAGAAGGTTTGGATGGCTTTTCCTCTCCAGCTTTACTGCCTGTAAAATACATCCCACTCTTGGGCTAGTTCTACTTCCTGTATACAGTTCTCCTTGGCAGATATCCCTGGCTTTGGCATCTTCAATATTTGGGGTCTTCACTGAAATCTAGGTTTCACTTTCACAGCTTCATGTAATGGCCTCTCTCGGGGCTTTTACAGAGGGACTTTCTGTCACACACTATCTGACTTCAGTGGCTCTCTCAAACTGTGGAAGGAGAACCTATGACTCCTTCACTCTTGTATTCGTTCATAGTTTTAAAGCGTGTGCTATGTAGATGACACTGCCAAGTTCTGCTGCCAGCTTGAGGTGGCTCCTGGCATCCTTGAATCACATCAGCAACAGCTTTTAAAAAGATGATTTTATTTTATGTGTATGGGTGTGTGCGAGCAGAAGTTACTTATTAAGTTTTAATTACTATGCCCAAGAGATCCATGAAACAAAAATGCCCTCTGATATGCAAGCCCCTTGCCCAAGGACAGACAGTTCCCAAAATGCTGGAGGCTGTTGTTTATGGGAGATAACAAGCCACATGTTTTTCACTCCCCTAAACAAGTTTATTTGACACATCTGCACCAAATGTGCGTGATCACATGTGGGCAGGAGGTTCATAGGCAGGAAATGCATCTGGATATATGCTTGCCTCTGATTGGATGTAGGCAGGAAATACATCAGGCTGTATGCTTGCCTCTGATTGTACCCCCATTTGGCACCATTATTAGGGCTAATAACTTGTTACTGGATAGGCCATCGGCTCTAGAGCCGAACCTACTACTATTACTCTGATAACTAAATTGGTATTAAATTGACTCCTAATAACTTTTTTTTTTGTTTATTTTGTTTTTTCGAGACCGGGTTTCTCTGTGGCTTTGGAGGCTGTCCTGGAACTAGTTCTTGTAGAGCTGGCTGGTCTCAAACACACAGAGATCCACTCACCTCTGCCTCCCAAGTGCTGGGATTAAAGGTGTGTGCTGCCATCACCTGAAGGGTTTTCCTTCTTAAGCTGCTGCAAATTGTGACTCAGGGCCATTTCCCAGAAACTGGGTATGGACCTGGCCAGAACCCATCCACCTGGCTAGTATTTAATTAAAGCTTGCTTCAAATTTGGCTTTAAACTGTGGTAGTGGTCTTATTCTCGCCAGATGTGATTAACAGGTGCTTTTGCCTATATGTGTGTTTGTGGACCACATGCATGCCTGGTGCTTATTGGGGCCAGAAGAGCTGTCACAAGGATGCTGGGAATTAATACCACCCACTAAGTCCTCTGGAACTGCTAGCTAGTGCTCTTAGCCCTAGGGCTATTCCTCCACCCCCTGCAGCAGGGTTTTTATTTAAGTGCTATCTAGAGATAAAACTCCTTAGACTGCTTTTTACAACTTGGAAGTTTAGCTGGGTGGGGCCTGGCCCTAAGGGCATCCTTCCCTTCATTCCAGTGCAGAGAAAGCTTTTCCTAAAGACATGAATGTCCTTAACAATTACATCTTCTCTTTCAGCACAGGTCTTGGCTTAACCTTAAGCTTCCTAGTATCCTATTTCTCTTCAATCAGCACATTTTGTATTTCTTTCTGCCCACTAGTGCTTTTTCATTATAACTTGCATAAGAGTTATCAGTTAACAACTACGCCACAGATTCTTGAAGTTTCCTGGGCCAAAGAAACTTGTTCATTACTTTTAACTTTAGCCCCAGGCAGGTAATTTCTTAGGACCAGGGCAGGAGGCAACTAGATTCTTGGTGGAAATGTCATTTGAATGGACTCTAGCCCAGTTGCTAATATTATTCCCCTCTGAAACCTCTTGAGCTGGTCCTCCACAGTCTGCAATGCTACTAGAATGTCTAAGTTATGCTTACAGCATTCAACTGCTTTTCTGGTCCAAAGTTCCAAAGTCTTCCACCAACATTTCTCCAAAAACCAATGTGGTCAGGTTCATCACATAAATACCCCACTTGTAATACCAACTTCTATATTACTTACTTTTCTGTTTCTGAGATAAAATACCACAACCAAAGCAACATATGGAAGAGATAGCTTATTTGGGCTTAACGGTTCTAGAAGGTGAAGAGCTCATCATGGCAGAGAGAAGACATGGCAGCAAGTAGCAGGCATAGCAGGAGGAGCAGGAAGCTGAGAGCTTATATCTTAAAATGTGAGCATGGAACAGAAGTCGGCCAGGAAGTGGAGTGAAACTATTAACACTCAAAACCTACCCACAGTGGTTCAATTCCTCCAGCAAAGCTCCACATCCCCAACAGCGCCACCAAATGAGGTTCAAATATCTGAACCTGTGGGGGACATTTTCATTCAAATGTCCACAAGGAGGAAACTATTTTGGAGTACTTTATTGTTTTCTGTTGGCTTCTTTATAACTGATGTGCACAGTTTTTTGTTTCCATTGTAGGTCACTTGTAGAATTTGGAGGGCTTTTCCTATTGTGAAGCTTTGAGGTGGCAAAGTTGACATTGTCCGTTTAATTTATCCTTACAAGACATGAAAGGATTCCCCAAAGGATTGCTTTTTGAAAGACTCATGGCCTAATGCAATTAATTAGTGGAAATTAAGCATGCCTCTTAAAAGTGACTCTATTTTTATATGAATGTCAGTATACCAAGAAATTCCACAGAGACCGAAATTTATATCTTATCATTATTTTGACTTCTATTATTTGTAATTTTATTGAAAATTTTTGAGTAAATTTAATTAAAAGGATTTTTTTCAGAGACAGGGTCTCACTATATTTCTGAAGCTAGCTTTATATTCATGAACTCTATGTCTCAGACTCCTGAATGTGGAGGTGATAGGTGTGTGCCACCAGCTCTGGCCTAGATGTAATAATGCTTGCTAAAAATATCTAACATAGTTTGCATCTATAAACTATTATAAATAATATTTATGAACTAAATTTTCTCTCTGTGTGTATATGTCTGGTGCATACATGTGTACTCTCCTTGTAGGTGCTCAGGGAGGCCAGAACTTGACATTGGATTGTCCTTCTCAGTTGTTTTTCTGTCTTTTGAGACAGAGCTTCTCAATGAACTAGGAGCTCACTGTGTTGGCTAGAGTGACTTGTAAGGGATTCCCTGGGACCCAGTCTCCTCTCTCTTGTTGTGGGTAATAGGTGCATGCTTCAGGGTCTGGATTTCTTGTGGGTATTGCAAAGCTGAACTTGGAAGCTCAGGTCCTTGTGTTTGTGTAACTTTACTCATTGGGCAACCTCTTCAATTCTGAAACTATTTTAAATATTTAAAATCTTTTAATAGTTTTTGTACATAAAACAGCATTTCTAGTTTTACAATTTTATTCTTTTGTTTTTGAGATAGGATCTTATTTAGACCAGGCTAGTCTCAAACTCACTAGCCCAGAATGACTTTGATCTTCTGATATTACTATCTCCCCTTCTGAATGATTGGTGTCTTAGTTTTTATTTCTATGAAGAGGCACCATGACTAAGGCAACTTATAAAAAAAGTATTTAGTTGTCATAGTGTTTTATCACAGCAACAGACACCTTAACTAAGGCACATCATTATTGTTTAAGTACAGGTTCAGGAATTCTAGAAATAAGGATGAAGTTGGTATTTGGTTGGTTGGTCTTTTCAAAGCTGAAGCTGCACACTGGTTGAATGCTGAGGTGAGAAGATACTGACAATGTCTAAATAATCAGTTGAACCAAGAAAGGAAAGAGTAAGTAATCAACTCATCAAATATTTATTGAGTCTATTGTGGGAAAAGCATGTTCTGGGAACTTGGGATGACTGGAAAATCAGAGTCCTGTCCGCACAGAACACACACATTCTTGCGTGATAAAACCAAGGACACCGAGGAGGAGAGAGTTCCCAAGAGAGAAAGATGATCAATAATTTGAAGTATTAATATGAATAAGGTCTGAAAAATGTCCAGTAAGTTTGGGAGAGAAGGGGTTAAGCTGATACGTTTAGTCTGTGTGAGATTACTAGAGGAACTAACTGTATGGGAGGCTGGTTAGCACCGGCTGGGTAATGAATACGTGGTAAGTGGAATGTCTGTCTGTCATGCTGATGTAACAAATGCCTGAGACTCTGTAGTTTATAAAATGCAGAAAGCTATGCTGCATGATTCTGGAGGCTGTGAAGTCCAAACACATCCTATATCTGAAGACCCATTCCTCATAGATGGTGCCTGCTATGTCCTCTCAATCTGTGGAAAGAGTAAAGCTACTCCTCGTAGCCTGGTATGGTTCTTAAACCCATTCATAAGATAGAGAACCATGCCTTAATCCTTCCTGAAGGTCCTACCTTTTAAGATGATCACACTGGGCATTTGATTCCAACATATGAATTGTAGGGGGTGAGTGAGCACAGATGTTCTAATCATGGCATAGAGACTTGTCTTAGGGTTTTTTATTGCTGTGAAGCGACACCATGACCACGGCAGCTCTTCCAATGAAAACATTTACTTCAGGTGGCGGCTTACAGTTTCAGAGGTTCAGTCCATTACGATCATAATGGGGAGCAAACCAGGGCAGTGTGCAGGCAGATATGGGGCTGGCTACATCTTAACCAGAAAGCAGCAGCAGGAAGTTGACTGACTGTCACGCTGAGTGAAGCTTGAGCGAAAGAGACCTCGAAGTCCCTCACAGTGACACACTTCCTCTAACAAGTTCAAACCTCCTAATAGCGCCATTCCCTGTTTTTCAAACTACCACAAGCCTATTTAGAAACCTAGCTGTCGAGAGGCAAAGGAAGGATGAAAAGAATGTTTATCTTAATCTAGGAAAGACTTGAGCATGCTATGCTGATGGTGTAAATAAATGAGTGCCTCTCCTTGGAAGGATAAGGGGACCCGTAAGAGGCCAGTGAACAAGGATGTGGACATAAAGAGATAGTTTTTTAAATCTCTCTGTGTGTATGCATGCATGGTATATGTATATGTACATGTTCATGTGTGTGTGTGCACGTTTAAGGATGTGCTCACCCATGTGTGGATGTGTGGAGGCCAGACATCCACGTTGGATGTGTTTTCTATTGCTCTCCACCTTATCTTTTTGAGACAGGGTCTCTCCCTGAACCCAGAACTCTCCATTTTGGCTAGGCTCGCTGACCGGCAAGCCCAGTATGTCTTCCTGTCCCTGCCTCCCCAACCCTGGAATTAGAAGCTCGCTGTGCACATATTTCAGTTGGTTTCTAGGGAACCCCAGCTTAGGTTTTCATGCCTGGACAGCAAGTACTTACTGAGCTGTCTCTTTAGCCCCAAGAGTTCTTTGAACATGCTAAAACTGACAGGAAAGAGAGCCTCGGAGGGTCTCCTCCGGCTACTGAACAGCTAACTGGAAGCAGTACCACACACAGCATTTACTTTTAGGAGACCTTACTTGTGACTCCTGGGTCCTTAGTAGGAACTAACCTGCTTTTAATACTTCCCAAACCTTAGAAAAGACCCGGAAGTGACATTTCCCTCAAACCGAAGCTGTCATAGATAGGAAATGGCAGGGTTCCTCCTGTTTTGTGTTTTGTTTGTTTTTTAAAGAAAACCAGGGTTTCTGCATAAGCACAGACTCATCATGCAAGGTAAGGTCAGATTGCTCACTGTTCAAGGGACAAAATGAGGACAGTTACATGTCCCCCCATGTATCTCAACACTTGGTCTCCAAGTAGTGAGTAGCATTGTTTGGGGTCCTTGTGGATTCTTTAGCAGTTCTTAGCTTGTGAGTCGTGACCATTGAAAAACACATATTTCCGATAGTCTTAGGAACTGAGACACTGCTCAAATATGAAGTAGCAACAAAAATAAGTTTATAGTTGGGGGTTCCTAATGCTATTGGAAATACGTATTTTCTGATGGTTGTGACCCACATGAACCACTGCAGGGAGGACTAGCTGAAAGAAGTGGATCATTAGGGGGCAGGCTTCGAGGGTTACAGTCCACTGTGCTTCCTGCCTGAACGCTCTGCTTTCCGATTGTGCTTCAAGCTTCTGTTGCCATGAACAGAGCTCTGGGCTGCCATGCCTTCCCCAGTACGGTGGGCTGTATCCCTTGAACTCCGAGTCAAATAAACACCTCCTACTTGAAGTTGTGTTTTTATTAGGTATTCTATGACAGCAAGGAGAAAGATAATTAATGCAGGGACTGAGCTTTTTGTCCTCCAAGCCTCCGGTCTAGGCCTGGGCTTGCCACTCTAGGAAGAAGTCATCTTTTCCCTAATTTTCACCTTCTACTTGGACTAGAAGCAGCCCTGTATAGGCTCAGAAGGTCACTCCTATTGATTGACATTCTCCCTGGCTTAAATGAAGGAAAAAATCCCTCATTTCTTAGTTTCATGCTCTCGAACATACGGAACACAATTCCATGTCTGCCATCTAAGAAAGCCCTTTTTTGTTTGTTTGTTATTTTGGTTTTTTGAGACAGGATTTCTCATTGTAACTATGGTTGTCCTGTATCATGTTGTAGAGCAGGTTGGCCTTGAACTTAGAGCTCCCCCTGCCTCTGCTCCCCAGAGCTGGGATAAAGGCATGCTCCACCACTGCCACCAGGGCCTGGCTAGGAAGGTTTTATTTTTTTTTTTAATTAATATCTAGCTTATCACTAAGGAATTGAGAATTGTCCTTAGATGAGTCACACAAGAGACAATATGAATATTATGGGGGTAAAATCTACAAACCTCAACAGCAAACAAAAGGAGTGTAATGGAACATCTGGAGGTGACATTGTAAGCTGGCAAGGAAACTATTACATTCATTGGTATAGTCTGAGGACAGTTATTTAGAAAGCACAGGGGTATCAACAACTATAAAGACTTCCCTATCCTCTCCCCCCCACATTTATCCCATGTATTCCATGAAATTAATTCAGGGGATGAGAAAAACTATGCAAATGATGTTGTTAAGTGAAATCTTATCTATTGTATTAGGTTATAAGATGAACTCAAGAAATAGTTAGGCCTTTGCCTCTCAAGTGCTGGAACCAAAAGTGTTTTCAATCTTATTTAGTGGGATGTAGTGTCAAATGCCTTTGATCCTAGCACTCAAGTAGGTGGAGGCAGGTGGATCTCTGTGTAAGCTTAAGGCCAGCTCAGTTTGTACAGTGAATTCCACGCCAGCCAGGCTAAATAAGTGATACCTTGTCTCAGATTTTTAAAATCTTATTTAATTTGTTAGTACTGCTAGTACAATATTTAATAATTGCCAGGATAAAGGACCATCTCATTTTTACATTGAAGAGCATTTAGATAATATTTCTGTTAATTAATGTGGCAATTTCTAGAGATTTTGTCAACCTGTCCTTATAACCTTTTCCTAAGGTTTTGTTTCTTCCCTTTTAGAATTTGAGTGTGTACTGGGATTTACAGATAATAACTTAAGCACGATTAAAGTTTGTATCTAATTTACTTCAATTATAGGATCACAAAGTGTGCTCTACATACAATGCATAAGCTAAATTCCACTTGCTCATAAAATCACTTTCTTCTGGGTTCGATTTTCAAGTACTCTATCTGTTTGTCGATGGAATTTTCTTATAGTCAAATATTGATGTGAGAACCCACCCTGTTCTTGCATTCACTCAGTCTCGGTTAGGGTTTTTGTGCTTTTTACACCGTCTTTCACTTTTGTTTCTGTTTTCCAAATACTACTCATGATTTCTAATTACTGATGAGGCTTTCTTCTATTTTCATGGCCCAAAGCATTTATTTTTATAATATGAAAAAAACAGGAGTCATGAGGGCTAGTAATCATTTGGCTCCATTTGGGATCTTGAGACAACTCCAATGTGTTTGCTGTTGTGCTCAGGGAAGTTTCCTTCCTATTATATCTCAGTCTGCTCTATTGGTTTCTTTTCTTAGATGAGTAGTAGTTTCTTTCATTAATGAGTTTGAGTTTTTAAGTAGACAGTGATACCACATGCAAAGGGTAATTTTGTTTCCTTTCTTTAAACTATGTTTTTGTTATTTCACTAGCTAGAGAGGATGCCCTTCAATGATGAGAAAAGGACTCAATCTTTCCCGTGTATACAACATATGGCATTGGTGTCTATATAGACATCCCTATCATGTTTGGGTTACAGTTTTGTTCTTTTTATTTCTACATTACTAAACAATAGTGCTATGGATTGGGTGTGAAATTCTCCCACATGTCCTTAAAGTGTCGATTGTTAGCTGATCGGCTTTTAGGATATGATTGGATTATAAAGGGTCTGACTGCCGGGTGTTGGTGGCGTACGCCTTTAATCCCAGCAATCCGGAGGCAGAGGCAGGCGGATCTCTGTGAGTTCGAGGCTAGCCTGGTCTCCAGAGCGAGTGCCAGGATAGGCTCCAAAGCTACACAGAGAAACCCTGTCTCGAGAAAAAAAAAAAAAAGAGAAAAAATAAATAAAGGGTCTGACCTCATCAGTGGGTGACTTTACTAATGGGTTCATAACTGGATGGGCTTTTGGATGCTGATGATAGCTGAGGAGATAGGACCTACTTGAAGGGAGTGGGTCCTTAGAGGTCTCTCTCCTTCTCTACCCTGACCTCTCTCCTTTCCTTTTCCTTCATGATGAGGTGACCAGCTTTGTCCCACCACATTCTCCCTGCTGTGATGTTCTCTCCCACAACAGGCTCAAGAAATATAAGAACCAAGTATCCATGGACTGAAATCTCTGAAGCCATAAACTGAATAAATACCCTGTCCTCCTCCAGATTTCTTTTCTTGGGACTGGCTAAGAAACACAGTAAAAATGTCTTCATGATTGGGCATGGTGATGCATAGCTGTAATCTTGGTACACCAAAGGCTGAGGCAAAAGAATGGAGGATATGAGGGCTTATTGGGCTATATAAAAGACTTTGTATTGAAAAAGGAAAGAAAAGAAAAACCTGTCTTTATTACTCTCCAAAATTTAACTTTTCCTCAAGAACAGGAGTTTTCCAGGACTCTGCATCCTGGCTGAGGTGCCAGATACATGCTGTAACCTTTGGACAAGATGAAACCAACAAGATAGCAACTATGACACTGCCAGTTACACAACAGACTAGACACCAGGACTTCTCCTTGTTACTTCAACATACCAAGGAGGACACAGTGGAAGAGCTAGTACAATTTTCTCCAAATGTGGTTTCTGCACCATTTACCCATCTTGGTTATTTGTTCTTTTAAAAAAAGATTTGACGCCGAGTTATTCCATCTAGACCATTTTCTTTAATGCTAAATTCTTAGAACTAAATCCCAGGATGTCCAACAGCTTTGGGCAAATGCTTTTCTTGTGGACATGGTTTGAAGAATGTACCCAATTAACGCCTGTACTCACAGCTATTTCCACAAGGTTCATCATGGACTTTTCTAACTAAATATAAGGCTAAGAGACTATACATGTATGTGTGTGGGGGGCGGGGGGCCGTTGAATTAATTTTTCCCCTGACTTCACCAAAGCTGAACTACCTTTCTGTGAGTATGTAATTGGAAAAACCTTTCTTAGTGTTCAACCCTATTTAAGACCTCGAAATAAAAACTAAGCCCCAGTAATAAACCATATAGGCAAGATTTCCAAATTATAAAAAAAAAAAAAATTCAGAAGATTCTTGTTTCTTGGTGCTTTGCTCACTGAAGAGAAACCCTGATGTGACCTCCAGGCCACACACTCAGAGTCTATATCACCTTTGTCATTTGGGCTGATGACAGCTCACGGGCTGCTTAATCACAGGTCTCTTCTAGGAGGAGAAACTGCTCCCAGTGAGTTCTTCCAGATATGGTCACTAACCCCAATGTCACCTCCTACATCACACATCATCATCACACATCAGCCTACCCAAATCGGTGACTTCTGTGCCCAGTGAGAGACCCTATCTCAACAACTAAGGTAGAGAAGAAATTGAGGACATTGACCTCAGGCCTCATCAATTCAAGCACATCCCTGTAACACACACATGGTTGCAGGGAGTGTGCACACTCAACTGAGTAGAGAAAGAGAAGAATATGCCAGAAATCACTTCCGGGCTTTTTGTTTTGCTTCGTTTTGTACTCCCTAGGATTCTTCTGGACCGGAAGTCATTCCTCAGAACCCAGTTCACAGAGTAGTTTTTCCGGTTGATCTTGGACTCAAACGGCAGATACAAGCATGGGAGAATTGTAGTCTCTGTAGAGGAAATAGCTTGAGGACTAAGGATGGAGAAACCAAGAGCAACTTAATGTAGTTGAGTTTCTACCTGTTCCTGACTGGGGAACACACCCAAGGAACCAGGTAGGGAAGAAGTAGGGACTAACCCTTGAAATGCCACACTGGTCTGTCAAGGGAGTCTCAGGAACTGGGAAGGGACTCACTAACTACCCTTAGAGACATCGGTTTGATGGTTAGTGGGGAGTGAACATCAGGGTCAAGATCATAGGAAAACACAGTAGTTTAAATAAAGGCAGAAAATGGGAATTTGCTGAGTAGCTTATCAGGCCTGAAAAGAGGTCTGCCTTGGCCCTGGAATAGGCTGGCTTGCATTGTTGGAAGATGATGGTGACCTTTGGGAACACAGAGCCTGAAAGGGAGGGGACAGGAAAGAGAAGCAGGAATAAGGGAGGGTGGTCACTCTGAGATACCCCAAAGACTCGGCTAAGGCGTTGACATCAGATTTAAACACACTCTTTCTCAGTTCAGGGAGGCTCAGAAATGTACTTTCGCTATAGCTAAATTTGACTGAGTTATTCATGTCTGCACTAGGAGAGATGTGTTTGCCTATGCCTGTTAGGCTTCTGTCACTAAATTTTTCAATGTGTTTTAAATTTGTACAAAAATTAAAAAAAATTAAAGAGAATTCAGCTATCCCATGGCCTTATATCTTCAGATTTTCACTCTATTGTGAAGGCTCTATAATCATAAGTTTCCAGAATATTTCCAATTTATGTTTCCACATTAGAAAAATCAAAGGCTCTCTGTCTTAGATTGGATCTCTGATAAGACATTCTCTCCACGGAGGAAAGAAAGGATGAAGGATCACAGAGGTGATTGCTGGGACAACGATTTTTTGAGTGAATTTAGTTTTAATTACTGTTTTATTTAATTGCAAGCGGGTCCTGTGGAAAAAAAGAAGACACCAACAAAAGAAATAATTGTTCAAAGAATTCCATCTGCATTGCATTCTCCGTCAGAAATTTCTCATTAAAAATGTGTTCCTTTAAAAGTAACTGAAAGCAGCTGATGAAATAGAAGAGCATGGAAAGTTTCAAATCCCTGTGCAAATTGGGATTCATCAAGGACCATTTGTCAAAGGCTTGACTCAATGGCAGAGTGTCTGCCGCTTCTTATATCCCCGAGCTGGCTTCCATTCTCAAACCCAGACGTTGGCAGCTTTATTTCCTTAGGTGGGGATTTGCCGGTCGCACACTTCAGTTTGTAATGTTTTTGATGTTTCTGAAGCATTAGCATGAGATGACTTTTCCCTTTAGCAGGGACTCCAGATATGGCGTTTTTCTGATTTGGGGAGTAGCTAAAGGGAGAGACAAAAACAAACAAACAAACAAACAGGCAAGCAGCAGAGAACTCTCTTTTTTTTGGTTTTTCGAGACAGGGTTTCTCTGTGTAACTTTGGAGGCTGTCCTGGAACTAGCTCTTGTAGACCAGGCTGGTCTCAAACTCACAGAGATCCGCCTGCTTCTGCCTCCCGAGTGCTGGGATCAAAGGCGTGCGCCACCACCACCCGGCTTTAAAGGGGGCGGAAATTATGAAAACCACCCTGATGCCTGCACCTCTGATCAGGATGACGCATGCGCTATGTACACGCTATGTTAAAAACACAGACAGATTTATGCCTTTTTCCCAGTGTCAGTATTTATCGAATGACAACCAACTCAGTAATTTCAGTGGTAGCAGTGTGCCAGATAATCCTGCCTACACTGCTAATCTGACTGAGGCAAATGAAGGATTTGCGTTGTCTTATTCCAATCTTCATTACTAATGTTAACTGTCCCATCACACGGAATAATAGTAATAGATGCACACAATATAGCTTACGGAAGGATGTAGGTTAAAGGGGCTGCAACAGAGTTTGAGAGGTTTTACAAAACCGGCTGATAGAAATACAAGGTATGAATGGGGTAGTGTCCCCATACCAGCCACACAGAAGAAGCTGTTGCTCTTGAGACCAGGCTGTGGGGCAGTCTGTGGGGCAGAGAGGGAAGATGGAGCCGACTGCAGAGATGAAAGAGCAGGCCAGGTCCAGGATGGGAGAGTAGGGGGGCAGGCAAATGGCAGCTGAGTCTGCCACATCACAGTGGGGGATCAAGCTGAGCTGAAGCTCTCGCCTGTCCTTCAGGCACACGAACACACACAGGTACACACACATATGCGTGCCCGCACCAGGTATTTGATAATATGTTGTTCCTTGCAGTGTTAAATGTATACTTTACCGAGTCCAGGTGACAGAGTTATACCCTGTCCTTGGTCTGGTGTATCCAGTAAGTTCTTGAGCCTGGTTTCCCTGATATGATTTTAATACGATCATGTGCCTCTACAGTTTCCACTTTCCTCAATAAATTTATAGAGTGACTGCTTTTCTACTCCCAAGAATAAGTCATTTTTCAGTCTGTGCTATATGCGTAGCCAGGCAAAGGGTATTGTTTGTGGTTTCACCCAGGAGCACGATCACCCTTCACCCTCAAATATGGAGCTAAAAGCTGCTTGTAAAATGGAGTCTCAAGCCAGGAAAGCCACTGCTCCTCACACTAGGAAGCAACTTACAGGGGGACATAGTTTGATCTCAACAGTGTGTAAAACAGCAGTTCTCAAAACTATCCCCAAACACCATCTAGATTTTATTTGAAATATGAGAAATTAGGCCCACTTGAAATGACACTGGGGCAAAAATTAAATGACAGTGAGACCAGGCTGGCCTTGAGCTCAGAGATGTGCCTGCCTCTGCCTCCCAAGCGCTGGTATTAAAGTTGTGTACTACCACAGCCTGGCACAAATAAATAAATCTTTAAGGAAAATAAGAAAAGATAATGAAAGTAGATTGATACCGAGTGTGTAACTAATTGTATTTGTTACAGTGGGCTGACTCTGACCTTTAAGGAAAACAGGCTCCAAGAAGTTAAAGGGTGTGTTTAATTTGTCACATGACCAGTGAAAGGCAGAGTCACAGTGAAAATCTGAGAGTGAGTGAATCTATGGTTTCATTCCTAATTCAGTGCTGTTGAGTGGCAGTTCAAATCAGCAACAATTAAACACCGGGGTCATGGTGTTTCTCCACAGCAATAGAAACCCTAACTAAGACAACCCCCACCTTTGTGTTTGTGAATTGAAATAGCCACCTAAAGGGTCTTATTGCACCCCCCCCCCCCGCCCCAGTAAGTTCTCTTGTATGTTGGACCACAGCACAGTGTCTGCCTAGTGTGACACACACACTCACTTCCTGCTGCCTGTCGATCAAGATATAGAACTCTCAGCTCCTTTTCCAGCACCGTGTTTCCCACCCTGACGATAATGGACTAAACTGAAACTGTAAGCCAGCCCCAATGAAATGTTTTCCTTTATGAGTTGCCATGGTCATGGTGTCTCTTCACAGCAATGGATACCCTAACTAAGACAGACGTTGGTATCAGGAACTGGGGTATTGTGATAGGCCTGATCATGTTTTTGTGTGAGAAATTTGGACTTTGGGGATTTGGGTTAGGAAAGCAGTAGAATGCATTAAGGGCTGCTTAAAGGGCCATACCAGTTGGGTCATGGAAGACTTTGATGCTGAAGGTGCTTTGAACCGTGGGGGGGTTGGCTCAAGAGGTTTTAGAGGAGAAGAATTTTAGTATGTTGCCTAGAGATTGTTCTTGTGATATTTTGGTGAAGAATGTGGCTGCTTTTTCTGAAAAGTCTGCTTGAAGCTAAAGCGAAGAGTTTTGGATTAATTGCATTGGCAGAGGAAATCTCAAAACAGCCTAGTATAGACTCTTGTTGTGTGGTTACTGGTATTGACTTTTATGAAGATTCATAATGAAAAGGAGCAAGTTTGAGCAAGCAAAAAGACAAAATGTATTGATTGAGGCAAAAAGGAGCACCAGGAAGTAGAATGGAATTAAGTCCTATGTTCAAAGGGATAAACAGATTAAGAAATGAAATAAAGGGAGTGGTGACCTTAGGGCAAGATCTCAACCAGCTATGTTTCCTACTTGTGAAAAGGAACTAAAGAAAAGCTTAGAGCCAGGTGTGCTGGAACATGCCTTTAACCCAAGAACTCAGAAGGCAGAGGCTGGTAGATCTTCGTGTTTGAGGCTAGCCTGGTCTACAGATCAAATCTCAGGACAGCCAATCTTAGGCAGTGAAGAAAACCATCAAAAATAGAAAGTTGGTGAAGATGTAATTGAACGAGGGGGCCATGTTCTAGCCCCAGTAAGCCTCAGAACTTGGCAGCTTCAGCCATGGGGTTCTGGCTTTAGAGTCAATGATGGAAGAGAGGGGTTATGGAATCTCCCTCCTCACATAAGGAAAGCTGCTGAGGCCAGGCATGTGTCAGGGGTGTCCCTAAATGGAGGCCAAGAGAGGCCATTGTGTGAAGCTGTGAAGGTGAAGCCTAGCTTGCTTTGGAGACCCCAAAATTTTGGAGATGCCAGAATCATGTGATACCTTCTGAGGAGAGCTGCTAATGGGGAAGGGAGCCAGCCCAAGAGAAAGAAGTGTGTTGCAGTCAACAAAACTGAAAGGAGTTGGAGATCTGAAGAGCGCTTTGACATCAGACATGGAGATGCAGACTTTGGAGTTTGCTCAACTGCTTTTCAGTCTTGCTTTGGTCCAGTACTTCCTCACTATCCCCTTTCCTCCATTTTGGGACAGTAATGCATATCCTGTGCCAGTATATGTTGGAAGTATGTGATCTGCTTTTTGATTTTGATTTTATAGGGGATTACAATTAAGAGATTGTATGAATCTAAGAAGACACTTTGAACTTTGGACTTTTTAGCATTGTTGAGACGGTGATAGACTATGGGGATTTTTAGAAACTTTTTTTTACTTATTCTTTGTGTCTTTCATATCATTCATCTCCATCACATTCATTTTCTTGTCCCTTTGTATCTACTCTCTGCCCTTGCAACCCCTCCCCACAAAGTAAAATAAAATTTAAGAGAAAAGAAAAGAAAAATCAATGCTGCTATGGAAGGTGCATGTGAAAGGACTGGTCCTGCAGACCCCAAACTACAGGATCTCCACAACACAGGGCAACAACAGGATAACCAAGAGGAGTTCCAGTGAGAGCCCACCATTGATAGTGTGGCAGAAACCAGTGAGAGCCCACCATCGATAGTGTGGCAGAAACCAGAGGCCTCAAACCAGATGCAATGAACAGTTGAGAGTAAAAAATATATGGATAAAAGGGCTTACTGCTTGGCTATGGGGACTTTTGAAGTTGGACTGAATGCATTTTGCATTATGTTATGGCTACAAGCCTTTAAGGGCTTATGTTATGGCTACAAGCCCATAGGGGCTAGTTGTGGGGTGTGGTGGTTTGAATAGGTATGGCCCCCATAGACTCCTGCGTTTGAATGCTTGATCCATATGGAGTGGCACTATTAGGAGTGTGGCCTTGTTGGAGTAAGTGTGGCCTTGTTGGCAGAAGTGTGTCACTGTGGAGGAGGGTTTTGAGGTCTCTTGTATGTTCAAGTTCCATGCTGTGTGATACACAGTTGATTCTGCTGCCTGTGGATCAAGGTGTAGAACTCTCTGCTCTTTCTCCAGCATCACGTCTGCCTGAATATCACCATAAAGATAATGGACTAAACCTCTGAAACTGTAAGCTAGCCTCCGTTAAATGTTTTTCTTTATAAGAGTTGCGGTGGTCATGGTGTTTCTCCACAGCAATAGAAACCCTAACTAAGACAATCCTCACCTTTGTGTTTGTGAATTGAAATAGCCACCTAATGGGTCTTATTAACCCCCCCCCCCAAAAAAGTTCTCTTTTATGTTGGACCACACCACAGCACAGTATCTGCTTAAGTCCCCCAGTGTTTTTCATTGTACTAAGAAACGATCCTAGCTGTGTTTCGGCTTAGACCTCAACCATGTTTGTGACCATGCTAGTTTTCAGTCTCATCCTGAAGCATGGTCCTTTGCTCACTCTTGAACTCCTCTTACAGTAGCCCTTTGGAGTCTTGGGAACCTTCTCCTCCACTTTGCCCTGTTCATCTCCTGTTTCTAGATGTTTGTAAACATTATTTCTTCAGACAGGCTTTCCTAAATGGGTTATTAATTTAATCCCTTTTGTTCTCCATCAAAACACTATTTCTTTGTTTTTTCACTTTCAAAGATCACTGTTGCTATAATATAATGATATATTTGCTAACCTGTGTCTGGTCTGTCTGGACAGGGGTTGTATTTGTATATCCATTTCACAAAGTAGGTGCTGCTTTCTCTTGAATGGATGAATGAATAGATGACAAGATTAACCCAGGGAAGCCTCAAAAGCTAGTAGAATGAGTTGCATGTTCAACTAGAGATAAAGGAATTAGATGATGGCTTAAAGTTTCTATTGCTGTGATGAAACACCAAAAGGCAAGTTGGGGAGGAAAGGGTTTATTTGGCCTATATGTCAGCATTGCTGTTCAGTGAAGGAAGTCAGGACAGGAGCTCAAACAGGGCAGGGGTCTTCTGCAACTGGGCGGCACTTTCACCAGTAGCCTCTCATAGGCTCTCTTCATGGTTCCAACTTTAACTTCTTTGTACACCCCTTCAGTCCTTGGCCTTCAATTGCCACTGAAGCTGCACCTTTGCCAATGATCTCTTCTGGCCTCTCACAGAGCCAAGCCTCAGCTGCTCTCCATGACCCCTTCATGCCTTCAAAACCAGTTCCACCTGGGTGACTCTTACACATTATCAAGGCTGGCTGCCAGCACAAGGTACAACTTAGGCTGCCTCTAGAACACAGCTTCTTTATGCTCTCAGGAAACACTTCTCAGAAGATTTCACCTCAGTGATACTGGTCTCATCTTAATCACCATTAACTTCTTACCTCCAGGCAACCAGCCTCAAAGCATCCCAGCTGTAGTAGTTTGAATGGATATGGCCCCCATTACTCATAGGGACTTGTAGTATTAAGAGGTGTGGTCTTGTTGGAAGAAGTATGGTCTTTTTGGAGGAGGCTGAATGGCTCACACTTTTGATCTGGACCTTGACTGAGGCTGGAGGGCACACCATTAATCTGGGCCACACCTTCTGTTGGAAGTGTGTCACTGTGGGGGCGGGCTTGGAGGTTTTTTTCTCAAGCTTCCCTCAGTGTGACAGTCAACTTCATGTTGTCGCTTCTGCCTGCACATCGTTATGGTCCCTGCCATGATGATAACTGACTGAACCTCTGAAACTCTAAGTGAGCCACCCTCAATTCAATGTTTCCTTTATAAGAGTTGCTGTAAATCAAGGTGTCTCCTCACAGCAATAAAAACCCTAAATAAGACTCCAGCAAAGCAAAGTTTTGCTTTAGTAGTTCTGGTATCTTGTTAATCACAGCTGATTCTTCAGCTTCACAGCTGATAGTCTTTAAACTTTCCTCTGAAACATCCGTCACAAGTCAGGCCTCCATCCTCTGCTCCCAACATTCTTATCTCCCAAGCTCCCACGTAACATCCCACAGAGCTCTTAACACTCAGTGGCTCTTGTAGCCCAAAGTTCCAAAGTCCTTCCACAGCCCTCCCCAAAACTTGGTCAGGTCTGTCACAACAATACTCCACTTTGCTGGACCAATTTGTCTTAGGGTTTCTGTTGCTGTGATGAAACACCATGCCCCAAAAGCAAGTTGGGGGAGGAAAGGGTTAAGTTTGACTTCCACTTCCACATTGCTGTTTATCGATGAAGGAAGTCAGGGCAGAGACTCAAACAGGGTAGAATCCTGGAGGCAGGAGCTGATGCAGAGGCCATGGAGGGGAGCTGGTTACTGGCTTGCTTCCCATGGCTTGCTCACAAAACCAGCCAGTACCCCTACCTAGTCTCTGTCACACAGAGATAAGTGACTTGTCATAAAGTAAGTGAACACAAATCTGGGCCTCAAGCTCGTTGCAATAGGACTCTGAGGCTGAGCCGTTAACCTCATGTCTATGCTCCCTTCCCCTATGGCTTGCTATTTAATTAATTAACTAGTTAATTAATTTTTAATATCTGGCTAAGCTATATCTTGAAGAGAAGGTCATGATTTGCTTTTTGTAGAAGGTTCATTGTGCCTGACTGAGGGCCAGGTTGAAATGTCTTCTCTGAAGGGACAGAAAAATGGACTGGGTGACACTTCCTGTGTGAAGGCCATTCACGTCAACAGCTCAAAGGGCACTGTTCCTGCTTAACCAATTCCTGCAGACATGGTGAGACCACACCAGATCTTATCCTGTGGCAGACTGCTTGTGAAACTTGTTGAAAGGCTGGATGCCTTTCAACCGCACAAAACACTCCGGTTGTGGTTTGGAGAGCCCAACCAGTGTAATGGGCACAACCGAGTTCTGTGAGCTCAGGTGTGTAGCAGACATACATACTTCTCTCACCACAGATTGTGACATTGAATTAGGTCCAATATTCTTGTCAGCATCTCTGAACTCAGGAGCTTATTTAGGAAAGTTTGTAATTGTTTTTGGTTTCAGTAGCAATACTAACGTATTTGGTATTACCTGTACATATGTGAACTCCAGTTGAGGCAGATCTGACTCCTTCTTCTGGCCTCTTGGGCACCTACCTGCACACATGTGGGACACACACATGAATAAAAATGCATCTTAAAAATGTTTGTATTTCTTTAGCAAAGTTGGAGTGAACCTACAAGCTCAGGAACAGAGAAGGGGAATGGACATACAATATTAGGTAAGCAAACTTTCTGTTATTGCTGTTTCCAGGAATTGCTTCAAAGCAATGGTGTCGTGGCAATGTGCTAGAGATTTGTGTGAGTGTAGGAGGCTGCAATGTTACTGAGTAAGCGAAAAGGTGCCGATCAAGAATGCACCTACACTTACTGCTTTTAGAACAGATGGCAACATCGTGGAAGGAAACCTGGACTCAATAATAAGGATAAGGTGAGGAATATTTTATCTCCCTCCAAGTGCAATAGTGTGAAGCTTCAGAAGAGAATCTATACGAGATGTTCTCAGAAATTTCTCAATCAATTAATTTGGCTTCCCTTTTATATATGCATCGAAGTGACAAGTAATAAAAATCTATGTCCCAATAAGTCTAAAGAGATTTTTCAGCAAAAGTAAAATAAAAATTTTAAGGGCCGAGAATGAATTGCTTCATAGATTAATTTGAGACATACTTCTTTCTTAGTGGGACACAAATTAATGATGCATTTTACAATCACTGGCATCTTCATATCAACAAAATAGCTGATTCCTCACTAGAGTTCTCATTCCTTTGTGGAATGAAAATTGCATTTCAGTCAGCTCAGCAGCTCAGTCCCCCACCCCACCCCCACCCCACCTCCACCCAGACACCAGGAGCTCTTTGAGACTGCTCAGGCTGGCCAACGTTTTCTCATCACTCACTTCATGCTCCCAGGTGGTCCTCTCCTCATGACCTTAGCTTTAAAACTCAGTGGAAGAGCAGACTCCTAGTTATCCTTACTTCCTGAGCATCCATAGACATGTCCTCCACTGACTGTCCCTAAACACCTCTGAAAGTGGGATTATCATACAGAGTTTATGGTCTTTATGTCATTATGATTAGTCATATACTAAGGTAAGGGTTAAAGTCATATACACTGGCAGCACTACAATTCCTGTCCTTTTGATGTTATTTATGATTTTCTCTAGTTGGTTTTTGCTACTTAGTTGATATACTGGTTCATTTTGTCAGCTTGACACCAGCTTGGGCCTCTGAGAAAGGGGAACTTCAGGTGATAAAAGGCCTCCATCAGGTTGGCCTGTAGACAGGTCCATGGGAGTAGTTTCTTGATTAAGGACTAATGAGAGAGGACCCAGCCCACTGTACGTGAGACCACCTCTGGGCAGGCAGTCCTGAGTTGTGTAAGAAGCAGACTGAACCAGCCACAGAGTAAGTCAGTAAGCAGTGTGGTCCCATGGCCTCAGCTTTGGTTCTGGCATCCAGGATCCTGTCCTGCTTGAGTTCCTGCCTTGTTTTCCTTCAATGATGGACTGTTATTGGGTGCGTAAGCCAAATAAACGCTTTCCTCCCCAAGTTGGTTTTGGTCAGTGTTTTATCACAGCAATCGGAACTAAACTAGAACAATTTGCTCATGTTTATTTTTCATGCAGTTAACATTACATCAGACCTCAACCTATGTATGTCCCGCTTTGTTCACATAATGTAACTGAGTAACCTTCCATGCTGCTATGAAGTCTTCAGAAACATGAATTGAGGATGCAGTGGAGTTTGGGTAACCACTTCCCTTATGTTGAACAGTTATTCTCACTGTTATATGATGTGGGATTTCTCTCTGTATGTTGTAAATATATTTTATTACCATTGGTTAATAAAGAAGCTGATTTGGCCAAAGCCAAGCATAATAGAGCCAGGCAGGGAATCCAAGCAAAGATACAGGAAGAAGAAGGCAGAGTCTAAGAGACACACCATCCCACTGCCAAAGGAGAAAAATGACTGAGCATCACTGGTAAGTCATGGCCATGTGATGAACAGAAATGGGCTAATTTAAGATGTAATAGCTAGTTATTAAAAGCCTGAGCTAATAGGCCAAACAGTTTGTAATTAATATTAAGCCTCAGAGTGGTTATTTGGGAACTGATGGGCAGGAGAGAAACCTCTAGTTACAGTTATAAGATACATAAATTACAGCATTGTGACTGAAATCTTTGTATATGAAAATTTCCCTATGTTTCTGATTATTTGTTTAGGGATATACATCCCAACTAAGATGGCCAGATTGAGACACTTACACTCAAAAGTGTAAATGTATATTAAACCTAGGCTAATTGCATACTATTGAAGCTATTTAAATAAAATCATTTACATGTTTTTTTTTTTTTAAGAAAACCCAGCCTGAGATTAAGAATTGAGATTACTAGAAAGACAGCCTTGTAAAAAAAAAAAAAAGGTCTATTTCCTTAGACTTACTTCAGTCTTTATGGATATTTTTGAATACCCTATAATCATATTAAACTATAATTGATGTTTCTGGTTGGAGAAGAAGTATAATTGTTATAGATGGAAGAACCCTGATCATCATAAAAGTGAAATCTATAGTACGGAAACTCTAGCCTCTACTTTGTATTTCCCTTCCATTAGCGGTTCCATTAAAGCTTATCTATGGGCAGCATACACTGGGTAGGCCATAAGTGCTTCACAAGCTTTTCTCCAGCCTCTGTGGGTCCTGTTGGCTTTTTCTAGTCTCATCATAATAGCCCATTTTCTAGTATCATCACAATAGCCCAATTGTCCACAGGAGGTGAATGCATCATACCTACAAAGTTTGACTCCAAGAGTTACTTGTAGAGTTTTGTTAGTTTTCAATCAGAAATGGATTGAAAATCCACGCATTAGTGCTCAAAGTCTCCACTGAACAAAAAAGTAGCTCTAAGTTGTGTGGTGGGTCTTATTGTAAAGAAACTCTCAGAGCTGATGTATAATTGAAGCATTGTCCTCATAAGTAGTGACTCCAGGTGGCTGGCCTCTTGTCCAATAGTGCTTCATTCCTCAAGATGTTCGAACCTCTTTTCAGAGTCTTTGGCACATTTTCTTTATTATTGTTCAGGAAGGAAACTCTTCTCATCTTCTTTTTCTTTGTTTATGTTTTGAGACAAGGTCTAGCCCTGTAACCCAGACCAGTACCCCAGGAGCTCGCTATGTAGCCCAGGGTGGCCTCAGACTTATGATCTTTCTGTCTTAGATTCCTGCATGCCAGTTACAGGTGTGAGCCAGTTACACTTGGCCCAGTGGAAGAATAAGTTTACTTTTTTTGAGAAGGAATTAGATTTTCTGAGACTTTTAGTGTAGCCCTACCTGTCCTGGAACTCCCTCTATAGATCAGGCTGGCCTCAAAGTCACAGAGCTCTACCTGCCTCTGCCTCCCAAGTGTTGGGATTAAAAGCGTGGGCCACCACCACCACTTGGCCAGATTGATATGCTTATTCTCCAAAGTGGATGCATATGGACCTATTCTAGATTCATTGCTTATTAGTGATATCATTTAAGTTATTTACATGGATTACTCCATTAAGAATTTCATGCAAAATATTAATTGTATATGGTACTTTGTTATATAAGGACATTTTCACATGAATACATACTATTTATATATATTCAAAGAAATATTGTTCTGCTATTAAGAAGAAAGGTAAGCAGCCCAGGGAAGACCCTGCCTCTTTTGAAACATGCCAGTTGATTTTTTTTTTTTTTTTTTTTTTTTTTTTTTTGGTTTTTCGAGACAGGGTTTCTCTGTAGCTTTGGAGCCTATCCTAGCACTTGCTCTGGAGACCAGGCTGGCCTCGAACTCACAGAGATCCACCTGCCTCTGGTTCCCTAGTGCTGGGATTAATGGTGTGCACCACCAACACCCGGCTTGATATTATTTTTTAAATAACACAGACTCTTTTAGAAAATCCAGGAATTACATCATTCAGAGAAATTCTTCTTAATCTGTATTTTGAAATGGACTTTTTTTTTCTAGAGTGATTTTAGGTACACAATGAAACCAATCGGGAGGCACCCAGGTGTTGCATAGTCCCTTTCCCCAGCAAAGCGCAGCTCCCCACCATTGACAGCTGGAATGATGCACCTGTGATGACTGTTGAGCCTACTTTGAAACACCATTACCAATCCAAGTTTGTGGCTGACATTTGGGGCTTGCTACGCACAGCCTTACGGATTTGGACAAATTAATAAGGACATGTATCTGCATCACAATGTCCTATAGTCAGATTCTCTGCTGTTAAGCCTCTGGGACTCTCTTCTTTGTAAGATTTTGATAAAAATATCTTGGCCCTTAGGGTCGCCTGGAAATACACTCTGAGAGCTGCCTGCTGAATATGAATGGGAGTGTTCTCTAAGGAGATGGTCCTGTAAGGAGATAAGGGGGGGTGTCTCCCCTTTGCAAGACAGCATCTGACCCCAAATGCATTTGCAACTACATCCCCAATCCCGGGGGAGCGTCGGAGCTGGGAGGGCCTTTGTGAATGGCTCTGAACCAAAGTGGGGGGTGAAACTAGTATCTCTGCATCAGGGAGTCTTTGGCTTTCCTAGAGGCGGTTGATTTTGGATGAGTCTACTTCCTAGGGCCAAGAACAATTCCCAGTGTGGGATGCAGCTGTGAGCTATTAGCAGCGATATTCCCAGCAGCTGGTGAGAGATATGTTCTCCAAAGAGCAAACTGGGGCAAAGACTGCATTTATTATGCACTACAATGTTGTGTTAAAATATGGATCATTTAGCATGTGCAGCTTCACAGCCTATTCATTATTGGTTGATTATTTTTCTGTATTTCTATTTTATTATATGCGAGTATCATTTATTTGAATGTTCTCATTGTTGAGCAATTAATTTTTGACAGATTTTCACTGTAATGTATAATATTGTGATGAAGATCGCTGGGTGTTTGCAATGTACATAAATTTATTTCAGCACTTAGTACTGACCAGGTCAGGCCAGTGTTTTTATTGCCTTTCTATGACAAACAAATGGCAAAACTCCTCTTTTATGGTCTTCGTGATTCTGTGTTGTAGGGGCTGTTATAATCTCCATTTTGTAGACAAGGGTACTGAGACACAGAGATTCCAAAAAGCCACTGTAAGTGAGCATGGAAATAAAGACATTATACATCAAGAACTCAAACTCAAGCAATGCATGATATGATTTCTCTCACCATTTTTTTTTTTTTTGTGGTTTTGCTAGGCTTATGTCTTTAGAAAGAATTCTATGGTTAAAGGCCTAACTTATTTTAAAGCACATGGTAAGAACTTGAAGGCTTCCCAAAACCACTGAGAATTTCCCCCAGTAAAACATGAGGGGTTTTTATTTTCCTATAGTCAATTTTGAAGAACTCAAATCCTTAGAATCACGTGGCAGTTAATATTAGCACCTTGCCAGGATCTAGCATTGCCTAGGAGACAAGCTTTTGGACATATGGGTTCCTAGGTTCAGTTAATGAAGCAGGAAGATCCACCCTAACTCTGGGCAGCATCATTAAATGGGGTGGGTCCTGGACTGACTGACTTAAAGGAGAAAATGAGCTGAGCATTGGCAGTCATGGCTCTCTGCTTCCTGGCTGCTGAGGCCATGTGACCAGCCACCTCTGCTTCTGCTGCCACGATGGACTGACTCTCCTGAAACTCATGCAAAATAAGCTTTTCCTTCCTTAGGTTGCTTTATCTCAGACATTTGGTCATAGCAACAAGAAATGTAACTACTGGATACCATGATAAAGAATTAAGATTTGTCTTCAAGTTCATCAGGTCTATGAACTTGAATTTTCTTGACCAGCCCTTTCCTTTATCTTGCTAGCACCTATAGTTACTTCAGGGTCAACTTCAATTGTTTGCTAGAATGGGTGCCTACATTTTAGCAGACATTTTCATCTGTGGAATGAATACAAGACTGTTGTAGAATATTATTTTATCTACGTAAAGATGCGTTACATTAGTTTATGCTGTGGAATATTACTTTAACTGTGTAAAGGTGTGTTACATTTGTTTATTTTGCTTTTTTTAAAATTAGATCAAATTAGGAACAAGCTTGCTTCACATGTCAATCCCTTTTCCCTCTCCCTCTCCCTCCCCTACCCCCCAGCCCTTCCCCCAACCCCCCTACCTGTCCCCCACCGCATCCACCCTCCACTCCCCAGGCAGGGTGGGGCCCTTGAAGGGGGGGGTTCCCCAAAGTCCACCACATCATCCTGGGCCGGGCCTAGGCCCTCCCCCATGTGTCCAGGCTGAGACATGGGATGGGCTCTCAAGGTCCCTTCTTACACCAGGGAAAAATACTAATCCACTACCAGGGGACCCCTAGAGTGCTGAGGCCTCCTAATTGACATCCATGTTCAGGGGTCTGGACCAGTTCTGTGCTGGCTTCCCAGACAGCAGTCTGGGGTTCATGTGCTCCCCCTTGTTACAGGCCAGTTGTTTCTGTGGGTTTCACCAGCCTTGTACTGACTGACCCCTGTGATCTTCATTCCTCCCTCTCTGCAACTAGGTTCCAGAGTTCAATTCATTGTATATCTGTGGGTGTCTGTCTCTGCTTCCTTCAGCCACTGGATGAGGGCTCCAGGATGGCATAAAAAGAAGTCATCAGTCTCATTATAGGGGAAGGGCATTTAGGTTATCCTCTCCACCATTGCCTAGATTGTCAGTTTGTGTCATCCTTATAGATCTCTGGAAATCTCCCTAGTGCCAGATCTCTCCTTGGACCTATAATGGCTCCTTCTGATATGGTATCTCTCATCCTGATCTCCTCTATTCTTCCCCCAACTCAACATTTCTGCTCCTCCATTTCCTCCTCTCCTCTCCTCCTTCTCCTCCTATCATTCTTTTATCTTGCTCCTACCCTCTTCCCCTACCCTCATGCTCCCAATTAGCTCAGGAGTTCCTGCCCCTTCCGATTCTCTGGGGTCAATGCATTTTTCCCTTAGAGTCCTTCTTGTTTCCTAGTTTCTTTGGTGAAGAGGATTGTAGGCTGGTAATGCTTTCCTCTATGTCTAAAATTCATATATGAGTGAGTAATACCATATTTGTCTTTTTGTGACTGGGTTACCTCACTCAGGATGGTTTCTTCTAGTTCCATTCCTTTGCCTGAGAATTTCAAGATTCCATTGCTTTTTTCTGCTGAGTAGTACTCCATTGTATAAATGTACCACATTTTCTCTATCCATTCTTCAGTTGAGGGGCATCTAGGTTGCTTCCAGGTTCTGGCTATTATAAACAATGCTGCTATGAACATGTTTGAACATATGTCCTTGTTGTATGGACATTATTTGGGTATATACCCAAGAGAGGAATGGCTGGATCTTGAGGTAGACTGATTCCCATTTTTCTGAGCAACCACCATACTGATTTCCAAAGTGGTCTTACAAGTTTGCACTCCCACCAGCAATGGAGGAGTGTTCCTTTTTCTTCTCATCCTCTCCAGCATAGATTGTCATTGGTGTTTTGATTTTAGCCATTCTGACAGGTGTGAGGTGGTATCTCAGAGTTGTTTTGAGTTGCATTTCTCTGATGGCCAAGGATTTTGAGCAGTTTAAGTGTCTTTCAGCCATTTCAGCTTCCTCTGTTGAGAATTCTCTATTTAGTTCTGCATCCCACTTTTTAATTTCATTGTTTGGTGTTTTGGTGGCTAGCTTTTGGAGTTCATTGTATATTTTGGAAATCAGCCCTCTGTCAGATATGGGGTTGGTAAAGATCTTTTCCCATTCTGTGGGCTGTCGATTTGTCTTACTGACTATGTCCTTTGCCTTACAGAAGCTTCTCAGTTTCAGGAGGTCCCATTTATTAAGTGCCGATCTTAATGTCTGTGCTACTAGTGTAATGTTCAGGAAGCAGTCTCCGGTGCCAATTCGTTTAAGGGTATCTCCCACTTTCTCTTCTAGAAGATTCAGTGTGGCTGGATTTATGTTGAGATCTTTGATCCATTTGTACTTAAGTTTTGGGCATGGTAACAGATATCTATCTGCAATCCTCTGCATGTCCGAATCCAATTGTGCCAGCACCATTTGTTGAAGATGCTATCTTTTTTCCATTGTATAGATTTAGCATCTTTGTCAAAAATAAGGTGTTCATAGGTGTGTGGGTTAATATCAGGGTTTTCAATTCGATTCCATTGGTTTATCTGTCTATTTTTGTGCCAAAACCAAGCTGTTTTCAGAACTATGGCTCTATAATAGAGCTTGAAGTCAGGGATGGTGATGCCTCCACAAGATCCTTTATTGTACAGAGTTGTTTTGTCTATCCTGGGTTTTTTGTTTTTCCATATAAAGTTGAGTATTGTTCTTTCAAGGTCTGTGAAGAACTGTGTTGGGATTTTGATGGGGATTGCGCTGAATCTGTAGATTGCTTTTGGCAGGATTGCCATTTTTACTATGTTGATTCTACCTATCCAAGAGCATGGGAGATCTTTCCATTTTCTGGTATCTTCTTTAATTTCTTTCTTTAAAGACTCAAAGTTCTTACTGTACAGGTCTTTCACTTTTTTGATTAGTGTTACCCCAAGATATTTTATGTTGCTTGTGGATATTGTGAAGGGTGATGTTTCTCTGATTTTTTTCTCATTGCATTTATCATCTGGGCTACTGATTTTTTTTTGAGTTAATTTTGTATCCTGCTACTTGTTTGAAAGTGTTTATCAGCTGTAGGAGTTCCCTGGTAGAGTTTTTCGGGTCACTTATGTAGACTATCCATATCATCTGCAAATAGTGAAAGTTTGACTTCTTCCTTTCCAATTTGTATTCCTTTTATCTCCTTTTGTTGTCTTATTGCTCTAGCTAGAACTTCAAGTACAATATTGTAGAGATATGGAGAGAGTGGACAGCCTTGTCTTGTTCCTGATTTTAGAGGAATATCTTTGAGTTTCTTAGTTTGATGTTGGCTGTTGGTTTGGTGTATGTTGCTTTTATCATGTTTAGATATGTTCCTGTTATTCCTGTTCTCTCCAAGATCTTTATCATGAAGGGATGTTGGATTTTGTCAAAGGCTTTTTCAGCATCTAGTGAGATGATCATGTGGTGTTTCTTTTTCAGTTTGTTTATATGGTGGTTTACATTGATGGATTTTCTTTTCTTTTTTTTCTTTTTTTTTTCTTTTTTTACATTGATTGATTTTTGTATGTTGAACCATCATTGCATCTCTGGGATGAAGCCTACTTGATCATAGTGGATGATTTTTCTGATGTGTTCTTGGATTTGATTCGCCAATATTTTGTTGAGTATTTTTGCATCGATGTTCACAAGGGATATTGGTCTGTAGTTCTCTTTTTAGATGTATCTTTGTGTGGCTTGGAAATCAAAGTGATTGTAACCTTGTAAAAAGAATTTGGCAATGTCCCTCCTGCTTCTATTGTGTGGAACAGTTTGAGGAGTACTGGTGTTAGCTCTTGTTTGAATTTCTGGTAGAATTCTGCAGTGAAGCCATCTGGCCCTGGGCCTTTTTTGGTTGGGAGGCTTTTGATTCCTGCTTCTACTTCATTAGGTGTTATAGGTCGATTTAAATTGCTTATCTTTTCTTGGTTTAATTTTGGTAAGTGATATCTATCCAGAAAATTGTTCATTTCCTTTACATTTTCGAATTTTATGGAGTACAGGTTTTCAAAGTATGACCTGATGATTCTCTGGATTTCCTAAGTGTCCGTTGTTATATCCCCCCTTTCATTTCTGATTTTGTTAATTAGCATGCTCTCTCTCTGCCTTTTGGTTAGTTTGGATAGAGGTTTGTCTATCTTGTTGATCTTCTCAAAGAACCAATTCTGTGTTTCATTGATTCTTTGTAATATTTTCCTAGTTTCTACTTTATTGATTTCAACCCTCAGTTTGATTATTTCCTGGCGTCTACTCCTCCATGGTGAGTTTGCTTCTTTTTGCTCTAAAGCTTTCAGTTGTTCTGTCAATTCTCTAGTGTGACTTTTCTCCAGTTTCTTCATGTAGGCACTTAGTGCTATGAACTTTCCTCTTAGCACTGCTTCAGAGTGTCCCATAAGTTTGGGTATGTTGTGTCTACATTCTCATTAAATTCTAGGAAGTCTTTAATTTCTTTTTTTTTTATTTCTTCCTCAACCCAGGAATGGTGCAATTGGGTGTTATTCAATTTCTACTAGTTTGTAGGTTTTCTACAATTTGTATTGCTGTTGAATTCTAACATTAAAGCATGGTGATCTGATAAGACACAGGGGGTTATTTCAGTTCTTTTGTATCTGTGGAGGTTTGATTTGTTGCCAACTATGTGGTCAATTTTTGAGAAGGTTTCATGTGGCGCTGAAAAGAAGATATATTCTTTTGTGTTTGGATGTAATGTTCTATAGATGTCTGTTAAACCCAGTTGGGTCATAACTTCTGTTAGACCCTTTGTTTTTTTTGTTAAGTTTCTATGTGGTGGTCCTGTCTAGTGGTGAAAGCAGGGTGTTGAAATCTCCTACTATAAGTGTGTGTGGTTTTATGTGTGGTTTGAGCTTTAGTAATGTTTCTTTTACAAATGTGGGTGACTTCATATTTGGGGCATAGATGTTCAGGATTGAGACTTCATCTTGATGGACTTTTCCTGTGATGAGGATGAAATGCCCTTCTTCATCTCTTTTGATTGATTTTAGTTTGAAGTCTAATTTGTTAGATATTAGGATTGCTACACCAGCTTATTTCTTGGGCCCATTTGATTGGAAAATCTTTTCCCAATCTTTTACTCTGAAGTAACACCTGTATTTGAAGTTGAGGCGTGTTTCTTGTATACAGCAGAAGGATGGATTCTGTCTTCGTATCCATTCTGTTAGCCTGTATCTTTTTATGGGCAGGTTAAGACCATTGACATTGAGGGATGTTAATGTCCATTGATGATGGTTCTTGTTTGTTTTGGATTTATTGTTGGTGGTGTCATTGTGTGTGTATTTCACCCTCCTATTTCTTTTTGTGTTTGGTAAAATTGGATTATCTATTGCCTATGTTTTTGTGAGTGTAGTTATCTTCATTGGGTTGTAGTTTTCCTTCCAGAACTTTCTGTAGTGCTGGATTTGTGGATATGTATTGCTTAAGTCTGGCTTTGTCATGGAATATCTTGTTTTCTCCATCTACAGTGATTGAAAGTTTTGATGGGTACAGTAGTCTGGGTTGACATCCATGCTCCCTTAGTGTTTGTAGGATATCTATCCAGGACCTTCTGGCTTTCAAAGTTTCCATTGAGAAGTCGGGTGTGATTCTGATAGGTCTGCCTTTATATGTTACTTGGCCTTTTTCTTTTGCTGCTCTTAATATTTTCTCTTTATTCTGTAGGTTTGGAGTTTTGATTATTATGTGTCGAGGGGACTTCTTTTTGTGGTCCAGTCTATTTGGTGTCCTGTAAGCTTCTTGTACTTTCATAGGCATAGCCTTCTGTAGGTTGGGGCAGTTTTCTTCTATGATTCTGTTGAATATGTTTTCTGTACCTTTGAGCAGGGTTTCTTCACCTTCTTCTATACCTATTATTCTTAGGTTTGGCCTTTTCACGGTGTCCCATATTTCCTGGATATTTTGTATTAGGGATTTGTTGGACTTGAGATTTTCTTTGGTGGATGATTGTATATTCTCTAGTGAGTCTTCAACAACTGAGATTCTCTCTTCCATCTCTTGAATTCTATTGGTTATACTTACATCTTTATTTTCTGATCATTTATCCAGCTTTTCTATTTCCAGCATCCCCTTGTTCTGTGTTTTCTTCATTGTTTTTATTTCAGCTTTCATGCATTGAACTGTTTCCAGTGCTTCCTTCACTTGTTTGGTTGTTTTTTCTTGGCTTTCTTTAGCTTCTTTAAGAGATTTGTTTACTTCTTGAAATTTTTGGTTTGTCTTTTCCTCTATTTCATGTAATTTTTTGCTTGTTATTTCTTCTAATTTTTTAAGGGATTTTCTTGTTTCCTCTTTAAAGGTCTCTATCATCTTCCTAAGATAATTTTTGAGGTCCATCTCTTCTTCATCCTCTGTGTTGGGCTTTTCAGATCTTGCTGGTGTGGAGTCCCTAGATTCTGGTGGTGTCATATTGGTCTTTCTGATGTTGAATGTGTTTTTATTCTGTCTTCTTCCCATCTCTTCTTCCATTGGGTGCAGGTGGGGTCTCTCTATCTCCTCTTGTCACCCAGTGGTGTGTGTGGGCCAAGACTTCAATGTCTGCAGTTCTGGATGGTCTTGCCTCTCCTGGTAGTCTCCTCACTTGGTAGGGGTCGGGCCTTGGTAGGGGTCAGGCCAGTGGAGGGGGAAGGAAGAGTGAGGTGTTTCCAGACCCAGGGAGCTCCTCACTGGCTGGGTGCATCCACTCCAAGCAGGAGCAGGCACTGAGAAATCCAGAGTGAATGGGACTTTGGGCAGGAGTAGGGCAAGAGCAGAGGGTACACTCTCCTCGGTAGGGTCATTGTGCTGCATTTGTTTAGTTATGTAATATGTAAAGATGTGTTGCATTTGTTTCATCTTGCCTGTCTAAGGCACCTGAATGAGGCACTCCTGAGACATGTCTTGGAAGACACCTAGAGTTAGCTTGTCTTATTTAATATCAACTTAGCTGTTCTTCTCTTCTAATGTTTATTTGTACACCTACCCCCCCTCCTGGGGGGGATTTCTTTGGAAAATGAAGTTTTTTTTTCATCCACTCAATTCTGACCTTTGCCACTCCATTGAACCAAGCTCATTTCTTTACTTACTCCCTCTTCTGAAGAGGTCGTCTTGAGGCTTAAATGAGCCAAAGTATGTAAGATACACAGAAGAATACTTCCACAGAATAAGCCTTCAATAAACATGGACTTTAATTTCCCTCTTTGTGGGATGCCCCAAGCCCTGGCTCCTTCCCAGAATGCTGTATAGCTGTATGACATTTGTGGGCCTCAATTTCCTTATCTTGAAAACTACAGATTTTACCTTACTGTATATTTTCCACACATGGCTTTAGCCGGGATCAAATGAGGTAATCTGTCTAAAATAACTTGCATAGCACCTGGCACAGAGCAGTTTGCCAGTAATTTGTAGCTGGGATTACTTTAAAACCTGTTAATTTACTTTAAGCCGGTTGTTGAAGTGTCTGGGCCGTCTGTGGGTATGGATCATATACACTTGATTAATTTTCAGTCCTACTGAATTTATTGGCCCCTAGCACTATTGATATAGAGTTGTCTTGTGTTTCAGGTGGACCTGTGATGTTTTCATAGTTGCACACCCTGCACTATGATCACCACGGTTAATATAGCCATTGTCTTAGACAGTCACTTTGGTGGTGAGTGAGACCGTTTAAAAACCTGATCTCTTGGCAAATTTCAAATGTGTAGTACCTTATAATGATATGTACATATCATTATACACATCTAAACATATGCATATATTGTATGTTATACTCCAGCTTTTACTCATTTTATGGGTGATGCTCTATGACCCTTTGACTTTACCTATATCCATCACTCCCATTTCGTATCCTTTTGGAAACTACTATCATCTGTTTCTATGAATTCTTCTTTCTTTAGAGTACATAGATAAGTACGATTACCTTGTGTTTGTGTCTGGCTGATTTCCTCTAGGGTTATTCATGTTATTGTAAATGGCAAGTGCCCCCCCTTTTATGTCAATCTCATTGAATTTAGAGAAAGAGTATAGCATTTGATATGTGAGGCATTAATTTCAGCTTTGCCATCTTAATTCTCTGTTTCTCTCTTCTTCAATTTCTTGTTTAAAAAAACAAGAAATTGAAGAAGGAACAGAAAGCTGTTTCATTCTTGGTAACCAAAGCGTCCCCCCCCCACCTTAAGGGTCATGCAAGCAAGAATCATCAGACCATGTGTCTGATGAATTGGTGCTACTGGTCTTGGGCAGCTAGTCCTCTCTCTGGGTCTTAGCAGTGCCACTTCTCCGGTTTCCCTTGCCTCTCTAAAGAATGCCAAGGGCCCCTCCTGTTCTTTTGCCTACTGCTAGCCTGCTCTGCAATGGCGAGAAAAGACATTTTCATATAGCTACACGACTAGCCAGTTGAGGGGAACTGGCATCACTTTTCCAGTTTTACAATCCCATCTTAACCCCCATGAACTGGCTCTACTTTGATGACCCAGCCACTCAGCAACCACTAGTGCCAGCCACATGCGCAGTCCAGTTGGCACCGTAGAGTGAATGCATGATGCTTTGCTGTTCCCAAAGAAAACATTTCTCAGTGTCCAAATATCATCTTCACTATCAAGACTGATTCAACCCATCATCTCTTGTTCTGTAGTTACTTGTGGAACATTCCAGATCTTATTTTAGTCCTATTTCTGTTCATTTATGTGTTTTCTTTTAGACCAATGGTCAGTAGTGATTTTTTTTTGTAAATATTTTACACATTGTAGATGGTATCATTTCTTCTGTCACTAGCGATAGCTGTTTAAGGGGGAAACCAATGGTATATAATATGAATGAATGAACATGGCGATGTTACCAAAGCAGGTGGTGAACTAGACCAGCCTACAAGCCAGTGTTCCACACTGTGGACTCCTGGGAGTTATTTAGTGAGGACTGAGAGCAAAGAGAGTCCTTTACCTGCTGGATGACATAAGGGGCAAGGGAGACTCGGTCCTTTGCCTCAGGGATCTCCTATGGAAACCAGGCACAGAGCTGAGGTATGGGTTCGATTCCTACGGCTGCAGGAACAGAGAACCACAGACCAAGTGGCTCTTGGTTACAGAGGTAATTCTGGAAGTCTGTAGTCAAGCTGGCACAGGGATGGGATTTCTCAGGGCTGAGAGGGTTGTCTGCTCCATGCCACGCTTTCAGCTTCTGCTGGCTTGCTGGAACACGTTGGCATCCTTTGGTTTGCAGCTGCATCGCTGCTATCTTGCCTTTGCATGGCTGTCTCAGCCCTCACTCTGCATGCCTCTTTAAGTAACTAAATACGGGCTTCGTAAGCAATGAAGTCACATTACATTAGAGTCCACCTCATTTTAACCTATGTCTTTAGAGTCCCTATTTCCAGGGAGGTCACATACAGGAAGGATCAGTACTTCAAAATGCCATCTTTTGGGGACACAGTAAGGTGTTAATGTCATATTGAGATTTGTGTATTTAGAGTATGTGTGTCAGGGCAGCAGAGGGCATCTCATCTCAATGGGTTGGTAAATGGATGGAAGGAGGGAGTGTAAAACCTAACACCACATGGCCAACTTCAAAGCACTAAAACAGGAAAGAGGATTCCGGGGGAGCCAGCAGCTTTGGTAAAGGCAGAAAGAACAGAGGGTATATGTTCAATAGGCACTCTACTCAAGATGACCAGGCTGGTGGAAGGTGCTCCAGTTGCTGATAGAAGACAATCTGAGCAACACCACATAAGCATATCCTCAAGACTTGCCAGGACAATGTTTGCTGATGGGGTTAGAGAAGCTGAAAGAGCGATCGTGACAAACCAGCAGCTGTCA